>NC_073249.2:99007500-99748125 GCF_029289425.2 Pan paniscus | reverse complement strand
AAATCTACATGACTATAGAAAGAAAGAAAAAATTCATATAATTTTTAAATCAGAGCCCTAATAAAAATAGTAACAATTATAATAAAAATACTAGCATGGTTAAATCTCCACCGGCATTTGCACCTAGAAATCGAGCCAGTCCATCCTCTGCAGCCTTATTCCTGGGGCTCATGTTTTCTTCAAATTATAAGGTCTTGAAAATACTCACTTCTCATAAAGACTACCTTGTCAAAATTAAAAATACCATATGGAGACAGCTTTCTTCATCAATCAGTGTTTGATTGTTATTTTGTTTTGTTTTGCTTTTTTACACAGTGCAATATATTTGCATCCTTTTTATTTGCACTTGCCCTTTCCCCATATAGCATAACACAGTGGAAAGTGCAACAGTTCTTGAAGCTACAAAACCAGATACTTCTTGCAGAACACACTTCTGTAGGATTATCGTCTTTTTTTCTTAAGGTATTGGTAAGGCTTCCCCTTTAATCATAAGAAAGCCTATCCATTCTGGAAAAATTACATGTGAACCAATATGCCTTCTGTGTTAAACTGACACCATTTCCATATTTATCCATCTCACAGAAGTAAAGTACATTAAAGAAACATGTATATAGCAGAATAAATTATATTACTTTGATCATCCTTCACCCCATTGACTGTGAACTCACTGGGGACAGGAATTGTCTTTAACTTATCTGTGTGCCTGCAACAGTGCATGACATACTGCCTTATGGGGACTCAAAAGTATTTGTTGACTTGAATTAAATTATTTGTTCTGCTGCATAATAAATATAAATCTGTACTATATGGAAGGTCCTGAATATGAGGATTAAAAAATGTAAACATGGCTTCTCCTGGCCCCCTTTCCTATCGGTACCTGCCTCTTAAAATCATTAAGTACTAAATGTAGAGATTACATGCTATTACATACTCATCTCTGTCAACCATGTTGAGACATGTTCTGATGCTTCTTAGAGATCAAGCCCAGTCTGTGTAAAATTCTACCAACTTGTCTCCATTTCACTGGTCAATCATTAATACTAAGAGAAAGCAGTAGGGTTTGCAAATCAACTAGTCAGTTTTGTTGTGCCGTATTGATTCAAGTCGTGGAAATAGTAAGTGTTCCTTCTTTCAGCAAGGAAATTACAACTTCAGCTATTGGAAAAGAAAAGTGGAACTATCCATTATTAAATTCATTTTTGTCCTAAAGCAATTACAATGGAAATATATTTCCTTATTTAGTTCTTACCTTGGACAAAAGGCATTTAATTTTCTATAGTTGAGACAGTTGCTAAGTGTATGACTTATAATTGTCATAGTAGTGATGTATCACTACCATTCAATAATTATTAGATCTAAGGCATTGTACAACAGATGACTCAAGTGAAAGGGGGATAAATATAAGTTCTATCTTTCTTCAGAATATAAAAAGACTTCTGCAGAACCCCAAAGTGACAGAGTTTGATGCTGCCCGCCTGGTGATGCTTTATGCTTTACATTATGAGCGACACAGCAGCAATAGCCTGCCAGGACTAATGATGGACCTCAGGAATAAAGGTGTTTCTGAGAAGTATCGAAAGGTAACCAGTTTCCATATTAGCCCACCAAACAGGAACCAACTCTGTTATTATATTCTTAGCTCTAACGAATGATAAATCATACTATTTTTATTTACAGAAATGTATAATTCTGTCTTTTCATTTTTGTTTCCTTAATAAAATTATTTTCTTATGAAATGGGCTTCCTGATGCCTAAGCAATCAAAATTTGCTTCTCTTTCTTAATAGCTCGTGTCTGCAGTTGTTGAATATGGTGGTAAACGAGTCAGAGGAAGTGACCTCTTCAGCCCCAAAGATGCTGTGGCTATCACCAAACAATTCCTCAAAGGACTGAAGGTATAGACATCTCCTCTATGCTCTCCTGAGTGAGAACAGTTGAAGTCCTTGAGGCTGAGAGTGAATGAATATGATCTTCAAAGTATCTTGAAGATTGCTGCTAATTTAGTACTGTGTCAGTTAAATGAAATTAAAACTGGCATCCTCTTGAAAGCTTTTTCTTTTAGTGCTTTCTGTCTTAGAGCTGTATCAGCATTGGACCAAATAGCTTAGCAGGAAATAACTGGAGATATTTCCAGGAAATAAGAAGAAAAAGACAAACAGTTCTGTTAGTCACAGATATTTTACACCATTTGTTTATAATTAAAGATTTTTTAGGTAGTTTCTCTTTGAAGGAAATTAAAGATGAAGCAAACATTTGATCTTTTAAAAATACTAACCTGTTTTCTTAAAATACTCAAAAATTAATTCTAATCTGCTAGCCTTTCTTTTTTTTTTTTTTTTTTTGAGACGGAGTCTCGCTCTGTCTCCCAGGCTGGAGTGCAGTGGCGCGATCTCGGCTCACTGCAAGCTCCGCCTCCCGGGTTTTACGCCATTCTCCTGCCTCAGCCTCTCGAGTAGCTGGGACTACAGGCATGCACCACCTACACCCGGCTAATTTTTTTTTTGTATTTTTAGTAGAGATGGGGTTTCACCGTGTTAGCCAGGATGGTCTCGAACTCCTGACCTTGTGATCTGCCCGCCTCGGCCTCCCAAAGTGCTGGGATTACAGGCGTGAGCCACCGCGCCCGGCAGCCTTTCTTATGTTTCCTGAAGTTTTTCTATTTTCCTGGGTATTTCCAGTCTTTTTTATACATAATCCTTTCCTTTTATTTGCTCTACCTATCATTTAACATTTCACAAAAGGGTGAGAGACAATGAAGACATGATAAAGGATTTAAGCAATTCCATTTTTAAAAAATCCTTTACAATAACTAGCCCTAAATTACAGAGTAATTTTTATGAGATTAGAACATTTCTAGCTGATTAAAATAATTTTTAAATTTCCCAGTTACTAAATCTATTTCCCACAGTTATGTAAATCTATCCCATGAAATCTCTATTGAGTGCATGTCCTTTTCTGATATGAATATTATTAATTCTTGTGTTGCCAATTTCCCAAAAATGACATAAGAACCATTTTCCCCTGTTTTAGGGAGTAGAAAATGTATATACACAGCATCAACCTTTCCTACATGAAACCCTGGATCATCTCATCAAAGGAAGGCTTAAGGAAAACCTATATCCTTATTTAGGCCCCAGCACACTCAGAGACAGGTAAGCTAACAAAGATATTAATAATAAAAGCCAGAAATACTGAACAAACAGAAAATTTAGAGTAATGTTAAGGACTAAAGCTGAGGTTATAGCATTCTGCTCCTCCTTTCTTCTGTTAAGATTCTTTTGGTTTTACATATGTCAGCATTAGATATGAATTCCCCTGCTAAGTCTGAAACATTTATTTCTTTTGTACTAAAGAAACAAGTGTTTTGGAGAGCCTCAAATCCTTCTGTATTTCAGTATCAGACCAGTTTACTTATGCCATTTAAGGTTCCGTTCAATGGCATCTGGCATTTGGTGTTTCCAACATTGAGGCCAAAAATAGGCTTGCTGCTTGATTGCCATCCAGAGCAGGTTGTTACTATTTTTGGTGAGGACTGGACTTTGCCAAATGTTGCCAGCACACAAACTGAGAGACCTAATTAATAAAGGCCATTTGTTACACAGGAGCAAAGGATGGCTTTCTTTTTGACTATTAACTAAAGGAAGCAATAATTGTCATCTTAATCCAGTGGTTAATTTTTAATAAAAACAAAACTTGTCCAGAACAACTTATTTAGGCCAACCTGAAATTTTAAATACTGTATACATAAATTCTACCTAGTTAAAAATTATATATTTTTTTTTGTTGGAACACGTGTTATCTAAGGGGCTAACATATATACTTGAATCCTATTGGATAGATTAATGTGAAAATTTTACTGTTGACATAATTCTTCTATTATTTCAGTTAATAAACATCTAAGAGCCTTGGAAGTATAGTGCTTTATAAACATAATGAGATTCTGAATGAGAAAAATGTTTTGAGATACATAGTTGATTCTTTTATGTGATAAAGTGTATTTTTTCACTTTGTCCTTTAAAAAATTTTTTTCTGTAATTTGGTACAGAACAGAAAAAAAAAATCATCTTTTAAAAGTCCAAGGTTGAGATGCAGAACATTTGGTGTTAAATTCAGAGAGTACACTCATTCAGATAAAATGTTTAAAGACCTTGGGATCAAGATTCAGAAATGTCAGCTAAGTGGGAAGAATGAACGCCAGCCCAAAGTTATGCACCTATCTGAGAGGCTTTTTAAAAAACAACTATTCTTGAGCTTTTGCATTAATGTGATAAATAAAAACATTTATTTGCTTATGAATTTTTATAAGAATTACTGAACAAGGAATTATTTATTACCAAAGGGAAACCACAGGCCACCAGAAGAATATACTGTATATGATCAGTACACAGCAGAAAACCTTTCTAATTTACATAATTCATTCCCACACAAAGCTCAAAATTATATTCCTTGAACAAAATGCACATTTATCAGTTGCCAACATCTGTTACCATTTGTCACTATAACCTAAGTATGCATATAGTTAATAATTCAGTTGCTTTGTCCTTTTACACAACAGATGTTGATTGAATGCTTTCAGTATGTTAAGAGCTGTTGTAGATGCTGGCGATATAGAAGTGACAGGAAAGACAAGGTACCCGCCCTCAAAGAACTTACATAGAGACAATGAGTAAACAAGTAAACAAATGAAGAATATAATTTTAATAAGTGCTATCCAGGAAATAAATAGGGTGATGAGCTTCAGAGTAATTGTAGGGGTGGGGAGGACTACTTTAGATGGAGAGAGAACCTCTCTGAGAGGTGATATTTAAGATGAGCTTTGAGTCATAAGAAAGAACCAGACCAGGCACGGTGGCTCACGCCTGTAATCCCAACACTTTGGGTGGCCAAAGCGGGAGGATCACCTGAGGTCAGTAGTTTGAACCAGGCTGGCCAACATGGCAAAACCCTGTCTCTACTAAAACTACAAAAATTAGCCTGGCGTGGGTAGCAGGCGCCTGTAATCCCAGCTACTCAGGAGGCTGAGGTAGAAGAATCGCTTGAACCTGGGAGGCGGAGGTTGCAGTGAGCTGAAATTTGCACCGTTGCACTCGAGCGTGGGCAACAGAGTGAGACCCCATCTCAAAAAAAAAAAAAAGCAATCACACGATGATTAGGAGAGAAAGCATCCAAAGCAGAGGGAAACACCAGAGCAAAGGTCTTGAAGAAAGAGAGAATTTGGCAAGTTAATGGAACAGAAGGGAGCCCTGCTTGGCTGGAGCATAGTGAATAAGGAGGAAATAAGAGGTTGAAAGATAGGTAGGGTTGGATCACATCGGTTCTCGAAGACCCTAGTAAAGAGATTTTTTTTTTAATGTCATAGGAAGCCATTGAAGAGTTAAGCATATGAGTAACATGAACTTAATTGTGTTTTAAAAGATATTTGTGGTGAGAATGGATTATTGAAGGCAAAAATAGAAGCAGAGAGACTACTGAGGAGATGACTGCAGTAGTCCAGGTGAGAAATGGAAGTGGTTTGGGTAGGAGGCTGAGAGAGAAGCCAGAATCAATAGTCATATTTAATGGCACAGATTTATGGAACAAGGGTAAGAGAGAAGTCAAGAATAACTCTCAGGCTTTGAGGAGAAACAGTTTTGTTGTTCAGTTGGAGAAGTCTATTGGATAACAAGTAGAAATGTCACATATTGAGAGTTGACAAAAACATTAGTAATATTAAAACCTCTGGAAATGTTGAACTGCTCCAGATTAAACATGGAAAAGGCAACTAGTTGGGGAAATGGAAACAAGAGGAGAGTGTATTGGATCATGACAAAGGTATTGGTGAATGAATTGGAGATTTGATGAGGCCAAAGAATTATTACAGAATAGTATTAGTATAGGTAAATTGGAAGTTGAGAGGTAGTTATTGGATAAAGATATTTTGAATTCAAGATTTCATAGGGGGTTCAGATACTTGTAACGAAGAAGTTTAGATTGTAAGCATGGATGTGGGTGGTTGTAGTGGGTAGAAGAAAAGATCAGGATTGGTAAGGAGACCAGGATGTTAGATGAGTAATCCACAGTGATGTTAAAGTCACTGACAATCTTGAAAAGAGAAGGAGAAAAAGGAGGACAAGTAAGCCAGAGCTAAAGTCTTCACGGAATAAAAGTGACCAGGAAAGGAGGTCAGGAGAAAACGGTGCAGCTACATTATGAGCTTCTAAGATAGTGGAAATTTTGAAGGAAGAAGGCAAAGAAATGGTTACAAAACTACAGTGGGTGTCACAGAACATACCTATACCACCTCCTGGCCATGCCTAACAGAAGGAATACTGCAAAGGACTTGAAAATACTCTTATTTACCAATTCTACTTCTAAAAGCTTACTGTATAGATATTCCTGTGCAAGTACACAAAGATACTTAAGCAAGGATGTTCACTGAAGTAATAGCAAAAAAACTAGGAACAAGCTAAATATCTATTAATAGAGGGCTGGTTACCTAAACTACAGTACAATATTACGTATTCTTTTTTTTTTAAATGACATAACTCCTCACAGGTGATATGCAAAGCTTTTTAAGATATATTAGATAGAAAAGCAGGATGTTATAACATTTCTTTTCTTTTCTTTTTTTTTTTTTTTGAGACAGAGTCTTGCTCTGTCACCCAGGCTGGAGTGCAGTGGTGCCATCTCGGCTCACTGCAATCCCTGCCTCCTGGGTTCAAGATTCTCCTGCCTCAGCCTCCTGAGTAGCTGGGATTACAGGTGCATGCCACCATGCCTGGCTAATTTTTGTATTTTTAGTAGAGATGGAGTCTCACCATGTTGGTCAGGCTGGTCTCGAACTCCTGACCTCGTGATCCGCCCGCCTCGGCCTCCCAAAGTGCTGGGATTGCAGGCGTGAGCCACTGTGCCCAGCCATAACATTTCTTTCGGGTAAAAAAACTGTATAATCCTGGGTGCAGTGGCTTATGCCTATAATCCCAGCACTTTGGGAGGCCAAGCGGGCAGATTCTTTGAGGTCAGGAGTTTGAGACCAGCCTGGCCAACATGGTGAAACCCTGTCTCTACTAAAAATGCAAAAATTAGCCAGGCGTGTCAGGAGGCTGAGTCAGGAGAATCGCTTGAACCAGGGAGGTGGAGGTTGCAGTGAGCCGAGATTATGCCATTACACACCAGCCTGGGTGATAGAGCAAGGCTCCGTCTCAAAACAAAACAAAACAAAACAAAACAAAACAAAAAAAGTGTACATGTATATAAATATGTGCTTGACTATACATATGTATGTATATTATATATATAATATATTTTTACAAGCACATATATGTATAAATACAGTAACTTTTTTTGTTTGTTTGTTTGTTTTTTTGAGACAGGGTCTGGCTCTGTAGCCCAGACTGGAGAGTGGTGGCGTGATTTCAGCTCACTGCAGCCTCCACCTTTTGGGCTTAAGCCATCCCACCTCATTCTCCTAAGTAGCTGGGACTACAGGCACATGCCACAGTGCCTAGCTAATTTTTGCATTTTTATAGAGACAAGGTTTTGCTATGTTGCCTAGGCTTGTCTCAAACTCCTGAGCTCAAGCAATCTGCCTGCCTCAGCCTCCCAAAGTGCTTGGATTACTGGCATGAGCCACCATGCCCTGTCTACAGTAATTATTTCTGAAAGAATAATCAAGAAGTTGTTAATAGTCATTACCTCTAGATATTGAGACAGTAGTTAGTTACATATCTATCCTTCCTATTAGTTATTGTATTAGGTATTGTAATCTTGAAGTAAGTATTATGTTTTGTTAATCTTTGGGGTTTTCACAATGTTTAACACAGTGATTTACAAATAGTAGGTGTTCAATAGATGTTTGGTAAATTCTATAGGCATCTCTTCTAGTTGATATGCCAATATTTATAGTTGGAAAATTTAAACCAGAGAATAAACTTAATTGATGCTATACAAAATTTAGATTTTTGAAGTTCATAAACAACCCTATAAAACATTCTGGCTCTGCATTCACTTGGCCACACTATCAGCTCTAGCCACTTTCTTGGCCCTGTATTATCATATTGAAAAGAGTCCTTGATTATAGTGGTATTTATTATTATTTGTCTCATCATAATAGAAATTCTAGGTTTTATTGTTGCTATAATAATAGAAAATATCAAAGGAAATGTGGCAAGAACACAACTTTTCAAAACCAGAACACTGGTGGAAATTTTTTTAGCCCTTAGCTATTAAATTAGTGTTTAAGCTGTTTGGCAGTATAGCTATATCCACAAATTGGATTTGATCATTCTGCAGATGGGATTCTTGCATACCCTATTTTTCAAGCTAATTTTTTTTTCTCACTCTAGAATTGCCTCTTGTCTCTGATAAAGGCAAGCAACTTTTTCATTTGGTGAGGAAATGGAGCTATATGATCATGCATTCCAGAATCAGTCAATTCAAAAAGGAAGTACTTTTCATGTTTATACAAATGTAGTAGAATCTTGTTGCTACAGCTTATTTTTTGTTTCTGTGAAGCAGCAGTCCTTTTTCATTGGCCTTTTTTCCTGCAGTAAATGCTCATAAGAACTGTACCTTTTGTAAGTATGTTCAGAAATTACAATTTTAGCCATAAGTGTAATGCTCCACAAAATAGATAAAATGTTGCCTTTTGAAAGTTTGTGTTTCCATGTAACTTAACCACATATAGAAATAATGTTAAAAATTCTCAATAAGGTGGGCAATGTGTCTCATGCCTGTAATCCCAGCACTTTGGGAGGCTGAGGTGGGGCAGATCAGAGGTCGGGAGTTCAAAACTAGCCTGGCCAACATAGTGAAACCTTGTCTCTACTAAAAAAAAATACAAAAATTAGCCGGGTGTGGTGGCAGGCACAGTGGCAGACACCTGCAGTCCCAGCTACTTGGGAGGCTGAGGCAGGAGAATTGGCTGAACCCGGGAGGCAAAGTTGTAGTGAGCCAAGATTGCGCCACTGCACTCCAGCCTGGGCGACAGAGTGAGACTCCATTAAAAAAAAAAAACACCTCTCAACAAACTTGGTATTGAGGGAACATACCTCAAAATAATAAGAGCCATCTATTCCCAGTACTCTGGGAGGCCGAGGCGGGCGGATCATGAGGTCAGGAGATTGAGACCATCCTGGCTAACACGATAAAACCCTGTCTCTACTAAAAATACAAAAAATTAGCCAGGTGTGGTGTTGGGTGGCTGTAGTCCCGGCTACACGGGAGGCTGAGGCAGGAGAATGGTGTGAACCCAGGAGGTAGAGCTTGCAGTGAGCCAAAATCAAGCCACTGCTCTCCAGCCTGGGGGACAGAGCGAGACTCCGTCTCAAAAAAAAAAAAAAAAAAAAAAAAGAGCCATCTATGACAAACCCATAGCCAACATCATACTGAATGGGCAAAAGCTGGAAGCATTCCACTTGAAAACCAGCACAAGACAAGGATGCCCTCTCTCACCACTTCTATTCAACAGAGTATTGGAAGTCTTAGCCAGAGCAATCAGGCAAGAGATAGAAATAAAGTGCATCCAAACAGGAAAACAGGAAGTTAAACTGTTTTTAGACGACATGATTCTATATCTAGAAAACCCCATAGTCTCAGCTCAAAAGCTCCTTCAGCTGATAAACAACTTCAGCAAAGTTGCAGGATACAAGTCAATGTACAAAAATCACTAGCATTCCTATACAGCAACAACAACCAAGCTGAAAGCCAAATCAGAAAGCAATCCCATTCACAACTGCCACCAAAAAAATAAAATACCTAGGAATACAGCTAACCAGGAAGGTGAAGGAGCTCTACAGTGAGAATTACAAAACACTGTTCAAAGAAATTAGAGAAGCCACAAACAAATGGAAAACATCCCATGCTCATGGATAGGAAGAATCAATATCATTAAAATGGCTATACTGCCCAAAGCAGTTTACAGATTCAGTGCTATTCCTATCTAACTACCAATGACATTCTTCACAGAACTAGAAAAAATTATTTTAAAATTCATATGGAACCAAAAAAACGCCCAAATAGCCAAGGCAATCCTAAGCAAAAAGAACAAAGCTGGAAGAATCAGGTTACCCAACTTCAAACTATACTACAAGGCTACAGTGACCAAAACAGCGTGGTATGGGTACAAAAACAAGCACATAGACCAATGGAACAGAATAGAGAGCCCAGAAATAAGGCCTCACATCTATGATCATCTGATCTTTGACAAAGCTGACAAAAACAAGCAATGGGGAGAAGACTCATTCAATAAATGGTGCTGAAATAACTGACTAGCCATATGCAAAAGATTGAAGCTGGACCCCTTCCTTACACGGTATACAAAAATTTCAACTCAAGATTGATTAAAGACAAATGTAAAACCCAAAATTATAAAAACCCTGGAGGACAACCTAGGTAATACCATTCTGGACCTAGGAACAGGCTAAGATTTCATGACAAAAAAACTATGCATCTGAGAAAGGTCTAATATCCAGCATCTATAAAGAACTTAAACAAATTTACAAGAGAAAAACAACCTCATTAAAATGTGGAAGGCCGAGGCAGGTGGATCACCTAAGGTCAGGAATTCGAGACCACCTAGTCAACATGGTGAAACCCTGTCTCTACTAAAAATACAAAAAATTAGCCACGAGTGGTGGCTGGCACCTGTAATCGTGCCACGGGAGGCTGAGGCAGGAGAATCACTTGAACCCAGGAGATGGAGGTTGCTGTGAGCCGAGATTGTGCCATTGCACACCAGCCTGGGCAACAAGAGCAAAACCCTGTCGCAAAAAAAAAAAAAAAAAGTGGGCAAAGGACATGAACAGCTACTTCTCAAAAGAAGACATACGTGCAGCCAACAAGCATATGAAAAAAAACTGAGTTCAGTTTTAATGATCAGTTCATATCACTGATCATTAGAGAAATGCAAATCAAAACTATGGTGAGATACCATCTCAACACCAGTCAGAATGGCTATTACTAAAAAGTCAAAAAATAGGCTGGGCATGGTGGTTCACGCCTGTAATCCCAGCACTTTGGGAGGCCGAGGTGGGCGGATCACAAGATCAGGAGTTCGAGACCAGCCTGGCCAACATGGTGAAACCCCTTCTCTACTAAAAATACAAAAATTAGCCAGGCCTGGTGGCACGTGCCTGTAATCTCAGCTACTCGGGAGGCAGAGGCAGGAGAATGGCTTGAACCCGGGAGGCAGAGGTTGCAGTGAGCTGAGATCGCATCATTGCACTCCAGCTCTGGGCGACAGAGCAAGACTCCACCTTGAAAAAAAAAAAAGTCAAAAATAACAGAACCTGGCGAGGCTGCAGAGAAAAGGGAACACTTGTACGCTGTTGGTGGGAGTGTAAATTAGTTCAACCATTGTGGAAAGCAGTATGGCAGTTCCTCAAAGATTTAAAAACAGAACTACCATTTGACCTAGCAATCCCATTACTGGGTATATACCCAGAGGAATATAACTCATTCTACCATAAAAACACATGCAGCTGGACACGGTGGCTCACGCCTGTAATCCCAGCACTTTGGGAGGCTGAGGCAGGTGGATCACCTGAGGTCAGTAGTTCGAGACCAGCCTGGCCAACATGGTGAAACCTCGTCTCTACTAAAAAATAAAAAAAATTAGCCAGGCATGGTGGCAGGTGCCTATAATCCCAGCTACTCGGGAGGCTAAGGCAGCAGAATCACTTGAACCCGGGAGGCGGAGATTGTGATGAGCCGAGATTGCTCCACTGCACTCCAGCCTGGGCGACAGAGTGAGACTCCCTGTCAAAAAAAAAAAAAACACATGCGTGGCCAGGTGGGGTGGCTCATGCCTGTAATCCCAGCACTTCGGGAGGCCGAAGTGGGTGGATCACCTGAGGTCAGGAGTTCAAGACCAGCCTGACCAACATAATGAAACCTCATCTCTACTAAAAATACAAAATTAATGGAGCATGGTGGTGCATGCCTGTAATCTCAGCTGCTTGGGAGGCTGAGGCAGGAGGACTGCTTGAACCTGGGAGGCAGAGGTTGTGGTGAGCCAAGATTGTGCCCTTGCATTCCAGCCTGGGCAATGAACGAAACTCCGTCTCAAAAAAAAAAAAAAAGACACGTGCACACAAATGTTCATTGCAGCACTGTTCACAATAGTTAAGACACGGAATCAACCTAAATGCCCACCAATGACAGACTGGATAAGGAAAATGTACATATACACCATGGAATGTTAGGCAGCCATAAAAAAATGAGATTATGCCTTTTGTGGGAACATGGATGGAGCTGGAGGCTATCACCCTTAGCAAACTAATGCAGGAAGAGAAAACCAAATACTGCATGTTCTCACTTACAAGTTGGAGCTAAATGATAAGAACTCAGGAACACAGAAGGAAACAGCAGACACTGGGGTCTACTTGAGCAGGAAGGGTGAAAGGAGGGAGAGGAACAGAAAAGATAACTATTGGGTCCTGAGCTTAATAACTGGGTGATGTAATAATATGTAAGACAAACCGCCGTGACACATGCTTATGTAACAAACCTTCACATGTACCCCCAAACTTAAGATAAAAATTTTTAAAAAGAAATAATGATTTCCAGATACCCTATATATTATTTTTTTATTTTTTAACAAAATAAGATATTATCCTTGATTATCCTTGTATATCTCTATACAGCATGAGCTAGCTGCTGTTTTCTAATGTTTGCTGTCTGCATTAATTAATGCTTTGGTTGCTATGGTGAATTACAAAGCACAGGAAGATGCATACAAAGAATTGAACTTGTGTATTCCACTTAGCTTCAACCATCATATGGAAAAGATTTGCTATGTGTTTTACCATTGGCCTCATCAGAACATCTACTTTTAAAATTTACTGGGAAAAGGAATGAAAAGGAAAAATGTCAGGGGTATTTAAACATTGTTTTTCATAGACGTTCTTCCTTAAGTCAGCTTGAATAAGTAGTAGGAGGAGGCTCAGGAAAACATTTATTAATGTTTTCATAACCAAATGTGACATAGTCATCTTTGCGAGGTATACAATTGAGCCAAGCTCTAAGAGCCTATCCCTGTATCTAGGTTTTGTCCTTACATGTATATAACCTACACCCACAGTTTACCATCCGTGACATTTTCTTTCCTCTCCAGTAGTACAAAAATACCCTGCCACCCTGAAATGATCAGACTGAAGGACAGTGTTCTCTTACTATGCTAAAAGCCCACTTGAATTTGTTCCTTCCCAGTTCTTGCCTTTCTTTTCCATAAGAGACAGATATATTCTCCAGGCAGGTGATGGTCAGAGGATAGCTATGGAGAGGCAACATCATTTTCCATGATGCTCTCATTTGTCTGCTCAATCGCTTTTTAAATTGACTTATCAGATCAGGAGCTCAAAACAAAGGTGTTAACTATCTGATTCTTCCCATTAGTCACCAAGATGGTCACTGTACCCCTGCAAAGGAAAGTTTCCCTCCCTTCTTCTTAATAAAATAATCTGCAATTCATTTATTTACTTAAGTAAATAAAATGTGTTTATTTGAGTAATCCATTATGCAGTTTATCTTGAGCAAATATATATATTACTTTCCTACATTTTTCGTTTTTTTTGGTGAATATAATGTCCTTTCAGCCTTGAGTATTTTATTGTTTCCGAACACTTTAACTGCCTCTTATCTTCCAGCTTTTTACATAGTCTGTAACTATCTGGGTAATTTTTCAGTCATCTCCCTTCCTTCTTCCCCTCTTTTGGAGTCCCCCATAGTCTCTTCTCTTCATCCTTATGTCCATGTGTACCTGCCATGTTTAACTCCCATTTATAAGTGAGAATATGCTATATTTGATTTTTCTGCTTCAGATAATGGCCTCTTGCTCCATCCATGTTGCTGCAAAGGACATGATATCATTCTTTTTTATGCCTGCTTAGTATTCCATGGTGTATATATACCACATTTTCTTTATTCAGTCCACTATTGGTGGATACTTAGGTTGGTTCCATAGCTTTGCTATTGTATATAGTGCTGGGATAAACATGAGTGCAAGTGTCTTTTTTTATATAATGATTTCCTTTCCTTTGAGTAGATACCCAGTAGTGGGATTTCTGGGTCGAATGGTAAGTTGTTTTTGTTTTTTGTTTTTCCTTTCTTGAGACAGCATCTCATTCTGTTGAATGGAGTGCTGGATGGAGTGTAGTGGCAGTCACAGCTCACTGCAGCCTTCCCAGGCTCAAGTGATCCTCCCATCTCAGTGCCCTCTCCCTGCCCCCAGCCTCGCCAAGTAGCTGAGACTATAGGGGAAAGCCACCACGCTGGGCTAATTTTTAAAAATTTTTTGGCAGAGTTGGGGTCTCACAATGTTGCCAGGTGGATCTCAAGCTCCTTGGCTCAAGCGATCCACCTGCCTTGGCCTCCCAAAGTGCTGGGATTACAGGCATAAGCCACCAGGCCCAGCCTTTTTTCGTTGTTGTTTTTAAGGAGGAAGAGGGGACATGAGCAAGGATGTACCCTGTGCATTCGCTCCCCTCCCTGTGGCTTAATTGCTAGTTCTATTTTTAGTTCTTTGAGCTAGTTCCATAATGTTTTCCACAGAGGTTGAACTAATATACATTCCCACCAACAGTATATGAGCATTCCCTTTTCTCCGCATCCATGCCAACATCTGTTGTTTTTTGACTTTTTAATAAACCAAAATAGTAAGAGCCATATATGACAAACCCACAGCTAACATCATACTGAATGGGGAAAAGTTGGAAGCATTTCCCCTAAGAACTGGAATAAGACAAAGATGTCCACTCTCACCGGTCCTATTCAACATACTGAAAGCCCTACCCAGAGCAATCAGGCAATAGAAAGAAATATAAGACATCCAAATTGGAAAAGAAGAAGTCAAATTATCTCTGTTCGCATTCAATAGGATTATATACTTAGAAAACCCTAAAGATCCCTCTAGAAGATTCCTAGACTTGATAAGTGATTTCATTAAAGTCTCAGGATACAAAATCAACATACAAAAATGAGTAACATTTTTAGGCACCAATAACATTCAAGCTGAGAATCAAAGTAAGAGCTCAGTCCCATTTACAAGAGACACACAAAATACTTAGGAATATATTTAACCAAGGAGGTGAAAGATCTCTATAAGGAGAACTACTTAACATTGATGAAAGAAATCATAGATGACACAAACAAATGGAAAAACATCCCATGCTTATGGATTGGAAGAATCAATATTAAAATGATCATATTACCCAATGCAATCTACAGATTCAACACAATTCCTATCAAATTACCAACATCATTCTTCACAGAATTAGGAAAAAGAATCCTAAAGTTGATATGGAACCAGAAGAAAGCCTGAATAGCCAAGGTGCTCCTAAGCAAAAAACAAATCCAGAGTCACATTGCCTGACTTCAAATTGTATTATAAGGCTACAGTAACTAAAACAGCATGGTACTGGTACAAAAACAGACACATAGATCAATGGAACAGAATAGAGAACCCAGAAATAAAGCCACATACCTACAACCAACTGATCTTAAGTCGATAAAAATAAACAATGGGGAAAGAACACCCCACTCGATAAATTATGCTGGGAAAATTGGCCAGCCATATGCAGAAAAATGAAATTGGACCCCTATCTCTTAACCATATACAAAAATTAACTCAAGATGGATTAAAGGCCTAGATGTGGGACCTGAAACTGTGAAAGTCCTAGATGAAAACCTAGGAAAAACTCTTCTGGACATTGGCCTAGGCAAAGAATTTATGACAAAGATCCCAAAAGCAAATGCAACAAAAACAAAAGTAGACAAGTAGGACTTAATTAAACTAAAGGGCTTCTGCACAGCAAAAGAAATAACCAACAGAATAAACAGACAACCTACAAATAATGCCTCCAACAAAGGACTACCATCCACATCCTACAAGGAACGCAGTAAGTAAAAACAACCCCATTAAAAACTGGGCAAACGACATGAAAAGACATTTCTCAAAAGAATTACAAGTGGCCAAAAAATGCTTGAAAAAATGCTCAACATTACTGATCATCAGAGAAATGCAAATGAAAACCACACTGAGATATCATCTTACACTAGTCAGAAAGTCAGATGCCACCACTCTGGTTTTACCTTCCTACCGGCTCTTCTGAAGCCTTTGTTATTTTCTCTCTCTTGCTCTCGCTCTTGCTCTCACTCTGGCTCTGGCTCCCCCCATCACCCCATTATTTTCAGCTTCTTCTCTGCCGACTTCTTTTCCACAGGCTATAATCATACTCAATTTTCTTTTGTTAAATAATAAATTTAAAGCCTTTGGTCCTAGATTTTCCTGTAAGTTATGTCCTTCCCTTCATAGCCAAGCTTTTTGGATAAAGAAGCCCACAGTCACTGTCTTCTGTTTCTCAACTCTTCAATCCATGTAGCCTGGCTCCTTACTCCACTACAACACACTAAAACATTTCTTGCAAAATCACAGTAGTAAATCCAGGGGACTCTCAATTCCCACCTTATTTTCCCCGCTGCTGCATTTCACACTATTAACCATTCTTTTCTTCTTGAGACTCAGTTGGCCCTCAACCTCTCCCTTCTGGTTCTCCTCCTACCTTTCTGAAAATGTCCTTCTCAGTTGCTAATGCTGGCTACTCTTTTTACTTGTTTTTTAGTTATTAGGGACTCAGCAAAAAATCTGTCTTTTGGTTTTCTTCTCATTCTACATGATCTCCCTAGATAAAACTCATCTATTCCCATGGCTTCAGCTACCACATATTCGGGGAAAGCACTAGACCTGAATATACAGATGTCTAGTGGGCATCTCCATTAGAATATTCCACAGGTATCTAAAACACAGCATGTTTTTGTCTTATGCACAGTAAATGTCCTTTTTCTCAAACCTAAACTACTACACCTAGTTACCAAAACCAGAAAACAAAGTTATGGACTCCCCCTTTACCCCTATCCTCCACATTCAGTCATTGACCAAATACTGAAGAATATGTATTTTTTTGTGATTGGACATCCAGTACCTCCTCTTCACCCTTTCTGGGATGTCTTTAGTTCTAGGTTTCATCATATCTTCCCAGAAGTCTTACACTAGCCTTTTATTCTCCAACTTTTCCCAACAGTTACACCCAATTCATTCTTGCATAGCTGCCAAAACTATCCTTCAAAAAAGCAAATTTGGCTGGGCATGGTGGCTCACACCTGTAATCCTAGCACTTTGGGAGGCCAAGGCGGGCAGATCACCTGAGGTCAGGAGTTCAAGACCCCCTGCCTGGCCAACATGGTGAAACCCCGTCTCTATTAAAAATACAAAAAGTAGTCTGGCATGGTGGCGCGCGCCTGTATTCCCAGCTACTTAGGAGGCTGAGGCAGGAGAATTGTTTGAACCCAGGAGGCAGAGGTTGCAGTGAGCTGACATTGCACCACTGCACTCCAGCCTGGGTGACAAGAGCAAGACTCCGTCTCAAAAAAAAAGCAAATTTGATCATAGTAACCTGTGAGAACCCCATGACCTGCGAGATTTGAGGTGTGTGAGCTGCCTTATGCTTTTCCCTCTTTCTCTCACTATGTCCCCAACTTCACTTCTGCCCCAAAGGAAGAGTTAGGATGAGTCCAAAGTTTTTGGCCCAAGCAACTAGAAGGCTAAAGTGACCATCAAGTAAGATAGGGAAAGCTATAGGTAGAACAGACTTAGGGAAGATTGGGGATTTAAAACGTGTTGAATTGAGAAATAATTAAACATCCAAATGGAAATGTCAAGTAAACAGATATTTAAGTCTGGAGTTTAGAAGAAAGGTCTGGGCTGGAGATGGAGATTTGGGAACCATCAGCAGATGTATTTACAACCAAAAAATGGTGTGATTATCCAGGGAAGGAAATGTGCTGTTTCTCTGGTAACTAGTAATGTAACCACTTGTCAGTGTGGCTGTTGAGCACTTGAAATGTGGCTAGTGCTACTGGGGAATTAAATATTTAATTTTATTTTGGTTAATTTAAATTTAAATAACCATAAGTGACAAGTGGTCACTATACTGAATGGAACAGATGGAGGGAATGAGTTTAGATTAAGAAGAAAGGAGGTTCAATGTCTGGGCTCTGAGTATTCCACCATTAAGAGGTAACAGAGATGAAGTGGGACCATAAAAGAATACTGAAAAGTAGCAAGGGAAAAAATCAAATATGAAATTTTCTGGAAACCAATTGAAGAAGGTATATCCAGGAGGAGCAAGTGATCACCTCAGTCATATGTTGCTGATAAGTCAAGTAATATAAAACTGTTCTACCTCACCCATCATCAGGCAATAGTTTCATAAGGAACACACAACCTAGATCCCTCCCATGCGTAGTTCACAGTAGGATTTGCACTCCTATGAGAATCTAACGCCTCCACGGATCTAAGAGGAGGCAGAACTCAGGCCCTAATACTCACTGCTCACCTCCTGCTGTGCCCCCGCCCAGTTCCTAACAGACCACGGACTGGTATTGGTCCTCAGCCTGGGTTTGGGGACCCTTATCATAATTGACACTTTACCATAACAACCTCTTCATCATTGGTAGCTTGTATAACTGTTTTTAGGGGGAAGGTTTTTTTGGGGTGTTTTTGTTTGTTTGTTTTTGGAGATGGAGTCTCTGTTGCCCAGGCTGGAGTATGGTGGCACGATCTTGGCTCACTGCAACTTTCACCTCCCAGATTCAAGCAATTCTCCTGCCTCAGCCTCCCGAGTAGCTGGGATTACGGGCAGCTAGCACTACGCCCAGCTAATTTTGTATTTTTAGTAGAGCCTGGGTTTCACCATGTTGGCCAGGCTGGTTTCAAACTCCTGACCTCAAGTGATCCGCCTTCCTCGGCCTCCCAAAATGCATATAGGCATGAGCCACCATGCCTACCCTTGTATAAATTTTACTGGGAAATCTCTGCAATTTAGAGACTATCTGAACATTTTTAAATAGCCACAATAGCTGATTCTGTTTCAGTGAAGTCCCACAAGAACAAATACTCTCTCAGTTAATTCTTTCAAGGCATTTTAGAAAGAGAGGGAGAGACAAGCAGGAAGGAAATGTAGGGTTGGGGTTTTTTCATGATTTATACATAAGCATGTATATTCCTTGATTAAAGATGTTTCTGGTTAGTTTTGTGCAATAACATTCAAAATGGATGCTTCTGATTGATGTAGTTTTAGTGTCCAATGAGTGATTTAACAAAATTATTTGCCTAGTAATGGTTTTGAAAATAATTTGATCTCCTTCTTGGTGATATTTAAGGAAGGAGCTAATAGGAACAGTCACTTTTGTTATGAAGCCATTTTGATAAGGATTGAAACAGGAAACAGAGTAAAACAACACAGTGCTACCCAAGTGAAGCTAGTGACTGAGCTGTGTTCACATGTCCAGTATCAGCTACACTCATGGTTTTTTTGGTTTCCATGGTTTCTTTTTCTTGGTTTATCAAAGGATTCAGAAAAAAGATTTCAAGAAAAGATAGAGTTCCTAGAAGCACCATTAATTTTTGTGTCCCATTCTTTTTTTTATACTCAAAATACTAAATGTTTCTAGTTTCCATGTTTTGGGGACATCTAAATATGCTAGTTCTTTCAAAAATGCTTTGAGGTCCTTGGACAGAGGCCATTGTAATAGCACTGTATTAAGTATTTGACAAAGGCTTATACATGAAAGGAGATGTGTAGTATTAATACAAACATAAAATTCTGCCGTATTGATATCATGTCATGGTAAGGCACTCTGCACCCTCTTGAATATAAAAGAATATTTCTACATTTGGTTCCAGCAAACACTATTGTGCTATTCTGAAATCCACAGCACAGAAATTATAAGACATCCGCTCATAAACAGAAAGCAAATCACTATTCAGCATTTCCTGCTCTGTTTCCTGCCAATTTCAGATAATTAAAACTTTTTTTAAACCTTTTATTCTATTCTGCTTTAATTCTGCTTCCTCCACCAAAAAAAAAAGATTTAGAAATTAAAACTCTGTGTATGTAAGTCACAGTCCTTTTTTTTTCTTATCCGGTGATAATATCTCATTCTTCATTATTGCAGACCTCAGGATATCATTGTGTTTGTAATTGGAGGAGCCACCTATGAAGAGGCTCTAACAGTTTATAACCTGAACCGCACCACTCCTGGAGTGAGGATTGTCCTGGGAGGCACCACAGTGCACAACACGAAAAGGTAAAGGAGAACATTCATTCTACAACTGTGTCCTCTTTCCCAGAGGATAAAGCTTAAATTCCCTTTATGTTGGAAAAATTTGGTCAATACTCACCAAACTGCTGTAGACTGAAATTCTCTGGTGTTTGCAGCTCCAGAATAATTTAAGAATTTGTGAGAGAAAGGATCTATAGTAGTTAAGTTCGTTAAGTTCATAAATCTCTTTATTAGGTCAAAGACCTAGAAAGTAAGAACCATCTTACACTGTTAACAATTTGTATTTCCTGTGTTCAAAAAAGGAGAAACCCTTGGACCTAATTCATAAGGAAGGGGGGAAAATTAAAAATTGGGTTTTTTTTTAAAGAGGGAGAAACCTAATAGCCACAGCTTAGACTTTGAAAATACTTAAACGTAATGGTATTGAAGTCTGTGAGTTTTTCTATTTTGTTGATTAACTTTATTCACTTAGCAAGTATTCAGTAAGAATACAAAGATGAATAATCTAAAGATCCTACCTCAAGTTATTGTCTATTAGGAAAGAACATTTAAAAATAAGAAAAGAAGTGCCCAGAGAGGCAGATAAAAGGGCCAAGGATTCTCAGAGTGACTAAGGGAAATTAGCAAATGTTTCACATAGAAGATAGTATATTAGCTGAGCCTTGGGTGAAAATGGACATATGGAGGGAGAGCACATTCTAGGTAGAGTTAACCACATGAACAAGTTATAAAAGCTGTAGGCAACATACATACACAAAGAACAGCAAATAGTTGACTAGCTGGAATGTGTGTAATAAAGTGAAAGGATGATTGAATGCCATCATTGTGGAAGGCCTTGAGTGCCAGGCTTGGGAATTTCTACTTTTTTACATAGAAAATGGGGAATTATTGAAAGTAGTGATTACAAGAAACTCACGGTGTTTTAGGAGGATTAATTTGGCAGCTAAAGGTAGAAGAGGAAAAGACTGGAGAACCGTGACATGATTGTTGAATCTAAAGATTGGGGACCCTGAGAGATCCATGCTGAGCCATGTATTCTAGATAATTGGGAGTCATTAAAAGTATTTGTATACTTTTTAATTTTGTATGATTATTTGGTTTTTAATATAACTTTTCTCCTTTATTATGGAAGTAATATATGCATATTCTGAATATTTTTAATTCAGAAAGTACAAAGAGAAAAAAAGTTTCCATAATCTAACCACTGTTACGTTTTAGTGTTTTCAGGCCTTTTTTCTAAGCCTGTATAGACGTTTGTATGAGTGTGTGGACAGAAAGGGATCTCATCGTACATTCTGTGTTTTAACTTTCATTTTGCAGTCTGATGTAAACATCTTCTAGTGTTAAATATATAATCATTCATTCATTAAACAAATATTTACTGGATAAGATTTCTTGGGTTTGAATCCTGATTTCCCTCTTACTATTTTTGTAAACTTGGGCCAATTACTAACCTCTTTGTTAGTGTCCAGAACTCACTGGCTATTTATATATTTCTTTTGTGAATTGCTAGTTCATATTCTTTGCCCATTCCACAATTGAAGTATTCCTTTTTTTCTTAATAATTTTTTTAATTCTATTTATATAAATAAGGTTATTGGCCATTTGTCTAGTATTTATTTTGCAAATCTTTTTCCTCTATATTTTTGTTTTATACTATTCACAGTGTTTTGTTGTATAAAAGTTTTGTTGTTATTACTTTAATTTTATATGGTCACAGTTACCTGTGATTTCTGCCTTTGGTGTCATGCCTAGAAAGTTATTTCCTACACAAGATTATATAAATACTAAGATGCATTTTAAAAATTATTTTTAGGATACATATTTAACATGATATCTTTACAGTCTATCAGAATTTTAGTTTTGTATAAACTGTGCTGTAGGGTTTCCTTTTATAACTTCTACAGAAATATTACAGTGAGAAATATTACAGTGAGGGGCTTTTTTCTTCTTGACACCAAATACACCATGTCTTTCCCAACACCATTTTTCCAATTCTCCAGACACCAACTGGATATTTAGCAATTTGATTCAATTCTGACACGATCTACCTGGAGTTAGCATCTCATCTCAAAGTTAAAAGGGCTTAACCCCACAAGACCACCCCTACTTCAGATGCCAGTCACAAGTTCCAGACCACCCGTATTTCTGAGTGACTGGTTGTAAATCAGGGGTTCCCATGACCCCTTCCTCAGGTTTGATAATTTACTAGAACAGTTCACACAACTCAGGAAACCACTTTACTGCATTTGCCAGTTACTACAAAGGATACAACTCAGGAACAGCCAAATGTAAGAGATGCATAGGGCAAGGTATAGGGGTGGGGTGTGGAGTCTCCATGCCTGCTCTAGGAACACCCACCCCACCCCAGCACCTTGATACGTTCACCAACCCACAAACTCTTCGAACACTATTGGGTAGGGGTTTTTATGGAGGTTTCGTTATGTGGGCATGCTTGATTAAATCATTAGCCCCTGGTGATTGATTCAGGCTCCAACTGTTTTCCCCACCCTGGAGGTTCAGGGGTGGGACTGAAAATTCAAAGTTTCTTATTAAGGCTTGGCCTTTCAGGCAACTAGCCCTCATCCTGAAGCTATCTAGAGGCCCACCAAGAGTCATCTCATTGAAACAAAAGACACTCCCGTCACCCTCAGTACTCAGAAAATTCTTAGGGAATTAGGAGCTCTGTGCCAAGAATGGGGACAAAGACCAAATATCTTTCTGTGATACCACATACATACACTTACACACAGGTATTTAATTATGTACAGAAAAGTATATAAATGATAAACAGCTCAGTAAAACATTGCAAAGTGAATATATCTATGAGACGACCTCTGAGTGTAATGATCAAGAAATAGCACATTGCCAGCACCCCCAGCAGCCTTTCTTATTCCTCGTGCTCCCTCCTTGTCACAAATCCATGCAAAGTATTCATTATTATGACTTCTGTCACTGTAGATTAGTTTTACCTGTTCTTAAAAGATATTTTTTGAATAAAAGAAGAAATAGGCCAGGCGTGGTGGCTCCCACCTGTAATCCCAGCACTTTGGGAGGCCAAGGTGGGTAGATCATTTGAGGTCAGGAGTTTGAGACCAGCCTGGCCAACATGGTGAAACCCCGTCTCTACTAAAAATACAAAAATTAGCCAGGCGTGGTGGCAGGCGCCTGTAGTCCCAGCTACTCAGGAAGCTGAGGCAGGAGAATGCTTGAACCTGGGAGGTAGAGGTTGCAGTGAGCCGAAATCATGCCACTGCATTCCAGCCTGGGTGACAGAGAGAGACTCTGTCTCAAAGAAAAAAAGAAGAAGAAGAAGAAGAAATAAAGGCTACACTTAATCTATTTCTGCCTTTCTCACAAATAATATAAGAATATTAAAATGTTTTAACTGTAATCACTTTCCTCCCAATTTGTACACTATCATTGTCCAGTGTTTTGGTTTTACCTTTTTAAATTCCCAAACTAATCATTATTTTCACTAGTTAATGTTTATTTATATTTACTCACATATTTGCCCCCTTTTCCCCCTCCACTTTGTTTCTTTCCTCCTGGCTCTTTCTTCAATCCAATTTTCTTCTAACTAAAGAACATTCTTGCCTGAATCCCATGCCTGTACTCCCAGCGCTTTGGGAGGCCGAGGTGGGCAGATCACTTGAGGTCAGGAATTCAAGACCAGCCTGGCCAACATGGTGAAATCCCATCTCTCCCGAAAAATACAACAATTAGCCAGGCGTGGTGGCACATGCCTGTAATCCCAGCTACTCAGGAGGCTGGAGAATTGCTTGAACCGGGGAGGTGGAGGTTGCAGTGAGCCAAGATCAAGTCACTGCACTCCAGCCTGGGCAACAGAGCATAACACCATCTCAAAAAAAAAAAAAAAAAAAATTATTGGCCAGTAGTTTAGGAGGCCATGGCGGGAGGATCATTTGAGCTCAGAAGTTTAAGACCAACCTGAGCAATATGGAGTGACTCTGTTTCTCAAAAAAAAAAAAAAAAAGGTAAAAATTAGCTGGGCATGGACTAGGCATAGTGGCTCACACCTGTAATCCCAGCACTTTGGGAGGCCAAGGCAGGCGGATTGCTTGAGCCCAGGAATTCAAGAGGAGTTCAAGGAGTTCAGGCTGGGCAACATGGTGAAACTTTGTCTCTACAAAAAAACACAAAAATTAGCTGGGCATGGTAGCATGTGTCTGTGGTCCCAGCTACTTGGGAGGCTGAGGTGGGAAGATCACAAGCCTGGGAGATTGAGGCTGCAGTGAGCCGTGATCATGTCACCACCCCCCAGCCTATCTGAACGAGACCCTGTCTTAAAAAAAAAAAAAAACTTTAGTATTTTTTTCAGCTATTGTTCATTTTGATGCCTTTGTCTAAAAGTGTCTTAATTCAGCCAAGTTTAGAATTTCAGGTTGATAATTTTCACTTACTTAAAAGTAAGACAACAATGGAATGCTGTATTACTTGGTATGAAAAAGTCATGTTTGGCATAATTTCTGGAAATTTTACAGTCATTATTTCTTTGACTGTTGCTTCTCTTTCATCTCCTGTTGTCTATCCTTCTGGAATTACTGTGAGATATATGTTAAACCTTCATCTATTCTTCAGGTCTCTTAATCTCTCATTTATGTTATCCATCTGCTATCTGTCTGTGCTGTCTTCTGTATAATTTTTTCAGATCAGTGTTCCAGTTTAGTAATTCTTTCTTCAGCTATATCTAATCTATGTTTAATTTGTCTACTAAGTCCACTAATATTATATTTTTATGCTTACGAGTTCTATTTTGCTTCTTTTTCAAATTTGCCTGATGTTTTTGTTAGTATCCTCTTTTTTTCTCATGTTTTCAAATCCTTTATTTTTCCTAAACCACATTAACTCTATAATCTGAAGTATGTAGAGGTCTAATTCTGCTGTTATATCTGCTAACATTAACTCATGATGAAGCATTTCTGCATGTGTTCTGTGATTTTGACTTATGAGTTATCTTAAGAAGGATTTTATCTATAGCACCCGTGAGGAGCTGACATTCAAGATACATCTCTCTTGCATATTTTTCTTTCATTTTTGCTAGGTACCCCAAGAGCATTGTCAGTCTGGAATCATTTTTATGTTAGTTTCTATACATAAGGGTTCCTGAACCTTACAAAGCATATCTCCTTGTGCAGATAGATTTTTTTAGTCCACTTTTTCAGTGAGGGTCTCTATATTACATGGAAATCTCAATTTTGATTTATTTTCTTACCGAGGCCTAAGCCTTCTTTCCTGACCCTCTGTGGCTACTAAAACACAGTGCCCTTGTTTAATAACACTGGCACACACCTATTAGATAGTTGTAGCATCAGTTTATACTTATCAAGCTAAGTTTTGGTTCCCTTTTTGTGCTGACCCTTAGCAATTCCTCTCACTTTCTAAAGAAGTTAGATATTCATTTAAAAGAATGTTTGTCATTTTTTATCCTGCATTTGTATGTGTTTTATTACAAGATAATTTTCACCTTATCTGCCTTAATTCTAGAAATGGAAGTGTCAGTGTGGTTATGATCTTGGGAGTGGATAAAATGGTAGTGACATTATAGAAACTCCATTTTGAACATCAGTAGATGATATGATTTGGAAGGATAGCCGTGCATCCTAAAATGTCAAACTGAGGGTTTTGTACCTAATTCAAGGGCACCTCTTGAATATTTTTGAGCACAGAAGTGACATAATATTATTAGAGCTATTTTTTCAAGTGTCTCCCTTTGCTGCTAATAAAGCAATAATAGTTCATACTTATTGAGTAGATACTGTATGCTAGGCACTGTACTGAAAGTACTTTAAATCTATTAACTCATTGAATCCTCACATAAAGTTTGTACTATTATTATCTTTATATATGGAAACTGAGGCACAGAGAGATTAACTTATTCAAGTAAACATGACTAGTAAGAGATGGAGCTAGTATTGGAAGCCAGAACCCATGCTTTTAACCACTATGCATTTCCTTCCTCAGTATTACTTGAATGCCTAATGCTGCATTATTCTCTAAATAATATTTAATAATTTAGGGTGCAAAAGGTTTTATTACTTGATGGTAGCCATATGGGATTTTGTCTTCTTGATCCAAATGAGTTCTTTCATGAATGTTTAGTTAATCATATGCTTTTAAATAGGCTTCCATATCAGAATTCAAAAAGATGAATTGACCCTTAAGTGATTCCTCTGAGAGTTAATATTTCTCACTATTTGTAGCCTTATGGCCAGTGACTAAGAATTGTAGCATCATCCCTTTAATCTGAAATATCAGCAGGTTAAAATTAAACATATATCTCCATTTAAAAAAATAGGCCAGGTGCAGTGGATCACACCTGTAATCCTAGCACTTTAGGAGGCCGAGGCAGGCGGATCACGAGGTCAGAAGATCGAGACCATCCTGGCTATCACAGTGAAACCCCGTCTCTACTAAAAATACAAAAATTAGCTGGGCGTGGTGGCGTGCACCTGTAGTCCCAGCTACTCAGGAGGCTGAGGCAGGAGAATCACTTGAACCTGGGAAGCAGAGGTTGCAGTGAGCCGAGACTGTGCCACTGCACTCCAGCCTGGGCTACGGAGGGAGACTCCGTCTCAAAAAATAATAAAATAATAATAATAATAATAAGTAGGGGGGCCAGGCATGGTGGGTCATGCCTGTAATCCCAGCACTTTGGGAGGCCAAGGTGGGCAGATCACCTGAGGTCATGAGTTTGAGAGGAGCCTGGCCAACATGGGGAAACCCCATCTCTACTAAAAATACAAAAATTAGCCGGGCATGGTGACAGGCACCTATAGTCCCAGCTACTCAGGAGGCTGAGGCAGGAGAATCGTTTGAACCTGGGAGGCGGAGGTTGCGGTGAGCCGAGATCGCACCACTGCACTCCAGCCTGGGCAGCAAGAGTGAGACTCTGTCTCAAAAATAAATAAATAAATAAATAAATAAATAAATAAATAAATAAAAATAAAAAATTAAAAATAAGTTGGGGGCCAGGCATCGTGGCTCAGGCCTATAATCCCAGCACTTTGGGAGACCGAAGTGGGCAGATTGCTTGAACTCAGGAGTTTGAGACCAACCTGCGCAATGTGGCGAAACTCCATCTCTACCAAAAATACAAAAAAGTAGCCAGGTGTGGTGGCGCCACCTGTGGTCTCAGGTACTTGGGAGGCTGAGGCAGGAGAATCGCTTGAGTCCGGGAGGCGGAGGCTGTAGTAAGCTGAGATCGTACCACTGCACTCCAGCCTGGGTGACAGAGCAAGACCCTGTCTCAAAATAAATAATATAAGTTGGATTTAGATAGAAAGATAGATTAGTAAAGATTTTTTATATGTCTTTGTAATTTAGTCATGGTACATACAAAAATACATGTTTTAGATGTGTTTGACTAATTAATAGTGCTATGGGCTGGGCATGGTGGCTCACGCCTGTAATCTCAGCATTTTGAGCACTGTGGAAGGCCAAGGCAGGCATATCACTTGAGGCCAGGAGTTTGAGACCAGCCTGCCCAACATGGTGAAACCTCGTCTCCACTAAAAAATACAAAAATTAGTTGGGTGTGATGGTGTGTGCCTGTAATCCCAGCTACTCGGGAGGCTGAGGCACGAGAATCACTTGAACCCAGGAGACAGAGTTTGCAGTGAGCTGAGATGGCACCATTGCACTCCAGCCTGGGTGACAGGGCAAGACCCTGTCTCAAAAAAAAAAAAAAAAGGTACTATGAATAAAACTTCATTTTCTGTTCAAAAAAGAAGAAAAAAGAAAAAAAAATGAAACATCTAGGGTTTTCCTTAAATTAGTGTTCAAGTTCCTGATAAATGACCTTTTGTTTTTTGGGGGATGGAGTCTTGCTCTGTCGCCCAGGCTGGAGTGCAGTGGTTTGATCTCAGCTCACTGCAACCTCTGCCTCCCGGATTCAAGCAATGCTTCTGCCTCAGCCTCCAGAGTAGCTGGCACTACAGGCGTGCACCACCACACTCGGCTAATTTTTGTATTTTTGGTAGAGACGGGGTTTCACCATGTTGGCCAGGCTGGTCTCGAACTCTGGACCTCAAGTGATCCACCTGCCTTGGCCTCCCAAAGTGCTGGGATTACAAGAGTGAGCCACCGCACCCGGCCTCAACAAATCATCCTTATATAAAATTAAGAAGGTAAGGCAGTCCTGTGAAGGCTTTATGCTAGATTCTTCCAGCTATTGTCAGCGTTGGTATCTCTGTGTGACCTAATAGCATGCTAAGCAGTACACTGTATTACATTTGAGCAGATATCTTAGCAATAAAGATTCAATAAAATTTTGGACAGAATTATTCACTGGCTTCCTGACCAAAGAAACTTTTGCAAAGAGGGAGTTGCTATGGCAATCACCAAACAGGAAAAAATATTAGTTGATTTTTGCAACACATAAATGATTCAATATCAAGTGTTTATAGTTTACTTTTATAAATATATAGCCCTAGCCAATAAGTAAATAGTGAAATTTATCATACCAGTAAGAAGATTATGGAATTTATATTTCAGAGGCCAGTTATTGTGAAGGCTTAAGTAACTGAAAGCAATAGTTTCACCTTTGAATGGAAAGGCTCAATTTTCATGATGAATGTAGGATACCTTGGGTATTACTAACATATTTAGTAAGTTTACAACTCTTAATACATATTGGAATCTTAGACTCTCAGTAATGGAAAGGCTAATATTTTTTAAAAATCAGTTTTATACCTGGATATAGTAGGGCTGCAGTGAACTAGCAATAATATGATATGGAGGAGAAAACATTGAATAATTTGTTTCTGTGAATTATTAGGGTTTAATTTTGTAGGAGTTTTAGTGTATAATTTTCTCTGTAATATATGGGTTATTTCTTAAGGAAACAGGCCAAAAGAATAAGTGACAAAAATGCAGCCTTGACCTCAAGAGCTCTGCAGCACAGAAGTAGCTTTTTGAGAGACTAGGGAGATTAGAAAATGGTATACGTTTAGATTTGCCGCAATATTGCTCTCCTTTTACACTTAGAATCATGTAAGTCATGGTATGGTTGGCCATGTCTTACATGTCTTACATCCAAATCCATGGATTTGGATTAGTGGGTACCCCAATAAACAGGAAAGAAATGATATCTTGTCACTGTGTGATGTATTAATACAGAAGCTACTATCCTTCCAGAATAGGAAATGTCTATTGTGGAATATTTCTGGAATACAGGTCACTTAGTTTCCCTATTACAACTCTTAAATAAAATCTGAGGCCGGGCGCGGTGGCTCATGCCTGTAATCCCAGCACTTTGGGAGGCCGAGGCAGGCGGATCACCTGAGGTCGGGAGTTCGAGACCAGCCTGACCAACATGGAGAAACCCCCCCGTCTCTACTAAAAATACAAAATTAGCCAGGCGTGGTGGCACATGCCTGTAATCCCAGCTACTAGGGAGGCTGAGGCAGGAGAATCGCTTGAACCTAGGAGGCGGAGGTTGCGATGAGCTGAGATTGCGCCATCGCACTCCAGCCTGGGCAACAAGAGTGAAACTCCGTCTAAAAAATAAATAAATAAAATCTGAGATTACTAAACAGATTTATTCTGCATGCAAATTTCAGAACTATCACTTACTAGTTTTTTTATTACTTAATCACTTAATGTAATGGGTAGATAGGTCAAAATTGATCTCCTGCATCCCAGAAAATAACAAGTACCCTTACCCGTCAGGTAGCAATTTTAACAACCTTAATCATGGTTTCTCTATTTTTATTTCTGACATATATCAAGATCGCTTTTACTGTAAATTGAAACAAAATCTTAGTTGTAAACAAAACTTAAAAATAAAGAAGAGAAAGCAATTATTCCTTTCCTCCCTAGTATATTTCCAAAAATGAACATAATTTTTAGTGTAAGAACAGAGCCTTTGTATAAGTAAGCTCTTCATCTTAAGCAAGAAGTTACCTGAAGATATAGGTCCCTTAGATCCTAATAGGAAATATACATTAGTTTAATCTGAAATTGAAGTTGCCATTCAAAGTTATCTTAAAGTGGCTCTTTCTTGCATACTTTATTTCTTTAAAACAGTTCTTTTGCAATAATATTTTTTAGTGATTCAGGCGCTGGTTGTAATGAAGCAGAGTTCTATATATGCAGGCCTTCCGTAGTTGTATGATTTGTTTCTATAGGGCCTGCTCTGATTAGCTGTAATTGTGATTATTTTTGTTTAGATTTAAACACCATTTAAAATAGAAGGCATGTATTTGCTGCTAAGACACCAAGGAACTTTGCAGAAGCAAATTATCTCCTTAGCAACATTCTTTTTTTTTTTTTTTTTTTTGAGTCAGAGTCTTGCTCTGTCGCCCAGGCTGGAGTGCAGTGGCGCGATCTCGGCTCACTGCAAGCTTCGCCTCCTGGGTTCACACCATTCTCCTGCCTCAGCCTCCTGAGTAGCTGGGACTACAGGTGCCCGCCACCGCGCCCGGCTAATTTTTTGTATTTTTAGTAGAGATGGGGTTTCACCGTGGTCTCGATCTCCTGACCTTGTGATCCACCCTCCTCAGCCTCCCAAAGTGCTGGGATTACAGGCATGAGCCACCATGCCCTGCCCTCCTTAGCAACATTCTTAATAAAATTGCCTTCTAAATAAAGAGAGGCAGTCAGTATTTCTTCTCTTTCCATAGCCATATGAAGTTTAACATGAATTTTGTATTACTTCCCTTTTTCATTTCATATATAATGAAATACACAGAAATAAAATGTAGTAACCAATTACAGAGACTTCTTTAAAGATATAACTGTTGTGCTTTTTTGAAGGCAAAGAACCTGCCCTGAAAAAGAATCTGACCTGAACACATGCTGTCCTAAGCAGTTAGTCTAGTGTGTCTCTGGGGTCTATGCAGGTTTGCAGTGTACAGACTGTTATCTCCTGTCTCAGTATTTGCCCTTCTTATGGAATTACTTTCCTTCCTCTTACTACCTTATTTCCTCCTCTTCATTTGTCTCATTAGTTGTATTAGCCAGATATATATTTACTTGTAGGGGAGGGGGAATGTCAAATTTCAGTTTCTAGGAATTATATATGGCATGAGTCATTGCTATAGCATCACAGAAATTTTCATCAACGTCTATCTAGAACAGTCAGGAGTTCTAGTTATGAGTTCTGTAATAGATATTTATTGAACATGTGAGAACAATGTGAAGCCAATAGTTGGTTCACTCAAATATTTACTGAGCACTGGGATACCTCCATGAATAAAACAAAGATCCTAACCCTTGTGAAGCTTTCATTTTAATGCAGGGGGAGACAGAAATAAACCATAAACTTAACAAATAGGTATATTTTATAGTAAATCAGTATGTAATAGATGCAGTGGGGGGGTTAGGGAATATGAAACTGTGTAAAGGGAAATTGATAGTGCTTGGGGACAGTGGCTGTAGGTTACACTACTCAGTATGGTATCAGGAAAGGCCTCCTTAAGAAGAGATGTGTGTAGGCCAGGTGCCATGGCTCACACCTATAATCCCAGCACTTTGGGGGGCCAAGGCAGCCGGATCACCTGAGGTCAAGAGTTCAAGACTAGTCTGGCCAACATGGCGAAACCCCATCTCTCCTAAAAATACAAAAATTAGCCGGGCCTGGTGGTGCACTCCTGCAATCCCAGCTACATGGGAGGCTGAGGCAGGAGAATCACTTGAACCCAGGATGTGGAGGTTGCAGTGAGCTGAGATTGAGCCACTACACTCCAGCGTGGGTGACAGAAAGAAGACTTAAAGCCACAGCCATGTCCTAAGAATCATGCGATGCGTTGGAGGAGCTGCAAGGAGGCTGGTGAGTCTGGGTGGAGTGAGCAAGAGGAGTAGAAAGAAATGCAGTGCGAGAGGCATCAATACCTGGGGCTGTTCCTGGAGCACCTTATATACTGTGAGGACTGCTTTTCACTAGGAGTTAGAGAGCACTTTTGGGTTGGGGTTTTTTTTAATGTTTTTATTGAGCTAAAATTTACATACCATACAAGTCACCCATTTGAAGTGTAAAATTCAGTGGTTTTTAGTATATTCACAGATATATTCAACTATTACCACAGTCAATTTTAGAACATTTTCATTGGCTGGGCGTGGTGGCTCACACCTGTAATCCCAGCACTTTGGGAGGCTGAGGCGGGTGGATCACCTGAGGTCAGGAGTTTGAGACCAGCCTGGCCAACATGGTGAAGCCCCATTTGTACTACAAATACAAAAATTAGCCAGGCATGGTGGCACGCACCTGTAATCCCAGCTACTCAGGGGGCTGAGGCAGGAGAATTGCTTGAACCCAGGAGGCGGAGGTTGCATCACGCCATTACACTCCAGCCTGGGCAACAAGAGCGAAACTCCTTCTCAAAAAAAAAAAAAAAAAAAAAAGCATTTTCATTGTATCCAAAAATCCCCCTCTCCAGCCCTAATAAACCACTAATCTAACTTCTGTCTCTACAAATGTCCCCATTCTGAGCATTGCATGTGAATGGAATCATATAATATGTATTCTTTTGTGACTGGCTTCTTTCACTTAGCATAATGTTTTCAAGACTCCTCCATGTGTAACATACATCAGTACTTTATTCCTTTTTATGACTGAGTAATATTTCACTGTATGCATGTGCCATGTTTTATTTATCCATTCATCAATTGATGGACATTTAGGATGTTTCCATCCTTTGGCTATTATAAGTAATGCTGCTATAAACATTTATGTACAAGTTTTTGTGTGCGTTAATAGGGTTTTAAGCACAGCCATGACACCTGACTTATGTTTTAGGAGGATCTATCAAAGCAATGTGAATTAAGAAATTATCCACCAAAATGAACATTTGCTTATTATAAAAATGCAAATTTCTAGATGTAGTTAAATAAACTATACCCATTATTTTATTCACCTGCAATAAACTGAGCCATTATCGTAGTTGGTTTTCTGAAGCACATGATCCTACCTTGCAAATAAACGAGCATCTTGGTTTGGATTTTGAGCTGGTCTGCCTTAGCACTTCACAGGTCAATCAATATTAAAGAGTTCTAGTCCCTTCCAGCAGCAATTGACACCTTTAAGTTAGCTGTGTGAGCTGAGAGGTCAAGAACCCAATCCATATAGATGGAATTGTTATCGTAATAGGCAAAAATACCTGTCTTCATGGGATTCAGGATAGAAGTAGAGGGAAAAAGGGTGGCTAGGTGAATTCATTAGCCAATAGTGCTGCCATTGCTTGAGCACTATGTGAACTTTATTTAGTCTCCAGTTCTTAAAACTTTTGACAAATAGAAAGACATATCCTGCTAGAAGATGGCATGAGAGCAACAATTCTCTCGCTGCCAGATTCCCTTTCAAGCCAATAATAATTACTGTACATAGTATATTCTTTGTCATACTACTAGATCCAACTAAGCCCTCATTAGCTATAAACCTAAAGAATAATTAATGATCCCATTTTCAATTATTTTCCCCATAAGTAGCAAAGACAGATAGTGCTGGCAAACAGGTAAAGGAAAGTAGGCATTCCCCTTGACCAAGTAATTCATGCTCATTGTTAAAAGGAAATGAGGCTGAACACGGTGGCTTACTCCTGTAATCCCAGCACTTTGGGAGGCTGAGGCGGGTGGATCACGAGGTCTGGAGTTCAAGACCAGCCTGGCCAACGTGGTGAAACCCCATCGCTACTAAAAATACAAAAATTAGCCAGACGTGGTGGCGTGCACATGTAGTACCAGCTACTCAGGAGGCTAAGGCAGAAGAATTGCTTGAATCTGGGAGGCAGAGGTTACAGTAAGCCGAGATCGCGCCACTGCACTCCAGCCTGGGTGAGAGACCAAGACTCCGTCTTGGAAAAAAAAAATGAATTATAAAAGTAAAAATCATTCATAATACCACAGCTCAGAGCTAATCACTGTTAATATGTTGGCTTTTTTTCTTTTTTTCTTTTTTTCTTTTTTTTGAGACAGAGTCTCGCCCTGTCACCCAGGCTGGAGTGCAGTGGCACAATCCCGCCTCACTCCAACCCCCCCACCTCCCGGATTTAAGTAATTCTCATGCCTCAGCCTCACAAGTAGCTGGGACTACAAGCCTGCAGCATCACACCTGGCTAATTTTTTTTTTTTTTTTTTTTTGTATTTTTAGTAGAGATGGGGTTTCACCATGTTGGCCAGGCTGGTTTTGAACTCCTGACCTCAAGTAATCCACCTGCCTTGTCCTCCCAAAGTGCTGGGATTATAGGCATAAGCCACTGTGCCCAGCCCCTTCTAATTTTTTTTTAACCTAAATGTTTTAGAATTCTGTTTATGTTTTGTTTTTAACATAAGATCTATAGAGTTTTTTTCTTTAATCATTTGAGAACATTTTCCCATGTTACTAAAAAGTCTTTAAAACAATCTTAATGGCTATATAATTTTATTTTTAAGGATGGGTCTTTATTTAACTATTACCATTGGACATTTAGGTTGTTTACATTTTTTTCACCAGCATATTCAGCTGCAAGTTTACTTTTATTTTTTATTTATTTATTTTTTTGCTTTTTTAAATTTTTAATTGACATGTAATAATTTTACACATTTATTAGGTACAGAGTAATATTTTGATACATGTATACAATGTATACTGATCAAATCAGGATATTTAGCATAACAGCACATCAAACATTTATCATTTCTTTGTATTGGGAACATTCAAAATCTTTTTTTTCTGTATTGGATATGTATTTTTTTTTTTTTACTTTTTTTATTTATTTTTTAATATATATATATTTTTATTATACTTTAAGTTCTAGGGTACATGTGCACAATGTGCAGGTTTGTTACATATGTATACATGTGCCATGTTGGTGTGCTGCACCCATTAACTCATCATTTAAAAAATGATGAGTTCATGTCCTTTGTAGGGACATGGATGAAACTGGAAACCATCATTCTGAGCAAACTATCGCAAGGACAAAAAACCAAACACCGCATGTTCTCACTCATAGGTGGGAATTGAACAATGAGAACACTTGGACACAGGAAGGGGAACATCACACACTGGGGGGAGGGGGGAGGGATAGCATTAGGAGATATATTTTTTATTTTTTTTATTTTTTAAATCATTTTTGAGATGGAGTCTCCTCTGTTGCCCAGGCTAGAGTGCAGTGACACGATCTCAGCTCACTGTAACCTCCACCACCCAGGTTCAAGGAATTCTCTGCCTCAGCCTCCCAAGTAGCTGGGATTATAGGCGCCTGCCACCACTCCCAGCTAATTTTTGTATTTTTAGTAGAGACGGGCTTTCACCATCTTGGCCAGACTGGTCTTGAACTCCTGACCTTGTGATCCACCCGTCTCAGACTCCCAAAGTGGTGGGATTATAGATATGAGCCACTGCCCCTGGCCAAGCTTACATTTTTAATATAAATAATGCTTCAATAAACATCTTACGTACTGATAAAACTTGGTCCCCATCTCGGTGGGGACAAAGGTTTAAGATAAACGTATAGTGAGGCAGTCTGAAATATTGCCAGTAGAAGGATAAATTAGTATAACTTTCCTAGAAAGCAATTTAGCATTATATATTCTAAAGTATGGGATTAATTTCATGGCTTTTGTTGTTGGGTTTTTGTTTTGTTTTGTTTTTTTGAGACAGAGTCTCGCTCTGTCGCCCATGCTGGAGTGCAGTGGTGCCATCTCGGCTCACTGCAAGCTCTGCCTCCCGGGTTCACGCCATTGTCCTGCCTCAGCCTCCCAAGTAGCTGGGACTACAGGCATCTGCCACCATGCCTGGCTAATTTTTTTTTGTATTTTTAGTAGAAACGGGGTTTCACCATGTTAGCCAGGATGGTCTCAATCTCTTGACCTCGTGATCCGCCCTCCTCGGCCTCCCAAAGTGCTGGGATTACAGGCGTGAGCCACCACACCGGCCTGTTTTTTGATTTTTAAGAAGCCCTTGCTCAAGTGATGGAAATGTTCTATATCTTGATTGAGGAGTTGGTTATACAACTGGATATATTTGGCAAACTCATCAAAGAATATCCTTGATATCAGTGAATTTTATTGTCTATGAGTTATAGCTCAATAAAAAAAATTAATATGTAGCTGAGCAGAGTGGCCCATGCCTGTAATCCCAGCACTTTGGGAGGCTCAGTTGGGAGGATCATTTGAGGCCAGGGGTTCAAGAACATCCTGGGCAACATAGTGAGACTCCATCTCCAAAAAAAACGTTAAAATTAGCCAGGCATCATGGTACGCACCTGTAATCATAGCTACAGGTAGGACAAAGCACTGTAGTACCAAACTGACATTTTCTCCTTCAAATGTTCAGAAAGATAAAAAAGATAATTTAAAATAGAATAGTTTCTCACTGCATAATTCAATGTTATTTAATGCCATGCCCCAGAACCACCTGATGTCAACTGATGTTATGACTCACACACTTTGAGGAAAACTGGGCTATTACAATTCCTAAAGCAACGGGTATGATGATAATTTGGTAAAACACTTAACCAAATTTTAAAGACAGTACAACAAAATGTAAAATATCTCAGTACTTTTTTAAGTTGATTACATGCTGAAAGATAATATTTTGGATATATGGGTTAAATAAAATACACTACTAAAATTAATTTTACCTGTTTCATTTTACTTTTTTAATGTGGCCACGAGAACATTTGTGACTTGCACTGCTTTATCCATTTAATTTTGTTAATTCTCATAATGACTCAGTGAAGCAGATTTTTTTTTTTTTTGAAACAGGGTCTCGCTCTGTTGCCCAGGCTGGAGTGCAGTGGCACACACACAGCTCACTGTGACATTGATCTGGGTTCAAGCAGTCCTACCACTTCAGCCTCACAAGTAGCTTGTGCTAACTTTTTATTTTTTTCTAGAGACAGGGTCTTGCTATGTTGTCCAGACTGGTCTCAAACTCCTGGGCTCAAACAAACCTCCCAACTTGGCCTCCCAAATTGTGGGTGAGCCACCACACCCAGCCAAGGTAGATATTTTTATAATTGTTATCAACTTCCTTTTTCAGATGAGGAAATCAAAGTAGAGAGAAGTTAAGTACCTTGCCCAAAGTCATAAAGCTAGTAAGTGGTAAAACTGGAATTGGGCACAGTCTGTTTCCAGTATGAGTACCTAAGCACTCAGTTGAAATAATATTTTGGAATATTTATCTAGCTATGATATTTTTAAATCCTTTGTTTATAAATGTCACCTATAAGATAGGCAAAATATGTTTTTATCAAATGGATAATATGTGAAGCTTTCAGCCTACTAAGAAATATTGTAAACCAAAGCTGGGGAAAAAATAATACAGAATTGAGGGATCATTTACTTTTATTTTAAGAATTTTATCATTCAATGATGATTAAAAATGAGATTTAAGAGACAGTGTTGCTCTTTGAGTAAAAATGACTAACTTGGCCAGGCATGGTGACTCACACCTGTAATCCCACACTTTGGGAGGCCGGGGCGGGCAGATTGCTTGAGTTCAGGAGTTCAAGACCAGCCTGGGCAACATGGTGAGACCCTGTCTCTACCAAAAATACAAAAAAATAGCTGGGCGTGATGGTGCGTGCCTGTGGTCCCAGCTACTCGGGAGGCTAAGGTGGGAGGACAGCTTGAGCCCAGGGGGCAGAGGTTGCAGTGAGTCAAGTTCGCGCCACTGCACTCCAGCCTGGGTAACAGAATGGGACCCTTGTCTTAAAAAAAAAAAAAAAAAGAAAATTAACTTGATTAATTAGTGGCAGCTTTTAGTTTCATAACTATCTGAAATGATGCCTAAGTGTTATAATAATTTAACTTTGACATGGAGTGAAATTAATACTTTTTGTAGTGAATACAGCTAAGGGCCTAAAAAATAGTTGGCATCTTGAATTTCTATACATAAGTTTGAGGCTGGTAGGGGGCTGATTCAATTCGTGTTATCAACAGGTACTTTATAGATTTCCACCTAAACAAGTAACACTAGAAACTTGGACCTTCTCCTGTAACCACCAGTAGGTTCAATCTCTGAATTATTTACAGAAAAATTAGGATACTATGACAGAATTTGCATTTCAAAGAGGCGGGAACCCAGAGGGGACTTTTCTTCACTACGGACGTTTCAGGATAAGTTTTGAAACTTTCCCAAAGAGATTTTCTTTCTTTTTTTTTTTTTTTAGTGAGACAGAGTCTCGCTCTGTCGCCCAGGCTGGAGTGCAGTGGCACGATCTCGGCTCACTGCAACCTCCGCCTCCCGGGTTCAAGCGATTCTCCTGCCACAAAGTCCCAAGTAGCTAGGACTACAAGTGCGTGCCACCACGCCTGGCTAATTATTTTTGTATTTTTAGTAGAGATGGGGTTTCACCGTGTTAGCCAGGATGTTCTTGATCTCCTGATCTCGTGATCTGCCCACCTCAGACTCCCAAAGTGCTGGGATTACAGGCGTGAGCCACTGCATCCGGCAAAGAGATTTTCTTTGACAGCTTATTTTCCTCCAGTGACCAAAGGATTAGACATCATTGCAAGAGTTGTGATGGAGTGTGTCGCCTGTCACTGACAAGCATTTATTGAGTGCTGATTATGTGTAATGTTCTGTGCACGGTGCTAGAAAGATGAAGACATGTTCTGTATCTTTAAGGATCTCAATGTCTAATAGGAAAATAAACATATAAATGAACAACTCTAATAAGACGCCTTTTTAAAAGTTGAATTTAACCCAGGATTCAAATTTAGGCATGTCCCTTGATTCCAATTTATTTGTGCACTGTAACGTATATTTTTTAATTAAAAAATAGCTTTTCATTTTACCTCTGAATTGTGTGTAAAAAAGAAATTTAAAAAAGAAAAATATCTTTTCATTACAAAATCAATATATAATTCCTGTAGGAAAAAAAATTTAATACAGCTAAGCAAAAAAATAGCCATACTGCCACCATAGGGAATGTTGTCAGCCTTTTAGATCTTTTGCTATGAATGTATACACATATTTTTTAAATTTTATTTATTTATTTATTTATTTGAGACGGAGTCTTGCTCTGTCACCCAGGCTGGAGTGCAGTGACACCACCTCGGCTCACTGCAACGCCCGCCTCCCAGGTTCAAGCGATTCTCCTGCCTCAGCCTCCCGAGTAGCTGGGACTACACGCTACCACACCCAAATAATTTTTATAGTTTTAGTAGAGACAGATTTCACCATGTTGGCCAGGCTGGTCTCAAAGTCCTGACCTCAAGTGATCCACCTGCCTCAGCCTCCCAAAGTCCTAGGATTACAGGCATGAGCCACCACACCTGGCCAATTTTTTTTTTTTTTAAGATGGGGTCTTGCTCTGTCACCCAGGCTGGAATGCAGTGGTGTGATCATAGTTCACTGTAACCTCAAACTCTTGGGCTCAAGCAGTCCTCCCACCTCAGCCTCCCAAGTATCTAGGACTATGGGCCACCAAGCCTGGCTATCTATCTGTCTAATCTATCTATCTATCTATTTATTTGAGATGGAGTCTCAAATATGTTGCCCAGTCTGGTATTGAACTCCTGGCCTCAAGAGATCCTGCAGCCTCGGTCTCCCAAAGTGCTGGGATTATAGGCATGAGCCACTGTGCCCAGCACACATATATATCTATATAATATACACACACACTTTTTTTTTTTTTTTTTTTTGAGAGACAGGGCCTTGCTCTGTTGCCAGGCTGGAGTGCAGTGATGTGATCTTGGTTCACTACAACCTCCTCCTCCCGGGCTTAAGCCATCCTCCCGAGTAGCTGGGACTACACGTGTGTACCACCATGCCCAACTAATTTTTATATTTTTTGTAGAGAGAGGGTTTCACCATGTTACAGCCTAGGCTGGTCTCAGACTCCTGGGCTCAAGTGATCTGCCTGCCTTAGCCTCCCAAAGTGCTGAGATTATAGGCATAAACCACCACACCAGGCCTAGCCCACATATATTTTTAAATAAAAGGAAACATACTCTACATGTGCTTTCAATGAAAATGCTTATCTATATCACTTTTAATAACTGAATTATATTCTATTAAGTGTAGCACAATTTCATCAATCCTCAATTTTTTGTTCATTCAACAAATACTTATTGAGCACCTACTATATTACAGGGGTTACCTTGAGACTGGAATATAGTGGTGAGCAAAACAAATATTGTTTGATATTGTTTGCAGTTTTTCACTCTTATAAACAGTACTGTAATAAACATCATTTTACATACATCTTTAAACACGTATTCACTTGTTGACTTGGAATAATAATAATTGAATATATACTATGTGCCAGGCAGTTGGTTGACTTCATTACATATATTATCTCATTTAATCTTCATGATCCAAGAAGTGAGATCATTATGATCTCAATTTTCAAATGAAGAAATAGGAACATAGAGAAATTAAGTAATTTGCTTTAAGTCATATAGCAGGGAAATACAGAGCTGGAACTCAAGCTCAGATTTGTGTGATGCTGGATTCCATGCACTGCTGGCAATGTTGGTTAGGCATCAGAGGGTGTAAACGTTTTTAAGATGCAAAATTACTAAACTGCCGGCCAGAAAAATTTTATTATACCTGTATAGTATATACACATAATAGTGTGTTTATATCTTCACATCATGCCCGTGCCAACCCTGAGGTTAGTTGCTGCTAATTCTTAAAAATAAAATTTAGGCTGGGCATGGTGGCTCACACTTGCATTCCCAACACTTTGGGAAGCCGAGGCAGGTGGATTGCCTGAGGTCAGGAGTTTGAAACCAGCCTGGCCAACGTGGTGAAACCCCATCTCTACTATAAATGCAAAAATTAGCTGGGTGTGGTGGCGGGCGCCTGTAATCCAGCTACTCAGGAGGCTGAGGCAGGAGAATCATCGCTTGAACCTGGGAGGCAGAGGTTGCAGTGAGACAAGATCGCACCATTGCACTCCAGCCTGGGCAACAAGAGCGAAACTCCATCTCAAAAAAATAAAAATAAGGTAAAATAAAATTTTAAAATTATCAGCTAGGCACAGTGGCACATGCATATAATCCCGATGCTTTCAGAGGTCGAGACAGGAGAATCACTTGAGGCCAGGAGTTCGAGACCAATCTGGGCAACAAAGCCCAGACTCTTTTTTTGTCTCTAAAAAAAAAAAAAAAAAGTCTTTTTAGCCATGCATGATGGCATGCACCTGTAGTCCCAGCTACTTGGGAGACTCAGGCAGGAAGATCACTTGAGCCCAGGAGTTAAAGGTTACAGTGAGCTATGATCACACCACTGCACTCCAGCCTGTGTGACAGAGCAAGACTATGTCTCAATAAGTAAATAAATAAAAATTATCAATGTGTATGGAGAAGGTCAGTTAAAAAGCAGTTTACTTCAACCCAGATGCAGAGAAAGAAGGAAGAAACAGATTAATAGTGTGAAGCTTAAAAGAAGAGACCAATGAATAAATGAGAAAGAAATGGAGGCAAGAGTCAGCAAGGTAGACGTTATCTAGTTTCAAAGCAGCCTTCCAGTTCCAGATTCCAGGGTTTTATGAAGCAATGATCTTCTTACATTAAGTCAGTGACAGACACCCCTGCCCTGTCAATGCCATATAATAATCATTTTTCTTTTGTGTAAGCTACTTTGAATGGGTTTGTTTCCTGCAGCCAGAATGTTGAGTTATGGGAAAAAGTTATTCTCTCTCACAAGTTTGTAGGATATGCCTTTTTGTGTCATGTGGAAGATCCAATACAGATTTGCATATTTGTTTCAGGACTTGTGTAAAACTAAAAAGTTTAAAATGTAAGGAAAAACTCAAACATGCTTAACTCTGTATAGTGAGACAGAAGTGACCTGTTTACCTCATTATTTCCAGTATTATCTATATTTCTGTTTTCATGATCAAAAAATATTAAAATGTTCTACCAATTTTAAAGAGCCATCAATTTGATGCCACTGGAATTATTTAAATAATAAAGTGTCCAGTTGATTATATTCAACACAGCCCTGAGTTCCATTCCTCTGACAAAACCATACAGTATTACCTTCCCCAAATAAATGATGCATCCTTCAGGACATATGTTCTTTCACTAGGATTATCATTAGAGCTTCTGAGCCTAAGTGGAACCTGTTACTTATAAATCACCTTTTAGTACCCTTTGGTCTTGTAAGAAGCAGTGTAACATACCAATTAAGAGTATGGGTTTCAGTGCCAGACTACCTTGTTTAAATTCTGGTTTTGCCACATATTCACTTGTATGATCTGAGACAAATCATTTAGCCTCTTTCTGCCTCAGCTTTTTCAGCTGTAAAATGGAGGTATTAATAGCTCCTTCATACCATTGTTGTGATGATTAGATGATTAATATTTGTAAAATGCTTAGAGGTGATCTGGCAGAGGGTAAGCACTCAATGGATGTTACCTGCTGTTGCTGTTATTACTGTTACATTTTGGGGAGATAAAGTAAAACAGACTTTAGGTATTCATTATCACCACCTCTGTCATCACCCTTACTTCCAAATAAGTTGTCTTAAAACCCTTTACCATAATTCAAAGGCAGAATTATATTATTATTCCAAGTGGAAATATACTGAGGCAGTGATAAAATGTACTATGAAGATAGTCCAATGTCAGATGACTTTGCAGTCTGTGAGAAGAAAAATCTTTAGTAGTTCCATTTCCATTTGTGTTCACTTAAAATTTCTCCTTTGGGGCCCCCCAGAGTCAGTACCACTATAATTAAAAGATGAAGGCCAGGCGTGGTGGCTCACGCCTGTAATATCAGCACTTTGGGAGGCTGAGATGTATGGATCACCTGAGGTCAGGAGTTCGAGACCAGCCTGGCCAACATGGTGAAACCCCATCTCTACTAAAAAAAATACAAAAATTAGCCGGGCGTGGTGGTGGGCGCCTGTAATCCCAGCTGTTCGGGAGGCTGAGGCAGGAGAATCCTTTGAACCAGGGAGGTGGAGGTTGCAGTGAGCTGAGATTGTGCCACTGCACTCCAGCCTGGGCAACAGAGCGAGACTCCATCTCAAAAAAATAAAGAAGACTTGCAAAGAGTCTTCAGCATTCATGGTTGCTACAGCTGGGCTATTTGGGGCTTCGTTTCTTGCATTTTTTAATAGTGTTCACCATGCTGCCCCTGTAGTTGTGGTTGTTCTGACACATTGATGTGGGCTTGAATGTTCCCATACATCTACACCTCTTTTTATTCTCAGATGATAACTACCTTTCAGATATGTTCTCAGATGATAACCACCTTTCAGATCTCTGAGTTCTGTCCTTGAGGAGTCCATTTTTAACCCTGTGGATGATGAGGGTAATTTTTTCCTTTCTCTTCGCATGACATTCCAGTGAATGACACAAACAGTGCTAGATCCATGCAGAATCTCATTGTTTGCTTTTCTTGCTGTTTCTTCTCAATAAGAGAGGAAATAGTGCCAAGGGCTCCTGTTTGCTTCTTTGTTTTGTTTTGTTTCGTTTCATAAATCAGGTGGCCAGTACTAAGGAGGGAATTCGGAAGGAATAGCTACATTTTTTAATAGGCAATTATATCATTTGTAAGAAAGTGTCATAGGGTAAAATAACCCCAGTGGAATTAGTTAGAATCAAGGAAATATCTTATACTTTAATTCAGTGTATTCCAAGACTTATTATATAGAAAATTTATTTGAGGAGATATTGATAGGTATTCCATTTTTAAAAGGGTTCTATAGCCAACTAAGTTTGGAAAACACTCTATCCTTCTCTTAAAAAGTCAAAACTCATATTAGCATATTAAAGATTCTGAGAAAATCTAGGGTAAAGAAACCCACTCCACTTTTGTGTTTTTTAATTGTATTTTAATATAATATTTGATAAAATATATGTAGCATGTAAGTTAGAAAGGATAATATAATAAATATGCTTGAGCCTTTCACCTAAGCCAAGGACTAGAAAATTGCCAGTAACATAGATGTATCCATGTGTTCCTCTCCAATTACATCCCTTATCTCCCTACAGCAGGTAAGTGCTAACCTAGATTTTGTATTTAATTCCCTTGCTTTGGTGGAAGAAGATTGTGTTTTTAGCACTTATCTATGTATTTCTAAATAACACATTGTTTAGTTTTGCTTGTTTTTGAGCTTTATAAAAATAGTATCATACTTTTTTCATTAAACTTTGCTTCTAAGGTTCATCTGTATTGTTGCAGGTAACCTCAATCATTTTTCAGTGCTGTGTAACATTCCATTATGTGAATATACCACAGTTTACTTTTCCATTCACCTGTCCATAGACGTGAGGTTTTTTGTTATATTTTTTATTATTACTATTGCTCCTCTCAAGGAGAAACAAAAAGAAAATGTGAGCTAAAAATATTGACAGAATATTATGATTATATTGTTTGGGAGCATTAAGGAGTATATTTATTGAGTGGCTGCCTTTACTATTCAAGGCAGGAACTAAAACACAAACATAAATAAAACATCCCTGTCTTCAATGATCTTATGGTCCAGTGGAGGAGTCAAACAAATTCTGTATTTTTCATACTAGGATATGATTGGTCTCAAAGACTAATGGCACAAAATAAACATGACACATCTTTTGAAGTGCCCAGTTTCTTATAATCAGGGGGATGTGCAGGGGTAGAATTAAATAATTTAACTGATAAGTACCTTAAAATATGTTTGTGTCAAAATTTAAAAGGTCCTTTTATGAAAAATAATATAAAATTATTATGCATTTTTATTTTTATTTTTTTATTTATTTTTTATGACAGAACCTCACACTTGTCACCCAGGCTGGAGTGCAATGGCATGATCTCGGCTCACTACAACCTCCGCCTCCTGGGTTCAAGTGATTCTCTAGCCTTAGCCTCCCCAATAGCTGGGATTACAGGTGCCTACCACCACACCTGGCTAATTTTTGTATTTGTTTTAGTAGAGACAGGGTTTCACCAAGTTGGCCAGGCTGGTCTCGAACTCCTGACCTCACATGATCCACCCTCCTCGGCCTCCCAAAGTGCTGGGATAACAGGCATGAGTCACTGGGCCTGGCCAGTTATGCATTTTTAAAACAAAATACTGAAAGTCAAAGAAAGATGTAAGCTGATATACCAATCTGGACTACACCCTTAGGACTCATAATTCATTTGCTTCTTTTTGTCCTCTGTCGCCCAGGCTAGAGTGCAGTGGCGTGATCTCAGCTCACTGCAACCTCCGCCTCCTAGGTTCAAGCAATTCTGCCTCACCCCCCTGGGTAGCTGGGATTACAGGCACATGTAATCCCACCTGGCTAATTTTTGTATTTTTAGTAGAAATGGGGTTTCATCATGTTGGCCAGGCTGGTTTTGAACTCCTGACCTCAGGTGATCTGCCTGCCTCAGCCTCCCAAAGTGCTGGGATTACAGGCATGAACCACCACGCCTAGCCCTGCTTCTTCCTAGGTATAAAAATTTGAGGCCGGGTGCAGTGGTTCATGCCTGTAATCCCAGCACCTTGGGAGGCCAAGGCGGGTGGATCACCTGAGGTCAGGTGTTCAAGACCAGCTTGACCAACACGGCAAAACCCCATCTCTACTAAAAATACAAAAATTAGCCAGGCATGGTGGTGCATGCCTGTAATCCCAGCTACTAGCAGGGCTGAGGCAGGAGGATTGCTTGAACCTGGAAGGCAGGGGTTGCAGTGAGCCGAGATCGTCCCACTGCACTCCAGCTTGGGCAACAGAGTGAGACTCTGTCTCAAAAAAAAAAAAAAAAAAATTTGAGGCCGGGTGCGGTGGTTCACACCTGTAATCTCGGCACTTTGGGAGGCCGAGGCGGGTGGATCACCTGAGGTCAGGAGTTCAAGACCAGCCTGGCCAACATGGTGAAACCCCGTCTCTACTAAAAAATACAAAAATTAGCTGGGCATGGTGGTGGACTCCTGTAATCCCAGCTATTCAGGAGGCTGAGGCAAGAGAATTGCTTGAACTCAGGAGGTGGAGGTTGCAGCGAGCCAAGATCGCACCACTGCACTCCAGCCTGGACAACGAGAGCGAAACTCCATCTCAAACAAACAAACAAAAAAAAATTGAAAAGTGTTCATGTACAGAAGTTAAACAAAATGTATCCTAAATATAAATAATTAATTCTGACAGAGTAACTAGGAAATGCCTCACAGAGGAGCTGGTTTTTGAACTAGACCATAAAGGATAAGTAGGATTTCCATAGGAAGAAAGAGCAGTCAAGGCTGAGGAAAAGCATGATTAAGGACAGGAGCAAGATTTAAAAAAAAAAAAAAAAAAAAAAAGGTGTACCACATTTGAGAAATAATGAGAAGTTCTTCATAAGTAAAGTCTATCTCCAGTGAGGGGCAGGATGATCTCTGTGTGTGAGATGCCTGGTATTTCCAGATGTAGATTTGTTTGTTTGTTTTGAGACAGGGTCTCACCCTATCACCCAGGCTGGAGTGCAGTGGTGCCGTCTCAGCTCACTGCAGCCTCCACCTCCCAGGTTCAAGCGATTCTCCAGCCTGAGCCTCCCAAATAGCTGGGACCACAGGTGCATGCTACCACACCCAGCTAATTTTTGTATTTTTTTGTAGAGACGGGGATTCACCATGTTTCCCAGGCTGGTCTCGAGCTCCTGAACTCAAAGTGATCCACCTGCCTTGGCCTCCCAAAGTGCTGGGATTACAGGTGTGAGCCACCACACCCAGCCTCAGATGTAGATGTTGAATGCCAACCTATTCCCTTGCTCCTGATAAAACTGCTGTTGGATATTTAGAAAAAGTTTAGCACACTAGGTGACATTTAAGCTGGGGTCTTCTTTTAAAAATCTGTATCTGAATCATGTTCATTTGGCAAACAATTCATCCACTTTATACTAAGGATGAAGAAGGTAATACTCAAGATGTGCACTAACTAGTAAGACAAACCATTAGAAGAGAATTAGGAGGAAGGAAACCCGCTCACTGCCTTCTGTCCTGTCACAGGGGATGAATGCTCCTAGCTGGGGCTAGCTCTTCCACTTGGGCACCAGAGCCCATCTACCTCACCTACACCGGGATATCTCTCCAAACTCCCCTTTCTTTCCCAAATCATTTTTTCCCACCTGTTGGATTATTCATAGAAGCATAGAAATATCCTGCTATGCTGGGCACAGTGGCTCATGCCTGTAATCCTGGCACTTTGGGAGGCTGAGGTGGGCAGATTGCCTGAGCTCAGGAGTTTGAGACCAGCCTGGGCAACACAGTGAAACCTCATCTCTACTAAAATATAAAAAATTAGCCGGGCATGGCGGCGTATTTCTGTAGTCCCAGCTACTCAGGAGGCTGAGGCAGGAGAATTGCTTGAACCCGGGAGGTGGAGGTTGCAGTGAGCCGAGATTGTGCCACTGCACTCCAGCCTAGGCGACAGAGTGAGACTCCGTCTCCAAAAAAAAAAAAAAACAGTTTGAAATATCCTGCTATGTTCTGCATCTTTAAAAGCCCTCTCTTAACCCCCTTACTCTTTCTAGGCTCCATCTCATTTCTGTGTTCTCTTTCATAGGAAAATTCTCCAAGAGTTGTTTACACTCACTGTCTCTAATTCCTTCCCTCACATATTCTCTTAAACCCACATATTCTCCTCAACTACTGCATTCAGGCCTTCACTCCCATCACTCTAAAATCGCTGTTGTCAGGGTCCCTAGGGACCTCCACATAGCTAAACATAGAGTCAACTTTCAGTCCTCATTTTGCTTGACCTATCAGCAGCATCTGACACAGTTCCTTTACTTATTTTTTTTAAAAAAATAGAGATGAGGTATCGCTATGTTGCGCAGGCTGGTCGTTGTTATCACTTAGCTTCCAGGAACTATACTGTCTTGGTCCTCCTACCTCACTGGCCATTCCTTCTCTGTCTCATTTGCTGTTTCTCCTATTTTTGGAATCCCTGAGACTTGGCCACCTCATTCAGTCTCACGGCTTTAAGTTGTATGTCTCGACTACTAACTCCCAGATTTATATTTCTAGTCCTGAGTTTCATTATTGCTATTTGGAGGCAGATAATCTGTTGTTGTGGAGGACTGTCCTTTGCATTATGGATGTTCAGCAACATTCCTGGCCTATACCCATGAGAAACCAGCAGCACTCCACCAGTTATGACGAGGAAAAACATCTCCAGACTCTGCCAAATGTCCCCTGAGACTAAAATCACACTCCTCACCCCATTGAGAACCAGTGTTTCTTGTCCGAACTTCTCCCCCAAACTCTGGACTTGTATATCCACTGTCTTTTTGACATCTCTACTTGAATGTCTAATAAATATTCATACTTAACGTGATCAAAACCAAACTTCTGATCTTTGTTGCTCAATATAATCCTCCCTCCGACTTCCCACCTCAGTGGCACATCCATTCCTTTAGTTGCTTAGGCAAAAAAAACTTGGCATTTTCTTGAATCTCCTCTTTCTCTCACACCTACATCCTGACTTATCAATAAGTCCTGAGAGCTTTACCTTCAAAATACACCCAGAATCTAATGCCCTTTCACCACTACTGCTCTGGTCCATGCCACCGTCACTTCCCACTGGGATTACTGCAGCTGCTTTACTCTTGTCCCCCAACACCCCCTTCTCAATATAGTAGTAGGGTGATCTTGTGAAAATGTGTCATTCAGGGTATGTCACATCTTTTTGCAGAACCCTCCAGATGTCTCTCATCTTACCCAAAGTAAAAACCAAAATTCTTACAATGACATGCCAGGCCTTATATGGTCTCTCCTTATAGCCCGCTCTACCCATTCCTTACCTCTCCATTCTCACCTCTTACTATCCAACACCTTATTCACTTCACTCTAGCCACACTAACCTTCTTTCTGTTCCTTAAACATACAGAGCCTTGATCCCTTTGCACTTGCTCTTTCCCAGATACATGCTCTGTTGCCTCATTCAGGTCTTGACTCAAATGTCAGTTTCTCAGGGAGGCCTTCCTTGGGTACTAGTTTTTGTTTTTGTTTTGGGGGGATGTTTTTTATGGTAGCATTTTATTCCTCTTCAAGAAAAGCTATTACCTAACTCTCTTTTTTTTGAGACAGAGTCTCACTCTGTCACCCATGCTGGGGTGCAATGGGATGATCATAGCTCACTGCAGTCTCTAAATCCTGGGCTCATGCTCAAGTGATCTTTCCACCTCAGCTTCCTGAGGAGCTGGGACTACAGGTGTGCACCACCATGCTTGGCTAATTTTTAAAATTTTTTGTAGAGGGTCTTGCTATGTTGTCCAGGCTGGTCTTGAACTCCTGGACTCAAGCAATAGGATTAAAAATATCCTCCTGTTTCGGCCTACCAGAGTTCTGGGATTATAGGCGTGAGCCACCATGGGCAGCCAGTCACTAGTTTTATTTTATTTTTGTTGTTGTTGTTGTTGTTGTTGTTTTGAGATGGAGTCTTGCTTTGGTGCCCAGCCTGGAGTGCTGTGGTGCAATCTCAGCTCACTGTAACCTCCGCCTCCCAGGTTCAAACGATTCTCGTGCCTCAGCCTCCCAAGTAGCTGCGATTACAGGCATGCACCACCACGCCTGGCTAATTTTTGTATTTTTAGTAGAGACACGGTTTCACCATGTTGGTCAAGCTGATCTGAAACTCGTGACCTCAAGTGACCTCAAGTGATCCTCCCGCCTTGGCCTCCCAAAGTGCTGGGATTACAGGCGTGAGCCACCACACCCAGCCCAGTCACTAGTTTTAAAATCTCACACCACTACCATCTCCAATACTCCTTTTTTAAACCTGCTTTATCTTTTCCCATAGTATTTCTTCATCTAACATATTACAAAGAGGCAGTATAGCATTATAGTTAAGAAAACAAACTGAAGCCAGATTGCCTGGGATTATATCCCAATTCCATCACTTCTAGTGTGTGTGTGTGTGTGTCTGTGTGTGTGTGTGTGTGTATTTAAAGTGGAATGGTTTCTGTCCATTAGAGCAGTACTTTGCATGTAGTAATATGTGTACACCATTATTATTGTATTATTATTATTAACTACTAATTAATTGTATTTTCCTTCTCTCCCATTGGAATATAAATTCCATGAGAGCAGAGGGGTTTTTTTTTACTTTCTTCATTGCTGTATTCACAGCTTCTAGAACAGTGCCTAGCACATAGTAGACACTCAGTAAATATTTGTTGATCAAAGTATGTTATTTCTGGAGTGATGAGGATAAGGAGGGTCAAGGAAGACGAGGTATATGTTTAGAACTTTTACAAAGAGAATGTACTCATGTATCCTTGTGCCCCTAAAAGCTTCATAAGCTTGCATGGAAAATGGACATACAGACAAATAAATTACAACACAGTATATTTACAAGATATGGAAGAATGAGTACGTAACTCTAAGGGGAAAGCAATGCAGTTGAGGAAAGCTTCCTAGAGGAGTAATAATGTGAGAGTTGGGTTTTTAAAGATGCATAGTTCCACCAAACAAAGTGTGAGATGGATGGGACAGCCTTTGAATAGCAGGTGCAAAAGCAAAGAAGTATGAAACATAGCAGTGTCTCTGAAAACTGCAAGCCATGGAAGTTGAGAGGTGAGGAGCGTTTTCAGTGTTTTAAGCTATTAATAATTTCATCTTATCCTTCTGCCTTACCCACTCCCATACTCCTAACATCTCCAAGTAAGTGTTTGGCTGTAATTAGGAGCTTATTACTCCATTAAGACAAATATCTTGGGGTTTTTCTCATTATTTTCCTGAAAGTCTTTTTCTATTTTTCTGCTCCCCACAAGTTCCATTTTTTTTATTATTATAACACTATTCAGGTTCTAGATTCCCCTTGGTGTCTTTGGTATAAGAAATTCACATGTAATTTTTACCTGTGGAGTATAGTGAAAAAGGAGGAAGACATATCCTTAAATTATATACACATACACACACATAGTTTTTGTTACAGTATGATAGCTTTGTTTAGGAATAGAAACACAGTTGTTCAGCTGAATTATTTTAGTAATTAATATTTTTAATCCTATAAACATTGGTCTCTAGTCCCTTACCAGTGATGTAAGTGGAGAAGCTTGCTTTTCAGTGTGTGACTCAAGACTTCTCAAGGTTGACTTTTTAAAATCAGGGTTGGGGTTCTGCTTTTTTCCACCCACCTTCCTTCTATACATGGAGTCAGGAAAACACCCTTGATGACAGCACAAACTAAAAAAAGCAGTAGCATTAATCCACTCTGTTAGTTTCTGGCACTGCCTCTGTTTATACTCATATTGGATTGTGATTGTGTATCTGTCTCTGAGAGTCCCTTAAGGTAGGAATCATAACTAAGGTGTACATTTGTACACCTAGTTCAACGCCTAGTTCATAATGGATGCTCATTAAACATTTGTTGAATTGGATTGAATTGAACTGAATTGAACTGGACTATGGCACCAACGGAGAAGGGGATTTTTGAGTTTGCTTTTAAGTGAGATTGATTTAAAATGAATTTAGAAAGAGAAATTATTCTTTTGTTTTGTTTTTAAACATAGTCTAAATTTGGGGTACAGCTAGCAATATGTTCATTCGCCATAATTTTTTAAGCATTCTGAGCAATGACTCATTAGAGTCCCCAAATAGTTTTTTTTTAAGTCATAGTGGCCCTAGGAAACAAAATTAGGCTTGGTAAATATAAATAGTAAGTGTGTTCTCATTATAGTCAGGAACGTGGGGTCTTGTTGATATACAGAGGAGGATCTTTATTTCTTCCCTTAGTAGCAGAGTTGGAAATGAACCAAAGATCCCCTGATAAAATTCCTATAGGGCTTCCCAGCACATTTATTTCATTCTTTCTAGAAGTCATCAAGACTTGTTGTGTTATTGTTCAAAAAAAAATCAGTGCTACCTCATTTCCTAACACTTGTTTTCTGACCTCCAATTGTGTCTAGTCCAACTGGCCAAAAAGCCAGGCCAAAGATATCTGTATTTCCATAGAGGAACAAATGAACTTAGCTTCTACTCCTTTCCCTCTACTTTGCAATTTTTTCTTTTGCAAAGGAGTTTGGAATTTAAATTCTCCAAGCCCAGAATCTTTCAATGCAAGATGGTAATAAAACTGTAAAACAATGGTAATAACTGGTCATTCCTCCAGTCCTCTGTCTTTTAAATATCTGTCTTCTCTGAGAGAGAGTCCTGAGCATCCAAATAACTTGTTGTTGTTGCTGTTGTTGTTGTTGAGACAGGGTTTCGCTCCTGTCGCCCAGGCTGGAGTGCAATGGCACAATCTTGGCTCACTGCAACCTCTGCCTCCCGGGTCAAGCAATTCTTCTGCCTTAGCCTCCCAAGTAGCTGGGACTACAGGCACCTGTCTAATTTTTGTAATTTTTATAGAGATGGGGTTTCACTATGTTCCCCTGCCTGGTTTCGAACTCCTGGGCTCAAGCGATCCACCCGCCTCAGCCTCCCAAAGTGCTGGGATTACAGCGTAAGCCACCGCACCCATCCATCCAAATAACTTTTATATTATAAAGAAGGCTGTCTTGCCAATGGGTAGCTATTTTATTCATTTACTCAGCATAACTTTATTGGATACCTCTGTGTTAAGCCCTGGAGATCTAAGGTGAGTAAGACTTCCCCCTACCTCCCAAGAAGCTCACAGTCTGTCTTGGCAACAATTATACAGTGCTAAGATAGGAGTGGAATAAAGTAATAACAGTAATTAGTTCAGCATGGAGGGGTCTGGAAGGGCTTTACAGAAAAAGTGACTTTTATGTTTATGTATTTATGTATGTATGTATGAATGAGACCATGCCTGGCCAGAAAAGTGACTTTTAATCCTTAGTCTTGAAGAATAAGGTTCTTGCCAGGCGCAGTGGCTCACGCTTGTAATCCCAGCACTTTGGGAGGCTGAAGCAGGCAGATCACTTGAGGCCAGGAGTTTGAGACCAGCCTGGCCAACATGGTGAAACCCGTCTCTACTAAAACTACAAAAATTAGCCAGCATGGTAGTATATGCCTGTAATCCCACCTAATCGGGAGGCTGAGGGAGGAGAATCGTTTGAACCTGGGAGGCAGAAGTTGCAGTGAGCTGAGATTGTGCCATTGCACTCCAGCCTGGGCAACAGAGCAAGACTCCATCTCAAAAAAAAAAAAGAAGATTTCAGCAGAGAAAGAATAGCCCTACATTTCAAACATAGGACATAGTAAGAATAACTACTTGAGGTAGGAAAGCTCATGACGTGTTTAGGAACAGTGAGTAGTTGGGCATGGATGGCATAGAGGCTGCACTCTGAGAGATGGAACAGACAAGTGGGAAGCAGTATTGCAAGATGCTGAAAGGCACAGAATCTAGAGCCTGGGTCTGAATCCCAGCTGAGCCACTTACTAGCTGTTGTGACCTTGGCAAGTCACTTAACCTCCCCTCTATAGCTTTGTTTCTTTGTTTTTTAAAATGAGGATAATAGTAGCATCTGTTTGACAGGGCCACATGCATATATGCATATATACACACACATGGCTTTAAACAGTGCTCAGAACAAAATGAATATAAGTATTCTTTATTAGGGCACATTATGAAAGGCCTTGAACTGTACATTTTCCATAAGTAAAAGAAAGGTTTTAAAGCAGAAGAAGGGAGAGTATACAACAGGATATAATCTGTATTTTGTTTTATTTTTTAATTTTTTTTTTTATTAGAGACAGGGTCTTGCTCTGTTGCCCAGGTTGGTCTCAAACTCCTGGGCTCGAGCAATCCACCCGCCTCAGCCTTCTAAAGTGCTAGCATTACAGGCCTGAGCCACCGCGCCTGCCTGTAATCTGCATTTTAGAAAAGTAACTCTGGTGCCACTCTGGAGAGTAGATTGGATAAGAAAGAAACTATAGACAACATACAAGCTCTGAGACAGTTTCAAGAGTACAGATAACAGGTGCTGATGTAACATGGTACTGAGTTAATATAGTGGCCTTGCCCTTAAAAATTCTGGGATCCTAAATAGAAACTTCAAACTTGAAATGTTAGTCTTAATAGATCTTACAAATTTAATTCTAAAAAAAAAAAAAAATGAAGACCCAGGGGAAGAGCACAGAAGGACTGTCCTTGCAGTATGGATGTTGTAGTGCTCAACTGATGCTTCCATTCTATACCTAAATACCAGACCAGTACCTCCTGCCTACTATTCATGATATATTTTCATCTGGTTAGATGTCCAGAGCAAGACATTCTATTTTTGGAGATGCTTTTGTTTTTTCCTTCAAGTAACCTCAAACTACTTATCAGTTTCCTAGAGGAAGTTCTGGCTTCTGGACTGCACAGCCGAAGCAAGGAGAGCTCTCAAGTCACATCAAGGTCAGCGAGCAGAAGATGAAACGGTGGTTGGGGGAAGGGCACAGCTTCCTCTCTTGTCCCCACTACAGGCTTTCCCTACTAAACAAAGGTGTTGGAGAGCAGCTTTGGGTTCTGTGCTGGTTGTTAGAACTCATCTCCAGGTAGCCCACGGATACGTGGTTGGCACAGACACAAGACTCCCAGAGTTGTCCTAACAATAAGTCTGAGCCCATCTCAACCCACTTTTCTCCGGTAGTCTTTATGTATCTATTAGCACAATCACTTCAGTTACTGATGAATTTTGTTGGGATCTGACTTGGGGAAAGGGTTATCAGAGCCTAGAGGGGCTTAAAAAGTAATCATTTGATGTACATACCACATTCCTTGGCTTCCTTTCTCTTCCCTTAACCCTTTCTGCTTTTCATTAACCACATTCCTGCACAACTCATTTCTGAAAACCTACCATGTTTCTTTACAGAGCCATCCAAAAAATTTTTGTCCCTACATAGCAATTTTCTGTGGCACTGAGAAACCATGTATGACCACAATAAAAATCCATTTTGTGAAAGGATATGAGTGATTTAGTTTTATTTCTTTGAGGCTAATTTATGGGAATTTATGAGGTGGGACATGAGCTGGTTTCACACCAAACATAATGAAGGCATTACTTCTACCTGAAGGATATTTAAAGTATGTCAAGGCAAATAATAAATTCTAGTGTCAATTTCACCTCTCTTGAAAACAGGAGAAAGTGATAGTATCATTATTGCCAGGAAATTAAGGCATCCTCAAATCATCATAGCAAAAATACCAAAGCACAATCCCTCCCTGTTTTGTGTGTGTGTGTGTGTGTGTGTGTGTGTGTAAACTTGTATGTTGACAAATATTCTCTAGCATCAGACAGTAAGGGTCAAACCTATGTCATATTTATATGGCTTTGGGAATATTATTTAGCCTCTTTGTGGCTCAGCTTTCTCATCTATAAAATAGAACCTTCCTCATAGGTTTAGAAGAATTAAATGAGATGAGATGATACATGAAAAGTGCTTAAAACACTGGTATACGGTAATCACTTAATAAAATTTGGCTAATAGTAAATAAGATTAATTTCTGTCTCTAAGTTGGGGTTACAGAGTCACATGTAAAATGATTGGACTAATCATTTTAATCATTGCACATCTAATCATTGCACTAATAAGCAGTTCAAAAAATAGAGGGAAAAGCTGAAAGGTCATTCTGTCCCTCTCTTTTCTCCACTCCTCCCAGCTCTCAGCTGTTGTTTCTTTTTTTTTATTATTTTTTATTTTTAGTAGAGATGGGGTTTCACCATCTTGGCCAGGATGGTCTTGAACTCCTGGCCTCGTGATCCACCTGCCTCTGCTTCCCAAAGTGTTGGGATTACAGGCGTGAGCCACTGCACCCGGCCTCAGCTGTTGTTTCTTTACACGCACTCATGAAGTAAAATCCAAGTTCTTTATTTTTTATTTTTTTTTTTGCTTTTGTGGGTCCCTTTGGGTAATTTTTTCTTCTTCATTTTTTATAAGTATTTAAGACAGCCTGCACTTGGGGATGGAGTATTTTAAATGCAGCATTTTACAAGTTATATAGCCTTTTAGAATATGAAAAACTCCCTCCTCCAAGCAGGAATATCTGTGCTTCTCTTCCTATCAGCAAGATAACGCTGTGGAATAAAAAAAGCAAAAACAGAGACCTTCCTTATGTCATTTTCCTCATTATTCATCTGCTTCCATTGTGCCTACTCAACTGACAATATCAAGAAGTCTAAGAAATGAGCCCTACCATCAGGGTGTTTGATGTCAGAAGTTGGCATTTCTTTATTAAGAATCAAAGACACGTATTTTTGTGTAAGATTTACAGAGCTGATTCCATTTGTACTGGCCCTTTATTTTTGTGCCCTTTAAAAACATCACTTTAATTAAGGTCTTGTATGCTTTTAATAATCCTCTCCCCCATAGGTGGAAATGCCCTGGTCAAAACCTCTGTGTTCCATTTACTCCACAAAAGCCAAGGATATTTGTTTTTAGACAACTGTGTTTGAATAACAGTTTCTGTCCAGTAAACTTGCAAGCAGCAGTTGACAAGTTTTTATCTCTAATAGTTCCCTTCTTTCTCCCTTAAGTGAAGTTATAAAATATTCCGTTATAGAATACAGCTACTAGCAGTCACGTCTTATCCTCAGATGTTGTTAGGGAGGTACCCCCATCATGAGGTCCTCCCAGTGTCTTATCTTCACCACAGACAGAAACTGGCTGAGAGTGATTTCTGTGGTTTATGTGCGTGTAGTGTCAAGCTCACTGAGGAGCGCTGAGGAGACAGCGCTATAAAAATGTGTATAGGAACACATACGTTCTCAGATTTCTCACTTAAGCATTGGTCTTTGGAAAACAGTCCCACCTACATCCCAATTCAGGTGCCATGAGGTTCACCTGGTGAGACAAACCAGCTTCAAGAATAGGCCAGGGGAAGTGGAAAGGGGTGAGTGACAGGACAAAGGGAGAACAGGTGAACGAAAGTAGGGGCAGGATCACAGGATGGAGCAGGGCAGAGAGAAAGAGAGGACACCAGAGATTTATGTAACATCTTAAGAGAGCAGACAGGCAGGGAAGGTTCTGCAGCCCACATGCATCTGCTGTGGAATCTGAAAATTACTTCAGAGGGTTTTTCTTTTTCATTAGCCCCTCTGCCTAATGTTTCACAATGCTCTGGCACCTATCTGATGAGGCACGAAAGGAACCCTGGACCTTGCATGGAGGCACTCAAATATTTGTTTTATTTATCTATCTATATATCTATTTTTGAGACGGAGTTTCACTCTGTTGCCCAGGCTGGAGTGCAGTGGTGCAATCTCGGCTCACTGCAACCTCTGCCTCCCAGGTTCGAGCTATTCTCCTGCCTCAGCCTCCCAAGTAGCTGGGATTACAGGCGTGTGCCACCACACCCAGCTAATTTTTTTTTTGTATTTAGTAGATATGGGGTTTCGACATGTTGGTCAGGCTGGTCTTGAACTTCTGACCTCAAATGATCCACCCGCCTCGGCCTCCCAAAGTGCTGGGATTACAGGCGTGAGCCACCACACGCAGCCCAATATTTGTTGACTGATAGAAACTACTGGGAAAGGAGGAAGATGGGGCAAATGATGAATTACTTTTTTCCCATAAATCAGAATCTATTTAAATGATAACTCTAAACCACTCCTGTGTGTTTGTCCAGCAAGCCCTCAAAAAATCGTGCAGGCTATTTCCTCACCAGTACATTTGGACATTTTGCATCCTCACATATGAAGACACCCTGGATTTGCTCATTATTTTTTCATCGCTCTTTAAACAGGGGGTTAGAAAATAGAGACGGTGGAAAGGGGACAAGATGGTTTGGGGAACGTGGTGTGTGCACACTCATGCCCATGGGAGGGGGTTACAAAATCTGAAGAGGAGACTGCAGTCAGGAAGCCTGGATTCTAATCCATTTAGCCAGTAACTTGATGTATAAACTTGGGCAAGTCAGTTGATCTGGCATGCCCTGTTTCCTCATTTTCCAAATGGAAATATTAATACTTACTCTATATACCTTACAAGGTGGCATTAAAAGTGTAAAGAAATGACATATAAGAGCATTTTGAAAGGATAAAGTTCTGTGTCAGTCTAAAATCGTGGAATTAATTGGTATGGTGAATGGAAAGAAGTTGAGAGGAATATCATTGGATTAGGAGGAAAGGTGGAACTGGAAAAGAGAGGGAGCCCCTCCTTCATTTGACAGACACCAGAAAAAGTCAAAAGAGCCTCCACTATTCAAACCACAAATTTAGCCAACACTTTTATCTTGAGACATCTCTAGAAAAATGATTTTTCCTTTTCCCTGCTCCTCAGTGCCAGGGATTTTTATTCATTTTGTGGTTACTGCATGCTTGCCATATGCCAGGCAATGTGTTTATTAGCTTATTATGATTTCAAAATTAGCCCTGGAAGACAACACGTATCTTCAAAGGACTCTCAGAGGTCATCTCATATCTTCCCCTAGCTTTCCTTGTTGATAAAAATGGCAGTTCATCCCTCACCACTTAATACGTGGAGGGACGCGGGCCTAAAGAAATTCAGTGACTTGACCAAAGCCCAGAGTGGTGATGAAACCAGTACCCAAGCGCGGGGTTTCTCACTCCCCTTTTCCATCACACGTATATATATTAAAAAGACATGAAGTTACTAAGATGTGTCCTGGAGGCTCTGAGGCAGATCTGCTGTAGGAGGGATCAGCAGAGGCTTCTCTAGTCCGGGCATTCTCTGGGCGTTCAGCCCTTCCCTCCACTGGGCTCCAGCGCTGTAGAGAGGGTGGGGTTTTTACCTATCAGTATAGCGGGAAAAGATACCCAGGTGGCAGGAAGTTTAAGCCTCACCTGGAACTTATATTGAAAGCCACTTGGTATAAAGGATAATGGTTTGGAGACAGAGTTCTATTTCTGCCAGCATTGACACTGTGTCTGAAAAGCCAGCATCGACACTGTGTCTGCAAATCCCTCAGCTATTCTGAGTCTCCGTTTTCTCCCTGTGAGATGGAGATCATAAAATCCGCCTCATCCTTAGGATTATTCTCCTGAAGCTACAATAAGGCCTGAGGCATTGTACGCTGGAAGAAACGTGTATTAATAGCAACTTCTGTCCCACCCCATCCCCCAACACGTCGATCCCCTCCGGAGCATAAAACTTTCCCCCAGCATCTGACCTGCCCAGGCCACCCTAGCACCTAGGAGCGTGAATTCCTGATGCGGGTTGTGGGTGGCGCGCCCTCCCGGTTCCCGCTCTCGTTTTTGTTTTTGGTCGGGTAAGGCGATGCTGTAGAGGCTGGCGATCTCCAGTCTTCACGAATCCGCACGTCTCTCCATTATCCAACGCGCCCGCCCACTGGGCCCCGGGGCGGCCGGCGGCCGGGTCTCTCGGGCTCCGCGTGTCGCCCGAGCCGCCGCCGGAGCGAGGGTCCCTGCCCCCTGGGGAGCGGTCTCCAGCCGCTTCGAGGCCGCCTTCTTCCCCCTCCGTGGCCGCCTTCTTCCCCCTCCGTGAGTCAGAAACAAAGGCGGGGGGGCGGGGGGAGCGCCCGAGCTGCGGCTCCGCGATTCGCCCTTTATTCTGAACTCGCAACGTCAGCGGCCCGCGGATGGAGCTGCGGGGTGCGGACTGGGCCGCCCACAGCGCACCGGGCCGGGGGAGCGGCCGCGCTGGGCCGGGCGGGCGGGTGGCGGGGGCGCGCTCGGGGACCCGGGCCGCGTGGGCGCCGGGATGGAGGGCGCCGAGGGGCGGGGAGCGGGCGTGCGTGTGTGTGCGAGTGCGAATGCGAGGGAGGCCGGCCTTGAGTGAAACCGGAGCTACAAAGAAGGGGAGAGTCCGGGAGCGGGAGGGCGCGAGGGAGGAGCGGCGGCGCCGGGGCAGCTCCGACGCCCTCCCGCGGGGAAGGAGCCCCCGCGGTGCCGCCGAGGCCCCGACGCGGGGCCGCCCCTCGGCCCGCCGCCCCGCGCCCGCGCCCGCTGGGAATGATGAAGAAGAACAATTCCGCCAAGCGGGTGAGTGCGCTTGCCCGCCCTGCGGCCGCCGCCGCCTCCGCGCTCTGACGACCCCCGCTCCGTCGGCGCCGCGGCGGCCTGGGAGACCCCCGGCCCGGCCGCGCCCCCGCCCCGGCGGCCCGGTCCCCTCGGCCTCGGCCCCGCCAGGCGCCCGCGGGGGCTTTTGTTTGTTTACTCGCCTCGGGGGGCTTCAACTTGGCTGAGTTTCCCCACGACCCGCACCTCCCCCGCCCCCGGGCGCCGGGCGAGCGTTTGCCTCGCGCTCCGCCGTGGCGAGGAGACAATGGGAGAGAAAACCAGAGAAACGCCGTTAGTCCCCGCGCGGCGAGGACGGGGCGGCGGGGGCGCAGGGCCTGGAGGGAACCCGGGAGCCTCTCCGCGCCCGGCCGGCGCCCCTGCCACTTGCAGCCCCGGTTGTTTATTCGGGAGCGGGGGAGGGGAGCGGGGGGAGTTCCTCGGAGTGAAAACCTTTCCGAAGTGGGAGCGAACCTGGGGCGGCCCCCCGCCCCCCGGCCGCAGCCTTCGGAGGAGACTGGGCCGCCGAGGCGGTCCTGAGAGACGGACGGAGAGGAAGCCCCGGCTGGAATCTCCTAACCGCCCGCTTCTCATCTTGTCCTGGGGCAGGGACCTCAGGATGGAAACCAGCAGCCTGCACCGCCCGAGAAGGTCGGCTGGGTCCGGAAATTCTGCGGGAAAGGGATTTTCAGGGAGATTTGGAAAAACCGCTATGTGGTGCTGAAAGGGGACCAGCTCTACATCTCTGAGAAGGAGGTGGGTGCCTCTTGCCTCTAACTCTCCGTTTTCTCATAGCCCCCACTTTGTCACTCCACAAGGGCTCGCCTAGCTTACTCCACCCCCGTTTTGTTCCAAAGGCATGTTCAGTGGTCTCCTCTCTACCCCCATCTCATCTGCAGAGAAAGGCCACCCTTTAATGAGAAGACCAGAGTGAGAATTAGAAGTTGAGTTGGCCGCTTACTCAGTGTTTTTTTGTTTGCAAATACCTTTCTAACAACAATGATAAGCCCCTCCCAAGATGCCCCAGAAGTTCTAAGTGTCCCTTGCTGCCTCCCACCCTAACCTGGCCTCCTGCATATAGGATTTCTTTTCTATTTCTGCTGAAACAGTTTAGCCTATTCGCCACCCCTTCCTGTCCCCCTACCTTAACCCAGCCAGCCTCCCCTTTCCTGTCTGTGGCAGGAGCGTGCACAGGTCCTGTCCGTGGCACATCCGCCCTGAATCACAGAAAACACGCACCCCGCCGTCAGGCCCCTGTGACCTCGGGTGTGTGAATGGCAGTTATTTTCGTTGAAGCCAGTGTCCCTAACCAGTATGCTCTCTGTTCCCCACCCCCACCCCATTTAAAAAAGGCAAGGAACCCATTTTCTACCCACTTCCTGCCCACCCCTCCATTTGTATCACAAGGGAGAGAAATGGAGTTAAGAACCCCTGTATGTCTTTGGATAGCTTTGGCTGTGTAGTTAACCATGAAAACCACAGTCTACACTGTGTCAAGACCTGAGCTATGATAATTGAATCCAGACCCATCTCCATTTTTTCCCTAAGTCTTGGGATCAATAACGTGTACTAATGTGGAGAAATCAGAATTGCCCCTACAGTGGTTAGAAGTCATCCCATTCCCTGCCTCTGTGACTGTCCAAAGGCAGTCAGTATAGCCTGGAAGACTGTCCTGTGTACCGGTTAGAGTGGCCCTTCCTCCCGCCCTCACGGGAGGTATTCTGTGTTCCCTCACCCAGGGCTAACTGGGAAGTCCTCCCTGAGTTCTAACCTCTTCTGCTTTCTGCAGTAGACATCCTTATTCAGTAGATTATATTTAGGTAAATAAAACCTTTTATGGTATTGAAACATACACACACACACCCTGAGACAAAGTACTCATCTAAAAGAACATCTACTGAGGCATCTAGGGAAGAACTAAGCTGTGCCACAGCCAAAGAGATCCCTCTTAAGGGTATTGAAACCTAGCTGTTTACACAAAACTAGCAAGTTGGTGATGGAAAGTCTTAGGAGTGAGGTGAGGGCACTTTTCTTGGTCGGTCATCCAGGCAGGAATGCAGTGGCTCAATCACAGCTCACTTCAGCTTCCACCTCTCAGGCTCAAGTGATCCTCCCACCTCATCCTCGGAGTAGCTGGGACTACAGGTGGGTGCCACCATGTCTGGCTAGTTTTTGTATTTTTTGTAGAGACAGTGTTTCGCATTGTTGACCAGGCTGCTCTCAAAACTCCTGGCCTCAAGTGAACCACCCGCCTCAGCCTCCCAAAGTGCTGGGATTACAGGTGTGAGCCACCGTGCCTGGCCAGGAGGATTTATTTTTAAGAGTTACCTCTGCCCAATCACAAATCCTCCAGAAAGTTTTCTCCACAATTTTCTGGCTTTCTAATTTAAAAAAAAAAAAAAAACAAGTGTCAAAGTGTATCTCCTGTCTTCCCCGAACTTTTTAATTGCAGGAAACTCTAGTTACGAATCAGGGAGAACTTCCTACACATCAAAGGGAAAAACATAATAGTGAAAGGGTAAGAGGAATAAGACATCCATTGCTTGTTTGTATTTGCCCAAAGAGCAGAGTCTGGGGGCAAAAGCGTAGTTGATCCTTGCTTTTAGGTACAGAGACAGAGGAAAGGATGGAATGACCTCAGCCTAGGATATCTGGTGTTCTATGAGTCAGGACCATCTGACTGGTCATGGAGCCAGCTGTCTCCTGCTGGGAAGGGCACAGGAAAGAGGGACTAGGCATATTGATACTATGCTTTTTTGGAGCCAGTTTCCATGCTACAGTGGGCCTGGTTAAAAAGTGAAATTGACAGAGTACTCTGGGCTTTATTTTGCCCACTTGTGAAAAGCTCCAGGGCCAATAGAATCAAGACACGGTGTTCTGTTTTGTTTTGTTTTTTAGAGACAGGGTCTCACTCTGTCGCCCACGCTGGAGTGCAGTGTCACAGTCGTAGCTCACTGCTGCCTTGACCTCCCGGGCTTAAGCAATCCTCCCACCTCAGCCTCCGGAGTAGCTGGGACTACAGGCGTGCACCACCACACCCAGCTAATTTTTTTTATTTTTTGTAGACATGGGGTCTCACTATGTTTCCCAGGCTGGTCTCAAATTCCTGGCTTCAAGTGATCCTCCTGCCTCAACCTCCTGAAATTCTGGGATTATAGGCGTGAGCCACAGTCCCTGGCCAAGATTTTTTTTTTTTTAAGGCAGAGTATAATCTATATCATTTACTGTTAATGCAAGAAAATTTCTAACCCTATCTCCCAGAATTTTCACCAGTCTTTTTTGTTATTTCCTCTCTTAAAGGCAGGGTCTCCCACAACCACCTCTGCCGTAGAATTTCTTCTGTGTTCGATAGTAATCATTTTCTTCCTTCTCAAAGGGCATCCTCTCTCAAAGAGGGCTGGAGCACCTTATGATCACAGGCTGATGTGTAAGAACAGAAGCTAGACCTTAGGAAGACCTCATGGTGGAGGAAATTGGATTCGGGGCAACTCTTTGGACAGGCGTGGGAAAAATCCCTTTCTATAGTCAAGGACGAAGAATCAGGGGAAAGGAAGGGTTAATTTGGAAGATGGGTAGTTACAAATGAGACTCTGGGAATTAGATATGTGGGGGGAAAAAAAACAATATGGTGGAGAACAAGGCTGCTTGGCTTTGTCCATCTTCCCAGGCACTGGAATATACTTGTCCTACTGCTTGCCTCACCCCATCTCCCACCCTCTCCACCAAGGGCTGACCTCTGTCAGTGTCTCCTGCTCCCCAGAGCTCCTTATCAGTCTGTATGCAAGGTAGAATAACTCCCTTTCCTTCCCTTCCCCTAAGGAAAACATAGTAAGTTAACTCTCTTCCCCTGGCTACATTCACACACCCAACACTTTCCTCTCCACGGTTTCTGGGCTCTGCTGATAGTCTCAACTCTGGAGAAGGAGGGGGAGAGGAGGGATGATGCATCATCTTGTATCCCTGTCCCGTGTTTCTAGGAATTGTTCTTGAACACCCCTTGCCAGCACCTTGTCCTACTTCCACCCGTAATCATTCAAGGCCTCTGGCCGCTTTCCAGCCCAAAGCCAGGGAACCCTGGAAAGTGGGAGGCCCTGGAGGAGCCAAGCCTTGCTGAAACAAATGGAGGTAGATGTATGAGGCGTCACTCACCTGAATGGGGCCATGCTGACATCTGTCCTCATCTGTCATCAGCCTCCAGGTCCAGCAGCAGTTCAGAAGGATGGGCAGTTACAAGACTGTAGATGGTCTGGGTAATGGAAGGGAGAACCACTTCCCCACTTCCAGGTTTCCAGGAACCAGGAGGATAGATGAGTTCACCTCCATGCACACGAGTCCTATTTCAGAACTTGGGAAGTTGGGGACTGTTTTGGAAAATAATTTCAGTCAGGGTGGGTAGATGTCATCCAAGGAAGACGTGAGGCTACTTTTATTTGTTTGTTTAGTTTTAATGAGACAAGTGCTGGTGCTTTTAATTTCTCATTCCAGGAAAACGTGACCAGGTTTTTCCTGAGGTGTTCCAACCCTGGGCTCAAGTCACGGAGGGTGGACAGACTGCACGGTCTGGACTTGTAACTAAGTCTCCTCTCTGTAACTTTGGTCCTTGCAAGCCAAAACAAATCCATAAGCCACTGCTTCAGAGTCCCAGAGTTGTAGGAACACCACCTTAGGGGAAAAGAGAAAACACTGTGGTCAGTTTCAGATGAACCTGCGAAGAAATGTTCCTAGAGCTGCTTTGCAGTGCTCAGAAAAGGCTAGTTGGGGTTGGAGAATGTCACTAGGAATGTGGCCTCGATGAGACGTTCAGCAGGAGTGCTAAGAGCTAAATGTTGCTTAAACCTGCTAAAGGTGGAACCAGAGTGCGGGACGGAGACTATAGCAGGGAAGGCTAAGTTTAGATAGGAGGAAGAGCTTCCTGACAGTAAAGGGGGCCCAGGCACTCAAACTGGAATAATGGCAAGAAGTCACAGAAGTCACTTTTTTCCAAGTCTAAAGTGTAGTCTTCCAGGGAGAGTCTAAGTGCATTCTTGCCTAGAGATAGGGGGATGAAATAAATGGCTTTTCAGGTCTGGAGGAGTTAGTTTGGGTTGTCACAGTACCTTAGAGGGAGGAGGAAAGGGTAGGAACTGTAATTGTAGTTTTCAGCTTCTCTGGACAAATTCAGCAAACTGAACACGGGGCTGCCGTCCTGTGGTGGCGATGCTCCTGAAATGAACAAGGAAGATGAGTCTCTATAATTGTACAAACCAGAGAAGGAAGCAAGGTGGGGTGGGAGAGCTATACTGCACACATGTGAGTGGGGAGGCCAGAGACCGCCCCTTGTTCCCTCCAGACACCCCGATAACTGGCCCTGCCTTGATCTTCTTTCTGTGGACCATCAAGGGCCATACAGGTCTGTCTTACTGAGGGCGATGGATCAACCATCTACCATGTCTCTTTAAGGACGTGAGCCTTTTTAGAACATGTAAGCTGTGTCTTTAAGGAAAAGAGTGGGGCAGTTGGTGAAGAGAGGCATAGTGGGACTCTGGAAATGGCAGCCTGGCTAAGGAGAGTGAAGAGAAGGGGTTTAAACAGAAACACACCTTAACATTCAAGACTTGGAGCTGCCCTAGCGTCCTCCTCGATGTGAGGACCTTGTAGGCTTTGGGCAGACGGCCCCCTCCTCTCCTGGCGTGCCTCCCTCTCCTCAGGCTTCCTCTGCTTCCCAAGATGATCTAAACTAACAGTCTGGGTGGAGGGGCTAAATAATTTTATCCTCCTCACCTCACCCCAACCCTCCCCTAGGTAAAAGATGAGAAAAATATTCAAGAGGTATTTGACCTGAGTGACTATGAGAAGTGTGAAGAGCTCCGGAAGTCCAAGAGCAGGAGCAAGAAAAATCATAGCAAGTTTACTCTTGCCCACTCCAAACAGCCCGGTAACACGGTATGTTTCTCCTGCCACCTTGGCCGCTGGAACATGGACAGGGTTGGAGGGGGCAGGGGAGAACTCCTTCCCCTCAGTTTCTCTCTCAGCAATCTTGGCTCAGAGTCCCTGAATTGCTCTCCTGCTGGCTTTTATCATTTCACCTGAGAATATTGTAGCCATTTCCTTCTTTCCAGGCAGGCCACCCTTTAACCTGTTCAGCCACAAAGATCATCTCTCTATATATCTCTTTATTTTTCTCTGTCTTATACACACACATCCACACATGTGCATATTTACATCCCTTAGAAGAAAATCCCTGTCCTTGTACCCTGATAGGTGGTTGAAGTTCTGAATCTAATTCATCTTGTCTGAGGGAACCCAGGGAAGTTATTCCTGTCACATTCTATTTCTTCAAACATTGAAAGATTTGTATTTTAATACCTATCCTTCATCAGACTTCCTCTAATTATCTCTAATACCATACTAATATTCAGTATCCTTCTTAGCTCTTCCTTGGTCATTTCTAAAACAACCTCCTAGCTATGCATTTTGCAGGAATAGAAGCTGGGTTTCCTTAAGTTATGGATGACTCTGGAAGCAGAATATCTCTCCTTCCTGGAGCTGGGTCTGAGAAAGTGAGATTATAATCTCTTATTTCTTCATTGTCAAGGTGAGGCACCACCTCTAAAACCCTGGCTGAAACAGGAATCTTCCCCTCACAGGCACCCAACCTGATCTTCCTGGCAGTGAGTCCAGAAGAGAAGGAATCGTGGATCAATGCCCTCAACTCTGCCATCACCCGAGCCAAGAACCGTATCTTGGATGAGGTCAGGGGGCTCACTGTGGGGAGAGGGAGGGACGCTGGGGCAGAGGGAACAGCTGTGACCCACTGAAGGGGGAGGATTGTGCAGGCCCCGTTTACTCGCTCCTCCACCAGCTCTACTTCTTTACCGCCCTTTTAAAAGCCCTGATCTCTTTCTACCTTCTCTCCAAGTCTCATCTGACACCTCCTCTTCCCCGCTTCATGATGGGGGAGCCAGCCTTGGGTCAGCTTAAAGAGCCCCCTTCGTGTCCAGTAAATCCCCTTGCCCATGGATTCATTCAGAAGCAGTGAATGGAGTGGGCACATGTTCAGGCCTCGGGATGCTGGGTTGGGACAGCGAGTCGCTGAAGAGCACTCATGACTCACAGTACATCTCTTCAGGTCACCGTTGAGGAGGACAGCTATCTTGCCCATCCCACTCGAGACAGGGCAAAAATCCAGCACTCCCGCCGCCCCCCAACAAGGGGACACCTAATGGCTGTGGTATGTAAGACTGTAATAAACATTGCCAAAGGGCCAATTCTGTGTCAGTCCATCTCAGACAGAACTGTATGCCACCAGAGGCATTTGTGGGAGGCCTCCTTGATGCCAAGATCAAAGGCGAGGGAAGTCCTTCCACCCAATGCCTCTGCCAGATCTAAATCAAAAGGATTTATTCAGCACCCATTAGGAGTTCAAAAGTCCCAGCTCCCAGTAATGTTACCCTCTTTTGGAGAAAATGAGTTATACCCACATGAAAATGAAAAATAAGCTACTGTATGGTGGCTGTCTTGATGGGTAACAACATGTAGTACCGCGGGCGTTTGGAGGAGAAAGGATCACAATGAACTCCTGAAACATACAACGTGCTAGTTTCTTTCATGCCTCTGAGCTCTTAAGTCTTTAGAGAGAGACGCAGGCAGGTATAATGCAGAGAATACGGGCTTTGGAGTTAGAACCTGAGTTGGAACCTCACTGTAATCAGCTACCTGTGTGGTTCCCTGAAGTTGCATGTCTCCAACTGTAAAATGAGGCAGTAATCATGCCTGCCTTGAAGGGCTGCTGTGAGGAATGACTAAAACAACATATTTAAGTATTGAATACTCATCATTTTTAGTATTCTGGAAATAAGAGAACAAATTTTATTATAAGGCAAGGGGGCTGAAGTGTGGGGCTCAGAGGATGCAGATGGAGGAGGACAGTCATTGTGCCATGGGGAGCATCCTGTGTGCATCAGACGCAGTTTAATTGCTGAGAGTCCACAATACCGAGGAAGAGGACGCCCCTCAGGAAGCTTATGGTAGAGTGGAGAATACGGGAAACAAGTAACAGAAACTAAATCACAGAAGAAGAAACATTCAAGTCACTATCAAAGGAATAAGAAACAGCACATTCAGTAGGAGGGTTCAGTCAAGAGCAGAGGGCTTTGCCAGGCAGGGGGGCTCACACCTGTAATCCCAGTACTTTGGGAGGCTGAGACAGTGTATCACTTGAGGTCAGGAGTTTGAGACCAGCCATGGCCAACATGGTGAAACCCTGCCTCTGCTAAAAATATAAAAAAAAAGAGCTGGGCGTGGTGGTGCGCGCATGTAATCCCAGCTACTCGGGAGGCTGAGGCAGGAGAATGGCGTGAACCCGGGAGGCGGAGCTTGCAGTGAGCTCAGATCGTGCCACTGCACTCCAGCCTGGGTGACAGAGCAAGACTCTGTCTCTAAAAAAAAGTACTTCTCATTCAAGGAAGGCTTGTAGAGGAAAATGACCACAGCTTGCATCTTTTAGGCAGTCATTCTGAAAATCCCTCCTGATGACAGCTTTCCCCACTCATTCCCCCTTCCTCCACAGGCTTCCACCTCTACCTCGGATGGGATGCTGACCTTGGACTTGATCCAAGAGGAAGACCCTTCCCCTGAGGAACCAACCTCTTGTGCTGAGAGCTTTCGGGTTGACCTGGACAAGTCTGTGGCCCAGCTGGCAGGGAGCCGGCGGAGAGCAGACTCAGACCGCATCCAGCCCTCCGCAGACCGGGCAAGCAGTCTCTCCCGACCTTGGGAAAAAACAGACAAAGGGGCCACCTACACCCCCCAGGCACCCAAGAAGTTGACGCCCACAGAGAAAGGCCGCTGCGCCTCCCTGGAGGAGATCCTATCTCAGCGGGACGCTGCCTCTGCCCGCACCCTCCAGCTGCGGGCTGAGGAACCCCGAACCCCTGCCCTCCCCAACCCGGGGCAGCTGTCCCGGATCCAGGACCTGGTAGCAAGGAAACTGGAGAAGACTCAGGAGCTTCTGGCAGAGGTTCAGGGACTGGGAGATGGGAAGCGAAAGGCCAAGGACCCCCCTCGGTCTCCGCCAGATTCTGAGTCAGAGCAGCTGCTGCTGGAGACGGAACGGCTGCTGGGAGAGGCATCATCGAATTGGAGCCAGGCAAAGAGGGTGCTGCAGGAGGTCAGGGAGCTGAGAGACCTGTACAGACAGATGGACCTGCAGACCCCGGACTCCCACCTCAGACAGACCACCCCGCACAGTCAGTACCGGAAGAGCCTGATGTGAGGGCAGGGTGGGGTCTGAAACTTGTCGGGTTGGACAGACTCTTATCTCCGTGTTGCTGGATAAAGCTTTTTTATTTACCTCAATCAAAAAAAGAAAACAAAAATGAACTCATTGCTCTTGCTGATGCCTGACCCCACTACAACCCTTATTGCCCCACCTACTTTCCATATGCCCCTCGTATGCCCCTCAGGTTTGAGGAAGTGACCCCGCAGCAGTAGCAGGAAGTTTTTACAGCCAGAGAGAGAGAAGGCACGGTAAAGACACAGTCTGACCACTCCACACACCGCCCGCCCCCAAGACGGCACGGGGAGTCCACTGCTGCTCCCAAGGATACAGTGGGCTTCTAAGCTTAGAGCGGGAGGGGGATGAGGGTGTTTTCTGTTATGTCCCACCCCAGGCCTTCAGTTTGAGGGTGAAGTTTCAGCTGCCCAACTCTAGTTGTAGGGATGTGGAGGCCAGTGTCACCTGTCCGTGCACATGGAAGTGAAATTTATCCCAGCCCTGAGGAGGATTTGTGGAATTAAAATCTCCCCAGCCAGACACTGGCTTCTCATTCCTAGCAGTCTCTGATTGAGATCGAGCTGCCTGGATTTTCTTACATGAGGTGTTTCTTCCCTTCATCTTCCACACCCTTCCCAACCTTGACTCAAAGATCCAACCTTGTCGGGCGCAGCGGCTCACGCCTGTAATCCCAGCACTTTGGGAGGCCAAGGCGGGTGGATCACCTGAGGTCAGAAGTTTGAGACCAGCCTGACCGACATGATGAAACCCAGTCTCTACCGAAAATACAAAAAATTAGCCAGGCATGGTGGTGGGCGCCTGTAATCCCAGCTATGCGGGAGGCAGAGGCAGGAGAATTACTTGAACCTGGGAGGCAGAGGTTGCAGCAAGCCAAGATTGTGCCATTGCACTCCAGCCTGGGCAACAAGAGTGAAACTCCGTCTCAAAAAAAAAAAAAAAAAAAAAATCCAACCTTGAGTGGATGAGACTAGTTTCATTATTTGATTCAGGGCCCTAGCACAGGGGAACTAGAGACAGACCCCACAGAAGAACTGAACTAAGAATGAAACTGGTGTGTGATGCAAGCTGGGTAGGATGAAGGGGAAAACCAAACATCTGTCCAAGTTCCTCTTTCAGCCGTGCTGAGGTTTCCTGTAGCCTCCCCCTCTCCTTCCTCAAACCTCTTCCATCACTAAGCAAGTCCCCACTTTAGAAAAGCATCTGGATGCCCACGCCACCACCCTCCCAGCCACCTCTGAAGTTGCCAGGCTTCCCAACATTCTTGTCTGTGGTAGGTCCCACACAACTCACTGTTCACTCTTTCCTTGGAAGTGTGTGAGATCAGGTTTAGTAACAGTGGTGAGGTCCCCAGAAGAGCTATGAAGGGAATAATTTGATTTTGGGAAAGAAGGGGACAGAGTCTCATGAATCAAGTAAATGAGGGGTTAAAAACCACTTTGAAGTGTGCCTTGCTAGCTGCTTGATCCTCCAAGAGCAGCGGGGCTTCACTAGAGGTAAGAGGGGAGGAGGAGGAGGAAACGGGGCCAAGTTACATGTAGACCTGGCCATGACGCTGCCCCGATGTTATAGGAAAATGGGATAGGAGGAAGAGGGGAAAAAACCTGTGGGAGAAACAGATTCTTCAGTCCGCATTCTTCTGCTCTAACGTCACTCCTACAACCCATGTAAGCAAAATGGGGGCCTCTGTCCCCTTTCCAGAAATCATCTCTTTCCTTCACAGCTCTTCTCTGGACCTTATCACTGCTGTTAAACCATCCCTAGGGCAGAGGAATTCTTGCTCTCTCTAGTCCCTTGCCACTCTGTCATGGAGATTGTCCCCAGCTCTAGACTGTAGTTACCTAGCCTCTTCCTTGAAGAATGTGTATCCCAGTTGAGTGAGGGAAAGCGTGCAAGAGTGCCACCTTCATGTCATTCAATGGTCTCTTGGGGTATGAGGTGAGGACCCAGGCTTCCAGACTTCCTGTCCTCCAAATAGCTGCACTCTCCACAGCCCTAAGCATGGTCAGCAGAGCCATCCATTGTCACAAGTATTGAAGTCTAAGCTAGAATTATGCTTTCTTTATACAAGTCTCTATCTTTGTATTTTACCAGCATTTTTCCTTTTCTTTTTTTCTTGTTGCTCCCACATAATGAAAAAAGACAAAAGCACAAATGACATGTGTATCCCAACATGTCAATTATCTGTGGCTCCCAGGGGAGCCAGAAGATGGAGGGAGACACTAGAGAGGAGAATGACAGGTGAGAGAAGCAGAAAAAAAAGATCGGGGACCTCACAACAGTAAGAGAGGAGCTGGGCACTGTGCTCCTGGGCTTCAGGCTCTAAAACCAACAGCTTCCAGTTCTCCAGCAGTTACTGGAACATCCAGGCCCTAGGGTGGTGAAATGAGCCCAGCTTTGAAACCAGATGGATCTGGATTCAAATTCTAACTCTGTTACTTCTTGATTATGAGGCTCTGGGCAAGGCACATGCTTTCCGAGTATCAGTTTTTTTCATCTGCAAGCTGCAGAGCTATTGGATGGGTGAGGACAATATGGAAAATGCCTGTCAGTCAGAAAGTGACCACTGCAGCTACTGTTACTGGTTTGACTCTGGGCAGTGAGCCGCTAGCTCAGTTGGAGCACTGTGTGAATGAGGCCACCGGGGTGGGGTCACTGTCACTTAGCTAGATCCGGGCCACAGGCTGTGCTGGACCTCTCTCTTCAGAGGAGAGAGCCAGAAGGGATGAAAGCATGGTCCCTGGTCTTCAAGAACTTTAGAGCTTAGCATGGAACCAGGCTTCCCACTAGAAAAATCGCTTAAGGTGCACCCTTGTGGTAGGCTGCTGGCATGAGTTCTGTTGAAGCATTTGTATTGAACCTGGGCACTGTGACAGGAGGATGGGAAGGTGCTTAACGTTCATTTCCCTTCCTCCCAGTGCCTCTCTTCCCTCACTCCATCATTTTAGCCCCTCTGCCTGCAATATTTCCCTTCCGTGCCCCAGGTAACTGTGATGCATGGCAAATGGGCTGGCTCAGTAGCTGTGTGGGGCAACTTTCTCAGCACACAGCTGCCCCCAGACACTTTCAGGGTGCACTTATTCTCCCTCCCTTTCCACTCCCAACCGCTCTGCTCCCTTCTCTTCTTACACAGATGAAGCAAAGGGAAGTGCCCTCCGGAGGCCCTAGGATGGGGAGACGGGGTAAGGGGTGGAACCCAGGACACAGAGTTGAGATGGGGTGAGGGGTAGAGGCAGGTAAAGAACGAAATCTTAATTCTCATTTCAGTGACATTTTCCTCAACTTTTCCTGTCCTTCCCCATCAGGTTGTTAGCCAGGGGCCTGAGGAGGGATAAAGGAACTGCAGTCCCGGCTCCCTCCATCAGGAAGAATGTCTGGGGTGTTGGCCTGGAACGCTGATGAGTTGATTTCCTTCTATCTCCACAGCATAGGTTTACCAGGGAGAAAAGAAAGGTGCAAATTTCTCTAACTCCTGCCCTGGTCCTCACATACCATGCGGTTCTGAGCCTAGAGCTCTGTCCCTGGGGAAACAGCTCTCGCCTCCTTCCCCAGCCGCTCTCCCAACCCCTCTGCCAGTAATAAATTTGCCTCATTCTCCCAGGAAATGAGTCTCTAAGAATCGCTCTTCTATCTAAACCTCACAGGCAAGCAGTCCCAGCCCACTTCTGCAACCCTCAAGCTCAGCTACTGCCCCCACCCCCCACTTCGTCACTCCCTTCTCTACGCTGGGTTCCTTTCTCTTTCTGCTGTCTTACTACCTCCCTGTCTCCCAACAGGAGCAGCCAATCCCCAGCCTGCTCTAGAGCCACGCCATATATGGAGAGGTTGGAAAGAAACCCGAGTAAATGCAGGAGCGAACACACACACACACTCATACTCATGCACATACTCATGCACACACAGCAGAGTTTGACCGCCTTTCTGCATGTGACCCTGTGTCTATTTGTCTCTGTGTGTGACACAAGTCCCACCCACAGAATGAGGAGGCTGTTTGCTATTCCCCACCTTTAGTCGTGCCCCAGGAGACCATCACTCCAACCCGTTGCCTCTGACCTAGATTCCTTGCACTAATTACAAGCCTAACAAGAGCTAACAAACACCCCACTTAGAACAGCTGAGACCCTCGAGGTCAATTAGTGCAGCCCAGCTCTGCTCAGGAAATGAGAGATAGAGCCAGAAAGTCTTGTACATGGCCCACCCCAACCTCACCCCAACCCTGGGGTTGGAAGCAAGGATGGGGAGAATGCAAAAATTAGCAGGACCAGTTTAAAAACGGGATTTTGGAGGGTTAAAAAGTGTGGAGAACACACTTGTTAAGTGCATTAAGGTTGGGGAGCAATTGGAGAATACAGATTCCCAACTCCTCCTGAACTATCAGAAGTGTAGAGGCTGGTGCAGCTACAGAAACCATGGACATAAGGCAGCTTTCATAAGGACTTAATATGAGGAAAAGTAACTCATAGAAAGGCAAGTAGCACTAGAACTCTTGACCTTTGTCATGGTCTCCGACACCAAATCCCTTCTCCTCTTTGCTTCCTGCTGTGAACAAGTTGGGGTTATCACCCCTGTCCTTCCTGCTGGTTTGGGATGGCTCAGAAATCACCCCTTTCTTTCAAAAATATTAGGCTCATGTCCGTTCTTTCTTTCCCTTCCTCCAGATATTAAAGCCATGACAGCAAACAGCCCCTTTCTCCTAAGGTTCCTGATTTGAAGTGGCAAAACAAGGCAGTGGCATAGTCTCCTGTCCTATGTCCTTGGCATGCAGGTCAGTTGTCCTAATACCATCCCTAATGTTTTTGGCTCTATCAAGTGGGGGAGGCAGGGAAGAGAACACTAGTGGAATACTCTGTGCACAAATAGGGAAGTGGACTCAAAAACACAATGTTCCTCTTGCCCCAGCCTCCACCCAGCTCTGGCTGCAGAGGGCCACACTCCGCTTGTACCGCAACTCATGCACAGTCCAGACTTATACAGCAGCCGGCAACCCTAAGGGCAGGATGATTCCGAGACACACCAAATCTGTATGTTGATGTGTTGTCCCAAATTTATTTCTCCAGCCTAAATTTCCCTCTCTGGCACTTGGAGCTCAGTGTCAACTTGACATCTTTACCTGGGTATCTAACATGCATCTTAAATGTACTATAAATGTAATAAATGACTAAATAATGATCCTCAGTGAACCAGCCCCACTCCAGGCTCCTTTGCAATATGAGTTTGCTGTTCCTCCCTTTTGAGAGGTATTGCTTTCTCTCCAACTGCTGCTTGAATCTGGGTTTGCCAGTGACTTGTTTTGCCCAATAGAACAAAGAACATGTGCTGTGTACGTTCCAGCGCCTAGGCCTTAAAGGGCCTTGTAGTTTCCACTCCTTTACTCTCTTAAAATTCAGGTGCTTCTAAAAAGCCTGGGTGAGCATCCTTGCTATGAGACCATGAAACCACATGGCTCTGTCCCAGCATCCAAGCCTCCAGTCAGACACAGCTGGAGCAGCACACAAGCAAGACCAGAGACCAGCCGCTCGGCCAGCCCCCAGAACTGTGAGAAACTAACAAACCATTGCTGTCTTAAGTCACTAGGTTTTGGGGTGGTTTGTTACTCAGCAATAGATACTAAAACAAAGATTGTTTCTTGGAAGTGGGATGCTGCCCTAACTAAAACCTGAAACAAGTGGCATTGATCTTGGGACCCAGCAGCAGACAGCCTAGAAGGGCAGCAAGGAGACTTACAGAGTCTGGATGAGCAGGGAGAAAACTGCTCTCAGAGACGGGAGAAAGACCACACGTGTTATATGGCGGTAGAATCATTCACAAAACTGTCACCTGTGTTATCTTGGGAGCTAGAAAATATACCTAATAAATTTGTTGGAGGTAGCTAAAGAGACTTCCAGGCAGAATGTTAAAAGTAGCAACAGGCTTTTCTTAGCTGTGATTGGTAAGGTATTGCAGGAAAGAGGAACCAAAAAAGAAACTTTTCAGTTTGCAAGCAGAATTTGACAGAAAAATAAGAGACCAGAACAGTCTCCAGCAAGAAAAACTTTCACCGTTGGTAATTTAGGAGAATGTGCTGATGGCAGGGACCACCTGGTCAGTGAAACAATTCAGGCTTTTGAAAAGTACAGAGATAAATTGTACCCCATAAGGATGGGCAATTACAGTGTGTCCATTTTTAACATTAAAATTAAAACACACCAAAAATGCACAGGAGAACAAAGCACACAATGACAAAGGAATTGGCTGTTACTCAGCTGCACTGGTATCGTACAGAAAGATAAGGAAAGGCACTTAGCAAACAACTGAAACTAAGTGTGAGGGCCAGGGGCTTCTTTGGTAGCAAAGAGATCGCCTGCAATAGAAGAGCCATAAAAGATAGACAGAACTGAGAAATTGATAGCAACCAGGAGCTTCAAAAACTAACACCCCACTGAGGCTGAGGCAGGTGGCTAGAACCCTCAGCCAAGGTAGATCTGCCCCGTCAAGATCAAGGCCCTGGCTGAGAAAACCTGGGCTGGGATTCCAACACACAGAATGGGGAAATCTGGTACCTTGAATGGTGGAGATCCCTGAAGATTTTGGTTCCCAGATTCCTCTGACCCCACATACCCTGCTAAGAGGGCCCACCCCTCTCTATTAAGAGCTAGCACCACCTGCTGCCCAGGAAAGGCAATGCAGAGATCTCTCCCTGAAACATAACAGGAGTGCCCCGCCAGATCAGCCCCATCTCCTCTTCTGGCTACCAGAATAACTGGACATAAGTCACCACGTAATTCAGAGCCAAGAATGTGCTGGGCCTTACAAGGAAGAAAGGAACTAAACCAAGCATGTACCCGCAGGAGCAGGGGAGGTTCCCATGGACCTAGAATTTTTTTTGTTTGTTTGTTTGTTTGTTTGTTTTTTGATATGGAGTCTTGCTCTGTCCCCCAGGCTGGAGCACGTGGCACGATCTTGGCTCACTGCAACCTCCGCCTCCCGGGTTCAAGCGATTCTCCTGCCCCAGCCTCCCGAGTAGCTGGGATTACAGGCACCTGCCACCACGCCCGGCTAATTTTTGTATTTTTAGTAGAGACGGGGTTTCACCATGTTGGCCAGACTGGTCTCGAACTCCTGACCTCGAGTGATCCACCCGCCTCCGCCTCCCAAAGTGTTAGGATTCCAGACATGAGCCACTGTGCCCAGCCGGACCTAGAGTTTTGAGAATATCAGAATAGAAACCTGGATAAGAAAGTTTATTAATTTAGGGGCACTTTCTTGGGATACAGGATTTACACTCCAGCAAGGACCCCACGAAATAGTTCAGATATATGGATATTATTGTGCTCCTACAAGCCTTGAAAAAGTAATGACCCACGCAGCCCAGTTGAAATGCTTGAATTTCAATGCTTCCTCCACATCAGCAGTGGAGGAAGAAATTTAAAAGTTTAGGAAAGTAGACATGTTGGAATGTATTATTTGAGGTCTAAAGACTCACCGTGGGATTATGTTCCATGGAAGACACACATCCTTTACCACAGCATTGGTGAGGGGGGCACTAGCATCAATAAACAAAATGGGAGCTAGACAGACAATGGGCCAGGGATGAAGGTAGGAGAGGTCATAACAAAGCTGGGATTATTGATAGCAATGGAAATAACTGACCCCCTCCCCAATGCCAAGCAATAAAGGCCAGGTGGCAACAATAGAAGCCAGGAGGTCACAGTTCTCTCAATGACCAGCAAAGTCAAAGAGCCAGTCAAGACCAGGTGCGGTTCATGCCTGTAATCCTGGTGCAAGGTGGGAGGATCACCTGAGGCCAGGGATTTGTGACCAACCTGGGCAACACAGTAAGACCTGTCTCTACAAAAAAAAAAATAAAAATTAGCCAGGCATGGCCAGGTGCGGTGGCTCACGCCTGTAATCCCAGCACTTCGGGAGGCCGAGGCGGGCGGATCACGAGGTCAGGAGATCGAGACCATCCTGGCTAACATGGTGAAACCCCGTCTCTACTAAAAATACAAAAAAAAATTAGCCGGGCGTGGTGGCGGGCGCCTGTAGCCCCAGCTACTCGGGAGGCTGAGGCAAGAGAATGGCGTGAACCCGGGAGGCAGAGCTTGCAGTGAGCTGAGATCGCGCCACTTGCACTCCAGCTTGGGCGACAGAGCAAAACTCCATCTCAAAAAAAAAAAAAAAAAATTAGCCAGGCATAGTTGCATGTGCCTGTAGTTCCAGCTACTTGGGAGGCTGAGGTGGGAGGATTCCTTGAGCCCAGGGGTTGGAGGCTGCAGTGAGCCTCCTAGGCTGGTGCCATTGCACTCCATCCTTGTGACAGAGTGAGACCTTGTCTCAATCAATCAATCAATAAAAAAGCCAGTCAAGGGGAAATTAAGTTGATTAATAGAACATGATATCCCTAGGGATAAAATTAACAGACAGCCAACAAGGGCAAATCAAACAAATGCAAGAATAGGCTGAGCACAGTTGCCCCCATAAAAAGTCTTGAAGTAGAGAAATTGGAAGCCTTGTGCGGTGTTGGTGGGAATGTAAAATGGTGCAGCTGCTGTGGAAAACAGTCTGAGTGTTCCCAAAAATTTAAAAATGGAATTACCGTATGATCCAGCAATCCCACTTCAAAAGTATTGAAAGCAGTGTCTTGAGATATTTGCACACCCATATTCACAGCAGCGTTATTCACAACAGCCAAAAGGAAGCAACTCAAGTGTCCATTGATGGATGAAAGGATAAATAAAATGGGAAATGTACATTATTCAGCCTTAAAAAGGAAGAAAGTCCTGTCACATACTACAACATGGATGAGCCTTGAGGATATTATGCTTAGTGAAACACGCCAGTCACAAAAAGACAAAAATACTGTATGATTTTATTTATATGAAGTATCTAAAGTAGTCAGATTCATAGGAACATAAAGTAGAATGGTGGTTGCCAGGAGCCAGGGGCAGGGAGAAATTTGGAGTTGTTGTTTAATGGGTATGGGGGGGTCAGTGTTGCAAGATGAGCAGCTCTAGAGCTCAGCTGCACAACACTGTGAATATACTTAAAACTATGAAACTGTACACTTACAAATTGTTAAGATGATCAATGTTGTTTTGTGTGTGGTTTTTTTCTTTTTGGGGGACAGGGTCTCGCTCTGTTGCCCAGGCTGGAGTGCAGTGGCACTATCTCGGCTCATTGCAGCCTTGACCTCCTAGGTTCAAGCGATCCTCCCACCTCAGCCTCCCAAGTAGCTGGGACTACAAACGCACACCACCACACCCAGCTGAAAATGTTATGTTTTTATCACTATTTAAAATAAAATATATGTTTTAAGAACACTAAAAAAAAAAGTCATGATTCCTTCTCATTTCCTAGACCTGAGACATTTTTCAGACCTGAAATCTATTGAATGGGAAAATGTGACAGAGTCCCCGAGAGGAAGGTCCCTGCAACATCACAGCAAGTGTGCACTGTAATAATTCCACCAGTCCTGGGTGACTGTCACCTGGGAGAGGAGGAATATCCAGACATGTTGAAGACTACTAGACACAGGGCCTGAAATGACACTGATATTCAAAGACCTGAAATGTCATTATGGCCCCTGTTACAATGATGGGCTATAGGTCAGGTAAAATGGGGATTCTGGCTGATGTCCAGCTTCAAGTGGGTCCACCGGGGCCATGGCTCCACCTGGTGGTCATTGCCCCAGTCCCTGAATGTGTAACTGGGATTGGTATATTCAGCAGTTGGGGAAGCCCCGATGTGGGGCCCCTGCTTTATGATATAAGAGCTATCATGTGGGGAAGGTCAGTGGAAGCCTCTGAAATTGTGTCCGTCCCCCCTTCACCCAGCCAAGATAGCAAATACAAAATAATATCTCATTCCAGAGGGAAGATAGAGATCATTGCCACCCTTAAGTACCTCAAGGATGCAAGGATTGTGGTCTGTGTCATACCTCTGTTTAATTCACCAGCCTGGCCCCTGCAGAAAACACATGGATCCTGGGAAATAACCATAGACGATTCCTAGCTCAGCTCAAGCCCCGAGTGATCATGCAGGGTGTGGTGTCATTGCTAGATTATATAAATATGGCCTCAAGTACATGACATTTGGCCATTGATTTGGCAAATGCATTCTTCTTTATCTCGATCAAGAAAGAGAATCAGAAACAGCATTCACATGGACTGGATGACAATATTCATTTAGATTCCCCCGGCCCCCAGGGTTGTTGTTAACTCTCCCAATCTATGTCATGATACATTCAGAAAAGATCTAGATCATCTGGACTTCCCACAGAATATCACAATGCTCCATTCATCAATGACATTAGGCTAATTTGGGAGAATAGCAAGAGGTGGCTGATACCTGAAAGCCTCGGGAAGACACATGCACTCTAGAAAATGAGACATAAACTCTCTGAAGATTCCAGGGCTTGCCCCTCCCATAAAGTTTTTTGGAATCCAGTGGTAAAGGGTGTACTAGGACGTTGCCTCTGAAACAAAAGACAAAATGCTGCGTCTTGCATGCACAAAGAAGGAACTAAAATGCCTGGAGGGTTCTGGCAGCAAACATATTCCATGCCTGGGAATAGTGCTCCAGCCTGTATTCTAGAGGGTGCAGCTTTGTGTGGGCCTGGGGCAGGGATATAGAGCCTGATCAACAAAAGGAGCTAGAACTGCTCTTGGACAATAAGGCAGGAATATGTGTGAAACTCAGGTCAGCCACTTGAGCACCTCTTGATGATACCCTTCATGCCCAATGGTGACCTGAATGGCAAGTGCAGCCCAGCCTGTGAAGGGTGACGTGATCAAGGACTCAGAGCCTCTCAGGAATCAGGGTTGTGCTACGCCACCTGGTAGGCTATCGAGACCAGCAGAAATGACAGTGGTGTCATCTCTAGCAGAGAGGGAGAGTGGAATTTAGAATGGATAATGGAGGAGGGAAATGATGTTACCTATTGCAAGACCAACTGCAGCAACAGCCTGTGGTTAACCCACTGACCTCCCTTAACTAAGTCCCTTCAAGAAAAGAGCCCATTGAAACCCCGGAAGAGCTACCCCTCAATGTGTGTGGAAAGTAGATCCACATGGTACAAAAGGAAGACTGTGGTAGCCATGAAGGTGCCCCACTTGGATTTGTCTTCAAGAAAGAACTCGCTGCTCGGCTGCAAGGAGGACAGTTAGCTGTCAGCCTCCAGCTGTTAGTGCTGAGGGATCTGTCTCAGTTTTCCAGCCAAGGCACACTGCTCTCAGCAGGCTCTGGCCAGTGACTGAGCAGAGTGGAGGGGTTCTTAGGGTCTGGACATTTCTGCCCTATGCGAACTCCTCTAATGAAACACCTTTGCTCTGGAGTTCCCCAATATGTTGCCCAAGATTCTATCTGCATTTCAGTCTGAGGCTCTCCTTGTTGAACCCTGCTTTCCTGTCCCCTCTCATAGGTACTCCCTCTTAGGCCTCTTACACTCCTCATTCAGTATCTGCTTCCCAGAGGAGGCAGCTGACAAACCTTTCTTCCTCTTGTCTTCCCCATCCCCAACATCTAATCCATCAGCAAGTCTTTTTGGTTCTACCTTAAAGCATAGCTGGAATATGACCATTTCTCCATCTCTCCTCTGCCAGCTCCTTCCCTACATAGTCTGGTGATGTCTCTTTGCCTCCCCTCATCCCCACTCAGCAGCTGGAGTGTCTTCTTGTATGTGTGTGGGTGTTTTTGTTTTTGTTTTTGTTTTGTGTGTGTGTGTGTGTGTGTGTGTGTGTGTGTGTGTGTGTGTGTGTGTGTGACAGAGTTGCGCTCTTGTTGTCCAGGCTGGAGGGCCATGGTGTAATCTCGGCTCATCACAACCTCCGCCTCCCAGGTTCAAGTGATTATCCTGCCTCAGCCTCCCGAGTAGCTGGGATTACAGGTATATGCGCCATCATGCCCGGCTAATTTTGTATTTTTTTTTTTTTTTTTTAGTAGAGACGAGGTTTCTCCATGTTGGTCAGGCCGGTCTTGAACTCCGACTTCAGGTGATCTGCCAGCCTCAGCCTCCCAAAGTGCTGGGATTACAGGTGTGAGCCACCACGCCCAGCCTGGAGTGTCTTCTTAAAGCAGTTCATGTCACTTGACTACTTAAAACCACCCTAATTTCATGTCACTCTTAAAAATCCAAATATTTTCCTTGGCAAATAAGGCCCTTCTCTGCCAAGCACAGTGGCTCATGCCTGTAATCCCAGCACTTTGGAAGGCTGAGGCAGGCAGATAGCTTGAGCCCAGGAATTTGAGACCAGCCTGCACAACATGGCAAAACCTCATCTCTACTAAAAATACAAATAAATAGCCAGGCGTGGTGATGCATACCTATAGTCCCAGCTACTTGGGAGGCTGAGGTGGGAGGACCACTTGAGCCTGGGAGGTCAAGGATGCAGTGAATCAAGATTGTCCCACTGCACTCCAGTCTGGGCGACAGAGTGAGAGCTTGTCTCAAAAAAGAAAAAGGGAAAAAAAAAAGGTCCCTCTTCTTCTGACTCATGCATATCTCCAACCTTATCCCCAGGCCAGACACACAGATCTCTTTTCTGTTCTGTACACACGCCAAGCTCTTTCCCACCTCAGGACCTTTGCCCTTGCTATTCCTTCTGCCTAAAATACCCTTGTTCTCTTTTTTAACTTCTTTATCCAAACATCAGTTCTTATGAGCCTTCTCTGGCTGCTCTGTCTTGAGAGGCACCCCTTCCAACAGAATTGTTACCTTATCATTCTGCTTCCATCACAACAATGACCACAGTCTAATTATTCTCCTCAGTTGCCTCTTTATTTTCTCTCTCCCTGTGTAGAATAGAAGCCCGCACAGGGCGGGGCCCTGACTTATCTCCCCAACACCTAAACTCAATCTTTATTTGTGTAATGAATGATTGAAGAAAGCCTTACCTAACACATGTACATCTCCACCACATTATCCCCACCATTTAGTTCCATTGTAATAAAAGTAATACCTTTTGATGGTCCTTTACAGTTTTAGATAGCATGTTCTTGTTTGCCATCAATAGCTCTCTCACACACACACTATTTAATTTTTGATCTTCATAATTAACCCTGTGAAGAAAATAGGACAAGTATGACCCCCAAATTAAGGATTAGAAAAATTGAAGCCGGCCAGGCACGGTGGCTCACGCCTGTAATCCCAGCACTTTGGAAGGCCGAGGCGGGTGGATCACTTGAGGTCAGGAGTTTGAGACCAGCCTGGCCAACATGGTGAAACTCCATCTCTACTAAAAATACAAAAAAAATTAGCCGGGCGTGGTGGCGGGCACCTATAACCCCAGCTACTCGGGAGGCTCAGGCAGGAGAATCACTTGAACCCGGGAGGCGGAGGTTGCAGTGAGCTGAGATCGTGCCATTGCACTCCAGCCTGGGTGACAGAGCAAGAATCTGTCTTAAAAAAAAAAAAAAAAAAAAATGAAATCGAGAGAAGTAACCAAGCTAGAAAGTGTCAAAAAGTGTCAAAATCAAAATCTAAAAGCAGGCTTTGGGAAATGCAGTGATGTCTGACCCCAACTGCCTGGATTCAGGCCAGACTTCACAGGGTAAGGAACAGTCCTCCACTTCAGGCCACTCTCACTTCAGATACCAGTAGCCAGTTCAGGGGTTGGTTCCACTACCCCTGCAGGTTTGATAATTTGCTACAATGACTCACAGAACTCAGGAAAGCACTATACTTATGATAAATTAAACTTTTATTGCAGCAAAAGGGTACAAATCAGAACCAGCCAAGAGAAGAGATACAGAGGGCAAAGTCTGGGAAGAGCCACATGGGAAGCTTTGGGCACCTTCTCCTGTGGAGTTCCAGACATCACTGCCCCTCCCTGCTACGAGGTGTGGCAGTGCTTGTGAGTGCTGCCACCAGGAAAGCTTGCCCGAGTCTTTGGTGTCCAGAGCCCTTGCTGGAGCTTGACCACATGCTGCCTGCATGACTGACCTTTGCTCTCCAGTCCCTATGGGGGCTGGAACTGATATGGCGTGTTTCGGAGCCCCCATTATAAATCACATCATTTGAGCATCTGGTGGCCAAACTCCTCAGGCAAACAATGACATTCCTATTGGGCAGGACATTCCAGAGGCCTAGAGATCATCTCCCAGTAGCCGAGGGCCAAAGCCAGACCTCTCTTTGGGTAAAATCAATTCTTCACTACACAGGGGAGTTTTACCTTTTGTTTTTTTTAATTCGAGATCGAGTGCTATAACACACTGTTCTGTTTAATCTTTGCTCTCTTCTTTGACCTGTTTCTTCTCTTTCCAAGTTGGCTTCAGGTCACATGTTGCTCTGGAGAACCGAGAAGGGTGAGCAGACACCAATCATGACCCCAAACAGCAAGAGGACAGAAGTAAGTGAAGTCTTTATGATCAAGCAAGAAATATTCTGTTTACAATGGAAATTGTTATAAATTATCTTTTTTTACATGACATTGAAATGAGTTCTAGTAAATGTATCTGTTAGTAAGGAAAAGACCAAAGCAATGCCGGGCAGTGATGTCAAAGTAACATAATACTGTAATCTACTTGACATTCTCTGATAATATACCACAACACTGCAGCCTATAATTTCCTACAGATTAATATGCCAAGAAGGTGCCAGTTACTTATTGAAATGTAAAATTCAGATGATTTCACTGGTGTGTGGTGGGAGCTTATGCACATGGGTATATAAACGTGTGGCTGCTTTCTCTCTTATTTCACAAAAGTCCATTGTGGGTTTTTTGTTCGTTTGTTTGAGATGGAGTCTTGCTCTGTTGCCCATGCTGGAGTGCAGTGGCATGATCTCTGCTCACTGCACCATCCGCCTCCTGGGTTCAAGCGATTTTCCTGCCTCAGCCTCCTAAGTAGCTGGGATTACAGGCATGCGCCATCACACCTGGCTAATTTTTTTGTATTTTTAGTAGAGATTGGGTTTCACCATGTTGGCCAGGCTGTTCTCGAACTCCTAACCTCATGATCTGCTTACCTAAGCCTCCCAAAGTGCTGGGATTATAGGCTTGAGCCACCACGCCCAGCCTTCATTGTGATTATTAATTTTGGAGTACAAGCTGTCATCACACTGTCATCAAAAACATTTATTAAGTCTCCAAATTGCAAAGCATGTTTTGTTTTTGTAACTGTTTGTTTATTTACCTTTCTCCCAACTAGATGGTGAGCAGTTTACACAGGTGCTCAACAAATGTATTTTAATGAATGTCTACAAGAGGTTAACTAATTTGAATTTTTAAAAACAAATTACCCGAGGCGGGCGGATCACGAGGTCAGGAGATCGAGACCATCCTGGCTAATACGGTGAAACCCTGTCTCTACTAAAAATACAAAAAATTAGCCGGGAGAGGTGGCGGGCACCTGTAGTCCCAGCTACTCGGGAGGCTGAGGCAGGAGAATGGCGTAAACCCCGGGGGGCAGAGCCTGCAGTGAGCCGAGATCGTGCCACTGCACTCCAGCCTGGGCGACAGCGAGACTCCGTCTCAAAAAAAAAAAAAAAAATTACACAGCACAATAGAAGCATAATAAAAGTATAACAACAATAATGAACCTATAAGAAGGCATTGAAGTTGCTGCCCAGAAAGTCAGTTTCCCGTTCCAGCTCTGCTCCTTGGTTGTTTGACATTGGGCAAGTCTCAGTTCTCACATCTATTTCCTCATCTGAAAAACAGAATAACTCATGTTTGCTCTACTTACCCAGGAGACTACTGTAAGAATCAAATGAATCCATCAATTTTAAGGTGTTTTACAAATGATGAAGTATTTTGCTGATGTTATTATTTCTTTTTGTTGTTGTTGTTTTGAGACAGAGTCTCACTCTGTCACCCAGGCTGGAGTGCCGTGGTGCCATCTCAGCTCACTGCAACCTCTGCCTCCCAGACTGAAACGATTATCCTGCCTCAGCCTCCCAAGTAGCTGGAACTACAGGCACCCACCACCATACCCAGCTAATTTGTGTGTTTTTAGTAGAGACAGGGTTTCGCCATGTTGTCCAGACTGGCCTCGAACTCCTGGCCTCAGGTGATCTACCTACCTCGGCCTCCCAAAGTGCTGAGATTACAGGTGTGACCCACCGCGCCTGGCCTGCTGATGTTATTATTTCAACAGAAAAATTATTTTAGAAGTGGCATACATTTTACTAGGATGCAAAACATGATTGGGGAAACAGACTCAAGAATTCTAAACCTAGGCAGATTGAGGTCAGGGAAGGTACCTCTCACTTCTTTAGTCTTGAAGTAGTCTAGAAGTAATCTACTCCTGGTCTCTGCTGTTTATTATTTGTCTTCTTTGAGCCTCAGTTTCTTTTTTTTTTCTTTTTTTTTTTTTTGTGACAAGAGTCTTACTCCGTTGCCCAGGCCAGAGTGCAATGGCACGATCTCGGCTCACTGCAACCTCCACCTCCTAGGTTGAAGCGATTTTTCTGCCTCAGCCTCCTGAGTAGCTGGGATTACAGGCACCTGCCACCACGCCCGGCTAATTTTTGTATTTTTACTAGAGACGGGGTTTCACCATGTTGGCCAGGCTGGTCTCAAACTTCTGACCTCAGGTGATCCACCCATCTCAGCCTCCCAAAGTGCTGGGATTACAGACATGAGACATGGCACCTGGATCTTTTTTTTTTTTTTTTTTTGAGACAAGGTCTCACTCTCGCCCAGGCTGGAGTGCAGTGGTGCGATCTCAGCTCACTGCAGTCTCCACCTCCTGGGCTCAAGGAATTCTCATGCCTCAGCCTCATGAGTAGCTGGGATTACATGCGTGTGCCACCACACCTGACTAACTTTCATATTTTTGGTAGAGACGGGGTTTCACCATGTTGGCCAGGATGGTCTTGAACTCCTGACCTCAAGTGATCCTCCCGCCTTGGCCTCCCAAAATGCTGGGATTACAGGTGTGAGCCACCGTGCCCGGCCCTCAGTTTCTTTATATCATTCTCTCTGAGCCTCGTTTATGTTATATGTAACATGGTGATAAAATGTGCCTTGCCCCAGAAGGTTTGCTAGGGGGTTCAAATTAGATGATTGTTGCTAAGGTCTCTGTGACAGCTATAAAGTACTATACAAATGTAAAAAAATCTTGTATGAGTTCCCCGAAGGTGATGAACTTTCAGAGACAGTTTCAGTAAAGCACACAGGCTGAGAGTATGGGAGGCTAACATTGGCAGTCACATCCCAGGAAAGAATAGAACATTTTGGTATCTATTATCTTGGGTTGGATTACACATTGCCTTAGGAACTCCATTGTGACAAGGCCTTGCAAAAAAGTAAAATGAAACATAGGCCCTTTCACATACATTGGCTCAATAAATCTTCCCAACACTGTGCCAAGTGGGAATTATGATGCCCATTTGACTGATGGGGAACTGAAGCTTGGAGATGTTGAAACATACCCAAGATTATGCAACTGGCAGATGGCTGCATCAAAACAAATTTCTCCAACTCCAGCAGAAAAGTTAAGAGCATGCTTACATGAAAAGGAGGAGCTGGCCGGGCGCGTGGCTCACACCTGTAATCCCAACACTTTGGGAGGCCGAGGCAGGTGGATCACCTGAAGTCAGGAGCTTGAGACCAGCCTGACCAACATGGAGAAACCCCATCTCTACTAAAAATACAAAAAAAAGAAAAATATTATCTGGGCGTGGTGTTGCATGCCTGTAACTCTGGAGGCTGAGGCAGGAGAATCATTTGAACCCAGGAGGCAGTGGTTGCTGTGAGCCGAGATCAGACCGTTGCACTCCAGCCTGGGCAACAAGAATGAAACTCCGTCTCAAAAAAAAAAAAAGAAAAGAAAAGAAAAGGAAGAGCTAGTCGGGGGTGGCCTTAAACAAATGGCCCATTTCTCATTCCTCCCTGACACAACTTTCTACTCAAGCCAGCAAACATTTTCTTTCACAAATACTTCTTTTCTCTCTTTTTTTTTTTTTTTTTTTTTGAGACGGAGTCTCACTCTGTCACCCAGGCTGGAATGCAGTGGCACAATCTCAGTTCACTGTAACCTCCACCTCCCTGGTTCCAGCAATTCTCCTGCCTCAGCCTCCCAAGTAGCTGGGTTTATAGGCGCATGCCACCGTGCCCGGCTAATTTTTGTATTTTTAGTAGAGACAGGGTTTCACCATGTTGGCCAGGCTGGTCTCAAACTCCTGACCTTGTGATCCACCTGCCTCGGCCTCCCAACATGCTGGGATTACAGGCATAAGCCACCGCGCCCGGCCAGTACTTCATATTTCTTACTATGGCTGGGGTTCCCAGAGAAACAACTATGACAACAGGTGGATTTAGGATACAACAGGGTGACGTCTGTGCACGGGCAGGAAGGCATTTTTACTGGAGCGGAGTATGATCAATGTTCACAGCTGTGGCAGCCTGCTCCCCTGAAAGATCTTTAATTGGAGAAGAAGTGGCTATAGCCAGCTTCACTCTGACCCTGTTAGAAATGCCCAGTTCTTAAGTCACATCCCAATTCTACACATAGACTCAAGGGTTTGCAGAAACACCCACTACTCTCCCACCTCCCTCCTCATAAATATGTTCATCCTATGGCCTAGGCGAGTCAAGAGTAGTCCGTCAGACACAAAGACACTAGTGGTCCCTATTTATGTATAAATCTTTTTCACCACCTAGAATTCTTCCTTCATTATTTTGTGTCTCTTCCCTTATTTAAAAGCTAATTTTAAAAAATCTAACTCAAATATCAAAAATTAGAAACAGCCCCAATGTACATCAATTTGGAGACCAATTTGGCTGGACTCACACCTGTAATCCTAGCACTTTGGGAGGCTGAGACAGGTGGATCGCTTGAGCCCAGGAGTTTGAAACCAGCCTGAGCAACAGGGTGAAACTCCGACTCTAAAAAAAAATACAAAGATTAGCTGGGTGTGTTGGCACACACCTGTAGTCTCAGCTAATCAGGAGGCTGAAGTGGGAGGATACTTTGACCTCAGGAGGCAGAGGTTGCAGTGAGCCGAGATCACGCCACTGCACTCCAGCCTGAGAAATACAGCGAGACCCTGTCTCAAAAAAAAAAAAAAAAAAAAAAAAGGAGACTAGTTTAAATAAATGAGAGCACACATTCAAACAATGGACTATTAAAAGAACAAAGTAGACAGGACATGGTGGCTCACACCTGTAATCCCAGTGCTCTGGGAGGCCAATGCAGGAGGATCACTTGAGGCCAGGGTTTGAGACCAGCCTGGGCAACATAGGGAGAGCCCATCTCTATAAAAAATTTAAAAATTAGATGGGCATGGTGGCACACTCCTGTAGTTCTAGCTACTTGGAGGCAGGGGCAGGAGGAAGTCTGGGGTTACAGTGAGCTATGATTGCACCACTGCAATCCAGCCTGAGCAATAGACCAAGGTCCTGTCTCTTTAGAAACAAACCAAAAATAGATATAGCAAGACTGCCAAAATATAATGTTAAGTGAATTAGTAAAGGGAAGAGCAAGGTGTATAGTATGTTCCAATTTTTATAAAAAATAAATATTAAACATAGGCTTACAGTGGCACAAAAAGCTCTAGAATACACAAGAACTGTTAAGAATGGCTGACTCTGGTTAAGGACACACTTTTCATTGTATTCCTTTAGTGCTGTTTGAATTTTACCATGGCATATATTACTAATTCAATTCAAACAAAACAAAAACAACTTTAACTAAACATGTTTTTCTACCAAAAGCTTTACTTGTCCACCCTACTTCCTAAGTATCTCCCAAATCTGATTACCACCCCCTTCCCACTGCCTCTGCCCCAGCCCAACTACAGGAGTGGACTGTGCTTTGCTCCTGAATTCCATAATCTCAAGGGGCATGTTTCCTTTAAAACATAATTGTTTAAAAAAAAAAAAACCTGGTTATCCAGACCATTTGGTTAAATTGAAAACTATCAAAAGGCATATTACCAGTCACACCTGGCTGTATCCTGCATTACAGAGCTGTTTGAAGGTCAATTTTGAGTTGTTTGCCCTGAGTGCCAACATTGCTACTCATGGTTTTGCCTCTACAGGTTCAGGCCATCAACCCCTCTCTCTCCAACGACTGCAACAGTCTTCTAATTAGTGTCACTAACTCTACTGTTTCTTATGCCCACACTGCAATTAGAGCGATCTAAAATTTTAAATCTGGCTTGGTGCAGTGGCTCACGCCTGTAATCCCAACACTTTAGGAAGCCGAGGCGGGCATATCACCTGAGGTCAGGAGTTTGAGACCAGCCTGGCCAACATGATGAAACCCTGTCTCTATTAAAAATATGGGAAAAAAAAAGAAAAAGAAAAAATTAGCCAGGCATGGTGGTAGGCACCTGTAATCCCAGCTACTCGGGAGGCTGAAGCAGGAGAATTGCTTGAACCTGGGAGGCAGAGGTTGCAGTGAACCCAGATCATGCCATAGCACTCCAGCCTGGGCAACAAGAGCAAGACTCCATATCAAAAAAAAAAAATTAAAATTTTAAATCTGATGTTTATAGTCCCCACTGCCCTTGAGTTAGAGTCCACCTTCTTTAACACGGTTTACAGGGCCTCTGTGATCCTAGTCGCTTCTTTCTTTGGCCTTGTCCTTCCTCTCCATTCCCCTTATAGACACCTCAGGGCTGCCCCATGCTCTAAACTCCAGCCACACTGCATATTGGTGAACTTTATGCACTGAATCAGCATTGCTGTCTCTGGTCTCTAACACTCATACCTGCTGTTTGCTCTTTAGGGATCCCCCCTACTCCACAGCTTGACGGCAGAGCAGTGACCAGAATATATGCTCAGGAAGGCCAAAGAGATGAAGCCGCAGCTGCCTCTTTTTTTTTTTTTTTTTTTTTTTTTGAGACAGTCTCATTCTATTGCCCAGGCTGGAGTGCAGTGGTGCGATCTCGGCTCACTGTAACCTCCACCTCCCAGGTTCAAGCAATTCTCGTACCTCAGCCTCCCAGGTAGCTGGAACTATACAGGTGCACCATCACACCCGGCTAATTATTTTTTGTCTTTTTTTGTAGAGATGGGGTTTCGCCATGTTGGTCAGGCTGGTCTCGAACTCCTGGCCTCAGGTGATCCACGCACCTCCGCCTCCCAAAGTCCTGGGATTAGAGGCGTGAGCCACCGCGCCCAGCCAGGCTTGCTTCTCTGAGCCATACCCTTCTGTTGGAACAAGCATCCTTTCTATTAAAAGCAATAAATCTCTTATTTAAGTGGCAGATGGTTTAGATTGTTACTTTTGCTTTCAGCAATCCTCTAGAAAAAGAAGGAACTTTAAGGTTGAGAACTAACTTCTAGCAGCTATGCAGAAGTTCTGAGAGGTGACTCGTGTTTTTTACATCAAGACCTCCACAAAGGCCCCTTCTGTCATTGAGTCAAAGTTCTAGCGACCTAGGTTCATCCTCAAATGTGTAATGAAAACCTGTGAATCACTTGGACCCCACTTCCCCTCCCACCCTGGGTCCTCCACCCCACCTTGCTTTGGTTTTGCTTGGGGAGAAAGTGGTCTCTACACAATATGTCTCTCTCCCTGTCAGTCTGCAGGATGCTCAGCAGGGGCACTCCCTGAACGCGCCTGCTCCCACAGCATGTGCAAAGGCTTCACACTTGGATTGAGGGTTATACATTTCTTCATGGACATCCCCAAACAACACAGAACAGAGACAAGGTTTCTGGTCCTTTTGGAATGTCCACACCATTCCCATTCTTCAAAATCTGTCACACTTCCAGATAGTTCCAGTGAACAATGAACTCTCCCCCTATGCAGTAACAGTTGATTATTCAATTTAACACTGAATTATATATTCTCTGGAACTGTTCTCTAACAACTATGAGGCGTTTTCAACGGTAGTTGAATGGAAAAATACCAAACTGGGAGTAAAAAGATCTGGCTTCCAGGCCAGGCGCGGTGGCTCATGCCTATAATCCCAGTACTTTGGGAGGCTGAGGCGGGCGGATCACCTGAGCTCAAGAGTTCGAGACCAGCCTGGACAACATGGTGAAACCCTGTCTCTACTAAAAATAGAAAAATTAGTCAAGCGTCATGGTGGGCGCCTGTAATCCCAGCTGCTCGGGAGACTGAGGCATGAGAATCGCCTGAACCTGGGAGGCGGAGGTTGCAGTGAGCCGAGATCGGGCCACTGCACTCCAGCCTGAGCGACAGAGCAAGACTCCGTCTCAAAAAAAAAAAAAAAAAAAAAGATCTGGCCTCTCAAGAGGCCGCCACTAACTCTCTGTGTAACCTTGAGCAAGCCAATGTTCTGGGCCTTGGTGCTTCCTGCAGGGTAAGAGGAGGACTGCCGATCTCTAAGGATCTTCCGTGGTCTATGGGTTTATGACTCGAAACTCCTCAAAGCGCAGGAACACAAGCCACATCCCTTCTCAAGGCCAGACACATACTAGGACCTCTATTAATACCTGAATAAAAACCACGGATGAAGAGCTTGCCTGGCCCTGGCATTTCTATACCAAACCAACACACCATGGATCATTGTGTCTTCCCTGGGACAGACCCTCAGAGCCTACAAGTGAGTCTACAACTTCACTGATACAGATCTATTATTCCTTAGCTTAGACTTCCATCTCTCCAGATCAACCTTCAGGAAAACTAGGAAACTATCAATAATGATTTCAATTGTCGGCTTCAAATTCACCTTATTTCTTCTACCCCAGCATGCCTTTTTTGTGGCAGCACTTAGATTCTCATTCAGAAAACAAACGCATTCATGCTGTACCAGTGATTTGTTGGGGAAACTGCCTCGGCCCCACCACCCAGATCCCCCACGTTCCTACCAAGTAAGCCAAGTGACCATGTGAAGAACTGACTGACACCCAGAGGAAACTAATAAAGAAAAACAAATAAAAGCAAATACCTTTCCAGGAATCTCACTTGGAAAACCAAGTATAATGGCAAAAAACAACCAAAAAAAAAACCCGAATGTTTTCAGCGTTGGGGGTGTAGACATCTCGAGAGCTGGTTTCCGAAGGCACCGCACCCCAGACAATGTGCTACAAGAGCCTCCCGGCTGCTGTGTCAATGAAGCCTTTCAGGCCCTCCACACTGCTTCACTTGTTCCCTAAAGTAGTGCTTTCTGGAGGCTAAACTCTCAGCTGGCGAGAACAGTGAACTCTGTGCCATTTGTCTATCAACTCCTTTAAAAAGAAAAACCTCCTGTACGGCTCTCTTGTTTTGCATTTTCTATTCTGCACTCCAGTACGCATAACGACACACAGAAGAGGCAAGGGCCTCTTTTAAAACCGTGAAGAAAGAATAAATTTGAAAGCACCCAGAAGCCTCTGCTTTCAGCTATTAGAGAAAAGTTTGCATCCCATAGAAACCAGCACTAATTAAAAAAAAAAAAAACTCAGTCCTCAACCCTGGGAATCAACAATAAGGGACTCTTCAGGGTGTGGAGTAACAAAAAAATTTAAAAACAAAAAATAAATGTGCACAGCCCATCTATCTTTTCCAAAATGTAAAGCCTTCCAAAATGTAAAAATAGAAATATTTTCACATATGAATTTTACCTCAATAAAGTAATTTTTAAAAAATCTTTTTAGCCGGGCACAGTGGCTCATGCTTATAATCCCAGCATTTTGGGAGGCCGAGGCAGGCAGATCACGAGGTCAGGAGTTCAAGATCAGCCTGGCCAAGATGTTGAAACCCCATCTCTACTAAAAATACAAAAAATTAGCCAGGCATGGTGGTGCACACCTGTAATCTCAGCTACTCGGGAGCTGAGGCAGGAGAATCGCTTGAACCCAGGAGACAGAGGTTGCAGTGATCCCAGAGTGAGCCACTGCACTCCAGCCTGGGTAACAAGAGTGAAACTCAGTCTCACAAAAAAAAAAAAAAGAAGAAGAAGAAGAAAACAGGAAGTGCCTTCCATAATTCCAAATACAGTATTGTTAAATATTAATGTATTATGTCCAAATAGTTCAGTGAATTTCAAGTTTTCATCCAGATGAATGGAGTTCTTCATATTCATTCAACTAATAAATATTCCTTGAGCATCTACTACATGCTAGGCATTTTTACAAGTAAAAACAAAAGTAGACAAAAATTGCTGTCTTTATGGACTCTATATTCTAGTAGAGGGCAGAAAAGCCAGTGACCTATAAAAGCCAGTGACCAACACTTGTGTTTTTTAGCTGACTTATTCTTGGGTATTTAAAAGAGATCTTGGGCCGAGCAGTGGCTCATGTCTGTAATCCCAGCATGTTGGGAGGCCGAGGTGGGCGAATCATCTGAGGTCAGGAGTTTGAGACCAGCCTGGCTAACATGGTAAAACCCCATCTCTACTAAAAACACAAAAAATTAGCCAGGCGTGTTTGGCGCACGCCTGTAATCCCAGCTACTCGGGAGGCTGAGGCAGGAGAATTCCTTGAACCTGGGAGGCGGAGGTTGCAATGAGCTGAGATTGCGCCATGGCACTCTGCCTTGGGCAACAAGAGCAGAACTCCGTCTGAAAAAAAAAAAAAAGATCTTGAAGTTCAAAAATTATACAAGTCTGTTATTTTCCTAGTCTTTTCTCCAATCCAAAGAAAGATAAACCTAATTGGTATTCCTTACCACTACAACAATCAGGACCACTGAAGTGAGAGGGAAGGAAGCTATACAAGGACGTATTTAAAGCTCATTACTTAAACAAAATGAAAACATAAGATCCAGAGAGTTCTTTTTATGTTTATTTAAGAGCTTCAGAAAGGCTGGGCAGGCTGGCACATGCCCGTTGTCCTAGCTACTCGGGAGGCTGAGGCAGAAGGATAGCTTAAGCCCAGGAATTTGTATCCACCCCAGGCAACATAGTGAGGCCTCATTAAAAAAAAAAAGGAAAGAAAAAAGGGTTTTAGAAAATATAATCTGATGCACAGATTATAGAGTTTTGCATTTTTAAAAAATAGATCTAATTGATAAGACAGCAAAAAATGAATATGTGGAACCCAGCAATTTCATTCCACATACACACTAGAGCAGTAATCAGCAAACATTTTCTGCATAGAATTAGATACCAGATATTTTAGGCTTTGCACGCCATCCAGTCTCTGTTACAACCACTCACTAGGCCTGAAAATGGCCTTAGGTAATATATAAATGCATGAGCGTGGCTGTTCCAATAAAACTTTACTTATGGACACTGAAACTTGAATTTTCATGTGTCATAAAATATTAGTCTTTCCATTTTTAAAAACCATTCAGAAATGTAAAAACCACCTTAGTGTCTGGGTCATACAAAAAAAAGGTGGAGGGTCCACGGGCCAGACCATGGTTTGCCAATCCCTGCTCTAAAGAACTCTTACAGGCCAGGCACAGTGGCTCGCACTTATAATCCCAGCACTTTGGGAGGCCAAGGTGGGCAGATCACGTGAGGCCAGGAGTTCAAGACCAGCCTGGCCAACATAGTGAAACCCTGTCTCTACTAAAAATACAAAAATTAACTGAGTGTGGTGTCGCGCATCCGTGGTCCCAGCTACTTGGGAGGCTGAGGCACGAAAACCGCTTGAACCCAGGAGGCAGATGTTGCAGTGAGCCGAAGTCGTGCCACTGCATTCCACCCTGGGTGACAGAGCAAGACTCTGCCTTAAAAACAAACAGACAAAAAGAACTCTTACATACACATAACTCAACTACACATGAGAATGTTCATAACATCATTATGTGAATTAGCAAGTATGCAGATACCAAAAATGTTGGTAGACAAAAACTGGAGTTACATGTATCAACATGGATGATCTTACAAACCTATTTAAGAGAAAACACAAATTACAGAAGAACAGTTACAACGTCATTTGTATACAAATTTTAAATATGCAGAAATTATATATTACTGAGCATATTTAACATATATAATAGAAGTCTGAACAGGCCATGCGCAGTGGCTCATGCCTGTAATCCCAGCACTTTGGGAGCTGAGGCAGGTGGATCACTTGAGGTCAGGAGTTCAAGACCAGCCTGGCCAACATGGCGAAACCCCATCTCTACTAAAAATTCAAAAATTAGCCAGGTGTGTTGTCGTGCACCTGTAACCCTAGCTACTCAGGAGGCTGAGGCAGGAGAATCACTGAACCCGGGAGCCAGAGGATGCAGTGAGCCGAGATTGTGCCACTGCACTCCAGCCTCGGTGACAGAGTAAGACTCTGTCTCAAAAAACAAAAAGGAATGTTCCACATCAAACTCATTTACCTGGGAATGACGTCAGGGGGAGGCAGGAGAAGGATACAACTGGAGAAGGGTGCACAGGGGGCTTCAACTGCATTGTTGATGTTTCATTTTTTAAACTGAGTGACAAGTCGATCAATGTCCATTCTTGATACCACTGTGTACCTTAAATATTTAATAATAAATAAAAAGAAATGTGCAGTTTTGGGGGTTTTTTTGTTTTGTTTTTTGTTTTTTTAGATACAGTCTCGCTCTGTCACCCAGGCTGGACTACAGTGGCATGATCTGGGCTCACGCCCAGATCCTGAGTATCTGGGACTACAGGCGTGCACCACCACGCCTGGCTAATTTTTGTATTTTTAGTAGAGTTTTACCATGTTGGCCAGGCTGGTCTCGAACTCCTGACTTCAAGTGATCCACCTGCCTTGATCTCCCAAAGTGCTGGAATTACAGGCATGAGCCACTACGCCCAGCCAGGAATGTGTAGATTTAATGTGAATTTAGCAAATGGTTTGTCCTATTTGAGGGCAGAGGTGAGGTCAGCTTATATTAACATATCCAAAAACTTGGTTTGAGCCCAGATTTCTGACACTAAAAACAAAAAAATGCCCCATTTGTTTCTTTTCTTTCTTTCTTTCTTTCTTTTTTTTTAGAGATGGAGTCTCGCTCTGTCACCTAGGCTGGAGTGCAGTGGGGCAATCTTGGCTCACTGCAAGCTCCACCTCCCGTGTTCACGCCATTCTCCTGACTCAGCCTCCTGAGTAGCTGGGAACACAAGCGCCCACCACCACGCCCAGCTAATTTTTGTATTTTTAGTAGAGACGGGGTTTCACCGTGTTAGCCAGGATGGTGTCAATCTCCTGACCTCGTGATCCACCTGCCTCAGCCTCCCAAAGTGCTGGGATTACAGGCGTGAGCCACCACGCCCAGCCTGTTTGTTTCATTTTTTAAAATTGGACTGAACCTTAGGAGAAAACAGAAAATTGTACTACATTCTTGCATAGCTAGCTAATGTAAATAGCTTCAAGCAACAAACTAGATATTATTGATCCGTTTCAAAAGAGCTGAGGCAGGCTGGACACGGTGGCTCATGCCTGTAATCCCAGCACTTTGAGAGGCCGAGGCAGGTGGATCACCTGAGGTCAGGAGTTGGAGACCAGCCTGGCCAATGTGGTGAAATCCCATGTCTACAACAAAAAAATACAAAAATTAGCTGGGCATGGTGGCGCGTGCCTGTAGTCCCAGCTACTGGGGAGGCTGAGGCACAAGAATCACTTGAACCCGGTAGGTGGAAGTTGCAGTGAGCCAAGCAGAGATTGCACCACTGCACTCCAGCCTGGGCTGGAGGTTTTTTTTCATCTCGAAAAAAAAAAAAAAAAGAGCTGAGTCAGATTCTGACTTGTCTAACGGACTCAGTCGTGATGTTTTGCCTGTCTGCTCCAAGTTCCCCTGTTCCAGACACATCTCTCACAGCATTACAATGATCTACATGCCCTAGGAATAGCGACTTTCCATCATCTGCCTCATCAGAGCAAATAGAAGTGTAAGTGGCAATGACGTTAGTGTTTGTGTGTGTGAAAACCTAGTGCGAATTTTCCCCTTTCTCTGGCAAAAGCTCACAAGCCATCATTATAGAAAAGCAGAAGAAAAAACTGCTTGTTCTGCTTTTCCTGACCTCAGAAGCAGTAGTTGTTAAAACTCTTTAAAAAAAAAAAAAAAAAAAAGATGGGGTCTTGCTATGCTGCCCAGACAGGTCTCCATCTCCTGGGCTCAAGCAGAGCTGGGACTACAGGCACACCACCACACCAAGCAAAACTGTCTTTTGATTTAAAAGTACTTAAATACTTCTTTAAGGGTCTCCTATAGTCACTTATCTTCCAGTTACCTAAATCATTAGCTTTTTTTTTTCCTTCAGAGACCCCCCTAAGTCACATCCGTTGCAATTATCGGGCAGGTACTGCCCTCTAGTGTTTATACTTTTATAATAAAAATTTTACACACTACCCTTTTAACTGACCTCAAAGCATGGAAAATCTGTCAAAAACTAAATAATATCCTATTAACCCAAGATTTTTCACCTTCACACTACTGGCATTCTGATCACCCTTTGTTGCGGGGCTGTCTTGTGCACTGTGGGACGTTTGGCAGCACCCCTGGCATCTCCCCACTTGATGCAGTAGCACTCCCACACACATCCCGATGTGACAACCAAAAATATCTCCAGACACAGCTAAATGTCCCCAGGGGAACAAAATCACCCCTGCTTGAGATCCACTGTATTAGTCTAAAGGTTGTCCAAAACATTCACATTAGACCTGAAAATTGTAAGGGAAAAGGGCTTCTCTGGGCTAATTCCTTTGAATGAGATAAAGAACTTCATTTCTGCATGAAAAACAAGGAGGTAGAGAATTAAGATTTTCAGCTCCCCGCCTCCACGTACCCGCAAAGTCCTGGCCATTGGGACATTTTTTATGCCTTTAGCTTTCTGTTCCACCTTTACCTCTTAGACCTCTTCACTTCCTTTCAAAGTGCATCACAAACAAAGCTTGCCCTTCTAGCCAAATGCAGAGAATGTGGTAGGGAAAAGGAAGAAGGGAGGTCTGAGCATTTGTACTCAAAAAAAGGGCTCTGGCCAGATGTGGTGGCTCATGCCTGTAATCCCGGCACTTTAGGAGGCTGAGGTGGGCAGGAGTTCAAGACCAGCCTTGGCAACATGGCAAAACCCCATCTCTACTAAAAATACAAAATTAGCCGGGTTCAGTGGCAGGTGCTTGTAGTCCCAGCTATTCTGGAGGCTAAGGCACGAGAATCCCTTGAGCCTAGGGGGCAGGGAGGCTGCAGTGAGCCAAGATTGCCCCACTGCACTCCAGCCTGGGCAACAGAGCAAGACTCTGTCTCAAAAAAAAAAAAAAAAAAGGAGAGGGGCTCTAGCAAAGCGTTGAGGCTCAGCATTAATAAAGCAGCCAACCAGGAACCTGTATTGATTGTCAGTCTAATATGAAAATTCTTATCAAATATCAAAATAAGTTTCAAATCTGGCTTTTAGAAAGATATTTAGGAGGGTTTATTCCAATCTGCTATGAATGATTATTCTTCATACAAATGCATTATGCTTATAAACCTTGGTTCTGTGATTTTTTTTTTTCCAGACGGAGTCTCACTCTGTCTCTCAGGCTGGAGTGCAGTGGCACACGATCTCAGCTCACTGCAACCTCCGTCTCCCGTGTTCAAGCAATTCTCCTGCCTCAGCCTCCCAAGTAGCTGGGATTACAGACGTCCGCCACCACACCCGGCTAATTTTTGTATTTTTAATAGAGACGGGGTTTCACCATGTTGGCCAGGATGGTCATGATCTCTTGACCTCGTGATCCGCCTGCCTCAGCCTTCCAAAGTGGTGAGATTACAGGTGTGAGCCACCGTGCCCGGCTAGTTCTATGAATTTTAACACTTGCAAATTACTGAGAACTTGATATTTAAAAAATAAAAAAGGAGTTTGGACTGTCACTAACTTCCTCCCCTCATCAAATTTCTCACTGACTTAGTTGATTTCACTGAAGAACTAAACAAAAAATAAGAATAATCGGGCCGGGAGCAGTGGTTCATGCCTGTAATCCCAGCAGTTTGGGAGGCTGAGACAGGTGGATTACTTGAGGCCAGGAGTTTGCGACCAGCCTGGGCAACATGGTGAAACCCCGTCTCTATTAAAAATATAAAAAATTAGCCAGGCTTGGTGGTGCATGCCTGTAATCCCAGTTTCTGGGGAGGCTGAGGCACGAGAATCATTTGAGTCTGGGAGGCGGAGGTTGCAGTAAGCAACCTGTATCAAAAAAATAATAATTTTTTTCTGTCTCAAAAAATAATAATTTTTTTTTTTTGAGACAGAGTCTCGCTCTGTCGCCCAGGCTAGAGTGCAGTGGTGCAACCTCTGCTCACTGCAACCTCCCTGCCTCCCGGGCTCAAGTGATTCTCGTGCCTCAGCCTCCAGAGTAACAGGGACTACAGGCACGCACCACCACGCCTGGCTAATTTTTATAATTTTAGTAGAGACGGGGTTTCACCATATTGCCCAGGCTGGTCTTGAACTCCAGAGCTCAAGTGATTTGCCCTCCTTGGCCTCCCAAAGTGCTGGTATTACAGACATTAGCCAGCATGCCCGGCCTAAATACATTTGTATAATTAAAAATATTTCATTCTTTATTAACATTTTCAGACCTAATTTTTTTTATTATGTAGTGAAATTGAAAGTCGTATAGCTCTACAATTGTCAAGCTCTTATTAGCAGACCCTTGAAATGGAAATCTGTTTTAGCTACTGTAATGGTTAATACTGAGTGTCAACTTGATTGGATTGAAGAATGCAAAGTATTGATCCTGGGTGTGTCTGTGAGGGTGTTGCAAAAAGAGATTAACATTTGAGTCAGTGGGCTGGGAACGGCAGATCCACCCGTAATCTGGCACCCTAATCAGCTGCCAGTGCAGCTGGAATATAAGCAGGCAGAAAAATGTGAAAAGAGACTGGCCTAGCCTCCCAGCCTACATCTTCCTCCCGTGCTGGCTGCTTCCTGCCCTCAAACATCGGACTCCAAGTTCTTCAGTTTTGGAACTCGGACTGGCTCTCCTTACTCCTCAGCCTGCAGATGGCCTATTGTGGGACCTTGTGATCGTGTGAGTTAATAAACTCCCCTTTATTCTCCCATTAGTTCTGTCCCTTTAGAGAACCCTGACTAATACAGCTACCCAGAGCAGTTTGTGATCACTGCCCGATCTCTTCTTCAGAGGCTGTGGCATTATTGACTCTGTTTTTACTGGGTTCATCCTATTCTCTTTCTCTCTCTCTTTTTTTTTTCTTTTGAAACAGGGTCGTGCTTTGTCACCAGGCTGGAGTACAGCAACATGATCTCAGCTCACTGCAACCTCTGCCTCCTGAGCTCAAGCAATCCTCCTGTCTCAGCCTCCAGAGTACCTGAGACTACAGGCACGTGCCAACTCACCCTGCTAATTTTGGAGGGGGCACAGGGTGGGATGGATTTGGTAGAGACAGGTTTTGCCATGTTGCCCAGGCTGGTCTTGAACTCCTGGGCTCAAGCCATCCACCAGCCTTGGCCTCCCAAAGTGCTGGGATTACAGGTGTGAGCCACCGCACCTGGCCCCATTCTGATTAATGCAATTAGAAAGTCTTCTAATCATACAATAAAGCAAAGTGCAAATAGTTCTTATGCTTTCATCTTTAAAGGGCAACCAAATGATTTAGAATATATATATTTGAAACTATAACCTAGAAAAGTCATATGACTTGGTAGTAAAAAGCTAAAGCAAAACACAAAATCTGGAAATATATCATTCTGATCACAGAGAGAGGAGAGGTATATGTCACCAGATATTAAAAGGATCTTTTTTCAGTTATATAAAAAAGTCAAGCTATTCTGGAATATGCAATTATTTAAAACATCCAGAAGTTTTTCTAAAAAACAAATTATGGTAGAAATTTGTTTATATATTCATTGCTAATTTCTTAGCACTTTAAATCCCTTAGGTGAAGGAAAATTCCTTAGGTTTTTATATTAAGGAACTGTGGCAGGCAGAATAATCCCTCCTCACCCTAAGAAGTCCATGTCCTAATCCTCAGAGTAAATATGTTACCTTACAGGACAAAAGGGATTTTGCAGGTGTGATGAAGTTAAGGATTTTGAGATGGAGAGATTATCCTGGGCCCAATGTAATCACAAGAGTCCTTATAAGTAAAAGAGGGAAACGGGAAAGTCAGAGTCAGAGATGCTGGAAGTGGAGGTCAGCGTGGTGCAATAGTTAGCTTTGAGATGAAGGGGGGCCATGAGCCAAGGAATTCGGGCAGCATCTAGAAGCTGGAAAAGCCAAAGAACAGATTCTCCCCTAGAGCCCGCAGAAGGAACACAGCCCTGTGGACACCTTGATTTTAGCACCGTAAGATCCATTTCCATCATCTAACCTCTAAAACTGTAAGACAATTAATTTGTGTTAAGTGGCTTCATTTGTGGTAATTTGTTATAGCAACAATATGAAACTAATACAGGAGCATTTTATTAGTCTTTTAGTACTTTGACTATCCCGTTCAGTCAGAATTGTGGCATTTAAATAATTACATCTCATATATATATGTTTTTTTTTTTTTTAGATGGAGTCTTGCCCTGTCGCCCAGGCTGGAGTGCAGTGGGGCGATCTCGGCTCACTGCAAGCTCCGCCTCCTGGGTTCACGCCATTCTCCTGCCTCAGCCTCCCAAGTAGCTGGGACTACAGGCACCCACCACCACGCCCAGCTAATTTTTGTCTGTTTTTTTGTTTTTTTTTTTTTTTAGTAGAGACAGGGTTTCACCATGTTAGCCAGGATGGTCTCGATCTCCTGACCTCGTGATCCACCTGCCTCGGCCTCCCAAAGTGCTGGGATTACAAGCGTGAGCCACCGTGCCTGTCCAATTACATCTCATATTATCACGTTGGCTATAAAACTGTATGCACCCTTTTTATGGTTGCTAATAACAATGTTTTTGCTCAAATATACTTGCTATTTACCTTTAAGTGAATAATGTATTCCAGAATTAAAATCCAGGGCAAATATACACACAATAAGGAGCACCACTCTAGCAATGCAAGACACATTTAGTAGACATGACACATGCATTTAAATATGTGGAAAATTCTAAGCAGCTACCTATCAAATCTCAAGAGATAAAGTCCAGCAGCCCAACCACACTGGCTGTTAAACAGGCTGAAATTTGATTCAGAAAATAGAATCTGATTCAGAAGACAAAAATGGTAACGTTAACAATGCTATTTTGATGTGACCCTTTAGCAGAAAGCTGACCTTTTCAACAGTTGTTAAAAAGCAAGGTATGTCTGTAGGAGAGAGCAGAGCTTGATAAATGAAGAAAACAGGTCTATCCCCATAATATAGAGAGAAATCACTGACAATTTAGTCTCATCTTGTTCCACTATCATTTTAACAGTGGAAGCTGCCACTGCGAAAGCTCGCTGCATGGCACCTGTTAGGCCTCATTCTCATCTCGCAGTTCCCAGAATTCCTCTTGATTGCAGCATCCATACACTCTTCATTTTCCTGCAAGGTATTATTTGGACACTCTTCAAGAATCCTTTTTTTTTTCTTTTCCCCGAGATGGAGCCTCACTTTGTTGCCCAGGCTGGAGTGTAGCGGCGCAATCTCGGCTCACTGCAACCTCCTCCTCCCGGGTTCAAGCGATTCTCCTGCCTCAGCCCCCCGAGTAGCTAGGACTACAGGCGTGCGCCACCACACCAGCTAATTTTTGTATTTTTAGTAGAGGCGGGGTTTCACCATGTTGGCCAGGCTGGTCTTGAACTCCTGACTTCAAGGGATCCGCCCACCTCTGCCTCCCAAAGTGCTGGGATTACAAGCATGAGCCACCACACCTGACCCTCTTAAGGAATCCTAATTGCAACTTTTAAGGCTTGTAATTCCTCCAAATAACTAAAGCAATAGCACATACTCTAAAAAGAAAACTTTTCTTCCTTTGCCAATATATTGACAAATTTGGAAAAGATAAAATCCCAACATAATGTTCATTGTTCTTATGATTATGACTCTTGAAACTTTATGCAGATAACTCTGTACACAGACTAGTCCCTCATCTTTCCCAAAATGCTTAAGAAAAACAAGAATGTTTAATCCAGACGCTGTTTTCTAAATTGGCCAATTCAGTTTAGCACTTACATCTTAAGAAAGTAAGCTTCAAAAATTCTCCTGTTTCTCCTGTGATGTGTCAATATCATTTGGCCTTTGGCTTCAATTAGGACATGAGTTGATTTCTTCTTAGCCCTAACTAATGGTCATGTAGTAGACTGACTTTTCAAATAGTGTGTTTAGAATAAATTAGTTCATTACAGAACATTTTCTTTATTTTCAGCTGGCATCAATGTGGGCATCAAGGTGTCCTCCTACTAAGCAGTTTAATCTGAATTGGTAACATGGATTATATATACCTATAGTAACTTGGAGATTTTACTGTATTTCTCTTTTGAGATGTTTTACATAATTTTTTTCTCCTTGATGTGCTACTAAACTGTCTGTAGAGAACTGTATGCTTTAAGTCTAAACATCAAGTACAGTGTGGGTTGAAGGGATGATATCAAAAAAAGCAAACTCCATCCTTTTTTTTTTTTTTTTTTGAGACAGAGTCTCGCTCTGTCACCCAGGCTGGAGTGTAGTGGCACGATCTCGGCTCACTGCAACCTCCGCCTCCCAGATTCAAGTGATTCTCCTGCCTCAGCCTCCCAGTAGCTGGGACTACAGGCGTGTGCCACCACGCCCAGCTAATTTTTTTGTATTTTTAGTAGAGATGGGGTTTCACCATGTTGGCCAGGATGATCTCAATCTCGACCTCGTGATCCGCCGCCTCGACCTCCCAAAGTGCTGGGATCATAGGCGTAAGCCATTGCGCCCGGCCAACTCCAGCCATTTTTAAGCTATACTTAAGATCTTTCTGTCTTACATTTCTGTAATGAGACAGCTAATCACAACTAAGCGGGTTGGTTATAAAGACCTAAACCGGCCGGGCGCGGTGACTCACGCCTGTAATCCCAGCACTTTGGGAGGCCGAGGTGGGCGGATCACGAGGTCAGGAGATCCAGACCATCCTGGCTAACAGTGAAACCCCGTCTCTACTGAAAATACAAAAAATTAGCCGGACATGGTGGCGGGCGCCTGTAGTCCCAGCTACTCGGGAGGCTGAGGCAAGAGAATGGCATGAACCTGGAAGGCGGAGCTTGCAGTGAGCTGAGATCGCACCACTGCACTCCATCCTGGGCGACAGAGTGAGACTCCGTCTCAAAAAAAAAAAAAAAAAAGACCTAAACCGACATTGTAAGCAAGACAATGCTACAAAAGATGGAAGACACAAAGAGAGTTCCTACCCTCCAGAGAATTTCCCTGAGACGAGTACTGCCTTTCAGTTTTCTCTGTTGTGGGGACAGAAAGAATAATGGTAAGAGGCTGAGTAATCGCTGCATCATGAGGGTAGTCTAGACAAGCAACCCATGGATATGCAAGAGAAAGACTGTCTCCAGGGGTCCATGAAAGAGACTGCCTGAAGGTGGGTGGGATCTTGATGAGATGGAAAACATTCCAGGCAGAGGGCAAAGTGTGAGCAAAGACAGAGAGATTTGTGTATTCATTTCCCAGGGCTGCTGGAACAAGGTACCACAAACTGGGTGGCTTAAAACAGCAGAAATCTCTCACAGTTCTGAAGGCCAGAAGTCTGACATAGAGTTGTGGGTGGGGCAATACTTTCTCTGAAGGCTCTAAGAGAGGATTTTCCTTGCTGCTTCTTAGCTTCTGGTGGTTGCAGACAATTCTTGGCATTCTTTGGTTTGTAGACACACATCACTCCAATCTCTGCCTCCACCGTGATATGTTGTTTTCTTTATATGTCTCTCTGTTCACATGCCCCCCAGCTCTGCGTCTGTATCTATATCCTCCTCTCATAGGTACATAGCTTATACTGGATTAGAGCCCACCCACCCACTAGGACATCATCTTAACTACATCTACAATGACTCTATCTCCAAATAAGGTCACATTCATAGGTAGGCATTAGAACTTGAACATATCTTTTTGAAGGACACAATTCAACCCACAACATATGGTCATGAGAAGGTCAATGTGGTCAGAAAGTAGAGTATATCTAGGGAAAGAGTGGAAGTAACTCAGGAAGAAGGGGCTGGAGTATAGAGAACCTTGATGAATAAGCAATGAGGGTGCACAGAATATATGTATTTTTTTTTCGAGGCAGAGTTTCACTCTTGTTGCCCAGCTGGAGTTGCAATGCACGATCTTGGCTCACCACAACCTCTGCCTCCCGGGTTCAAGCGATTCTCCTGCCTCAGCCTCCCAAGTAGCTGGGATTACAGGCATGTGCCACCACACCTGGTTAATTTTGTATTTTTAGTAGAGACAGGGTTTCTCCATGTTGGTCAGGCTAGTCTTGCACTCCTGACCTCAGGTGATCTGCCTGCCTTGGCCTCCCAAAGTGCTGGGATTACAGGCGTGAGCCACCACACCCAGCCATTAGGGTGCACAGAATATTTTTAAGTAAAGGAGTATTACTGGCCAGGTGTGGTGGCTCACGCCTGTAATCTCAGCACTTTGGGAGGCCGAGTGGGTGGATCCCTTGAGCTCAGGAGTTTGCGACCAGCCTGGGCGACATGGCAAAACTTCGTCTCTACTAAAAATACAAAAATTTACTGGGTATGGTGGTGCATGCCTGTGATCCCGGCTACTTGGGGGGCTGAGGTGGGAGGTTGCTTGAGCCTGGGAGGCAGAGGTTGCAGTAAGCTGAGATCATGCCACTGCACTCTAGCCTGGGCGACAGACTGAGACACCATCTCAAAAAATAAATAAATAAATTAATTAATTAATTAAATTAAAAGGAGTATTACTAATAAAGTTGTCCATTTGGGAAAATTGATTTGTCATTATTATTTAAAATTCATTATAGTAGAAAAAGAGAAAAGAATAGGAAAAGTCAGGGAGCTACTTCAGGAATAGAGGGGGTTCGTGATGCATCAAATAAAATAGTCCATAGATCTGTAAAGAATGGGACATACAAGACAGCCTGGTTATAAGAGACGAGGTATGACTGAAGTTGGGGACTAGGAGAATAGTGTTAGAATTATTATCATTGTTACATTAATCAAACTGCATTCTAACACCAATTCTCGGGTGTCAACTGGGTGTTCTACATTTCAATTCTGATACTACCTACTGAGAAATAAAAATGAAATCCTAAGTACTCCCGGCCAACTGAATGGGCCCCCTCTTGGTCAAGAGACCACTGTCCGTGGACTTGTTCTGGCCACTTTACAGAGGCTGTGCACAGGATGCCTCTATGTCCTTCATTTCACTTTCTGACATTACAGCCTAATTTTAATACATTTAAATATTAAGTCACCACCCCAAAGTAAACATGTGACATTTGTAACATGCATTTTGACTTACTAGCATGTGCCCCCCTCTTTATGAATATTCACAGCTCCTCCTGTAACCTGTTGACTGTATACAAAGCCAATCCATTCAGCATAAATTTCTGCCTCACCCTCTCCTCCCTCAAAGTGCCTGCTTTCAGTTTCTACCAGAGGCTACACTTCCCAGCCTGCAGGCTGCAATCCTTCATAAAAAATAAAACTGTTTCCAAATTTATGAACCTTAAGTGCAGAATCCACAGGTTAAGGACAAAGTCCTTCACAAAATTGCATCTTGGGTGTCCCCAAACCACCCAAACTTCTGCCCACACAACTATAAATTCAGGGCTTCCCACAACCTCCTCAGGTTCAATAATTTGCTAGAACAACCCAGAACCCACTGTTCTGGGTAAATAATACAACTGTTATTTAACATCACATTTGTATCATAAAGAATAGCATTCACAGCCAGGCGCGGTGGCCCATGCCTGTAATCCCAGCACTTTGGGAGGCTGAGGCGGGAGGATCATGAGGTCAGGAGATCGAGACCATCCTGGCTAACACGATGAAACCCCGTCTCCCCTAAAAATACAAAAAATTAGCCAGGCGTGGTGGCGGGCGGCTGTAGTCCCAGCTACTAGGGAGGCTGAGGCAGGAGAATGGCGTGAACCCGGAAGGTGGAGCTTGTAGTGAGCAGAGATCACGCCACTGCGCTCCAGCCTGGGTGACAAGAGCGAGACTCCCTCACAAAAAAAAAAAAAAAAAAAAAAAAAGAATAGAATTCACTCCAGATGCAGTGGTTCATGCCCGGAATCTCAACATTTTGGGAGGCCAAGGCAGAAAGATTGCTTGAGCCCAGGAATTTGATACTAGCCTGGGAAACATGGCAAGTCCCATCTCTACAAAAATTTTTAAAAATTAGCTGGGTGTGGTGGTGCACACCTGTGGTCCTAAGCTACTCAGACAGAGGCTGAGGTGGGAGGATCACTTGAGCCCAAGAAGCCAAGGCTGCAGTGAGCCATGTTTGTGCCACTGTACTCCAGCCTGGATGACAGACCTGAATGACAATTTTCTTTGCCTCAAAAAAAAAAAAAAGGAATAAAATTCAATAAAACAAAAAACCAGGGCGTGGTGATATGCACCTGTAGTCCCAACTACTTGAGAGGCCTGAGGCAGGAGGACTGCTTGAGTCCAGGAGCTTGAGGCTACAGTGAGCTGATTGTACCACTGCACTCCAGCCTGGGTGGCAGAATGAGATTGTCAAAAAAAAAAAAAAAAAAAAAAAGCCAGGCACAGTGGCTCACATCTGTAATCCCACATAATCCCAGCACTTTGGGAGGCCAAGGCAGGCGGATCACCTGAGGTCAGGAGTTCAAGATCAGCCTGGCAAACATGGTGAAACCCCATCTCTACTAAAAAAAAAAATACAACAAAATTAGACAGGAGTAGTGGCAGGCGTCTGTAATTCCAGCTACTTGGGAGGCTGAGGCAGAAGAATCCCTTGAACCCAGGAGGCAGAGGTTGCGGTGAGCCGAGATTGTGCCATTACACTCCAGCCTAGGTGACAAGAGTGAGACTCCATCTCAAAAAAAAAAAGAAAGAAAGAAACCAGGCGTGGTGGCTCACACCTGTAATCCCAGCACTTTGGGAGGCCAAGGTGGGTGGATCATGAGGTCAGGAGATCAAGACCATCCTGGCCAACGTGGTGAAACCCTGTCTCTTCTAAAAATACAAAAATTAGCCAGGCATGGTGGTGCGCACCTGTAGTCCCAGCTACTTGGGAGACTAAGGTAGGAGAATCGCTTGAACCCGGGAGGCAGAGGTTGCAGTGAACTGAGATCATGCCACTGCACTCCAGCCTGGCAACAGAGACTCTGTCTCCAAAAACAAAAATACAATTCAAGAACAACCAATGAAAAAGACACTTAGGGCAAGGTCTGAGGGTGGGGGAGCAGGGAACAGGAACAGAGCTTCCCATGCCTTCTCCTCATGGAATCTGGGTACATCACCCTCCCTGTACATCAACGTGTTCACAAACTAGGAAGCTCCACTGAGCTTTGGAGTCTAGAGTATTTATTAGGTTTTCATTATGTAGGGCATGATTCATGAAATCATTGGCCACTTGACTGAACCCAATCTCTAGACTCTCTCTCCTCCAAGAAGATCAGGGTTGCCGGGAGTAGGGTAGGTCAGTAAAATTGAAAGATTGAAAGTTCAGTCCTCTGAACCTATGCTTGGTCTTTCTGGTGTGACCAGCCAGTCCCTTGAAAATATCAAAGGACTCACAGTGTGTTAATTCATTCACATCAACTCAGGTATGGTCAAAAGGGGATCATAAAGAATAACAAAAAAATATCCCTTTCTGTCCCTTAGGAAATTCTAAGGGTTTTAGTTTGTTTTTAGAGATGGGGGTCTCACTCCATTACTCAGTCTGGAGGGCAGTGGTGCAGTCATAGCTCATTGCAGCCTCAAACTCCTGGACTCAAGCAATCTTCCTGCATCGGCCTCTCAAAGTGCTGGAATTACAGGCGTGAGCCACTGCGCCCATTCTCCAAGGGTTTTTGAACCCATGTGCTGGCAACCAGAGACAAAGATCAGACATATAGGCAAAGCTCAGAGATGTTGCAGTTTGTGTTCCAAACCACAGCAATAAAGTGAATATCACAATGAAGCGAGTCACACAAATTTTTTGGTTTCCCAGTGCTTATAAAAGTTATGTTTATACTATACTGTAGACTATTAAGTGTGCAATAGCATTATGTCTTAGAAGTATACACATTTTTATTTGAAAATACTTTATTGCTAAAAAAAAATGCTAACGTTCGTCTGAGTCTGGTGGAGAGTCTTGGCTTGATGTTGATGGCTGCTGACTGATCACAGTGGTGGTTGCTGAACACTGAGGTGGCTCCGGCAATTTCTTAAATAAAACAATGACATTGCTGCATCAATTGACCTTTCCTTTCGCAAGAGATTGCTCTGTAGCATGCGATGCTTTTTGATAGCATTTAACTACAGTAGAATTTCTTTCAAAATTGGAATCAATCCTCAAACCCTGCCACTGCTTTAACAACTAAGTTGTTGTAATATTTTAAATCCTTTGTTGTCATTTCCACTATGTTCACAGAATCTTCACAAGTAGATTCCATCTCAAGAAATCTCTTTCTTTGCTTATCCATAAGAAGCAACTCCACATCTGTTAAAGTTTTATCATGAGATTGAGGCAATTCAGATTCATCTTCAAGCTCCACTTCTAAATCTAGTTCCCTTGCTATTTCTACCACATCTGCAGTTCCTTCCTCCACTGATGTCTTAAACTCCTCAAAGTCATCCATGAGGATTGGAAATCAACTTCTTCCAAATTTCTGTTAATGATATTTTGACCTCCTCCCATGAATCATAAATGTTCTTTTTCTTTTGTTTTTGTTTTTTTGAGATGGAGTTTCACTCTTATTGCCCAGGCTGGAGTGCAATGGTGCAATCTCGGCTGACTGCAACCTCTGCCTCCCAGGTTCAAGCTGTTCTCCTGCCACAGCCTCCCAAGCAGCTGGGATTACAGGTGCCTACTGCCACACCTGGCTAATTCTTGTATTTTTAGTAGAGATGGGGTTTCACCATGTTGGCCAGGCTGATCTCAAACTCCTGACCTCAGGCAATCCACCCACCTCGGCCTCCCAAAGTGCTGGGATTACAGGCGTGAGCCACCACACCTGGCCTTGAATCATAAATGTTCTAATGGCTTCTAGAATGGTGATTCCTTTCCAGAAAGTTTTCAATTTTCTTTGCCCAGATCCATCAGAGGAATCACTATCAATGACAGTTATAGCCTTATGAAATATATTTCATAAATAAGAAGACTTGAAAGTCCAAATTGCTCCTTTATCCCTGGGCGGCAGAATGGATGTTGGGTTAGCAGGCATAAAAACAACAGTAATTTCCTTTTACATCTCCATCAGAGGTCTTGGGTGACCAGGTGGATTGTCAATGAGCAGTAATATTTTGAAAGAAATCTTTTTTCTGAGGAGTAGGTCTCAACAGTGGGCTTAAAGTATTTAATAGGCCAGGTGAGGTGGCTAGTGCCTGCAATCCCAGCACTTTGGGAGGCCAAGACAGGAGGATCACTTGAGCCCATGAGTTTAAGACCAGTCTGTGCAACATGGCAAAACTCTGTCTCTACAAAAAATACAAAAATTAGCCAGGTGTGGTAGCATTTACCTGTGGTCCCAGCTACTAGGGAGGCTGGGGTGAGAGGATCACCCAAGCCCAATGAGGTCAAGGCTGCAGTGAGCCACGATCATGCCACTGCACTCCAGCCTGGGTGACAGAATGAGACCCTGTATCAAAAACAAACCAAAAAAAAAGTATTCAGTAAACCATGCTGTAAACAGATATGCTGTAATCCAGGCTTTGTTTTTCCAATGATAGAGCACAGGCAGAGTAGATTTTGCATAATACTTTAGGATCCTAGAATTTTTGGAATGGTAAATAAGCATTGGCTTCAACTTAAAGTTACCAGTTGGGTTGGGCATGGTGGCTCTCGCCTATAATCCCAGCACTTTGGAAAGCCAAGGTGAGTGGATCACTTGAGGTCAGGAGTTCAATACCAGCCTGGGCAACATAGTGAAACTTTATCTCTGCTTAAAACACAAAAATTAGCTGGGTGTGGTGGCGCACACCTGTAGTACCAGCTACTTGGGAGGCTGAGGCATGAGACTCTCTTGAACCTGAGAGGCGGAGGCTACAGTAAGCCAAGACCGCACCACTGCACTCCAGCCTAAGTGACAGAGCAAGACTCTGTCTCAAAAAAAAAAAGAAAAAGAAAAAGAAAACCTGTTGTTTAATGGAGCCACCTTCATCAATGATCCTAGCTAAAGTTTCTGGATAACTTGCTGCAGTTCCTACATCAGCACTTGCTACTTCACCTTGCCCTTTTATGTCATGGAGATAGCTTCTTTCCTCATGAACCAACCTCTGCTAGCTTTTAACTACTCTTCTGCAGCTTCCTCACCTCTGTGGTTTGGAAACAAACTGCAGCATCTCTGAGCTTTGCCTATATGTCTGATCTTTGTCTCTGGTTGCCAGCACATGGGTTCAAAAACCCTTGGAGAATGGGCGCAGTGGCTCACGCCTGTAATTCCAGCACTTTGAGAGGCTGAAGCAGAAGGATTGCTTGAGTCCAGGAGTTTGAGGCTGCAATGAGCTATGACTGCACCACTGCCTTCCAGACTGGGTAATGGAGTGAGACCCCCATCTCTAAAAACAAACTAAGTAAAACCCTTAGAATTTCCTAAGGGACAGAAATGAAGACAGGGCCTTGCTCTGGATTAGGAATTGGTTTAAGGGCATGCTGTGGCTGTTTTGATCTTCTATTGGGACCACTCAAACTTTCTCCATGTCAGCAATAAGGCTGTTTAGCTTTCTTATCATTCATGGCTAACTTATCATTAGCTAGCTGCTTGGCACAAGAGACCTAGTTTTTGGCCTATCTCAGCTTTCTTGGCTTTTGAAATGCCATCTTTACTAAATTTAATCATTTCTAGCTTTTGATTTAACATAAAAGACATGCAACTCTTCTTTACAATTAAACACTTAGAGGCCATTGTAAAGTTATTAATTGACCTAATTTCAATATCGTTGTGTCTCAGGGAATAGGGAGGCCTGAAGAGAGGGAGAGACACAGGAATGGCCATTCAGAAGAGCAGTCAGAACGCACAAATTTATCCATTAAGTTTACCATTTTATATAGGCACAATTTGTGGCACCCCAAAATAATTACAATACTAACATCAAAGATCACTGATCATCTCTGTTTCCACTTGAGGGTTGGGAAAAGAACAAAAATCACTAATCATAGATCACCTTAAAAGATATAATAATAATTTAAGAGTTTAAAATATTATAAGGATTACCACAATGTGACACAGAGACATGAAGTGACTAGGGCTGTTAGAAAAATGGCACCAATAGACTTGCTTGATGCAGGGTTGCAATAAACATTCAATTTGTAAAAAATATAACATCCAGGCCAGGCGCAGTGGCTCATGCCTGTAATCCCAACACTTTGGGAAGCTGAGGCAGGCAGATCACCCAAGGTCAGGAGTTCAAGACCAGCCTGGCCAACATGGTAAAACTCTGTGTCTACAAAAAAAAAAAAAAAAAAAAAATACAAAAATTAGCCAGACGTGGTAGCAGGTGCCTGTAATCCCAGCTACTTGGGAGGCTAAGGTGGGAGAATCACTTGAACCCGGGAGGCAGAGGTTGCAGTGAGCCGAGATCGTGCCATTGCACTCCAGCCTGGGCGACAGAGCAAGACTCCATCTCAAAAAAAAAAAAAAAAAAAAAAAAAATCTGCAAAGTGCAATAAAGGTGAAGCTCAATAAAATATGCCAGTATTCTTTATTATATCACATACTTTTTTTTTTTTTTTTTTAGACAGAGACTCACTCTGTTGCCCAGGCTGGAGTGCAGTGATGCAGTCTCGGCTCACTGCAACCTCTGCCTCCCAGGTTCAAGCGATTCTCCTGCCTCAGTCTCCCGAGCAGCTGGGATTACAGGTGCCTACCACCATGCCTGGCTAATTTATGTATTTTTATTTTTATTTTATTTATTTATTTATTTATTTTTTGCGACGGAGTCTCACTCTGTCACCCAGGCTGGAGTGCAGTGGCTCAATTTCGGCTCACTGCAAGCTCCGCCTCCTGGGTTCACGCCATTCTCCTGCCTCATCCTCCCGAGTAACTGGGACTACAGACGCCTGCCATCATGCCCAGCTAATTTTTTGTATTTTTAGTAGAGACGGGGTTTCACTGTGTTAGCCAGGATGGTCTCGATCTCCTGACCTCATGATCCGCCCGCCTCGGCCTCCCAAAGTGCTGGGATTACAGGTGTGAGCCACCGCGCCTGGCAATTTATGTATTTTTAGTAGAGATGGGGCTTCACCATCTTGGCCAGGCTGGTCTCAAACTCCTAACCTCAGGTGATCCGCCTGCCTCAGCCTCCCAAGGTGCTGGGATTACAGGCGTGAGCCACCGTGCCAAGCCTTTATTATATCACATACATTTTAATAAATGATATTTATTAAGGATTAAGGACTAGATATATAACAGGCACATTTAACTCTCATACCAACCTTATTTATCATCTCTATTTTACAGGTGAGGAGATTGAAACGCAGGGACTATATAATGAGCCCCAAGATCGTAATATCGGTAATTGGTAGAGTAAGGATTCAAAGCCAGGTCAGTTCACTCAAGAGCCTGTGCTGGTAACAACTGATACTTCCTCCCTGTGTCCTCAAGCAAGTCACTTAACCCCACAGATTTTGGTTTTCCATGCAGTTAAGATACAGAAGGTGGACTCCATGATTACTAATGTTCCTTTCAACTCTAGTGTTTCCCCTTTTCATTTAAATTGTTTCAAGGCTGGGCATCGTGGCTCATGCCTGTAATCCTAATACTTTGGGAGGTCAAGGCAGGCAGATCACTTGAAGTCAGGAGTTCCAGACCAGCATGGGCAACGTGGTGAAACCCTGTCTCTACAAAAATACAAAATTAGTGGGGCGTGGTGGTGTGTGCCTGTAGTCCCAGCTACTCCAGATGTTGAGGCACGAGAATCGCTTGAACCCGGGAGACGGAGGTTGTAGTAAGCTGAGATTGCCCCACTGCACTCCAGCCTGGGCAACAGATCGAGACTCTCTTAAATAAATAAATAAACAAATAGTTTCAAAACACCACTCTTTTTTTTTTCTTTTTTCTTTTTTTTTGAGATGGAGTCTCGCTCTGTCGCCCAGGCTGGAGTGCAATGGCGCGATCTCGGCTGACTGCAACCTCTGCCTTCCATGTTCAAGCTAGTCTCCTGCCTCAGCCTCTCAAGTAGCTGAGATTACAGACATACACCACCACACCCAGCTAATTTTTTTGTATGTTTAGTAGAGATGGGGTTTCCCCATATTGGCCAGGCTGGTCTCAAACTCCTGACCTCAAGTGATCTGCTCACATGGGCCTCCCAAAGTGCTGGGATTACAGGTGTGAGCCACCACACTTGGCCAAAACACCATTCTTAATGGCTGCATAATATCCTACTTATGAGTAAAAGATAATTTACTATTACCATACTGCTGGACATTTAGGCTGCTTCCAGTTTTTCCCTAATACAATTATCCTCGCAATGAACATTCTGGTGTTTTACAGATTATTTTTTTTAGAATAAATCCTTAGAAATAATTCTATCACCATCCATTCCTGTAATGAGTTTTTTTTTTTTAAGTTTTGTTCATCTAATCAATGTAATTTAAGCTGTGTTATCTTACTATACCTGTTTTTTAAAACCAGTATTATGCCACTATGGGGACTTAGTAAGAAAAAATAAAACACATTTTACTCTTGCCTGATTTCTTTAAGATTTTTAATCATTAATTTTTTCTTTTTTCTTTTTTTTTTTTGTTTTTGAGATGGAGTTTTGCTCTTGTCACCCAGGCTGGAGTGCAACAGCATGATCTCGGCTCACTGCAACCTCTGCCTCAGTTCAAGGGATTCTCCTGCCTCAACCTCCCAAGTAGCTGGGATTACAGGCACCCGCCACCACGCCCAGCTAATTTTTGTATTTTTAGTAGAGATGGGGGTTTCACCATGTTGGCCAGGCTGGTCTCGAACTCCTGACCTCAGGTGATCTACCCGCCTCTGCCTCCCAAAGTGCTGGGATACAGGCTTGAGCCACAGTGCCTGGACATTAGTGTTCTCGTATGTAAAAGTTGTCAGAATCAAAATGGAGTCACTAATGTTAAGAAAACCCTCACAAATAAGGCCAGAAGAAGTCATAATGAAAGGGCTTTTACACTTGCATGCTTGAGAATGAAAAAGACTATACAAAAACCACAACCTTACAAAAAAAGCCATCACAATCTTAGGCAAAAAAGACTTCTACAAGGACATCTGCCCAGCAACTACTTGTTCAGCCTCAGACTGGTATCACCCCTGTTATTAATCCTTGTAGCCAAAGATAATTATTTCAAAACAATTGCATAATCCTCCTGATTTTTCCCTTTAAAAACTTTGGTCTCCCTTTATCTTCTTGAATATGCACATCATTTACTATGGCATGCGGATTCCCATTGCAATGCTCTATTCCCAAATAAACATCATTTGCTTTTAGAGAGTCTCTCTCTCTGCTTGTTATTTAGGTTAACATATATCAGGTCTAGGCCGTGTGTGGTGGCTCACGCCTGTAATCCCAGCACTTTGGGAGGCCGAGGCGGGCAGATCACGAGGTCAGGAGATCAAGAGCATCCTGGCTAATACGGTGAAACCCCGTCTCTACTGAAAATACAAAAAAAAAAAAAAAATTAGCCAGGCATGGTGGCGGGCGCCTGTAGTCCCAGCTACTCAGGAGGCTGAGGCAGAATGGCATGAACCCGGGAGGCAGAGCTTGCAGTGAGCGGAGATGCGCCACTGTGCTCCAGCCTGGGCAACAGAGCGAGACTCCGTCTCAAAAAAAAAAAAGAGAAGGTACTTTGTAATATCCTACCCCACCCTTAAGAAGGTACTTTGTAATATTTTCCCCACCCTTGAGAATGTGCTTTGTAAGATCTACCCCTCTGCCTGCAAAAAATTGCTCCTAACTCCACCGCCTATCCCAAACCTGTAAGAACTAATGATAATCCCACCACCCTTTGCTGACTCCTTTTTCGGACTCAGCTTGCCTGCACCCAGGTGAAATAAACAGCTGTGTTGTTAAAAAAAAATTGTTTTTTGTTTGCATTTCTCTTGTTAAACTGTCTTTTGTTATGTGGCCTCAGCCATGAACCAATGGGTGAGGAAACAATATTATATATCCTTAGGTCTTGAACATGGAAATCAATAAATATTTATTAAATAAGTAAATTTGTCTTGTACTTTTTTGTTTACTCTTTTAGATAACCTTTAGAAAATTTCCATTAGCCGGGTGTGGTGGCACGTGCCTGTAGTCCCAGCTACTCAGGAGGCTGAGGCAGGATAATTGCCTGAACCCGGGAGGCAGAGATTTCAGTGAGCTAAGATCACGCCACCGCACTCCAGCTTGGGAAACAGAGTGAGACTCCATCTCAAAAAAAAAAAATTTTTTTCATGGTTTCCTCCCTATAAAAAAAATCCAGTGGGAATTTAGATGGGAACTGCATTGAATTTTTAAATTGATTGAGGACAGGCTAAAATCTTCACAATGTTTAGCCTTTTCATCTAAAACTTAGCATGCCTCTCCTTTTATTCACTGGTGAAAAATTAAGAGTGTTTCTATTAAAGGGTGTTTCTAATTTTTTCTCTCTAGTAATAGTTTGATAGTTTGTATTATATAGCTCAAACAAGTCCTCAGTAAGACTATGCCTATGAATTGTATTTGTTGATATGGTGCATGGGATCTTTTTTTCTCTACGTTCTTTACCTAATTATTGCCAGAATATTAGAGTGCTTTGTTTTGTTTTGTTTTTTGAGACAGAGCCTTGCCCTGTCACCCAGGCTCAAGTGCAGTGATGCGATCTTGGCTCACTACAACCTCTGCCTCCCGAATTCAAATGATTCTCCTTCCTCAGCCTCCCAAGTAGATGGGATTACAGGCACCCGCCATCACGCCAGGCTAATTTTTGTATTTTTATTATAGTAGAGATGGGTTTTCCCCATGTTGGCCAAGCTGGTCTCTAGCTCCTGGCCTCAAGTGATCTGCCTGCCTCGGCCTCCCAAAGTGCTGGGATTACAGAAAACAGCACCTGGCATGAGCCCCTGCACCTGGTCTAGAGTGTTTTTTTTCTGAACGACTTCATTAATTCAAATAGTTTAGTTGAGCACAAAGATTCCATCATCTGCTTTTCTCCCAGAATTTAAGCCACTTATTTATTTACTATCTTATTGTATTTGTCGGAACTTCTATAACAACGTCAAATTATAGAGGCTGAGAGACTGAATAACAAATGGACAATGGCAAGATCATATGAAAAATTGAACTTTGACCCATGATGTGCAACACCTTGCCCAGGAGATCAACCCTTTATCTACAATAAACAACTCAGGAAGCCAGTCTGCTATAAGTCAGACTTAGAGGAAGCCAGTTTGCTATCTCTAGTGACAATCCAAGAAGCTAAAAAATAACTTCTGTAACAATTGGCCTAAAATGGCCAGGACTTGATCGATAACTGACGGCGTCCAGAATTGTAGTCCCCATTTCCAGCATAGGACCAACCAAGGAAAGCCAAATATGCACCACTAACCAATCACATAAGACGCCCACTTCTGGTTAGCTCACCTACAGCTTCCTCAAGCCAACAGCTTCCAATCAGGGCTTTTTTCCTCTATAAAGCTTTCCCATTTCTCTGCCTGCCTTTGGGTCTCTGCCCAAATGCCAGTGCTGGTAGCTGACTCCCTTGCTAAAGCAAGTTCAGAATAAACAGCCGTTGCTTCTCTCATTTGGTAGGTCTTTTTTCTTTTAAAGACAGAGTCTCACTCTGTCACCCAGGAGTGCAGTGGTGCCATCTCAACTCACTGTAACCTCTGCCTCCCCAGTTCAAGTGATTCTCCTGCCTCAGCCTCCCAAGTAGCTGGGACTACAGGTGCATGCAGGAGCTCAAGACCAGCCTGGCCAACATGGTGAAACCCCATCTCTACTAAAAATACAAAAATTAGCCAGGCGTGGTGGTGGGCGCCTGTAATCCCAGCTACTCGGGAGGCTGAGGCAGAAGAGTCACTTGAACCCGGGAGGCAGAGGTTGCAGTGACCAGAGATCGCACCACTGCACTCCAGCCTAGGCAACAAGAGTGAATTCCGTCTCAATAAATAAATAAAGTGGCCGGACGCAGTGGCTCACACCTGCAATCCCAGCACTTTGGGAGGCCAAGACAGGCAGATAGCAAGGTCAGGAGTTTGAGACCAGCCTGACCAACATGGTGAAACCTCATCTGTACTAAAAATACAAAAATTATCCCAGCGTGGTGGTGCATGCCTGTATTCCCAGCTACTCAGGAGGCTGAGGCAGGAGAATTGCTTGAACCCAGGAGGAGGAGGTTGCAGTGAGCTGAGATCACACCACTGCAGTCCAGCCGGGGTGACAGAGCGAGACTCCATCTCAATAAATAAATAAATAAATAAATAAAATTTAAAAAAATTTTAAAAAGACAAAAAGGAGAAATATTATCATCTAATACAAAAAATGATTCGTATAATTATTATATTTAAAAACTGTGGCCGGGCACAGTGGCACCTGCAATCTCAGCACTTTGGGAGGCCAAGGTGGGCGGATCACTTGAGGCCAGGAGTTTGTGACCAGCCTGGCCAACATGGCAAAACCCCACCTCTACTAAAAATACAAACATTAGCCAGGGTGGTGGAATCCCAGCTACCCGGGTGGCTGAGGCACAAAAATTGCTTGACCCTGAGAGGCGGAGATTGCAGTGAGCCGAGATCACACCACTGCACTCCAGCCTGGGCAACAGAGCGAGACTCTGTCTCAAAAAAAAAAAAAAAAAAAAAAAGGAAAGAAAGAAAAATAGAAAGTATGTTAATAGAATAAAGTAATTTACATAGAATCAAAGGAAGCAAGAATTTGGCAGCATTAGTCTAATAGTGCTGAGCGTACTGCTGCCAAAGTCAGACAAACTGAACACAACAAATACTAAAACCTCTAGAAAGAATACTCCAGTGTGGATCAGGGTAGGTTCCTCATACTTGTCAAACACATAAAATATCCCTCTAGCACCCTCTCCTCCACTTCTATGCTCACCTGAGAGGATTCTGATTGTGCACTTGGCCTCTCAGTTACCTTTCCTAGAAGGGATACACGAGACCTTCACCTAGCAACATGACTATTGCACTTGAAATGTGGCTAATCCAGGCACTTTGGGAGGCCAAGGAGGGAGGATCACTTGAGCCCAGGAGTTTGAGACCAGCCTGGGCAACATGGTGAGATCCTATCTTTATAAAAAGAAAAAAAAAGAAGAAGAAAGTAACTAAATAAAAATAAAACTCTGTTAAAAAAAAAAAAGAAAGAAAGAAAAGTGGCTATCTGAATTGAGATTTGCTGTAAGCATAAAATCCATCCCAGATTTGGAAGACTTTGCATGAAAAAAATACAAAACATCTTACTAATGATTTTTTATATTGATTACATGTAGAAAGTATAATATTTTGAATATGTTGGGTTAATTAAAATACATTAAAATTAATTTTACCTGTTTCTTTTTAGTTTTTTAAATATGACTACTAGAAAATTCTAAATACATCTGTGACTTGCATTTTTATTTTATTTATTTATTTATTTCTTGAGACAGAGTCTCATTCTGTCACCCAGGCTGGAGTAGAGTGGCTCGATCTTGGCTTACTGCAGCCTCTGCCTCCCAGGCACAAACAATTCTCCTACCTCAGCCTCCCGAGTAACTGGGATTACAGACACCCACCACCATGCCTGGCTAATTTTTGTGTTTTTAGTAGAGACAGGGTTTCACCATGTTGGCCAGGCTGGTCTCCAACTCCTGACCTCAGGTGATCCACCCGCCTTGGCCTCCCAAAGTGCTGGGATTATAGGTGAGAGCCACCGCACTCCACCAACTTGCATTTTTGACAGAATTATATGTCTATTAAAGAGCGCCAATTTAGAACACTGAACAATAATACCATAATCAATGTAAATATACATTCTCCCTGTAAATTAATAAATTGACAACTTGATTTAGAAATCTGACTTTGGTGAATTTTCACGGCACAAGTCTGTCCCTCACATATTGATCGACTTTGTATTTACAAACTCAAATACATCTCCTTCTATAGCCCTGCAAAATGAAGGATCAAGCCTTCACTGAAGTGAGCAAATCAAAGTTTTGGCATCTTCTGAGCTTTCTGGGCACAAGCTGTCAGCTCAGCCATTTCTCTGCCTGCAATTTCGCTCTTGGTTTATAATCTTGGGTTTAGGCTGTTTTTCAAGGGATAGAGTTGGTATCATTCATATTTGTTTTCCTATCACTTATGTTCCTTAAACAAAGGATTTTAAAAGTTCGTTAAATATTCTACATTTTATGCCTTTGATCATAGCTGTAAGACTGCTTGCCTTGAAAAGGATTTGCACATAATTCTCCATGGTTTTTTTCTTAATATGTTAATTGCAAACCACTTGTAAAGATTGAGTACATGAAGATCTGAAAGACAGCAGTTATTTACAGTCATGTAAAGTAAAAATGGCAAGTGATATCTAATTAATAGCTAATAACCTAATAATATGGAGTGGAAACTTGATAACCATTACAGCACACTGTATTTTATTATCAAGGACAGAGCCTTAGAGACAGACCACAGAATTGATATTTCATCATTATGTGATGGCCTACATTATATGACCTCTTATTTGTCCCTCAACTCCAATAGCAACCTCAAGGCTGATATAGAATAGCAGTGGAAAGGAAAATAAATGACACAAAAAGAAAAGTAGGTTTATCATGGGACCAATGTAGTGCTTTGGCCTCATAGCAGAGACCAGATGGTAGCAGCTCCTCTCTCAGCAGGTAGCTCCTCGATGTCCTACGGGTTGTAAACAACAAATTCACATCATCTTCACCTGCTAATAATTATTTTTTAAAATATTGCGGCAACATCGAAACAATGCTGAAAATACAATCCCTCAATATAAGAAGAAAAAAATTTTTCCTAAATATTTAGTCTGTTAAAAGAAAAAAGTCTTTTCTGAGAAATGCTATTACCCACTAGAAAATCTTGGCTTCTTAAAATCCAAGAATATTCTCATCTCTTTTTTTTTGAGACAGAGTCTCACTCTGTCGCCCAGGCCAGAGTGCAGTGGCGCGATCTCGGCTCACTGCAAGCTCCACCTCCCAGGTTCAAGCGATTCTCCTGCCTCAGCCTCCTGAGTAGCTGGAATTACAGGCACGTGCCACCATGCCCGGCTAATTTTTGTATTTTTTAGTAGAGACGAGGTTTCACCATATTGGCCAGGCTGCTCTCCAACTCCTGACCTTGTGATCCACCTGCCTCGGCGTCCCAAATTGTTGGGATTACAGGCGTGAGCCACAGCGCTCGGCCTCTTATTTTTAAATAAAGTAAATGGCCCTCATTTTACCCAGTTTTGTGACTTTGTAAAAGCCAATGAAAATGCCTGAGAAACTACTGACATTAGTTTTACTGCAGTTAAATATTTGTTAACTTTGCCAGGCGCGGTGTCCCGTGCCTGTAGTCCCAGCTACTTGGGAGGCTGAGGCAGGAGACGGCTTGAGCCCAGGAGTTCTGGGCTGTAGTGTGCTATACCGATCGCGTGTCCGCACTAAGTTCGGCACCAATATGGTGACCTCCCAGGAACAGGGGACCACGAGGTTGCCTAAGGGGAGGGGTGAACTGGCCAAGGTCAGAAATAGAGCAGGTCAAAACTCCCGTGCGGATGAGTAGCAGGATCGTGCTTGTGAATAGCCACTGCACTCCACCCTGGGTAACAGACCCTGTCTCTCTCTCTAGATAGATAGATGATAGATAGATAGATAGATAGATAGATAGATAGATAGATGATAGATAGATAGATAGATAGATGATAGATAGATAGATAGATAGAGCGTGTATATATATACATATGCTAATTCTATAGAAACATATAACTGTCCTTTGACATTTTAATAAAAATTGTGTATACAAGATTTCAAATTTAATTATTCTCTTCTCCTTCCATAGCATCAAAGACATCTTTTGGTTGCACAAGAAAAAGTGAAGCAAATATTCTCTGAAAAGTGACTGATGCCAATAAAACGTATAATTTTTGTATGTTTAATAGAGATGGGGTTTCACCATGTGTTGGCACGCGCCTGTAGTCCCAGCTACTCTGGAGGCTGAGGCAGGAGAATCGCTTGAACTCAGGAGGCGGAGGTTGCAATGAGCCGAAATCGTGCTACTGCACTCCAGCCTGGCAACAGAGCGAGACTCTGTCACACACACAAAAAAAGTATAATTTGATGACAGTTTTTCTTCAATAGTTTAAGACACTTCTAACAAACTATAATTTAGTTGTCCTAATTAAAAGAAGAAAAATGTTAATAATCTCACACAGTGACCTCTACAAAATTCCCTCAATGGACCCATTCTTTCCTTCGGAGAGAGAGGAAAAGGATCCTACATCTTATACCTTAAAGCTCTTAATCACTTTACATGTGGGCTACATGTCATTTTTCAACGGTTTCCCTCTGGGTAGTTGGTTGCTCCAATATTTTCCAGAATTGATTCGTTCTTAGGTACCAACTTGACCGTTCAATTCAGCAATTCTGGCTTTAAAATAGAAGAAAAGGCCGGGCGCGGTGGCTCACGCCTGTAATCCCAGCACTTTGGGAGGCCGAGGCGGGCAGATCACGAGGTCAGGAGATCGAGACCATCCTGGCTAACACGGTGAAATCCTGTCTCCACTTAACATACAAAATATTAGCCAGGCGTGGTGGCGGGCGCCTATAGTCCCAGCTACTCGAGGCAGGAGAATGGCGTGAACCTGGGAGACAGAGCTTGCAGTGAGCCGAGATCGTGCCACTGTGCTCCAGCCTGGGCGACAGAGCAAGACTCTGTCTCAAAAAATAAATAAATAAATAAATAATAAAATAAAATAGAAGAAAAATAGGAGTAGGAACAACGTGGAATGGTAGGTTAGCCCCTGGGGACAAGAAGAGAAGTTCACTTAAGCAAAGGTCACCTAAGTGCAAACTTGAACCAGACTGTGCACAAACAAGTGACAGAAGCGAAAGTGGCCTCAGCTGCAAATGCAGCACTTGATAAACCACACTCATGATCAGCCCTCATTTCCACCTTAGAGAGCTTGAAAACATACCTAACTCCACCATTTATAGCTGCTGAGCAGGTGGATGACATTCGTCAACGTGGGGTTTAGAATAATGCAATGTTTGAAATAAAATTAGAAAGAAAATAAGGCCAGGCACGGTGGCTCACGCCTCGAACCCCAGCATTTTGGGAGGCCGAGGCAGGGGGATCGCTTGAGCCCAAGAATTCGAGACCAACCTGGGCAACAGGACAAGACTCCATGTGTATTAAAAAAAAAAATTAAGAAAACAAAAGCTTTGTTAATCGTTAAGTAAGGATTGCAAAATGGAAGACAGTAAAGAAAAGGAAGGTCCTAAGAATCTGACCCACGAGTTTCAGTCCAAGTAACCTGGACCTGCCCAGAGGAAGCAAAGCGGAAGTAGGATCCAGAACGTTTTCAGCAGGCCGCCTGCGCCCCCGCGCATGCGCAGGTCTCTGACTTTGACCGTTTTGGCGGGTGCGCGCCAGCCCTAGTTTATCTATAGAGGGGAAGGGCGGTGCGGGACCACGTGACTGGGGTTGCGGCATTTCTGGCCCAATCCGAGACGGTTTCGTAGAGCGCCCTGTAGAGCAATTCGGGTTGCCCGGGTCCTTTCCGAGTCTTGACCTCCTCTTTTGCTTCTGGCTTTTCGACTCTGCTCTTGAATCTAAAAATTTGCCTTGGCAGAAGTTTTTCCCTGTGTTCCAGGAATTACATTAGGGACACACTCTAAAGTGATCAGCACTTTTTATTTTTTTCCTTCATCAACTAAAATAACATTGCTGTCTCCCCAAGACGCTCGAATTCTGTTCTATTGCTTGAGATTCCAGAATCGCTGGAGGGCGCCCTGTTGTAAAAATAGCACTCCCCACAAAAAGAGAGAGAAAGTTTTATCTATATCAGGGGTTGAGGATTGGAGAAATAAAGATGAAAAATTTAAAGACGCAAGTGTCCCCTAGGACTATGACAGATAACGTACCTCAACACGTACCCCCAAAGGTCACTTTGTCAGTTTAAGCATTTAAAATCTCCCAATCTGTCTATTCAAGCCTATCAAAAATCTGAAGTAGTGATGCTGAGATAATATGTGGTTGGTCCAACCCAGTGGAGTGTGACGGGGAAACAGGGCTTAGAGAAATTTAATCTTAAAACTGGAGTACTTTCCTCATTTCCCTGAGATAAAGGGAATTGGGGGAAAAGCAAAATGGATGAGGCTAAGTTCTAGAGCTCTAATCCTTCACGTACTGACTGCTACAGCCCGGGAAGCTTAGCAGTGGTTCATGTCACATACCCCAATATACATGGCTTGGTAAAAATACGTGTTGACAGGCCAGGCGCAGTGGCTCACCCCTGTAATCCTATCACTTTGGGAGGCTGAGGCGGGCGGATCACTATGTCAGGAGTTCCAGACCAGCCTGACCAACATGGTGAAATCCTGTCTCTACTAAAAATACAAAAATTAGCTGGGCGTGGTGGCACGCGCCTGTAATCCCAGCTACTCAGGAGGCTGAGGCAGGAGAATCGCTTGAACCCGGGAGGCGGAGGTTGCAGTGAGCCGAGATCGTGCCACTGCACTCCAGCCTGGGCGACAGAGTGAGACTCTGTCTCCAAAAAAAAAAAAAAAAGTGTTGGTAAAAGTATCCAATTTACTGAAAAAATTTCTCACCCGTAATCCTTTTCAGAAAGATTTAACTAATTCCCCACAGATAATAAATCCTCCACACTACAAAAATTGGTTTGTTTTTAACTCAGCATATTCTCAGAAAAGTGGCCGGTGGTGGAGCAGAGTGCAACACAGCTCAAAGCGCTGGACTCACAGGAGCTTCGCTGCAGACTTGCAGTGACAGTGACTGCTGCTTCCCTTGGTTTCCTCTGGTGTTGCTGTCATTGGTAATTTAGTAGTTTCAACTGCAGTTCCTTCCATTACACTTACAGATTCTTCTACGGACCCCCAGAATTCCTCAGTCACAGCTCTCTATATAAATGGCTTTGAAAGCCACTGACTACACTGTTGGTGTCTACTCAGTGCCAAGAGAAACGGACTCTGGGAGAAAATCCCTCCAAGTGGAGAAACCCTGTAACCCCTTTGAGCTAATTCCGGGGAGTGACTCTAGCCAGGAAAAGTCACAACTAAAGCGGAAAACAGATCGTAGCCTTCATCATCGGCAAGATGGTGCAGTTTATTTAATAGAAAAATCATCAATATACTGCCATAAAAAATATTTTTTAAAAAAAGGTTTTTTAAAGATAATAGGAGGCCAGTCGTGGTGGCTCACGCCTGTAATCCCAGCACTTTGGGAGGCCAAGGTGGGTGGATCACCTGAGGTCAGGAGTTCGAGACCAGCCTGGTCAACACAGTGAAACCCCGTCTCTACTAAAAATACAAAAAATTAGCTGGGTGTGGTGGCGGGCGCCTGTAATCCCAGCCACTCGGGAGGCTGAGGCAGGAGAATCGCTTGAACCCGAGAGGCAGAGGTTGCAGTGAGCCGAGATCATGCCATTGCACTCCCGCCTGGGCAACAAGAGTCAAACTCTGTCTAAAAAAAAAAAAAAAGATAATAGGGAAGTCAGAGAAAGTAGGCAAGTGTTTACAGTGTCGAAGTTACTTCTTGAAGCTAGAACAGGTAGTTTTCACCAGAGCTGTGTGCCTATTTGGTGGCTTGTGTCAGTATTAACCATCAACATGGATGTGTCCATATTATAAGTGATCAAGTCCAACCAAAATTTGAATTATTTGTAAATATTCGTGAAGTTAGAAAAGGTTATACCTGCTTCTGATTATTAATCCGAGTTTTGGAGTATTTATTTATTTATTTATTTAAGATGGAGTCTTGCTCTGTTGCCCAGGCTGGAGTGCAGTGGCACAGTCTTGGCTCACTGCAACCTCTGCCTACTGGGTTCAAATGATTCTCCTGCCTCAGCCTCCGGAGTAGCTGGGATTACAGGTGAGCCCCACCACACCTGGCTAATTTTTGTATTTTTGGTAGAGATGAGGTTTCGCCATGTTGGCCAGGCTGGTCTGGAACTCCTAACCTCAGGTGATTTGCCCGCCTCAGGCTCCCAAAGGGCTGGGATTACAGGCGTAAGCCACCGTACCCGGCCTCAGGGTATTATGGGATAACCCTACTTCAGGGTCTTACTACCCAAAAATGTGACTAGATTTGTATGAAATAAAGTATTTTTGGTTGGGTGCGGTGGCTCACGCCCATAATCCCAGCACTTTTAGGAGGCCGAGACCGGCAGGTCTCTTCAGGAAAGGAGTTCGAGACCAGCCTAGGCAACACGGTGAAACCCCATCTCTACTAAAAATACAAAAAAAAAAAAAAAAGCTGGGCGAGGCATGGTGGCGCGTGCCTGTAATCCCAGCTACTCAGGAGGCTGAGGCAAGAGAATCCCTTAAACCCTGGAGGCAGAGGTTGCAGTGAGCCAAGATCGTGCCACTGCACTCCAGCATGGGTGACAGAGCGAGACTAGTCTCAAAAAAAAAAAAAGCAATTTTCTTGGAGATCAACTCATTTTGTAATTTCCATTTTGTGGTGTAACCATTCTCCTTCACGTTAGGGTTAGTAACACAAGTAACTACCTCAGGCGGAAGTACCCATGCCAGGTTCTCAAATCTTAGGCTGAATTAGTACATGAAAAAGGCATGCAGTAGTAGAATTCTATAGTTAAGCAACAGCTGCAGGATATCATTGCATCCAGTACTAGAAACAAGAGAGGGGAAATCTTCAGCAACTGAAAGCATGTCACATTCCAAAGCCTCTCTTTAAAATATAGAAAAAACTATACTTAAAGGTGTCTTCAGTCACAATCTCTCACTGAATTGCTTCATTATCTAACAACTTCATCAAAAACTTTGTGTGGTTCCACCACTTTCTGTAACCAAGAGGTGAAAGGCTTTGAATTTTTTAAAGATAATACCTGCAAAAAATTATATTAATTTCAGTAAATAATACCTTTAGTTGAAAATACTTCAATATTTTCCATCTCTCAGGAAGCAGAGTTCAATAATTAAAATACCTTCTCAATATTAAACTGTAAAGCAATCATGAAAACATTACTAATTATACTTGTGCCTTGAATATAAAATTCCAGTTGTCTACATATGAAACATTTTAAAAATCACTTACCGTAGAGAAACCAAAAAGAGAGCAGAAAAAAACTATTGTTTCAAGTTTGATTTTGCTCTAGTAAACATTTAAGTATTATGTATATTTCCATTTATATTATCAAGATTCAGAAGATAAACATACAGTATAATTGGAGAACTTTGGATTCACTTTAGAAAAAACTATTGATATACAATAGTCTTATAATCACTTTAATAAGCCACAGATAATATAAGTATCGGTAATAAACTTATTACTTCAAATCAAACTGCAGAAAGTACTGGTTCAATTTGCAACCCCAAAAGGAAAATTAAGAGAATACAAATTTTTTTTCTGCCTTTTGGACAAGAAGTTAATAAAGAAGGCCGGGTGTGGTGGCTCACGCCCGTAATCCCAACACTTTGGAAGACTGAGGCTGGTGGATCACCTGAGGTCAGGGAGTTCGAGACCGGCCTGACCAACATGGCGAAACCTCATCTCTACTAAAAATACAAAATTAGCTGGGCGTGGTGGTACATGCCTGTAATCCCAGCTACTCGGGAGGCTGAGGCAGGAGAATCTCTTGAACCCAGGAAGTGGAGGTTGCGGTGAGCCGAGATCGCGCCATTGCCCTCCAGCCTGGGCAATGAGAGCGAAATTCTGTCTCAAAAAAAAAAAAAGTTAAGAAAGAAGATGATGAGTTAAAACTATTAAATTGTAATGCCAGCTGGGAGCAGTGGCTCATGCCTGTAATCCCAGCACTTTGGGAGGCTGAGGCAGGCAGATCATGAGGTCAGGAGATCGAGACCATCCTGGCCAACATGGTGAAACCCTGTCTCTACTAAAATACAAAAAATTAGCCAGGCATGGTGGTGCATGCCTGTAGTCCCAGCTACTCAGGAGGCTAAGGCAGGGGAATCGCTTGAACCCGGGAGGCAGAGGTTGCAGTGAGTCGAGATGGCGCCATTGCACTCCAGCCTGGTGATAGAGCAAGATTCCATCTCAAAAAATAAATAAATAAATTGTAATGCCTTATATCACATCCAAGTATTTAAATCAGTTAACTTTCAAGCTGTTAGTTTTTAAAAAGACCTTCAAAGCCGCTAATGGTATTGTTGAAAAAGTGAATGCTATACACTGAAACTAATCATTATAACAAATCTTCAATTTATTTGAAGCAATTCAGTTTCAAAAACTTTAAGTTACAGCAGTCACAGAAAAAAACAGGGAACAGTCAAAAACAATAAAAGAATAATCAGGAGTACTGCAAATTTTTTTGTTTGTTTTTAACACTGTCATGGCTTTATTCAAAACACAGTTGCACAAAAGTATTAACTTCAAAGTTTTTGAGGAGATTCTTGAGGAACTTAACACACTATATACATACTGCCATACAAAGAGCATTAAAATAGGACCGAAAACTTCTACAAAATATAAAACCCACCCTTACTTATTTGCATGAAAATACCACCCACAAAGCTAAATAAGTCTTAAAAGTTATCTGGAGGCTCTAAGTGTTGTTTTCAAACCAAAGTACTCTAATTTTGATTGCACAGTAAGATGATTGATAAGAAAGTCAATATATAGATTTCATTTTAAAAATAAGTATTTTGTAATCTGGCATAGTATGTAATGAGAATTGTTAGGAACTAGAACAGGGAATTTCAGTTTTTAAAAGCAGAAGAAAAATGTTATCTTTTTGGGGATTCCAATCCCCTCACTAAACTTATCCCAAGGGTTTTCTTTCGGTCAGTTGTACAACATTTTTAGTTTCTCCACAAGTAACATCATAATTTTTACTTTAAAACACCAAGTCATACCTTTTACATTGTAGAAGCAGTAGCAGCAGTACTATACCCAGTATTTAAATATGTCCCAGTATAGAAGCATAACTTCAATTAATTTGCTGACACTAACTTTTTAAAAACTTACAAATATTCAAAACAAAGGGAAAAAATTTTAGATAGCCAAGATTTAAAAAGCCATTGCCTTGAACATGGAGCCTCCATAGCAAAAGAGGAGATATACTTGTATACTCATTATATTTTATTTAGTAGCCATGTAAGGAAACACACACTCACTTATCCCAAATATTTTTCTACTTTTAATGGACATCCACTTGAAAACAAATCTTAATTTTAATGTCGATTTAGTTTCAAATACTTTTCCAGCTGCCTAGTATATTCCAATTAAATGCTATTATTATATCTGCTTTAAAACTGTGAATTAAAGGTTAGAAATACTTTGCAGAGTGGTATCCAAATCATTTGAGAGGCCAACATTAAAATTTGACTTTAATGTCTTATTAATATATCAACAGGCAATTGTTCTGACTTTTGAGGAACACTAACACTGCTTCCAAAAGCACCCCTGCTTTTCTTTCTTCATCCCACTAATATTGTCTTAGATGTTGTCAACCAAGAAACATTTATGGTAAGCAGAGCTTACTGCATAAAACTGTATTGATAATATATTCTTATGTCAGAAAATACTCAATTTCTTCTACTTCACTTATTTAAAACCCAGACAGGACTGAAAGGTAGTTGAGGTATAAGACTAAAGGTTTTCCTGGGTTTCACAAGTTTCCCAACTTCCTTTTGAGAGAGCAGGAGGGAGTGAAACAAGAAGGGAAGGTGATCATAAAGGAATTGCTAAGAAGAAAAAGAATGCACACCTAAAAACAAAATAAACAACCATCAGCATGTCATGATTTGCAGCCTGACAAAAGGGCTTACCTGCATGTCTCTGGACTTAGTATAAGCAATTTTTCCTTCAAAAATAAAATCTTATCAGTCACCACTAAATCCATGAACCATATTACTGAATAGAACCTCCACAAAATCCATGAACTATGTTGCTGAATAGAACCTTTACTATTCTGCTTCTATTTTCCAAGTTACTTGTGACAAAAAAGCAACCAAACACTCATAGTCAAAAAAAAAAAAAAAAAAAAGGTAACTGCCTTCAAACTAAAGATTCCTGGATCACCTCTAAAAAAATAACCAACTTACCACTCAAGAGACTATTGTCATTTTATATTATAGCAAACTGTAATTTCAGTTAATTTATAAATAAGGAATGAAATGCGCCATACTACACCTGTGTAAAAGTGATCATGTTTTAATTATGGGCTAAAAATGACTAATACAGTAAGCTTGAATTTAAAAAATTAAGTCTAAATAAATTGCTAGGGAATTCCACAATGGGAGTCAATGAAAATTTTTCTCTACATACAATATGATCATTAACAGACTAGTTCTTATTTGGAATGATAAGGCAAAAATAGTAAAACCACACTTTTCCTATAAAAAGTTACACATTATCTTCTGTAGGGATAGCTATCGTACATGAAGAAACAAAGATGTGATCACTCTATTGCACACCCAGAAACATTAGAGAATCTGGTCTTAGAATGATCTAGTCATCTTCTTCCTCTCCATCGTCTTCAGCATCTCGTTTCCTCTTCTCCCCTCGAAGACCTCCTTCTTCTTAAAGAGTGGAAAGAAAAATGCAAAGTGCTTAATTTTAACAAATGAGGATTGGTTACATTTTTGAATCTTAGTGAAAAGTTAATGGCAAGGCCTAGCACGGTGGCTCACACCTGTAATCCCAGCACTTTGGGAGGCTGAGGTGGATGGATCACTTGAGGCCTGGCCAACAAGGTGAAACCCCATCTCTACTAAAAATACAAAAAATTAGCCAGGCGTGGTGGCGGGTGCCTGTAATCCCAGCTACTCCAGAGGCTAAGGAAGAATTCCACGAACCTGGAAGGCAGAGGTTCAAGATCGCGCCACTGCACTCCAGCCTGGGCAACCGAGCAAAACTTTGTCTCCAAAAAAAAAAAAAAAAGTTAATGGCAGAAGAAAATTGGCCAGGTAAGGTGGCTCACGCCAGTAATTCCAATACCTTGGGAGGCCGAGCCAGGCGGATCACTTGAGGTCAGGAGTTGGAGACCAGCCTGGCCAATAGGGTAAACCCCCCATCTCTACTAAAAATATAAAAATCAGCTGGGTGTGGTGGCAGGCGCCTGTAGTCCCAGCCACCTGGGAGGCTGGGGCAGGAGAATTGTTTAAACCCAGGAGGCAGAGGCTGCAGTGAGCCGAGATTGCACCACTGCACTCCAGTCTGGGCGACAGAGCAAGACTGTCTCAAAAGAGGGAGGGAGGGCAGGCTAAGAGAGGAAGAGAGGAAGAGAGGAAGGAAGGGAGGGAGGGAGGAAAGGAAGGAGAGTGGGAGGAAGGGAGGGAGGGAGGGAGGGAAGGAAAGAAGGAAGGAAGGAAGGAAGGAAGGAAGGAAGGAAGGAAGGAAGGAAGGAAGGAAGGAAGGAAATTATACTTCAAGTTTCCTCTCTGAATTTCTTTAAATTTGAGTAGGTTGAAAACAGACTTAACAGGCTTAGAAATCCATAATTACAGTTTGCTATGCACCCTTGTGGCCATATCATGAAGTACAGATTAAGAAACCAAGGGCTTGACATCAATGCAATTGTTAGTAAATTTTAAAAATTATTTTGAGGCTGGGTGCAGTGGCTCACATTTATAATCCTAGCACTTTGGGAGGCCAAGGCAAGAGGATCAGTTGGGCCCAGGAGTTCAAGACCAGCCCGGGCAACAGTGAGACCCCGTCTACACAAAAAATACAAAAATTAGCAAGGTGGTGGTGGGCACCTGTAGTCTCAGCTACTTTGGAAGAGGCTGAGGTGGGAGGATTGCTTAAGCCTGGGAGGTCGAGGCTGCAGTGACCTATGATTGCCCCACTGCACTCACTGCTGACAGAGACCCTGTCTCAAAACAATAAAATAAAATAAAATAGGCCGGGTGCGGTGGCTCACGCCTGTAATCCCAGCACTTTGGGAGGCTGAGGCAGGCGGATCACGAGGTCAGGAGATCGAGACCAACCTTGCTAACACGGTGAAACCCCGTCTCTACTAAAAATACAAAAAATTAGCCAGGCGTGGTGGCGGCGCCTATAGTCCCAGCTACTCAGGAGGCTGAGGCAGGAGAATGGCGTGAACCCGGGAGGCAGAGCTTGCAGTGAACTGAGATCGGGCCACTGTACTCCAGCCTGGGCGACAGAGCGAGACTCCGTCTCAAAAAAATAAATAAATAAATAAAATAAAATAAAATAAAAATATTGGTTGGCCATGGTGGCTCACATCTACAATCCCAGCACTTTGGGAGGGTGGGGTGGGCAGATCGTTTGAACCCAGAGTTCAACAAAGCCTGGGCAATATGGCGAAACCCCATCTCTAAAAAAAAAAAATACAGAAATTAGCTGGGCATGATGGTGTGTGCCTGTGGTCCCAGCTACTTGGGAGGCTGAGATGGGGGGATCACCTGAGACCAAGGAGATTGAGACTGCAGTGAGCTGTGATTGCATCACTGTACTCGCCTGGGTAACAAAGTAAGACCCTGTTTCAAACAAACAAACAAAAATATATATATATATAAATTTTTAAAGGCCTGGAAAACAAATCTAAAAAGAGCATTAATTATCTGGAGTTCAACTGCTCCTCTCTTATAAGATAAGGCTTCACTCTGTCCAAAATGAGACTCTATAAAAATAATAAATTGAGCTCAAGGTTCCATTCATCTCTTCATTTGTTTTTAAAATAAATGTTATAAGCTGTTTATGAGTTATGAATTAATGAGTGCCCTAAGACAACTACTCTTAAAAAAAAACTTTTATAACTTTGAAGGCACTCTATGATAAAGCAAAATCAAAGGGATCAGTAAAAATTGGCATTATAGGCTCATTCTTTAAAGTGTATGAAATACAAATAAATAAAGTATAAAAAATGACTATGTCTTTAATTTTAGAGTTTGTTTATGGCTAATGTAACTCACCCTCTTCTTCCTCTTCTTCCCCTTCTTCAACATAGTCATCATCATCTTCTTCATCCTTGAAATTCAAATATTCAGTTTGAAGATTAAAAAATCATATGGATTTTTCACTCTTTCTTGTAATATATTCCAACAAGAGCAAAGAAACTATGGTTATTCTGTGTTTTGACAACCTCTGCCATTCTTATAAAGGTCCTTTTTAAAACCTAACTAAAGGGCCGGGCGCGGTGGCTCACGCCTGTAATCCCAGTACTTTGGGAGGCCAAGGCGGGCAGATGACCTGAGGTCAGGAGTTCCAGACCAGCATGGCCAACATGGTGAAACCCTATCTCTACTAAAAATACAAAAACTAGCCGGGCATGGTGGCAGGCGCCTGTAATCCCAGCTACTCGGGAGGCTGACCCAGGAGAATCGCAAGAACCTCGGAGGCAGAGGTTGCAGTGAGCTGAGATCGCGCCATTGCACTCCAGCCTGGCAGAAAAGAGCAAGGCTTCATCTCAAAAAAAAAAAAAACCTAACTAAATCTGTAGTCTTTTTTTTGCTCTTTCCTTTTTTTTTATTTTTTATTTTTTTTTGAGACAGAGTTTCGCTCTTGTTGCCCAGGCTGAAGTGCAATGGCGTGATCTCGGCTCACCGCAAACTCCGCCTCCCGGGTTCAAGCGATTCTCCTGCCTCGGCCTCCCGATTAGCTGGGATTACAGGCATGCGCCACCACGCCCAGCTAATTTTGTATTTTTAGTAGAGACAGGGTTTCTCCATGTTGGTCAGGCTGGTCTCAAACTCCCGACCTCAAGTGATCCGCCTGCCTCAGCCTCCCAAAATGGTGAGATTACAGGCGTGAGCCACTGCACCCGGCCAGCTGCCTAATTCCTGTATCAGAAATCATTCTTATACAATCAGTTGAAATAAAGCATCTCCATACCAGAATACCAGTAAGCTATAAGGAGCAAAAGGAATAGATGAGATAGCAAAAAGCATAAAAAGGAACACAATGAAAATCAGGAAATACTGCAGACTAAATTGAAGAAGGAGAGACAAGAAAAAAAGGGGAAGACTGAATGTGGCTTTTGTTGCAGAATTTGTTCATTAAAAAAAGAAAAGGTGGGGCCAGGTGCAGCGGCTCACCTGTAATCCCAGCACTTTGGGAGGCTGAGGTGCGTGGATCACCTGAAGTCAGGAGTTCAAGACCAGCCTGGCCAACAACAGTGAAACCCTGTCTCTACTAAAAATACAAAAAATTAGCCAGGTGTGGTGGTGGGCACCTGTAATCCCAGCTACTCAGGAGAGTGAGGCAGGAGAATCGCTTGAACTCAGGAGGCAGAGGTAGCAGTGAACCGAGATCGCACCACCCACTCCAGCCTGGGTGACAAGAACGAAACTCCGTCTCAAAAAAGAAAAAAAAAAGAACACTTAAAGTTCTGTTCTTCATTATATATAGCTCCTAACTTGCCAAGACCCCAAATGAATATAAATCCTATTTTTTCCATACTAGTTTCATCAGAAAATATGTGTCATTGATCGTTTATATTATGTATCTAACCAATGCAAAACTCATTGAAACAAATATTAGCAACTTCCAGTCTAAATAAGAGATGTTATTTTTAATAATAAAAAATACTTTAAATTATGAGTTTTAAAAATAAACTTCAATTTAACATTAGGAGAAAATAACTAACCTAAACTCCCAGGGGCTATAGATAACTCGTTCTAGTCAACTGACATTTCCCATGAGCCTACCATGTACCAGTCAGTGTACTAGATGCTGAGATACAAAGGTGAGTGGCACTCCCCTTAAGGAGCTCACCACTTAGCAGGAAGTGGCCAAATGATTTTACAAGTGTCTGTAGGCAATAGAATTCTGATCACGATTCAGAGGTAACAGATGGAGGAGTGACTGCCTAAGAAAAAATATAGAAAGCTTCAATGATGAGGCAACTGAAGAGTTGGGTTTGTAAAGATAAGAATTCACAAAGCATGATTTGGGTGGTGGTTGCACAAGTACATGCATATGTAAAATTCCATGGAGTTGTAAATAAAATCAGTGCACTTCACAAGCTTCACTCAGCAAAAAACAAAAAGTTCATCAGAGGCTCATTTCAGATAGAGTGAACAACATATTCATACACAGCCATAAAGGTAAAATAGTTTGGTGTGATTATTTAATTTGGAATCAAGGGAGATGAAGCTGGAGAAGAAAGCAGGGGCCGGGCACAGTGGCTCACACCTGTAATCCCAGCACTGTGGGATGCCAAGGTGGGCAGATAATTTGAGGTCAGGAGTTCAAGACCAGCCTGGCCAACATGGTGAAACCCTGTCTCTACAAAAAAACACAAAAATTAACCAGGCATGGTGGAGTGTGCCTGTAGTCCCAGCTACTTGGGAGGCTGAGGTGAGAGGATTGCTTGAGCCTGGGATGCAGAGGTTGCAGTGAGTCAAGATCGCACCACTGCACTCCAGCCTGGGCAACAGGGTGAGACTGTGTCAAAAAAAAAAAAAAAAAAAAAAAAAAAAGCAGAAGGAAGCAAAGGCCAGAAATGAAAGGCCTTGTATGTCTTGGGGGCAAGAGGGAAACATTAAAGGGTTTCAAGAAGGCTGATGTATAATCACATTTGCATTAGACTAAACAGGCAGCACTGTGGAGAATACTCCTAAGTGGTGATGCTGTATTCAGACAGACTATTTAGAAAGCTACTACAAAAGTATAAGCAAGAGATAATTAGGAGAAAGAAACTTAAGTTTTCTTGAGTGCCTATAATGTGCCAGGGACTATATTCTTTACATAGATTACCTTGTTAAATCCTTAATCCTATGAGGTTGATATAACCTGTTTTTTTTTTTTTTTTGAGACAGAGTCTTGCTCTGTTGCCCAGGCTGGAGTGCAGAGGCACCATCTCAGCTCACTGCAATCTCCGCCTCCTGAGTTCAAGTGATTCTCGGTCTCAGCCTCACGATTAGCTGGGACTACAGGTGTGTGCCATCATGCCCAGCTAATTTTTGTATTTTTAGTAGATACGGGGTTTCCCCACTCATGTTGGTCAGGCTGGTCTCGAACTCCTGACCTCATGATCCACTTGCCTCAGCCTCCAAAAGTACTGGGATTACAGGTGTGAGCCACCATGCCCGGCCTAATCTGTTTTATAAATGCAGAAATTGAGGTTCACAGACATTTGTAAAATGTTTCCACCATACCATGCCATTGAGGCTATAATAGATTTGAAAGTTATCTGGGAGGTAAAATCAATAGGTGTTTATGATTATCTGGATATAGTTTGGGGTGGAGGACAATGAAAAAAAAGACAGGTGGATAGACATACGCACACCCACAACTTAGAAACAACTCTCAGATTGCTACAAAACACACTTTATATAGTACTTACTCCTATGCCTAGAAATTAATTTTCAGTGCAGGTAAGAAGTGTGTATTCACCTGAATTTCTTCTTTCATTAAGTATGAGAGGCCCACTTCCTCTTCTCCCTCTCCCAACTCTGAACCTGCTTCATCTTCATCTTCATCCTCATCCTCATCCTCCTCTTCCTCTTCCTCCTCCTCTTCCTCATATCCTTCCGGTGGACCAGCTTCATTTTCCTCTTCCTCTTCATCATCTTCATCTCCATCTTTAAAAAATCATTTAAAGATGAGTAAATGACTGGGTAAATGTTTCTTCCTAGGATGTTGATGCTTTTTACCCTTGCCCAATCACTTCAAACTTGTAAGCCAATAGGTGGAAAGTAACTCACAGCGATACTTTTTTTTTTTTTTTAAGATTTCTGTTTCACAACATTCCTAGTTATTCCTACAAACCAAATGCGAGAAGTATGGCTTCTAAATACTGGTATCCAATATATATCTAGATTCTCATGAAAATATTGCATGCACTAAAGTTTGTTTTACTTTGTGAACACTTCAAAACTTTGCTTGTGAGATGTTGGAGAGGCTGCAGAGAAAAGGGAATGCTTATACACTGTTGGTGGGAATGTAAATTAGTTCAGCCACTATGAAAAGCAGTTTGGAAATTTCTCAAAGAACTAAAATACAACTACCATTCGACCCAGCAATCCCATTACTGGGTATATACCCAAAGGAAAGTAAATCATTCTACCAAAAGGACACATGCACTTGTATGTTCACCACAGCACTATTCACAATATCAAAGACATGGAACCAACCTAGGTGCCCATCAATGGTGGACTGGATAAAGAAAATGTAGAACATACACATGATGGAATACTACACAGCCATAAAGAAAGAATGAAATCATGTCCTTTGCAGCAACATAGATGCAGCTGGGGGCCATCATCCTAAGTGGATTAATGCAGAAACAAAAAACCAAATACTGCATGCTCACTCTTACAAGCAGGAGTTAAACACTGGGGACACAGGGACATAAAGATGGGAACAGACACTGGAAACTTCAAAAGAGGGGAAGGAGGGTGGCTGAAGAACTACCTATTAGGCACTATGTTCACTATTTGGGTGAGAGGATCAGTAGAAGACCAAACCTCAGCATCATGCAATACACCCATGGAATAAACTTGCACACGTACCCCCTTAATATAAAATAAAAAATAAACCTGCTTATCTATCATTTCATCATTTTATAACAGTATTTATCCATCAAATTTCTTTTTACGATGAAGAAGTTTTCACTCAATAGTAATGAGCAGTATCCCATTACTAACAGCTATTCTGTCATCTGATCTGTTAGTCATCCACTTACCTAAAACTGTATGCTCACAATATACTTCTAGATTATTTTTCATCCCTCAAAAAGAAATCCCATACCCATAGGCAGTCACTCTCCCATTTTCGTCTCCCCCAGCATCAAGCAACCAATAATCTACTTTCTGCCTCAACGGATTTGCCTATCCTGAAGTTTCTGCCTATTCTGAACCATATATATATATATATGTGGTTTTTTGTTTGTTTTTTTGTTTTGTTTTTGAGACAGAGTCTAACTCTGTCGCCCAGGCTACAGTGCAGTGACACGATCTCAGCTCACTGCAACCTTCGCCTCCCAGGTTCAAGCAATTCTGCCTCGGCTTCCCATGAACTTTCCATATAAATGAAGTCAAACAACACATGGTCTTTTGTGTCTCTCTTCTTTCACGTAGAAGAACATTTTCAAGGTTCATTCATGTGGCATGTATCACTACTTCATTCATATTTATGGTGATATAATATTGCACTGTATAGATAAACCACATTTTTAAAATCTGTTCATCGGGCCGGGGCGTGGTGGCTCACGCTGGTAATCCCAGCACTTTAGGAGGCTGAGGCAGGTGGATCACGAGGTCAGCAGTTCGAGACCAGCCTGACCAACATGGTGAAACCTCGTCTCTACTAAAAGTACAAAAAAATTAGCTGGGAGTGGTGGCGGGCACCTGTAATCCCAGCAACTTGGGAGGCTGAGGCAGGAGAATTGCTTGAAACCAGAAGGCAGAGGTTGCAGTGAGCCGAGATTGTGCCACTGCACTCTAGCCTGGGCAATAAGAGCAAAACTCCCTCTCAACATAAAAAAAAAAAAAAAAAAATTCCGTTCATCAATTGATAGACACTTGGGTTGTTTCTACTTTCTGGCTATTATAAGTGGTTGTTTTTTTAAAAAAAAAAAAATACTATTTAAGAGGTTGCCACTTTTACTGGGTGTACAACTTTCTACAGATATAAAATTTCACAGAGCTTCATGTTATAATAGTCATTAAATTCCCTGAAACTATGGGAAATCTGAAAGAAGAAATACTGGCTAGAGCTATGGGTTTTTAATTTTTTCTTGTCTTACTAATATCTTGTTGTGGATTTTTTTTTCACACCTAAATTTCCAGGCCCAATCTAATTTGCACAGCTACAGCAGAGGCTATAATTATGACACACTTATGAGTATTAAGAACGATTACCCTCATCATCCTCCTCTTCAGAGTCCGGCGCTTCATTATCCTCCTGATCAAATCCATCTAAGTATGTGATTTGCTGCAGCAGTTCAAAAATACTTTCTCTATAATCTTCCAGGTTTGTGATCTCACAGTTAAACAGGTCAAGACTTTTCAAATTTTTAAGATTTTGCTGGAAAAGTAAAGTTAAAACTTACATTCAAGATTTAAAATACCATGTTATTTCTTTTTTCTTTCTTTCTTTTTTTTTTTTTTTGAGACGGAGTCTAGCTCTGTTGCCAGCTGGAATTCGGCGCCACGATCTCCGCTCACTGCAACCTCCGCCTCCCGGGTTCAAGCGATTCTCTTGCCTCAGCCTCCCGAGTAGCTGGGACTACAGGTGCGCACCACCATGCCCGCTAATTTTTGTGTTTTTGTTTTGTTCTGTTTTGTTGAGACGGACTTTTTGCTCTTGTTGCCCAGGCTAGAGTGCAATGCCACGATCTCAGCTCACCACACCTCCGCCTCCCGGGTTCAAGCGATTCTCCTGCCTCAGCCTCCCGAGTCGCTGGGATTACAGGCATGCGCCTCCACACGCAGCTAATTTTGTATTTTTATTAGAGACAGGGTTTCTCCACATTGGTCAGGCTGGTCTCGAACTCCCAACCTCAGGTGATCTGCCTGCCTTGGCCTCCCAAAGTGCTAGGATTACAGGCGTGAGCCACCGCGCCCGGCCTAATTTTTGTATTTTTAGTAGAGACGGGGTTTTATCATGTTGGCCAGGATGGCCTCGATCTCCTGACCTCATGATCGGCTCACCTCGGCCTCCCAAAGTGCTGGGATTACAGGCGCAAGCCACCGTGCCCGACCACATCATTTCTTTTTAATTTATGATCCAGAAAATATATATTTGAAATTGAGAATGATTTTTGTATTTTTCGAGTTTTATAATGAAGGGTTATTATATCAAGCACAACCAGCTCACCTGGCTAATTTTTATTTTTTATTTTTTATTTTTGTAGAGACAGGGTCTCACTATGTTGCCCAGGTTGGTCTCAAACTCCTGGACTCAAGCAATCCTCCCACCTCTTCCTCTCAAAGTGCTGGGATTACAGACATAAACCACTGTGCCCAGCCTCCAATCTTTTTTCAAAATCAGAGCAATAATTTTCAGCATGTCAGTTTTTCTTTTCCTTCCCTCAAACCAGGAAAGAAGGGGACAAATAATAAAATACTCAAAAAATAATCAAGAAGGAAAGAAAAAGAATGAAAGAAGGTTAAAAAAAAATACTGGCAATGTTAAAACCAGATAGTCAACTCCTGAAGTTGATGATAAAATAAATTTCTCATTGATTTAAAAATTCATCTGAATATTTTAGTCTAAAAGAAACAAAAGCAGTAACTGCCTAGATCACAACATACAAAAAATTCTTAAGTTTTAAGAGTTAAATAGAAATTAATAGACACAAACAAATCTCAGAAAATTTAACCAAAAAAAGCAAGTCCAGAGACAAAACCGTTCCACTTACCAGAGCTTCTACTGTACTGAGATCTTTTATTTTGTTTCCACTCAGATTGAGGTAGGTAAGATTTGGACATTTCTCTGCTAGGACTTCCAAGCCTCCAGAAATTATATTATCACTAAGCTCCAACTATACATTCAACAAAGGAAAAAAACAAAGAATGGTAAAGGTATCATATCAAACTTTTTTTTTTTTTTTTTGAAATGTAGTCTCACTCTGTCGCCCAGGCTGGAGTGCAGTGGTGCGATCTCCACTCACTGCAACCTCCGCCTCCTGGGTTCAAGCAAATTCTCCTGCCTCAGCCTCCCAAGTAGCTGGGATTACAGGTGCCCACCACCACACCCAGCTAACTTTTGTATTTTTGGTACAGATGGGGTTTCACCATGTTAGCCAGGCTGGTCTCGAACTCCTGACCTCAGGTGATCCACCCGCCTCGGCCTCCCAAAGTGCTGGGATTACAGGCATGAACCACTGCGCCTGGCATATCAAAGATTTTTAAAGTATATCAATTTGAAGAAAAAAAAAACTGTCATTCTCTCTGGCTTCAAGAAACTATCACGACAGATCATTAATTTCCAAATTCCTTTCTACATCTGCCAAATAATGTATTAGAACACCTACATAATGGGCTCTTAACCCAGCTTGGATTCTAGTTGTACTACATTTGGATTTCATGATGTAGAGAAAAATATTTGGTATATATTAAATCCAAATTCATATTATAAGGCAATTCCACTATTAGATTTAAATTTCTAGGCCGGGCACAGAGGCTCACTCCTTTAATCCCAGCACTGTGGGAGGCCGAGGCAGGAGGATGACCGGAGTCCAGGAATTTGAAACCAGTCTGGACAACATGGTGAAACCCTATCTCTGCAAAAAATACAAAAATTAGCCAGGTGTGGTGGCGCATGCCTGTAGTCTCAGCTACTCGGGAGGCTGAGGTGGGAGGATGCTTGAGCTCGGGAGGCAGAGGTTGCAATGAGCCAAGATCTTGCCACGGCACTCCAGCCTGGCAAGACCCTGTCTCAAAAATAAATAAATAAATAAATTTATAAAAGCAGTATTTTTAAGACCCTGTCTCAAAAATAAATAAATAAATAAATTTATAAAAGCAGTATTAGAGCTGATTCTCAAAATCCTATATAACTTTTTCTTATCTCTAGAAACTTAAAAACTTCTAATTAACAAGCAGAATGGTCATTCCATTTGGCCAAACACTAGACATAATAGCCGTGGCATTGAAATCATGATGCTTCACGTAAATGCCAACTTACTTTTCGAAGTTTATTTAAGCTGGGAAGCCGGGCCAGCGAACTTAGTTCCACATTAGCCATACTCAGAAATTCTAGTTCTTTGAAAGTATCATTCAGGCCTTCAATTTCCCCATTGACACATAGGCAATTATCAAGGACTAACTCTGTCACCTGTAAGAGGGAAAACATTAATTAATGATTCTTTAGTTTGTAATCTGTTTAGGTAGAGACCTGGGTCTTGACACTCTGGAAATGTATTAAAACCACCAATCTCCAGTTTGATTGCCCGTCAGTTAAAACAAAATACAACACAACAGAAACCCCAACAATCCCCTTACACAGATCCTTTTCATTTCCCCCCAAAACTGATATACAATCTAAAGTCATCACTATAAGTAATCTTTTAAATTTCTTTTTTTTCTTTTTTTTTTTTTTTTGAGATGGAGTCTTGCTCTGTTAACCAGGCTGGAGTGCAATGGCACGATCTCAGCTCACTGTAACCTCTGCCTCCTGGGTCCAAGCAATTCTCCTGTCTCAGCCTCTGGAGTAGCTGGGATTACAGGCGTATGCCACCACTCCCGGCTAATTTTTTTGTATTTTTAGTAGAGACAGGGTTTTGTCATGTTGGCCAGGCTAGTCTTGAACTCCTGACCTCAGGTGATTCGCCCCCCCTCAGCCTCCCAAAGTGCTGGGATTACAGGGATGAGCCACCTTGCCTGGCCATTTTTTAAATTTAAACTTGGACTAAAGTTCAATGCCTGCTTCAAATCACTGATGCATAAGAAACAAACTTTGAAGAAGTTCCCATGTGAAACCTGTTTCTGACCCTGATAAGGAGGACCCTCAACATCAGAGAATATATTTATGCAAGGAGCGAGTACCTGAGCTACCAGGAAAAGATTCAAGTGAGCTGCCCTAAAACCTACAAAGAGTGCCAGGCTCGGGGGCTCACGCCTGTAATCCCAGCACTTTGGGAAGCTGAGGCAGGTGGATCACTTGAGGTTAGGAGATCAAGACAAGCCTGGCCAACATAGTGAAACCCCGTCCCTACTAAAAATACAAAAATCAGCCGGGCGTGATGGTGGGCACCTGTAATGCCAGCTACTCGGGAAGTTGAGGCAGGAGAATCACTTGAACCCGGGCAGCAGAGGTTGCAGTGAGCCGAGGCCGCACCATTGCACTCCAGCTTGGGCAACAGATAAAGACTCTATCTCAAAAAAAAAAAAAAAAAAAAAAAAACCTACAAAGAGAAGAAACTGTTTAATCACTTTTTCAGTTTAAACCTCCTTCTCTTTGGTTGATAAAACCATCATAACTCAAAAAAACCTCCTTACCCTTTATGAAGAAACGTTAGAAAGCTCCTCTGGGAACAGCCCAGAGGGCGTTATTGGTTCTCACATCCAGGCCAAACGGTATCACCCAGAACAATACATTCTTAACAAAATGTTACTTCTCCCTACCACTCTGGTATAATAGCATTTCTGTGCACTTTTCCCCATTCCTCAAGGAGTGGGGCTGAATTCCCTATTAGGTAAGAGTTGTAGTAACAAACTTCCTGGTGTGGGCCTGAATGGACTTAATCTTTAAGGGAAAGGTTGAAGATCCTGGTTCTCTATACCCAATGTGAAAACCTGTTTGAGGTATCTGAGGGCTAAAATTTGGCAACAAGGAATGCCACCTTCTCTATTTGAATATGATTTTGACATAATTATTTCTGTGGCCAGAAAGAGCATCTTGAGCTCCGTTTTGGAGAAGAGGAAACTATGGCCCAGAGATGAAGAATGGCTTGCCTAGAGTCACAGTTGGTTTGCCGAAGGACTGTGAATTGGTTCTGTCTTCAGACTCTCCGTTTAGCTGAGGAGTGGGGGCTACTAGATTTGGTGTCAGAAAACCAGTTCCTCCACTTCTGTAAATCATTTCACTGCCCTGAGACTGTCTGCTAATTTGGATTCTAGAACAACACAATCCACCTTACAAGTATGTAAGGAGGAAAGTAAATAACAAACGGGTAAAGTGCTTTGTAAACTGTCTATACAAATATAAGAGACCGTTATTACAACACAGCGGAAGAAGTTGAAAAAAGGCAACGTCCTGCACACCCCAAAACTGGCAAAGAAATTACTACAATCACTAAGTGAAAGAATCCTGGCGGGGGAGGCGGGGGCGGGATTCAATTTTCCAACCCAAGCCACCAAAAAGTATTCTAAACGTGTGCTTGTGAGAGACAGCTTTTAAAGTTTGATTTTGGGTTTTTTTGTTTTTTTTTTCCTGAAGCCTCTAAGAATAAGCTCTAGAAACTTCAAGTTCTCTCCGGGATGCCCCTGATAGCAAGCAACTGTTTCCTCTCCCTGGCCCCTGCCAATTTCAGAAAACAGGCACTTAAAAAAAAAAAAAAATCTTAGTTGCCACTCCACACGCCGGACGCGAAAGCCCAGACAGACCCTGCTCATCCTCTATGCCGATCTGCACAGACACCACCCCAGTTATATCCTTCTATCGATCGATCGATCCAGCTACAGACAACTCCCTTACGTTCCAATTCTAGGCTTATTTCAGCAAGACTGATGCTTTCCTCTGCGAGGCTCCCCGCTGGCCACCAGCCCTGCTCTCGCGACCTGCCGCTCCGACTGACGGGAAACCCCACACGGGGCGGGGACTCCCCAAGGAAAAAAGGGGTCGCCTCCCAACCCGCGTTGTCCTCGCGCCTTCGCCCTGGGTAGGTGAGGCCGAGAAGGCAACCGCGAAAAGGAGGCGGAAACGCCTCCTACCCGACCCCCGAAAAGTTGACCGCGACCCCGCCTCACGTGGCCCCTCCCAACCCCGTCTCTTTAAGGCGACAGCAGTGAGAGCGCATCATTTAGTTTCGGCGAACCCATCTTTAAAGCATGAAACTACTACGTCCCTTATGTTGAGTTTTGTGAAACCGTCTCCAGGGATCAAATTCAGAGTTGCGGCCACACGACGTGCCACATATCGTTACACGGCGGGGGAAGAAGCGGATTACGCCTCCCGTCCCCTCCCCACCTCCGGTCACTGCGACGAGTCCCCAAACTCGCCCGCGGTCGGAGAACCCGCCGCTGACCCAGATTCCGCCGGGCGAAGGGCAGAGGGCGGCGCGCGCGGCTTCCCGGAGGAGTGGGCGCCGCCGGAGCAGACAGTGCGCGGACCCTGCAAGCGACCCCAGCCCGCGCCCGTCGCGACGTCGGACGCCCAGGGCCTCAAGGCCGGGGGAGCCCACCCCCTAAAAAGATGAGTTGGCCGCACTGCAGAAAAGTTGGACTAACTTCTCAGGCGCCTATGGCTGCGGCAGGGGCTGAGTGGGACTGGGGGGTCGCGCCCACGCCGCCGGCCCCCAGGAGGAGGAGTGACGGGAGCGAAGCGGCGGAGCGCCCCCACCAGCCCGCTTCCCGCCCCCACGAGGTCAGGACGCCCGACTCGATGAAAGCCGAAAGGAGCTAAGCCCCCATGCACACACAAAAACGCCCCTAGAAACTTCAACCCTTCGCCATTTTAAGTAGAAGATTTTAATGATTTAAAACTTAAAATTAAACATTTCCCCAACCCTAACCCGGGGGGATGGGGGCTAACTTATTACTCCATCCCCGCACACCCACCCAGGACCACCAGAAATCCGATCCTCAGAATACTGGACTGATGGGGAAGGGGTGGGGGCTGAGTCATCTCACCTCCTCCGGGGATCTGTTCCTTAACTCCAGGTTAATCTTCTTCTTCATCTCCATGTCCTCCTCTTGCTCTTCAGCTCCTACTCTCCTTTTCCCTTTCCTGCCTTCCCCAATACCCCCAACCCAAAATTTTTAAGAGATTTAGAAATGAATGAAAAGGAACGCAAATATAAACGCCCACTACCACCAGATAGGTGTGGGGGAGAAAGAATAGCAAATGGAGTCCAAGAGTTGGGACTCTAACTCAGCTGCCCCCACCTCCTTGTCCACACACTAGCGCGCGCACACACACGCACGCACGCGCGCACACACATACACACACACATACACACACACACACCCGCAGTTCCTTCCCCTTCAATGGCTGCTCAGAGACTGAGCCTCCATGACACGGCACCGCCAACCCCCTGGCCTACACTCCACCCACCTCCCAAACGTGTTGGTTGATTCTTCGGCGTCACATTACTTCATTGGGCTAGGTAAAGGTCTATCAGTCTTCAGGGAGGCCCTGGACCAAAAACTCCGTACCTATTGGCTACGATCAAGCGCGCAGTTAATTTTGATAGGTCCAGGAGGGTGTACGTCCCGGAGAAATGATTTTGAATCCCAGTACCCCCCCTGCTTTTCTTTATGTAGTTGGCGCGCTTTCCCTGGGCACTCGGACAGTTTCGTTGTCTGTTGGATTTGGTTTTTAGTTTTTGGTTTTTTATTCTGTTGTTAGTGTTAAAGAGGGAGAAAGCATCCTTCCGTGCCCAAGTTGCGATACTGATAATTCACCACACGGCACGCACTGGCTCTTGGCCGTTTTAAAAGCATAGCCTCTGCTTTGCAACCAAGGTGTACAGCAACGTGCGCATCACATTAAAAAGATGCCTTCGTGGCATTGTCCTGCTGGGGTCAGGCTCTTCACAGAGACTGACCTTCCGTGATGCAGAGCTAGAGCCGAGATTTTAAAGATGGTAGTTTAACACCATAAAAGACAACAATTTTGAAAGCAGTTGGGTGAAAGCAGTATGTAAGTTAGTAATATTTAAATAAAACTATCCTGGAGGAATTGTTACTGAGTTAATTGTTGCTGTAATAAACGCTAAGACCTTGGAGGAAAAACGACGCTGTCCTAATGAAAATCAGACATTAATTAGCATAGAAATGGCACCGCGATGCCGCTCTAATTTCCCTTTGGTTGGTTTCCATGGAAATCTGTAGGTAAAGTGTGCTTTTAAAAGTGTTTATCGCTTCTCTGCCTTTTGGCTAAGATCAAGTGTAGGATCTGTTCTTAACAGCTTAATATCTGATATATTTTCTATCCGAGTCCAATATATTAAATGGATTTGGGGAGCAGGAAGACGGAATAGGAGCTTGCTTGTTCACTTCACGCATCGATCTGGTATTGCAGTACCTCCAGGAACAGTGCACCCCCTCAGGGGATTAAAATTTAGTGTTCAAAACAGAAGAAGGAAAAAAAAAAACAGTCTGTCTATGTGGGATGGGATATAAAAGAGTGGGATAAGAATTATCTTTTGGCCGGGCGTGGTGGCTCCCACCTGTAATCCCAGCACTTTGGAAGGCCAAGGCGGTTGGATCACCTGAGGTCAGGAGTTGGAGACCAGCCTGACTAACATGGTGAAACCTCGTCTCTACAAAAAATACAAAATATTAGCCGGGTGTGGTGGCGTGCGCCTGTAATCCCAGCTACTCCAGAGGCTGAAACAGGAGAATTGCTTGAACCCGGGAGGCGGAGGTTGCAGTGAACCGAAATCGTGCTATTGCACTCCAGCCTAGCAGCAAAAGCGAAACCATGTCTCAAAAATAAAAAGAATTATCTTTTAAAATTTTGTCTCGACGGTCTAACTTTTTTCTTAGCTCTTGCTTAAATTATATCATTCTTATTCCCTTACACCATTCTCAGGATAAATAACCAAATAAATTCCAAATGATTTGGGGAAGGAAGTGGAAAGTGGGGGAATTAGTCCCATGCCTCCCAGAACTGGTTGCTATTTTTCCTGTTTCTCAGGTTAGAGATCTTTGGCTTTCCAACACAGACTCCTCACAACTCCACCTTCCCTACTCCACCCCACACAGAGACACACTGCTCCTCAAAGAGGATTACATTTAAAATGTAAATGCTGACCCGGCGTGGTGGCTAACGCCTGTAATCCCAGCACTTTGGAAGGCCAAGGCGGGTGGTCACCTGAGGTCAGGAGTTCGAGACCATCCTGGCCAACATCGTGACACCCCATCTCTACTAAAAATACAAAAATTAGTGGGACGCGGTGGCGCGCGCCCGTAACCCCGGCTAGAATCGCTTAAACCCAGGAGCGGGAGATTGCAGTGAGCCTGAGCGACAGAGTGAGCCGAGATGGCGCCACCGCACTCCAACCTGGGCGACAAAGTGAGACTCTGTCTCAAAATAAATAAATAAATAAATAAAATGCCATAGGGCATGTACATAAGACTCTCAGGCAAAGGAGAGCAAAACATGGTTGAAGGGGAAAAGAGAAGAGGGAGGGACTGTCTACCAAAGTCCTCAAGGAAACTGAGGAGTAGGTAGAGAAGGAAAAAAATGTATGGAAGCCAAAGAAGAGATGGAAGAGATTATTAATGGTAGGGTTTCAAATAAAAGATGATGATTGGGATTAAATTATATCCTGGAAATAATCAATGTGAAGAAAGGCCATGAACTCATTTTACTATTGAATAGTGGCTGCAGAAAGTACACCATAGGTCCGGGCGCGGTGGCTCACGCCTGTAATCCCAGCACTCTGGGAGGCTGAGGCGGGTGTATCATGAGGTCAGGAGATCGAGACCATCCTGGCTAACACGATGAAACCCCGTTTCTACTAAAAATACAAAAAAATTAGCCGGGCGTGGTAGCGGGCGCCTGTAGTCCCAGCTAGGCAGGAGGCTGAGGCAGGAGAATGGCGTGAACCCGGGAAGCGGAGCTTGCAGTGAGCCGAGATCGCGCCACTGCACTCCAGCCTGGGAGACGAGCGAGACTCCGTCTCAAAGAAAAAAAAAAAGAGTGAAATTTAGTCAGGAGAAAAGCCAAAGCCAAACACATGTACCAGATCAGATCACTCTTTATTTAAGCTGAAGTAATTAGGTAGGGTTTAAATGGCAAAATGAAAAGTGAGGTTAAATAACCAAGTTAAGGTGGGGCACGGTGGCTCTCGCCTGTAATCCCAGCACTTTGGGAGGCTGAGGTGGGCAAACCACTTGAGGCCAGGAGTTTGAGACCAGCTTGGCCAACATGGTGAAACCCCATCTCTACTAAAAATACAAAAATTAGCCGGGCTTGGTGTCATATGCCTATAATCCCAGCTATCTGGGAGGCTGAGGCACAAAAATCACTTGAACCCAAGAGGTGGAGGTTGCAGTGCGCCAAGATCATGATATTGCACTCCAGCCTGGGCGACAAAGCAAGATTCTGTCTCAAAAAAAACAAAAAAAAAACAAACAAACAAAAAACAAGTGAAGCAGGCGAGAGAGTGATTCAGAAACTCCTTTAATCCACCAGTAAGAAAGCTCCCTCAAGATATTTATTATTATTTTTTTTTTTTTTTTTTTTTTTTTTGAGACAGAATCTCCTTCTGTCGCCCAGGCTGGAGTGCAGTGGCGCCATCTCAGCTCACTGCAAGCTCCACCTCCCGGGTTCACACCATTCTCCTGCCTCAGCCTCCTGAGTAGCTGGGACTACAGGTGCCCGCCACCAAGCCCGGCTAATTTTTTGTATTTTTAGTAGAGACAGGGGGTTTCACCGTGTTAGCCAGGATGATCTCGATCTCCTGACCTCGTGATCCGCCTGCCTCGGCCTCCCAAAGTGCTGGGATTACAGGCTTGAGCCACCACGCCTGGCCCCTCAGGATATTATTAAATTCAACATGCCTTTAACATTCAAAATCCAAGCTCATCTACTGCTGCTGAATATCTTGTTTGCACTTCTAGATCTACTCTTCACGCTTCTCCACCCTGCTCTGTAACCCAGAACCTATATGGACTGCGTGAAGTCCTGTGGCTTCCTGGACTTGGTCCTGATAGGAAATCAGGTCAGGAGGAAAGTGAGGTTGGACATTTATTCCCCAGCTTCCTCTCTGCCAGGTCCATACGAAATGGCTGAGTCCCTCTACGGAAAGCCATAGATGGTGTCAGAACTGTGGTGGACACTGTGATGTACCACCCAGCTTTTCCTTCAGGAATGAGGAACTTGTTCCTGTAGCTGCTGGGAGTACTACTGGAAGATGACCCTAAACTGTCAGCCCTTTTAGGGGATTGCCTGGCTCAAGATTACCTCACTCAAGGTTATACCTCCTTTTGGGGAAGCCTGAATCCAACGAGTGATTAACACAGAGGTGTAAAGGACCAGCCTGCCCTTTTGCCCAGTTTTAGACAAACTCAGAAGGGTCATCCCAGCTCCAGAGCACCCTGTTGGGGTCAGCTGAGGCCTTCGTTAGGATGGCATTGCCATTCAGTTTCTCTCTCTACTTCATCCTGCTTCTTTCTTCTCCCTCCCACAGGTAATGGTCCCAATATCACTCAACAACAAATGTCCCGACATCTCAGTCTGCTTCCTGGGGACATGTGACAGTGGCTCTCTCCAAATACCTACCCTCTGAGAACGCCCAAACTAACCTATAAAAGCAATCACCTAGAGAAGCCTTGAGACCATGTGAAGAGAGTGACAGGTGCCCAGCCAGCCCCCAGCTTCTTCAACCCCCATTTCCAGTTGCAGCCACCATCTGACCTCACGAGAGATCCTGAGTCAGAACCAGCCAGCTCAGCCTTTCCCAAACTCCTGTGTCACAGAAATCACCAGAAATAATAAACTAATCATTATTCTTTTAAATATCTAAATTTGGGGTTGTTAGGTAGCAATAGTAATTGGAACAACTTCCTAGCACACATTTTTCTGATCAAATCTCACTAGTGCACCGGGCACAGTGGCTCACGCCTGTAATCCTAGCACTTTGGGAGGCTGAGGTGGGCAGATTACTTGAGGTCAGGAGTTCGAAACCAGCCTGGCCAACATGGTGAAACCTTGTCTCTACTAAAAATACAAAAACTTAGCCGGGCATTGTGGTGGACACCTGTAATCCCAGCTACCTGGGAGGCTGAAACAGGAGAATTGCTTGAACCCAGGAGGCAGAGGTTATGGTGAGCCGAGATCGTGCCATTGCACTCCAGCCTGGGTGACAGAGTGAGACTCCATCTCAAAAAAAAAACAAAAAACAAACAAACAAACAAAATCTCACTAGTGCCCTTTTTGTTCTGTGATGACAGGTGATAGTCATTCTGCTCCTTTTAGTTTTGCTTATGCTATTTTCTACCTTAAACAAAACAAATTCCCTCCTCTGAATTCTCAGCACTTATTAAATGTTCTACTCATTTAGCATTTACCTTATGATGCCTTGCAACATCTCATATATATGTTTGTGTGTGTGCGTGGTTTTTTTTTTTGTTTTTGTTTTGTTTTTTTTTTGAGACAGAGCTCACTCCGTTGCCCAGGCTGGAAGTAAGTGGCGAGATCTTGGCTCACTGCAACCTCCGCCTCCCGGGCTCAAGCAACTCTCCTGCCTCAGCCTCCTGAGTAGCTGGGACTACAGCTGTGCACTACCACACCTGGCTAATTTTTGTATTTTTAGTAGAGATGGGGTTTCACCATGTTAGCCAGGCTGGTCTTGAACCCCTGACCTCAGGTGATCCACCCACTTCGGCCTCCCAAAGTGCTGGGATTACAGGGGTGAGGCACTACGCCCGGCCTCATATATGTTATTTAACTCTGATTGCTCCCAACTAGATTGGAATTTCCTACAGGGAAATCAAGTCAGTTAACTTGGCTTTCTCTGGCATCACTCATAGGAGTGGGCACAGTGCTGAGCACAGAGTGGGTATTTAAGACAGTTTTAATAATTGATTATACCTCAAATAAGTCTCAGCTAGTAGTTTAAATTCATACTTCTTTTTTTTTTTTTGACAGAGTCTCGCTCTGTAGCCAGGCTGGAGTGCAGTGGCACGATCTCAGCCCACTGCAACCTCCGACTCCCTGGTTCAAGCGATTCTCCTGCCTCAGCCTCCGGAGTAGCTGAGATTACAGGCACGTGCCACCACGCCCAGCTAATTTTTGTATTTTTAGTAGAGATGGGGTTTCACCATGTTGGCCAGGATGGTCTCGATCTCCTGACCTCGTGGTTTGCCCACCTTGGCCTCCCAAAGTGCTGGGATTACAGGTGTGAGCCACCACGCCCTGCCTTTAAATTCATACTTCTATTAGGAAATAATTTGGTTGATGCTTTCTTGGGGAATAGGTGATGGAGTAGGAGTTAAGAATAACTACAAGCCAGGTGCAGTGGCTCACGCCTGTAGTCCCAGCACTGTGGGAGGCCGAGGCAGGCGGATCACGAGGTCAGGAGATCGAGATCACCCTGGCCAACATGATGAAACCCCGTCTCTAGTAAAACTACAAAAATTATCTGGGTGTGGTGGCACGTGCCTGTAATCCCAGCTACTCAGGAGGCTGAGGCAGGAGAAATGCTTGAACCTGGGAGGCAGAGATTGCAGTGAGCTGAGACTGCACCATTGTACTTCAGCCTGAGTGACAGAGCAAGCCTCTGTCTAAAAAAAAAAAAAAAAAAAAGAATAGCTACAGACTGCTGTTCTGCTCTTCTCTTAACCTTTTCACTTTCCCTTTTCCAAACTAGTTAATTTGCAGTTTAAAGATAAAGGTAGGCCAGTGCAACTAATGCATTTTCTCCAGAGTTTAAACTCACTTGGAACCACCAGAAATCATTCCCACTCATACCACTGAGAAATCCTCTCCCAGAAAACCACCCAGCAGGGTCACTACTGCTCTCCTTAGCACTAGGAGAGATGATCAATACCCAGAGAACACCAATAATTCTAGATACCCACTGTGCTAATATGTTTTGAGAACCTTCCAGGTCAACACCCTTTAAGGCAATGTAGGTTTTTATATTTGTACAGGACCTTAGAGTTAGGGGATATATGTCTATATATATCCTATATATTCTATCTATAGATCTAAAGTGAGTTACTTTTACAAAAAAACAAAAACAAAAAACACTGAATTTTATGAGGTTAAGTGGTGTGGTAAATTGTCTGCAAAAGTAGAAAAATAGTTATCAACAGTTTCTCCCATCCCTGTGCACACACCACACTCCCCCCATCAGGAGGTGGAGTCTGTTTCTTTTCCCCTTGAATCTGGGCTAGTCTTATGACTTGCTTTCACCAATAGAATGTAGTGGAAATAACACTGTGCCAGTTCTGGGCCTATTCCTTAAGAGACCTGGCAGTTTCCGCTTTGCTCTTTGGGAAGCCATTTCTCATATAAAGAAGTCTAACTACCCTATTGGAGAGAGTGGCCATGTATCTTTCATTGTAGATAGAGGCCCTGGGAAATGAGAGATTATGAAGGGAGAGAGAGCCTAGACATCCTCCAGCTGTCCCAGCCAACCAGTGCAGGCCCCAGCCATGCAAGTGAAGTTGACTTGGATCCTCCAGCCTTTTGTCAAGCTGCCCAGCCAACACCATGTGGAGTAGAGACAGGCTATTCCACTATGTTCTGGCCAAATTAAAGAATCTTTCTCTTTTTTTTTTTTCTTTTTTTTTTTTGAGACAGAATTTTGCTCTTGTTGCCCAGGCTAGAGTGCAACGGCATGATCTTTGCTCACCGCAACCTCCGCCTCCTGAGTTCAAGCGACTCTCCTGCCTCAGGCTCCTGAGTAGCTGGGATTTCAGGCATGCACAACCATGCCTGGCTAATTTTGTATTTTTTTAGTAGAGATGGGGGGTTTCTCCATGTTGGTCAGGCTGGTCTCGAACTCCCAACCTCAGGTGATCCACCTGCCTCGGCTTCCCAAAGAGCTGGGATTACAGGCGTGAGCCATCACGCCTGGCCTAAAGAATTTTGAGTACGGCCAGATGTGATGGCTCACACCTATAATCCTAGCACTTTGGGAGGCCAAGGTGGCCAGATCACGAGGTCAGAAGTTTGAGACCAGCCTGATCAAGATGGTGAAACCCTGGCTCTACTAAAAATACAAAAATTAGCCGGGCATGGTGGCACACACCTGTAATCCCAGCTACTCAGGAGGCTGAGGCAGGAGAATCGCTTGAACCTGGGAGGCGGAGGTTGCAGTGAGCCGAGACTGCACCACTGCACTCCATCATGGGCAACACGAGCGAAACTCCATCTCAAAAAAAAAAAAAAAAAAGAATCTTGAGTAAGGCCAGATGTGGTGGCTCACACCTGTAATCCTAGCACTTTGGGAGGCAGAGGCAGGCGGATCGTTTGAGCACAAGCGTTTGAGACCACTGTAGGCAACATGGCAAAAATCCATCTCTACAAAAAATACAAAAAATTAGCCAGGCATCGTGGCATATACCTGTAGTCTCAGTTACTTGGGAGGCTGAGGTAGGAGAACCAACTAAGCCATGGAAGTCCAGGCTGCAATGAGCCAAGATCATTCCACTGCACTCCAGCCTGGGTGACAGAGTAAGACCCTGTCTCAAACAAACAACAACAACAGCAAAAGAATATTGAATAAATAAAGCATAGTTGTTGTCTACTCATTTTTAAGGTTGTTTATTAATTATTAATAAATAAGTAAACAATAGCAATAATAGATAACTAGAAGATAACTAAAACAAGAGGTAGTGATTAGTAATTTGTAAATATGAAACTCAAATTCATTTCCTCTATTTCCTCTTTTTCGAAGTTCAACTCTTTTTCCAAAGGTTACCAATATAATCCTGTTTAATTCATGGGTGCACAAAAAGTTCTGCTCCCTAAAATATCATTCTTATTATCTATTGATGCTCAAAATGCCACAAATAGATACCCAATCTTATGACTCCCATTGAGATACAAAAACTCCAGGATGACTAACAGGTAAACTTTTTTTTTTTTTTTTTTGAGGCAGGGTCTGGCTCTATCACCCAGGTTGGGGTGCAGTGGTGGGATCTCAGCTCACTGCAACCTATACATCCCAGGCTCAAGTTATCCTCCCACCTCAACTCCCCAAGTAGCAGTTATCCTCCCACCTCAATTCCCCAAGTAGCTGGGACTACAGGCATGCCTGGTTAGTTTTGGGTTTTTTTGTTTTTGTTTTTTTGTATTTTTAGTAGAGACAGAGTTTCACCATGTTGCCCAGGCTGGTCTCAAACTCTTGAGCTCAAGTGATCCTCCCACCTTGGCCTCCCAAAGTGCTGAGATTACAGGCGTGAGCCACTGCAACCAGCCTAGTAAACTTGATTAATCTATTAAACCTTTGTTGAATATCTTTATCAAATAATTTTTAGAAAAGATTCTGATTGGCAGCATGAAAACTATAAAATGATCAAACTACCCTATATTTTCCAGGATTTTTCAAGTTTTTTCTTTAATTTGGGATCCTCTTCTCTGTAGAGATTGTCAGTAAATGGTGAAGAGAGAAGATTGCATATTGTTACGGTAAACTCTTTTTTTTTTTTTTTTTTGAGACAGAGTCTCTCTCTGTCGCCCAGGCTGGAGTGCAGTGGCGCGATCCCGGCTCACTGCAAGCTCCGTCTCCCGGGTTCACGCCATTCTCCTGCCTCAGCCTCTTGAGTAGCTGGGATTACAAGCGCCCACCACCACGCCCGACTATTTTTTTGTATTTTTAGTAGAGATGGGGTGTCAACGTGTTAGCCAGGATGGTCTTGATCTCCTGACCTCGTGATCCGCCCGCCTCGGCCTCCCAAAGTGCTGGGATTACAGGCATGAGCCACTGCGCCCGGCCAGTAAACTCTTGATTACTGCCATGTGAATACAAAATTCTGTGGAATATCTGCAAAAATATAAAATTCTAGGTTGAGCTTTCCCAGTTTGAATCACCTCTCTACATGCTAAGGGAGTGAGTGTAAACAAGTTCTAACATTAGCCAAAGTCAAACAAAATTAGAAGAGTAAGTCTCCTAGAAACAAATCCATATTGCAATATCAAATAGATATGATTTAGAGATTTTGGCTGGGTGCGGTGGCTCACACCTGTAATCCCGGCACTTTGGGAGGCTGAGGCGGGTGGATCACGAGGTCAGGAGATCGAGACCATCCTTGTCAATATGGTAAAACCCGGTCTCTACTAAAAATACAAAAATTAGCTGGGCATGGTGTCACGTACCTGTAATCCCAGCTACTCAGGAGGCTGAGGCAGGAGAATTGCTTGAACCTGGGAGGTGGAGGTTGCAGTGAGCTGAGTTTGCCCACTGCACTCCAGCCTGGGCAACAAAGAGAGAGACTCCATCTCAAAAAATACAAATCAAAAAAATTTACAAATTTATCTTACGGCAACTCTTTGTCATCTGTGCTACTGGATAAACACAGTAATTCTGTCACCCAGGCTGGAGAACAATGGCGTGATATTGGCTTACTAGAACCTCCGCCTGCTGGTTCAAGCAATTTTCCTGCCTCAGCCTCCTGAGTAGCTGGGACTACAGGAGTGCACCATCACGCCCAGCTAATTTTTGTATTTTGTTTTTGAGACAGAGTTTTGGTCTTGTTGCCCAGGCTAGAGTGCAATGGGGCAATCTTAGCTCACTGCAATCTCTGCCTCCCAGGTTCGAGCGATTCTCCTGCCTCAGCCTCCCAAGTAGCTGGGATTACAGGCATGCACCAGCATGCTCGGCTAATTTTTGTATTTTTAGTAGAGATGGGGTTTCCTCATGTTGGCCAGGCTGGTCTCAAACTCCTGACCTCAAGTGATCCACCCACCTCGGCCTCCCAAAATGTTGAGATTATAGGCATGAGCCACGGTGCCCGGCCAAATTTGTAATTTTGGTAACAAGGTTACCTTCAAAACATAACTTGAGGCTAGGTCCAGTGGCTGACACCTGTAATCACAGCACTTTGGAAGGCTGAGGCAGAGGATTGCTTGAGCCCAGAAGCTCTAAACCAGCCTGTGCAATATAGCAAGATCCTGTCTCTATTAAAAAAAAAAAAAGGTGGGCACGGTGGCTCACACCTGTAATCCCAGCATTTTGGGAGGTCGAGGCGGGTGGATCACCTGATGTCAGGAGTTCGAGACCAGCCTGGCCAACATGGTGAAACCCTGTCTCTACTAAAAAAATACAAAAATTAGCTGGGTGTGGTGGCAGGTGCCTATAATCCCAGCTACTCAGCAGGCTGAGGTAGGAGAATTGCTTGAACCTGGGAGGCGGAGATTGCAGTGAGCCAAGATCGTGCCATTGTACTGCAGCCTGGGCAACAAGAGCGAAACTCCATCTCAAATTAAAAAAAAAAAAAAGGCCAAGCATAGTGGCTCACACCTGTAATCTCCACACTTTGGAAGGCTGAGGAGGATTGCTTCAGGAGTTCAAGACCAGCCTGGGCAACATGGGGAGACCCTGTCTCTACAAAAAATAAAAAATTAGCTGGGCGTGGTGGTGCCCACCTGTGGTCCCAGCTACTCAGGAGGCTGGGGTGGGAGGATCGCTTGAGCCCAGGAGGTTGAGGCTAGAGTGAGCTGTCATTTTGCCACTGCAATCAATCAATAAAAACTGAAAACTTATGGTTAATATGGAGAATTTAATATCTATATTTACCTATATTTCCTCCCAAATCTTAATAAAATGACTTTGAAAGAATGAGATCTAAATACAAAGGACAAAGAGAATGAGCAAGAAGACAACTGAGGAGAGACCTCAACAAAATTTTGGAATCTGTAAAGCTGATGAACAATGTAGTTCAGATATGCTTCTTTACTTCTGAGGTTTTCCTTCTTTTTTTTTTTTTTTTTTTTTTTTTTTGAGACAGAGTCTCGTTCTGTTGCCCAGGCTGGAGCACACTGGCGCGATCTCGGCTCACTGCAGCCTCCGCCTCCCAGGTTCAAGCGATTCTCCTGTCTCAGCCTCCTGAGTAGCTGGGACTACAAGCGCGCAGCACCATGCCCGGCTAATTTTTTGTATTTTTAGTAGATATGGGGTTTAACTGGCTGGGCGCGATGTCTCACGCCTGTAATCCCAGCATTTTGGGAGGCTGAGGCAGGAGAATCGCTTGCACCGGGAGGCAGAGGTTGCAGTGAGCCAAGATCGCGCCATTGCACTCCGGTCTGGGCAACAAGAGTGAAAATCAGTCTCAAAAAAAAAAAAAAAAGAAGAAGAAGAAGAAAGAAAGAAATGGAGTTTAACCGTGTTAGCCAGGATGGTCTCAATCTCCTGACCTCGTGATCTGCCTGCCTCAGCCTCCCAAAGTGCTGGGATTACAGGCTTGAGACAACGCTCCCGGCAGGTTTTCCTTCTTATGAAGAGACTTAATTCATGTAACTGTGCCTTTTTTAGCCCTTTGTTCATACACTCTTTTTCTTTTTCTTTTCTTTTTTTTTTTTTTTTTTGAGACGGAGTCTCGCTCTGTCGCCCAGGCTGGAGTGCAGTGGCACGATCTCGGCTCACTGCAAGCTCCGCCTTCTGGGTTCACGCCATTCTCCTGCCTCAGCCTCCTGAGTAGCTGGGACTACAGGCGCCTGCCACCATGCCCGGCTAATTTTTTGTATTTTTAGTAGAGACAGGGTTTCACCGTGTTAGCCAGGATGGTCTCGATCTCCTGGCCTCGTGATCCGCCCGCCTCAGCCTCCCAAAGTGCTGGGATTACAGGCTTGAGCCACCGTGCCCAGCTTTTGTTCATCCACTCTTAATGGTCTGTTCCACTCAGTTCTATCCTGTTGCTCTTGGGAAGAGGAGCCCACCCATCAGAACACATTTTCTGCTTGTTTCCTCCATGCTGAGATCTGCCCCAATCCAAGCTGCCTGATCCTGGGATACAGTTAGCAGGCTCTTTTTTTTTTTTTTTTTTTTTTTGAGACGAAGTTTCTCCTTTGTTGCCCAGGCTGGAGTGCAATGGCACGATCTTGGCTCACCACCTCTGCCTCCCGGGTTCAAGTGATTCTCCTACCTTGGCCTCCCGAGTAGCTGGGATTGCAGGCACGCGTCACCACACCCAGCTAATTTTGTATTTTTAGTAAAGACGGGAGTTTCTCCATGTTGTTCAGGCTGGTCTTGAACTCCCGACCTCAGGTGATCAGCCTACCTCAGCCTCCCAAAGTGTTGGGATTACAGGCGTGAGCCTCCGCGCCCAGCTTTTTTTTTTTTTTTTTTTTAGACAGAGTTTCACTCTGTTGCCCAGGCTGGAGTGCAGTGGCACGATCTCTCAAGTAGCTGGGATTATAGGCGCCCACCACCACACTCAGCTAATCTTTGTATTTTTTAAATAGAGATGGGGTTTCTCCATGTTGGCCAGGCTGGTCTTGAACTTCTGACCTCAGGTGATCTGGCCTCCCAAAGTGCTGGGATTACAGGTGTGAGCTGCGCCTGGCCAGTTAGCAGGCTCATTGACTCCCATACTAACCCACATCCTCCAATCTGGTCTCAAACAGTAATAAAGGTGATATGTTGACCTCTGTATTTATTTTTTGCTTGATTTCTCAATGTGTTCAGGACCTTAGAACAAAGAAGGAATGCTTTTATTGGGATCCCCTTCAGAGGTCCCAGTAATTATCTTAGCAGGGCCGGGAACGGTGGCTCATGCCTGTAATCCCAGCACTTTGGGAGGCCGAGGCAGGCAAATTACCTGAGGTCAGGAGTTCGAGACCAACCTGGCCAACAGGGTGAAACACTGTCTCTACAAAAATACAAATATTAGCTGGGCCTGGTGACTCGCACCCGTAATCTCAGCTACTCATGAAGCTGAGGCACAAGAATTGCTTGAACCCGGGAGGTGGAGGTTGCAGTGAGCCAAGATTGTACCACTGCACTCCAGCCTGGGCAATGGAGGGATACTCTGTCTCAAAACCCTGCCCCACCCCCCAAAAAAAAACCCAATATACATTATCATGAAATTATATAACACCCAGGAGAAAGGAAAATTACTAAAAAGCTTCCAGAGAGAAGAGCCAGTTGAACTCAGAACTGGAGGATAAAGGGTTCCAAGAGGAATATCTCTTTTAAAAATGTTATGACAGAATGAATATCTGTCAGGTTGGAACATAATAAAATAAGAGTTAGATTTTCAACAGTGAATTTGGAGATGAATAAGCAACTAGAAAACTAAAACAAAAGAAAAAAATAAGGCCATTATTAATTTGAGGGAAATTAAAAGTTATACAAGAAAGGAAATATAATACACTTCTTGGCTAAGCTGTGAGTAAATACTGATGATAACTTAAATGTTAATTTAACTAATATTACGATATAATAGTTATTTCCAAGGGGCTGGGGGCAGGAGAAGTGTGTTTTGGGAAGGAAGTATTATGTAAAAGAAGTAACTCCTCATCTTTTGTGGTTGGAAGTTAATAGGTAATTCTGTGGCAGTGGGCAGGCCTATGCAAACCTGTTCCAAAAGTCCAAGGAAGCTGAGAGGCCAAAGAAAGAGGCTGACAAGTCCAGTTTCTTAGAAATAAACATTTAATAGAGACTTATGAACAGAGGCCGTGTGCATGTCTTGGGCAATGGTGAGATGAGATGGTGGTTTCCTGCTCCATTACCCCCAGACCTGGGGCTTCTATACTACAGGGAAAGGGTGATTCAGAAGGGATGTATAGATACGATAACATCAAGGTTGTTTGAGCTAAGGGCAGAATGTATGGTAATACCTGCTCTTACACCAGGAACAATAGGTAAACTTGAAATCTTAGAGGCCTTCCCAGAACTGGGGTTAATCAGAAGCCAACATGGTGGATTAGCTTTCACAAATACCTGAAACTCTAAAAAATCAAGACATAGCAGTATAAATATGTTTTTGGAAATTTGAGGTGAATACTAGGAGGAAGTTAGAAAGTTGCAGCAATTATCTCTGGGAAGTAAGAATTAGATGTGGGAAGAATAGAGTGTTTAATTATAACCTATGTTGATCTATTTGACTTTTTAAACTATGTACCTGTTCTACTTTGATAAAAATAAAAATTAAATTTAAAAACAGGCTGTGCGCAGTGGCTCACGCCTGTAATCCCAGCACTTTGGGAGGCCGAGGCGGGCAGATCACCTGAGGTCAGGAGTTTGAGACCACCTGGCCAACATGGCAAAACCCTGTCCCTACTGAAAATACAAAAATTAGTTGGGCTTCGTTGGGGGAGCCAGTAATCCCAGTTACTCGGGAGGCTGAAGCAGGAGAATCACTTGAACCCAGGAGGTGAAGGTTGCAGTGAGCTAGATCACGCCACTGCACTCCAGCCTGGGCAAAAGAGCAAGACTCTGTCTCAAAAAATAATAACAATAATAATGTGAGTTAGTTAACCACTGACTTGTGGACCTTCCATAAACACAATGAAACATATTGAGTGGACCAGCAGTCTTTAAACTGATATCAACATTTTTTATTCTGTGGTGAAAGATAAGAATGTAGGTATATTGTTTGTTTGTTTAACTTTTTTTATTTGTTTTTGTTTGGTTCGTTTTTTTGGTTTTAGAGACAGGGTCTTTCTTGCTCTGTCACCCAGGTTAGGGTGTAGTGGTGTGATCATGGCTCACTACAGCCTCAAATTCCTTGGGCTCAAGCTATCCTCCCACCTCAGCCTCCTGAAGTGTTGAGGCTATAGGTGTGAGCCACTACACCTGGCTATATCTTGTTATATAGAAATTTAGCATGCCAAATTCAAACTTATTCAATGTACAATATCTGTTGACAGGACCTTGCTATACTCATCTGTCATGTTTCAATAGGTATATTTCTCTATTTATTAATACAGTTTAGATATTTTTGCCAGTGTTGTATTTGTGTTTCCATTTAATTTTAGCTCGATCAAGCCAATTGCTTCCACAAAACACCAAAAACAAAATCTAAGTAATCAGAGTTGAATGTAATTCTACTGAAATATAGTGAAATTTGATAGAAGCTGGGTGATTATTTGGTGCAATCTGATCTATTTAATTATGATTTTCTCCTGCTTAATTATTTGAGCTATTTCGACAAACAGTATTTTGCATTAGTATATATTATTTTAGTGTTATACTTTCTCATAAAATAATGAGTTTACTTTCAATATGTGTTTTTTAAGAGTTTGCTACACTCACTAATGTAGGCTTTACTTATCTTTAAGCCAAAATTTCCTCCAAATGAACATATCTCTCATTTTTTTCTGAAAGTCCATGAAAGGATGATATTCACTGTACAGAAATTTAACCATGTTACAAGTGAATTTTATTTCTGTATGATAGCTAAAAGGTCACAAGGGAAAGAAAAATATTGAATTTTTGCCTAGTGTAAAACACCAATTGTAGAGTCCTTTGTTTATCTCCCCAAAGAAGAAAAGAGTAACAACTTGTATAAATACCATTGGAGGAGTATAACCTTTATGGAAGGCAATATGGTAACAAACATAGCAAAAACCCTTTAAAAAGTTGATATCCTAAATTAAAACCAAAATGAGATACGATTATATACTAGAAGAATAGCTACTTTTTTCTTTTTTTTTTTTTTTGAGACGGAGTCCTGCTCTTGTCGCCCAGGCTGGAGCACAATGGCATGATCTCGGCTCACTTCAACCTCTGCCTCCCAGGTTCAAGAGATTCTCCTGCCTCAGCCTCTAGAATAGCTGGGATTACAGGCGTGAGCCACCACACCTGACTAATTTTTGTATTTTTAGTAAAGACGGGGTTTCGCCATGTTGGCCAGGCTGGTCTCGAACTCCTGACCTCGTGATGCGCCCGCCTTGGCCTCCCAAAGTGCTGGGATTACAGGTGTGAGCCACCGTGCCCGGCTGTACCTTTTTTTTTTTTTTTTTAAACGGACAATATCAAATGCTTGTAAAGATGAGGACAACTAGAACTCATACATTGCTGGTGGGAAAGAAAAACTGTATAAGCACTATGAAAAACAGTCTGGGGACCAGGTGCAATGGCTCACACTGGTAATCCCAACACTTTGGAAGGCCTAGGCAAGAGAATCACTTGAACCTAGGAGATGAGACCAGCCTAGGCAAGATGGCAAGACCCCATCTCTATTTAAAAAAAATAAAATAGTCTGGGCGCGGTGGCTCACACCTGTAATCCCAGCACTTTGGGAGGCTGAGGCAGGTGGATCATGAGGTCAGGAGTTAGAGACCAGCCTCGCCAAGATGGTGAAACTCTGTCTCTACTAAAAATGCAAAAATTAGCCAGACATGGTGGCACATGCCTGTAGTCCCAGCTACTTGGGAGGCTGAGGCAGGAGAATTGCTTGAACCTGGGAGGCAGAGGTTGCAGTGAGCCATGATCATGCCACTGCACTCCAGCCTGGGAAACAGAGCAAGACTCCGTCTCAAAAAATAAATAAATAAATAAATAAATAAATAAATAAATAAATAATAAAATAAAAGAGGCCAGGCATGGTGGCTCATACCTGTAATTCTCACACTTTGGGAGGCCGAGGCAGGAGAATTACTTGAGCCAGGAGTTCAAGACCAACCTAGGCAATATGGTGAAACCTTGTCTCTACAAAAAAATTTAAAAATTAACTGGGAGTGGTGGCGTGAACCTGTAGTCTCAGGTGCTTGGGAGGCTGAGGTGGGAGGATCGCTTGAGCCCAGGAAGGGAAGACTGCAGTGAGCCAAGATCACGCCACTGCACTCCAACCTGGACAACAGAGCCATGCCGTCTCAAAAGAAAATAAAGTAAAAGAAAAACAGCCCGGCAGTTTTTTTACAAAGTTAAACATACGCTTCCCGTACAATCCAGCACTCAGTATCTATTTATTCCCACTCCTAGGTATTTACTCAAGAACAATAAAAACATGTCTGCTCAAAGACCTGTACTCAAATACTTATAGTGCTTTTATTCATGGTGACTAGAAAGAAGTGGCTGCGGTGGCTCATGCTTATAATCTCAGTACTTTGGGAGGCCAAGCTGGGCAAATCACTCGAGCCCAGGAGTTCGAGACCAGTCTGGGAAACATGACAAAATTTTGTCTCTACAAAAACTAAGAAAATTTTTAAAACCTGCCAGTCACGGTGGCATGCGCATGTAGTCCTAGCTACTCGGGAGGCTGAGAAGAGGATCATTTGAGTTTGAGGCTGAAGTGAGCTATGATTCTGCCACTGCACTCCAGCCTAGGTGACAGAGTGAGACCCTGCTTCCAAAAAAAAAAGAGAGAGGCTGGGCGTGGTGGCTCACACCTGTAATCCCAGCACTTTGGGAGGCTGAGGCAGGCAGATCACCTGAGGTAGGGAGTTCAAGACTAGCCTGATCAACATGGAGAAACCCTGTCTCTACTAAAAATACCAAATTAGCCGGGCGTGGTGGCAAATGCCTGTAATCCCAGCTACTTGGGAGGCTGAGGCACGAGAATCACTTGAACCTGGGAGGCAGAGTTTACGGTGAGCCAAGATCATGCCATTGCACTGCAGCTTGGGCAACAGAGTGAGACTCTGTTTTTTTTTTTTTTTTTTGAGATGGAGTCTCGCTCTGTTGCCCGGGCTAGAGTGCAATGGCGCTATCTCGGCTCACTGCAAACTCCTCCTCCCGGGTTCAAGCGGTTCTCCTGCCTCAGCCTCCCGAGTAGCTGGGACTACAGGCGTGAGCCACCGCGCTCAGCTGAGACTGTCAAAAAAAAAAAAAAAAAAAGAGAGAGAGAGAGAGAAAGAGAAATGCTAATGTAGATTTGGACACACCCAGAACTATAGAATCGGGTCCTATGGGGGTGAGGTCCAGAAATCTCTATTTATTTATTCTATTTTATCTTTGAGATAGAGTTTTGCTCTTGTCACCCAGGCTGGAGTGCGGTGGTGCAGTCTCGGCTCACTGCAACCTCTGCCTCCCAAGTTCAAGTGATTCTCCTGCCTCAGCCTCCCAAGTAGCTGGGATTACAGGCGCCCGCTACCACGCCTGGCTAATTTTTTTGTATTTTTAGTGGAGATGGGGTTTCACCATATTAGCCAGGCTGGTCTCAAATTCCTGACCTCAGGTGATCTGCCCGCCTCGGCCTCTCAAAGTGCTGGGATTACAGACATGAGCCACTGCACCTGGCCAGAAATCTGTATTTTAATAAGCTTTCCAAGTTTAAAAAGCTTTCCAGGTGATTCTGATGCACATTGACATTTGAGAACCAATGGTGTAGGAGAAAGCTCACTGGTGCCTGTGTCCTTGTTCTGGTTTAGCCTAGCAGCTATATGACTAACCATGGCTAAATCCCTAAATCTCTCAAAACTCAGTTTTACAGGGTATAAGAAGGGGTTTAGAATGATGCCTGAGGGCCCTTCTGCTCTAAAATTCTGTGAAAGACAGTAAATAAATGTTGCAATTACTAGATTCATTCAATCAACAGTTATGTACCAGGCAGCGTTCTGTTCATGGAATCAATGTATAACACAAAATTGCAACTGAAATAGTGTAACTTATCGCTTATAATTAAATGACTTGCAAATTTTCAGACCACAAACTTTTACCGGTCCTCAATTTACAAGATTCTCATACTGCATTTGTTGTGTAATGTGAACTGGAAAACTAAGAAAATGATCCAAAGGGTCATTTTTTCCAAAATTACTTAATTCTTTTTTGTTTGTTTGTTTTTTGTTTTTGTGACAGAGTCTCACTCTGTCACCCAGGCTGGAGTGCAGTGGAGCAATCTCAACTCACTGCAACCTCCCACTCCCGAGTTCAAGCAATTCTCCTGCCTCAGCCTCCTGCGTAGCTGGGATTACAGGCATGCACCACCACGCCTGGCTAATTTTTGTATTTTTTAGTAGAGACGAGGTTTTGCTATGCTTTGGCCAGGCTGGTCTGGAACTCCTGGCCCACCTGCCTCGGCCTCCCAAAGTGCTGGCATTACAGGCGTGAGCCACCATGCCTTATCTCAGTCAAGTTTCAGTATATCTACAAGGACAGGAGATGGCGCCAGAAGGCAGTGAGATGCTTGGTTTTGGTTTTAACGGTTTTAGCCAATGCAAGCAAGGAAAGGGCTTGAGAGAGAGGTCAGAACTAAAACAAAGGTGCCAGAGTTTGAGTGGAAACTAAGACTGAGTGGGGAGAGGGAGCTGTGTCAGTTTTTTTTTTTTTTTTAACTTACATATAAGGGTCCCCTTGACACCTACTCCAAATCAGCACAGCTAGAAAGCAACAAAAGAAATATCCACAGTAAAGCCAAAGATCAAGATAAAGTCAAGTGCCTGGAGGACGGCGCTCGCCTTCTGGCTCCCTCTGTCCTAGAAAGGAGGGCCTTTGTCGTCTGGGAAGCACAAGCACCTGGATGCGTTGCTCACCCAAGATCAGGGAAGTGTTGATTCCAGGCTAAGATATCTTTGTGAAACAATGTTCAGTTGCGTAGGCAAAATCCCAAAGCCCAGCAGCAGTGAAATACCTCCCAGAAGGAACCACATACACAAAGCATTTTAAATTAAAATTTAAAAATTCATAGACGAGCCAGGAGGTGGCGCCTGGCAAGACACGCTATCTGCCTTGGGAATCGGAATCTCAGCTCAGCGCTCCAGGGGAACTCTGTTCCGGCAGAGGTCATTCTGTTCAGACCTCTTCTTTCCTACTAAATCTCTTCTTTCATACCAAGATGTCTCTGCTTTCTTTTTTTGTTTCTTTGTGTTAAGTACCCTGATTCCCGGGAAATCTAATTTATACTTCAAGTCTTTTACTCTTCTTAGATGGGATGGATGGGGCTTTGGGGAACCTCAAAACATAAAACTTTCCTGAAGGGGACAAATAATTCAGAGGGTGATAGGAGAAGAAAAAGGGAAATGACATCAGCAAAATGGCTTGGCTTTGCAGATCAATCACAGGGGATAGAAAGGCACAGTGAGCTCCTGTCTCTGCAGGAGCTGATGATCCAGCACATGCATTATTCTGTTCATTTGGCTTTTATCCTGCTCCCTTATTTAGCTTCTGCTCCCTTTGTTTGGCTATTTATTGCTACTCGGCAGGAGCAAGGAGGGCAGAGGGAGCTTCAAATGGGTGCATCCTCCTGGCTGGTGCCTCTGGTGAAGGGCACGGAGGAGAAAGAGGTTTCAATGTCTGGCTTGAAAGTATCTGTGGGTTTCACATTCTCTAACGAGGGACTTAGGATGTACATTCCAATCGGGATTTCCAGTCCCGTGGGGAGCAAACATCAGTTCACATTCCTGAGACGTGCAGCCTCCATGCTCCACGGGCGCAGCTCCTTGGTGGCAGGTTTCATTCAGTGCCACATGTCCTGCCTCAGCCCTTTGTTGGGCTGGAAGGAAGACCCTGAGCCCCTCTTCCATCTGGATCACATGGTCTCTCCAGACCCTCCCCTCTCTTTCTCTGGAAACCGCCTTTTTCTGATGGTGGTAGTGATTGTTCCTAAAGTCTCTCCTTTCCTCCTGCCCTGGCCTCTCTGCCGGAGGTCAGTGTCCTCTTCAGTGACAAAAGCCGCCCTAGATCTGGGCTCCCTGGAGAGGGAGGTGGCTGGGTCTGGCAGTTACAGCCGCTGTCTCTCCATGGTGCTGCTACACCCCTCCCCCACTGGGCATACAAATGGGCTTTATCCAGCAAACAACGCTCCCTCCCCGCACTCCCCCCACCCCAGGCCACACAGGCACGTGGACCCAGGCCTCACCGTGGGAAGGGGGTGGTGGCAGGCACAGAAGAGATTGCTCCAGATGAGTTCTCCTTGCCTCACTTCTCTTCCTTAGAACTTAGGACACAACTCAGGTTTTAGTTATTGACTTCCTCCACCCCTCGCCTGCACCCTGAGTCCCTAATTCCTTCTTGTTATATATCTCCTAATTCTGGACTCTTCCCATTCCAGGGCAGCTCAGATTATGCAGGGAATTGGGAACAGGTACCCCCACCATCTGCCCCATACCACCCAGGGAGCTGCTCCTCAGAGGAGAAATCAGGCAGGGGGATGAAAATACAGTGTCCTTTTGAGGGGGCTGAGTTGAACCCCAAAGCCCCTTCCTTGACCCTGCCTGCTCCAGGGAACACCCATCTAAACAGCATCTGTGTGACTAGCAGAGGAAGGAAGAGCTCACCCCAGCTGGGCTCCTGAGCCAGGGCCAGGGCTCCAGTGAAACTTGCCGCGTTCCAGCTCCGAGTGGGGCCATCCTGCATGCCTAATTGGCTATTTAAGGAGCTGTTCGCCAGCAGCCCAGGCAGCCCCCCCGTCCCCACATACACCCGTTCAGAGCCACCTTAAAAGCAGGAGGCAGTTGTAAAGTCGCTGGCCAGCTAGTGGAGTGGAGACTGCAGAGGGAGATAAAGAGAGAGGGCAAAGAGGCAGCAAGAGATTTGTCCTGGGGATCCAGAAACCCATGACACCCTACTGAACACCAAATCCCCTGGAAGCCCACAGAGACAGAGACAGCAAGAGAAGCAGAGATAAATACACTCACGCCAGGAGCTCGCTCGCTCTCTCTCTCTCTCACTCCTCCCTCCCTCTCTCTCTGCCTGTCCTAGTCCTCTAGTCCTCAAATTCCCAGTCCCCTGCACCCCTTCCTGGGACACTATGTTGTTCTCCGCCCTCCTGCTGGAGGTGATTTGGATCCTGGCTGCAGATGGGGGTAGGTACAACTAAATGTCTGTGTGTGGATTTGTGCTGATGTTCACATGTCGCCAGGTGTGCTTAATGGGAGGAGGAGAGGTGTGAAAGGAAGCCTAGAGGCTGGAATAATAGGCTCAGAGATGAGGAAAAAAGAGCGGGGTGTGGAGGAGACCACTTCCCTTCTTTACCTTTTGTCTCTCCAGCCTTGTTGTTATTGGAGGTCGGGGAGAACTAGCGGCAGGCAGGGTGTGTACACATGCAAGTGCTGGAATCTCTTTGCAGGCTACAGATTTTCTCCAGAGCTCTTTCCCCCACTGCCCTGGTCCCAGGCAGGACTCCTGGACTTCTTTATTTACAAACTCCTCCAAATAGGGAGTCAAAGAGGCCTGGAGTAAAAAGATGGATAGATGGGGGTAGGGGGAAGAATACTTCCTGCCCAACTCTGACCCTGATCTCCAATTCATCCCCTTTTGGCCAAGATTCCCTCTTCATTCTGTGGAGCGACTAACTCCCCAGTTATCCTCTGAAAGTGGCAGTAAGAGTCAACATTTGTTTGACATTTTACAGTTTACAAAGGACTTTCAGGAGCTCCCAGGAGATGAGGAGGGATTCTTGGGAGAACAGGCTGAAGCGCTCCAGGAGTGTCCCCAGGAACTCCTAGACCTCATTTTTGTGTTTCCTGTGCCTAGCACAGTGTCCAGCACATACTAGGTGTGTAACTGAGGTTTGTGGAAAGAGCAGGGTGAGGGGGATGTCCAGAGAGCAGAAGGCAAATGCAGAGAGGATGGGGGCAGGCAGGCAGCCAAATGGAGAGTCACAAATCTCATCTGAGGAGAAAGAAAAAAAGAGGGAAAGAGGAGGAAGAGACAGAATAAGTGTGTTGAGGCTCTGACCAGAGTGGACAGGCACCTTTACAGACCAGGGAGTTTGAGTTGTTGGGGGGTCCCACAGATATGGTAAAATGAGAGGCTGCCTCCAGCTCTCCCTTGGGCTAGGAGAATAGGTCAAGGATAAGAGCAGGACATCTCACAAGTTTGAGGAATTTAAGGGAATAAGAGACAGAGAGAGGAAGGAATTTAGGATTTTACTCCAGAGTTTCTAGTAGTATGAATATTGCAGCATAAACCATGAAGGCCTTCGTTTTCTTCTTGAGGCAGTTTGGCCATAGGGAGGGGCTGGACCTGCAGACCCTCAGCCTTTGCGTCAGACAGGACTGCACGAGAGCCTGGCATGTGACCCAGCTGGCAGCTCTCTTCTCTACACACAATGCTTCACTTTCATCCTGTCCCTGCCAGCCTGGCTGCCTGTGCCCACCCACCACCCTCAATCTAGAGTAGACCCTGCCCTGACTCCCACCCTTCCCTAACCATCTCAGAATGTAGGGAGCAGAGCCTCCTGGTGATGAGGAGTTTCCTCTAGAGCTAATGGGACCAGAAAAGAAGAATTTACATATGAGTTTACAGCTCAGTGGCTTTATTCATGCAATTTTTTAAAGCAAAGGAATAATCTCCCCTTCTCCCCTCAGTAGCATCCCCCAACACACACACACTCTAAACTCCTTTCTCCTCCCCGCTTTCTAGTCCCTATCCTTCCAACCCTCTGCCCACACCCTCACCCCACCCACCCCAATCTTCTAAGTGTTAGATTGACTTGGCACAGGTTACAGAAAAGAAAGGGTTGGGCCAATCGCACATTTGGATCCAGGTTAATTTTAGTCTCTGGGCTTTACCTCTTTTCCTTCCTCCTCCCCTTTTACTCGGCAGGCACCAACACAGCCTGGCTGGTGATTTTAAATAGGCCCCCCGACCTTTCCACAGAGGTGTCCGGTTTCAGGGCTTCCTTTGCAAAGTGCTGGAGCAGAGGGAGGAGAGACTGCAGAGAGGGAGGTGGAGCAGTACAGAATGCCAGAGGGAGGGGAGTGTGGAGGCCAGGGTTCTGCCCCAGGCTGCGCTGGCTGTAACCCAAACTATTCTGCCTTGCAGGTCAACACTGGATGTATGAGGGTGAGCAGATCTCAAGGCCTCCCGACAACCCTTTCACACTGGGACCTCCTCACCTGGCAGGAAGACACACTGTGCGGGTGGGAGGAGACTTCCTTTAGCTTCTCACCCTAGCTCCTCCCTTCTGGATCTCCTCCTGCCTTGAGTTTCACATATATGGCTCCTAGATCCTGCTCTAATCATCAAATCCTACACCTCCTGATTTGGCAGAAAAGCTAGTTAAGTCCTCAGTAAATCGTGTAGGAGTGAGGGAGCTGGGGTGGAAAGGAAGCTGGGTGGGAACTCTGAGCTTAGCTGCCAGGTCTCCTTCTGGCTCCGTCTATCCTAATCCATCCTACCCCTAACCTGCATCTGAAATTGGGACAGAGCTGGAGGTCAGGGGTGAGGAAGAGGCTGGCAGGATAGTTTCTGACCCTGGGGGAGGTGGAACTCAGTTCCTATGAACTACTGATTAATGACTTAACCAAACTCAAGTTCATGATAAACGGTCAGTGTGAGAGCAAGAAGTGAATGTTGAGAAGTCAGGATATCTGAATCCCAAGGCCACTTGATAGGGGCCTCCAGGAGACCCTATCTCTCTAGGATTTTTTTTTTTTTTTTTTTTTTTTTTTTTTTTTGACACAGAGTCTTGCTCTGTCACCCAGGCTGGAGTGCAGTGGTGCAATCTGGGCTCACTGCAAACTCCACCTCCTGGGTTTAAGTGATTCTCCTGCCTCGGCTTCTGGGATTACAGGTGCCCACCACCACGTCTGGCTAATTTTTGTATTTTTAGTAGAGATGGGGTTTCACCGTGTTGGCCAGGCTGGTCTCGAACACCTGACCTCAAGCGATCCACCTGCCTCGGCCTCCCAAAGTGCTGGGATTACAGGCATGAGCCACTGTGCCTGGCCTATCTAGGATCATTTTATTTCTCCCATTTTTCTACTCCTACTCTCTAATCCCATCTCTCAGGGTATTCAGGTTTTCTATGCATCCCCTCTGCCCTCATTCAGCTTTCTTGTCCTCAAAATACAGGTAAGTAAAAGAGCTACCACTCCCCATTCATCAGGATAGTTGGGGAATCATCACTGCCTCTGGGTAGGGAAGGGGAACTGCAGCATGAGACTCAACAGGACTCCTACCTCACCCATCCCTATACAACTGGGGTCTTAACCTGGGTGGAGGGAAGTCCATTTCTACCTCCACACAGATGTATGGCTTGGTTAGGGGAAGGGTCAAGGGGAGGGAGTGCTGTTGAAGGGTAGCTAGAGCTGGAGGACAGGACCAATGTCTTTGGTAACCCCCACCAGGCCCACATGGTCAGGACCATTGGCCAGCCTCTTACCCCGAGTGTGGAAACAATGCCCAGTCGCCCATCGATATTCAGACAGACAGTGTGACATTTGACCCTGATTTGCCTGCTCTGCAGCCCCACGGATATGACCAGCCTGGCACCGAGCCTTTGGACCTGCACAACAATGGCCACACAGGTAAAAGCACAGGCTCCAAGGAGTTGTAGGCTCCAGCTCAGATCTTAGGAGTCAGATCTTTTTGTAGTTCATGGGCATGATGATGGGGTGTTCATGAGCATGCGTAAGATGTGCCGCCCTCGAATCTTGTCAAGATGTTGGCACATTACCCATCTGACATAAACAAACAAATAACCTCAGGAGTCAGAGGAAAGCAGCATTTTCCTAACCTACGAATTCTCAAAAACCTTTGTCCATGAATTTGGAGATATGAGAATGGGGATCAGGATCCTGTAGCCAAAGCGGGAATCGAAATGTTTATAACCAAGCTCAGTAGGTAGGTATCATTGCACTGACTTGGTCTTCACCAAGAAAAAGGAAGATATGCTAGAAAAGCACTGGCCTATGGGAGGAACTGGGTGCTACTGGGGGAGAAAACTGGAAGAGGGCCAAGTCTCCCAAGAAGTGGTGGCAACCCAGGAGCGGGAATGTATCCACATGCCTCCACCAATCCGAGTTTGCTCTTTTCCTCACAGTGCAACTCTCTCTGCCTTCTACCCTGTATCTGGGTGGACTTCCCCGAAAATATGTAGCTGCCCAGCTCCACCTGCACTGGGGTCAGAAAGGATCCCCAGGGGGGTCAGAACACCAGATCAACAGTGAAGCCACAGTTGCAGAGGTACCAGGGAACAAAGAGCTGGGACTCAGACAAAGTAACAGGGATGGTTGGTCCTGGGGAAAGGATCTGGACCTTAGGAAAAGTCATGCTGGGGGGATAAGGCCAATCTCTGAGGGACAGACTTAGTGCCTGCCGGGGACAGCGGGGGGATGGTGGCAGCTAGGATCAAGGCCTTGAAGGGGGTGCAGACATTCCATGATTCATTTCCCTCTTCCTTCCTTTAGCTCCACATTGTACATTATGACTCTGATTCCTATGACAGCTTGAGTGAGGCTGCTGAGAAGCCCCAGGGCCTGGCTGTCCTGGGCATCCTAATTGAGGTCAGTAGCCCCCAGTCCCTTCCAGGTTTCTCTCCACTTCCTCTGCAACCCTCAAACCTATTTCTGTTGCTGGCCTCCTTCCTATGGCAGGCAGCAGCCCACCCTGACCATTTATTCTGTACATAAATTTCTTATTCCAAACATGGACTCATTCCAAACTCTCTCCCTTTCCTCCTCTTCCAGGTGGGTGAGACTAAGAATATAGCTTATGAACACATTCTGAGTCACTTGCATGAAGTCAGGCATAAAGGTGAGCCTTAAAAATCTATAGCAGGAAGTAAGATTAGACTTTCAAAAACTATCCTTAAAAGCCTTGGGATGAAGCAATTACATAGAGCCAAGGAATTTTGCTTCTGGGAGCCCTATCTAGGTAAGCTAGGGCACACTGAAAGGAAGATGAGTCCCAGTCTGTTCTCCCCAGATCAGAAGACCTCAGTGCCTCCCTTCAACCTAAGAGAGCTGCTCCCCCCACAGCTGGGGCAGTACTTCCGCTACAATGGCTCGCTCACAACTCCCCCTTGCTACCAGAGTGTGCTCTGGACAGTTTTTTATAGAAGGTCCCAGATTTCAACGGAACAGGTAAGTGGTGGAGAAACGAGGTGAGGTGAGACACAGTTGTAACTTCAGACCCCTTCCCACTCCCCAAAGTAACACCTCTCCCACGCTTCTGCTCCTCAGCTGGAAAAGCTTCAGGGGACATTGTTCTCCACAGAAGAGGAGCCCTCTAAGCTTCTGGTACAGAACTACCGAGCCCTTCAGCCTCTCAATCAGCGCATGGTCTTTGCTTCTTTCATCCAAGGTGATTCTACACGGCTCAGAAGAGATGGGAAACTGAGGGGGACACAATGGCAGGAACTAGGGAGCCAATGGGAAGAAAAGGCTAAAAGGGGAGGGGGTTTCTGGGACTTGCTTGGATTGGGAACCAACCCCCACCCCAGGGTGCCCCCGGGGGATTCTCCCAGGCACAGCAGCAGAGAGTGCTGCTCCCAGCTGGGATGGGGATCTGAAGTCCCACTGACCCATTTTCTTCTCTTACAGCAGGATCCTCGTATACCACAGGTAAGGCAGCCTTATAAGATAATGCGGGGAGGGGAGGTGTCCTCACCGAGTGGGGGAAAGGCTCAAAATCTATGTTAGTCCTAGGCTGACACCTTTTACCTTTATCTCCCCCAGGTGAAATGCTGAGTCTAGGTGTAGGAATCTTGGTTGGCTGTCTCTGCCTTCTCCTGGCTGTTTATTTCATTGCTAGAAAGATTCGGTGAGGCCCTACTTTCCATTCCTCCAGTCCCTTTTTTTTTTTTTTTTTTTTTTGGTAGCGGGGAGACGGAGTCTTGCTCTGTTACTCAGTCTGGAGTGCAGTGGTGTGCAATCTCAGCTCACTGCAACCTCTGCCTTCTGGGTTCAAGCAATTCTCCTGCCTCAGCCTCCCGAGTAGCTGGGACTACAGGCACGCACCATCACACCCAGCTAATTTTTGTACTTTTAGTAGAGACAAGGTTTCACCATATTGGCCAGGCTGGTCTCAAACTCCTGACCTCAGGCAATTCGCCTGCCTCGGCCTCCCAAAGTACTGGGATTATAGGCATGAGCCACCCGCTTTTTGAGACAGGTTCTCACTGTTGTCCAGGCTGGAGTGCATGGCTTTATCGCAGCTCACTGCAACCTCCACCTCCCGGGCTCAAGTGGTCCTCCCACCTCAGCCTCCTGAGTAGGTGGGACTACAGGCATGTGCCACCATGCCCAGATAATTTTTGTATTTTTAGCAGAGACGGGTTTTCACTACATTGCCCAGGCTGGTCTCCAACTCCTGACCTCAAGTGATCCGCCCGCCTCAGCCTCCCAAAGTGCTGGGATTATAGGTGTGAAACACCTTGCCCAGCCCTCTTTTCTGTTAAAAAGCATTCTCCTATTTCACCTCTAATCTGCTTCACTTAGATAGCAGTCATTCTCATGAGCCATTCCCCTTTCCAGGAAGAAGAGGCTGGAAAACCGAAAGAGTGTGGTCTTCACTTCAGCACAAGCCACGACTGAGGCATAAATTCCTTCTCAGATACCATGGATGTGGATGACTTCCCTTCATGCCTATCAGGAAGCCTCTAAAATGGGGTGTAGGATCTGGCCAGAAACACTGTAGGAGTAGTAAGCAGATGTCCTCCTTCCCTTGGACATCTCCTAGAGAGGAATGGACCCAGGCTGTCATTCGAGGAAGAACTGCAGAGCCTTCAGCCTCTCCAAACATGTAGGAGGAAATGAGGAAATCGCTGTGTTGTTAATGCAGAGAACAAACTCTGTTTAGTTGCAGGGGAAGTTTGGGATATACCCCAAAGTCCTCTACCCCCTCACTTTTATGGCCCTTTCCCTAGATAATACTGCGGGATCTCTCCTTAGGATAAAGAGTTGCTGTTGAAGTTGTATATTTTTGATCAATATATTTGGAAATTAAAGTTTCTGACTTTAATTCTGGCCTATCCTTTGAGGCTCTTGAGGGTGGGCAAGTTCCTGAATCCCTCAGGTGGTAAAGATGGGCAAAGGATGGGGAAAAGAAGCATGGGTGATTAACTCCTTTTATCCCACCCCTGGAAGGAAAGATTAGCTTCTGGGAAAACACTTAACCCAAAGTTTCAGACATGTTAAACCACTAGCCCAGATTTCTGCCCTTGCACCAAGGCTATGCTTGGAAATCAGTGGTTGCCAGGTTAGGAAAGTGGCTGGATGAGAGATCTGAGGACAGAAATCTCAATTAACATGCTATCCCTTCCCTTAAAAGCCAAGTTCCCCCACAATTACAAATTCTTTTTTATTAGTCAAAATCACAATCACCTTGATTAAAAGGATGGGACACTCCACCCTCAGCAGAAAATGATACAGTTTATAGAAAACCTCCCCACCCCTCCCACACCCCAATTAAAAACTACAAAAAAATCTCCCCTCCTTCCCTACGATGTCATGGTAGTCTGACTCCTCCAGTGGCACTGCAGCTCTGGAGTGGCCAGCTCACCACAGCACCCTCCACTTCACCTTGGGGAGAGGAGGGATGCTGGTGGTTAAGGAGGTTAAAACCATTAGTTCCAGTAATGCCAGTTCCCAAACATGCACTTCCTTCCTTTCCCCCAAGGTCTGGGACCAAGGAGAAAGGGACCGAAATGAGCCCAGCCATGAGGAGCAACTCGAGGAGAGAAAATATAGCCCAAGGAGGTTAGAAGAGTTCCAATATACCTCCTCCCTCCCCCCACCTCAAAAAAGAAAAAAAGGCAGTTTAGGGTATTTATCACACCAAAAATGGTTCCCCCTCAGGCCTGAGAAAAAGACCAAGATGTCCAGTCTTGAGGGAGTACTGAGAAACTCAGAGCTCATCTATCCTTGAGCCTCCATTAATTTCATCTCCAGGGCAATGGCTAAACTAGGTCCCTTTTCTTGGCAACCTGCACTGTCCAGAACTGGAGATGGAGAAATACAGGGCGAGGACATCAGGAGGGCACCCCAGGCCCAGGGGTCCCCCCTAGGTTCCCTCAGTCCTCGGGTGGGATGCGCAGGGCAGAATACACCATCACCCGACTGTCCTCCTGCCGTCGGCCTGCAGAGGGGAAGGGAGGTGAGTCTTGGGCAGGGTGAGAGCAGAGCACTGACACAGGGGGAGTCCTGGACACAACAAGGGGGTCCCCAGGTGGTGGGGATAAGTGCAGATTCAAACCCACCAGTCACTGACTGGCTGAACCCAGGCTGCTCCTGGTAAAGCTTAGAGACTAACGGTCACAAAAGGACAAAGCAAAACCCTGGAGGTAGTGGGGTAGACCGACGAGAAGGAGACAGAGAATGTGGGCAATGGACCCGGGCTGGGGCTGGGCTCAGTCATGGGCAGTGGACAGGCAGGTGGGATCTGTCAGGCGATCAGTCCAGGTAGTCAGTCCTTACACAAGAGGCTGCGCTGAATACTTCGGAGGGACCCTCCAGCTGTGATGAAGGCCCAGAGCCCCATGGAAACAGTGACTGCATAGATGGGCAGCAGGCTGGCCTCATACCAGGGGTTCAGGAATGTCTAGGAAGGAGGGTAAGAGTAGGAAAGAGATTAGATTCTCCCTCGACCTAATCCCCATATTCTCTCTGTACCTTTGACTCCCAGATATCTCTCTCAAATTCTCCAGTCTTTCCCTTCAGAGCACCAACATCTTGTGGTTAAGGGGACTTTTGATTTTCAGCTCCTCAGAAACTCAAAGGTTTCTGCCGCTCCTGCTCACCTCAGGCCCTCTGCATTACAGTTTGACTAATCCATTCAACCTCCTCCCCAGAGCAGGTGATAGAAATGATGCTGAGGTGAGAGACCTTGAAAGACTCACCTTTCCTCCTCCTCCCAGGTAGGTTAAAAATGTTAAGAAGTGAGGATACCCTTTCCCCCACATCCCACTCACCATTAAATGCTTTTCTCCCTAACTCAGGCCGCTGTCTCCAACTCACCAGTCCTGATGTCAGTAGGTGACTCCCAACCACCAGGCCCAAAGCCCAGTACCGTCTCCTCTCACAGGCATCAAAGAACACAACTCCCCAAAAGGTATGGAGCAGGATAATGGCTGCTGTCAGAAAGGCTGCAGGGAGGGAGATGGGGAGGATCAGGATGTCCCTGATCTTCTCCCAGGCTCCTGAGATGTTGAGCCAAAGAAGTCTCTCAGGGAAGGCCAATAAATCAGATCAGGGACAAGGATGGATGGGGGGTAAAGGCTAGATAGAAGGTGGATCTTACCTGAAGTCAGGAAGTAATAGGGTGAGTCTCCATGGATCCCAACCACACCTGGCCCAAGTGCATCAGCCAAAATATTGATAACAGAGAAGACACCACTGATGATACCGAAGGAGAGACCAGAAACTGGGGGAAGGGAGGATCTCATCAATGTCAGAGATCACACTATTGCCTGTTCACCACTGACCCCTCCCCATTCCCGGTTACAATTCTTTCACATCTACTCTCCCTCCAGACCAACTTTCTTTGGAAGTGACGGATGAAGGAAAGTAAGAAGCCACTTAGAACATGTGGATATTTAGAGACTTCCCTAGAGGAGGGGGCTGTCCAACTCCCTCCTCCAGTCCCTCTCCCTTGGCTCACCATAGGCCATCTGGCGGATGGAGATGGGTGATCTTCCGTCCTCACTCAGCGATGCTAACCCCTCATCTGCCTTCCTGGGGTGGGGTGGGGTAGGGGAAACATGAGGGAGGGCAGGGATGCTCCTTTCCCTCTAATGTCCTCCCTTAGTGCCTCCTCTTCCAAACCAGCACCCAGGGGCTGCCCCACTTCCCATAGTGCAGTCCTTTGCCCCTCTCCCCTCCAGACCACTCCATCTTCTTACTTAAGTAGCTTGTAGTAGGCAAAGCGGAACACCTCCTGTAGAAGGACAGAGACAGCAGCACCAAAAATCAGGAGGCCGTACTGGAGCCGGGCATCTGACCGGTCGGTCACATGGACCAAGATGAACCAGACCACAGAGGCCAGGAGCAGGGAGACCAGCCAGAAAAATGCCCTGAGAAAAGACAGGGGCAGTGAGACAAGCAATGGTAGGGGGAGCCAGAGAAATCAAGGAGGGAAACCAGCCAAAGCTGCTTGAAAAGTGGAAGTTAGCCTTCCGGATGGTTAGGGAGACATGGACCAGGTAGGGTAACTGTCTCCACCAAGAGACTCATCTGTAGAAAAGTGAACGCACTGGAAAGGGGAGAAATCTAATTAAAGAGTCTTCAGAGCGATGAGAGCCAGAGTGTGCGAGCACGGAAGGGCGAGGTATCCGTTCCTGGATCCTCCCCTAAGGCACCTGACTCGGCCTGCCTAGGTCAGCACAGCCCCCTCACGAGTCTCGGCCTTGGGCCTTCTCTGACGTCGCTGGGAGGAACATAGGAGGAATCTGTGAGATCCTTGGAAGGTGGAAACCAACTGCGGGAAAGGACAAATCTCCCAGACCCAACCCCTCACCTCCGCCCAAACTTCACCTCCGACTTATCGTCCCCAATTCAGGCTCCCAGGCTTGCCCCAGTTCCTCCAGCCCCTTCCGCACCTCTCTCTTCGACGCTCTCCCGCGTCTCCCGGGCCCTCTACTCACCCTGCGACCAGGATGATAACGCGAAGCGGGTCCCCAGCCACAGTGATCAAGAAAAGCGCGAAGGCCGGGCCGAACGCGACGAAAGTGCAGCCGAAAAACACCGCAGCCCCCATGGCTGGTCAGGTGGGAGGGGGGTGGGGGCCTGACCAGGACAGGCAAATGGGAGGGGCGCGCCAGCTGGGGAGTCCGCGTGGGGTGGCAACGCGACCCCACGAGGGGCGCGGTGCAATGTCACCCCCAGACCCCGGGGAAGGGGAAGGGGAAGGGGGGGAACCGAAACCCCAAATGAAGGTCCGCGCCACTTCCTCTACGGAAGCCGAAGAGGGGACAAATCCCGGCCGCAGCCCCACGGCCACCTCCCATCTAATCCCCACCCCCGGAAGGCCAATGGAGAATCAGCGCGGGCGGAGCTGCTCGACCTGCTGGGAGTTGTAGTCGCCTTCCGAGGCCTTGACTTCGTCCTGGGAGTGGCTCGAGCCGGTTAATGGGGGTGGGCCGGGAATGGACCAGTCGAGACACCAATTCCAGGGTTCGGTTGCGCTTCCGTCGCTGTTTCCTTTCGTCACTTTGTGGGGAAAAGTGGTAGCAATCATACCTCTTCTTGAAGGGCTGCAGAGGGGGTAGATCCTGTTTGAATCTAAGGGACAAATACAAAGAGAGCACAGGATGGGGCGCAGGGAGATAGGGACGGGTATTGTTCTTACTTGAATGAGAGGAAATGGGCTAGAGCTGCTGCCTAAGAGATGAAGATTACATTAAAAAGTAGGAGCTCTTCGGACAGACTAGTATAATAAACATGGAATACAGTATATCGCTAATGAAGCCCTCATCTGTAATGACAAGAGAATCGGAGAGAAGCAAAAGGAGCCTGGAAAGAAATGTTAGGAAGGCACTTTGAAAGAGTCCGGGAGTTTAAAAGCAATTAGAGCGATGGGGTTGAAGGAAAACGACACCCCCACCCCACCCCCGCCCTAAGTTCCTTTTATGTCATACTTCCTCTATTTATTTTCTGAAAAATGAACCTCAGTGGTGCGTTTTCCTGAGGCTGAGAGGGGTTGTATATTAGAGTGAATGAAAGTTAAAGTAGGCTGAGCGCGGTGGCTCACCCCTGTAATCCCAGCACTTTGGGAGGCCAGGAGTTTGAGACCAGCCTGGCCAACATGGCGAAACCCCATCTCTACTAAAAATGCAAAAATTAGCCAGGTGTGGTGGCGCGCGCCTGTAATCCCAGCTACCTGGGAGGCTGAGGGGCAAATATAGCTTGAACCCAAGAGGCAGAGGTGGCAGTGAGCTGAGATTGCGCTACTGCACTACAGCCTGGGCAACGGAGTGAGGTTCTGTCTCAAAAAAGAAAAAGAAAGTTAAAGTAGGAGAGGAGGGTATTGTAATCTCATTTGGATGGGGAGAGGTTAGTCCTTAGGGAAGATGTTAGGCAAAGGAATCTGAGGATGGAAAAGAGGAAAGAAATCTGGAATATTGTTTTTGAAAGCATAATCAAAGTACCAAAAAAAAACCCCCACAGAAATTGTTTAAAGATAACCAAACTTCCTTTCCTTCCTGGAAGTGATTTATTATTTAATCCATATGTGCACACTCACATACGTGTTTTACATGTCTTCCAGGAAATTCTGGAAAGGAGCTGAGGAATAGATTGTATAGATTTACATGGAGGCTGGTCACAGTGGCTCATGCCTGTAATCCCAGCACTTTCGGAGGCCAAGGCGGCTGGATCACTTGAGGTCAGGAGTTTGAGACTAGCCTGGCCAGTGTGGTAAAACCCCATCTCTACTAAAAATACAAAAAATTAGCCAGGCATGGTGGTGCGCACCTGTAGTCCCAGCTACTCAGGAGGCTGAGCCACAAGAATAGCTTGAATCTGAGAAGTGGAGGTTACAGTGAGCTGAGATCCCACCACTGCATTCCAACCTGGGCGACAGAGCAAGCCTCTGTCTCTGAAAAAAAAGAAAGAAAAGATTTACATGGAAAGTCACCAGGCAAATTATTCCCTAATGAGACTAAGAGGGTAGCTGGGCACAGTGGCTCACGCCTGTAATCCCAGCACTTTGGGAGGTCAAGGCAGGCAGATCACAAGGTCAGGAGATCGAGACCATCCTGGCTAACACGATGAAACCCTGTTTCTACTAAAAATACAAAAAATTAGCCGGGCGTGGTGGCGGGCGCCTGTAGTCCCAGCTACTCAGGAGGCTGAGGCAGGAGAATGGCGTGAACCCAGGAGGCGGAGCTTGCAGTGAGCCGAGATCGTGCCACTGCACTCCAGCCTGGGCAACAGAGTGAGACTCCGTCTCAAAAAAAAAAAAAAAAAATTAAGAGGGTAGCGTTATCATGACCTGTGTTCAAGACTCCAGTATGTCCTGCTTCTGAGCCCAGCAGGCAGAGTAAGGTGGATAGGAATGAGACAATTCTCATGTCTTTTTTTTTTTTTGAGATGGAGTCTCACTCTGTTGCCTAGACTGGAGTACAGTGGTGCTATCTCGGCTCACTGCAACCTCTGCCTCCCAGGTTCAAGTGATTCTCCTGCTTCAGCCTCCCTAGTAGCTGGGATTACTGGCGCCTGCCACCATGCCCAGCTAATTTTTGTATTTTTAGTAGAGACAAGGTTTCACCATGTTGGCCAGGCTGATCTCCTGACCTCAGGTGATCTGTCCACCTAAGCCTCCCAAAGTACTGGGATTACAGGCGTGAGCCACTGTGGCCAGCTTCATCTCTCCATTGAGCTGTTACCACAGCATCTTATGACCATTGACAGGAGGCTCTAAACCTATCTTGTTCATGGGTGTTTCCACAGACACTTGCATAGTGCCTGACTCATAGTAGATGTTGAGCAGATACTTATTAACTTCCCTTAAGAACAAAGCAAAACTGTCTTTTCTTATTCCCTTGCCTATAAGCTCTCAATTGCCTATCACACTAGGCCTAGCACACTGTGCCTAGCACGTATGTTGCTAAGGGTTTCTGAATTGAATGAACATGGGAAACATAAAAGCAGAGGAAAGGATAAAAACTCTACTCCTGTAGGACGGAATGAAGGGAACATACCAAGTGACTGAATGTGGGAGGGAAGGTGTGGCACCTGTAGCAGGGAAAGAGACTATCTGCTTTCTCCCTTCTTCCAACCTGCATCCTGGAAGTTGAGAAAGAGATGAGGTGAGGCCGGGCACAGTGGCTCATGCCTGTAATCCCAGTACTTTGGGAGGCCAAGACAGGTGGATCATCTGAGGTCAGGAGTTCGAGACCAGCCTGGGCCAACACGGTGAAACCCCGTCTCTACTAAAAATACAAAACTTAGCTGGGCATGGTGGCACGCGCCTGTAGTCCCAGCTACCAGGGAGGCTGAGGCAGGAGAATCACTGGAACCCGGGAGGCAGAGGTTGCAGTGAGCCGAGATCGCGCCACTGCACTCCAACCTGGGTGACAAAGCAAGATTCTGTCTCAAAAAAAAAACAAAGAGGTGAGGTGAGGTCAGTGTTACCAGAAAGGAAATAACTGACCATGGCTGAGAGACTTTTAGCTGAAGCCATGCAGCAGGTGCTTTAAGTCAGACAATGATGGGTAAATATTGTTCCTATTCTCTATAGCTCCAGACAGACAGAAGAAAGGGACTCTTTTCAGTCTAGAAAAATGCTTACCCCTTCCTCAGAACATTTCCACTGTGACGAAAAGAGACTGATGAAGCCTCAGAGAGAAAGGCAACTCTGGGTGGTGATGGTAAGTCAGAAACAGTGAGAGGGAGGGTCAACTTTTTATGAGGCCTTGGAGGAAGGAAGGAAAGCCGGGAGAGGGGAAACTTCTTGGTAGGCTTATTTTTTATTTTTTATTTTTATTTTGGTAGTGACAGTGGGAGTCCTGAATGGATCTAATCTAGGGCAGGGGGAGCTTAAGAAACATGTTTGCATCAAAACCTCCTTTTGCCTCTCAATCTGGGCAGCTCTGGCTGGGGACCGGCAGTAATTGGAGATCTAGTCAGTCAGCCAGTAGGCGGGGAGTTCTGCCCCCTGGGAGGAGAAGAGTTGCTGCAGCTCCTTCCCTGCTTTGGAGGAGGAGGGGAGGCGGGGTAAGTTTGGTGGGAAACTCTGTAATTTCCTTTTTTACTTTCACAGCAATAGTGCAGAATCCAGAATGGATGTCCTCTTTGTAGCCATCCTTGCTGTGCCACTTATCCTGGGTAAGTCCACTCCTCTCTCTGAGCTTTTGTGCCAGGTCTTCTACCATAAATGGGGTGGGAGAAAAAAAATGAGGAGTGGGTGAGAGGTACATTTCAATGGGGAGCGATAGAGTTTTCTCATCGTGCTGGGGTCCGGTGTTGAGGGCAGAATGGAGATCTAGAAGGCAGAGCCAGGAAAGGGGGAAAAAAGCAGAGTCCTGTCAAACAAGGAGGATGGAGCTCCAGACACAAGGAGGCCCTAGCAACACTGAGCTCAGTTCTCCATCACCACGGAAGTTGAACAAGATGACAGGGGCTAAAGTAAGGGTGAAGGAGGGATTATTGGAAGGTGTCACAGTCTGAAACTAGTAGTTAGGGTATCTCCTTTCCCAGAGAATTGGAGAAAAAAACCTGCTATTAGTAAAGACACAGAAGTGGGGTGACCTTTAGGGTAGTGGAAAACTGGCTGTCTTCAGGGACAGGGTCCCAAGAGTAGCTTGGCTCCTTCCCTCCTTTGTTCCCCAGTCTACCAGGTGTGTCTCATTGTTTCCTTTTCCTCTAGATTCTTGTGTCATTAGCTTGGAGTTGAAGGGAAAGCATTCAAGGAGCTCAGGGAAGTGTTTAGCAGGAGGCCTGGAGTTCTTGATCCAGTCATATCAAAGCCACATATTTTTAGTTCTGAAAGGGAAGAAAAACTAACGGAGATGGGTCATTTTAGTCCAGCTGACTCATTTTAAGAAAGCGGATGTTAAGTGGATTGTTCAGGGTTATTCTGTTAGCAGTGAAGGTGGAACTAAAGCTCAAATCCAAAGCCTAAGGGTGTATGTTAGTTATTTGTAAGAGATACTGATAAGAAAAGATGTCTCACAAATACAGTAAGATCTGGAGCATACTAAATAGAAGACTTGGCGTTTTTAAATTCCTGGTCTCTACTTTTCCTACCTTTTTTAGGTCTGGTTCTCCCTTTGGGTTTATAGTATGTGAAGGGGACTGTTTTCTGTTTTAGGAGTTCCTGGATTGAAAGGGCACGGAGTAACAGGCCTCATTACAGATATGGATCCCAGAAGACTGAGAGGGGTGTAGAGGTGCACAGGCAAGAAAGGAGTATGACTATTGGAGGAGAGAGAGAGAGAGAAGGAGAGAGAGAGAAAAGAAAGAAAGAGCAAGAAAGCTGGGAGCGCTGAGGTCATCTCCAGGTGTCCTTTTGTTAGTAAGGTGTTCCAGATGTCCCTTGACCTCTAGTCCTTGTCCCCATAGGACAAGAATATGAGGATGAAGAAAGACTGGGAGAGGATGAATATTATCAGGTGGTCTATTATTATACAGTCACCCCCAGTTATGGTGAGTACATGAAAGGCTCTTGCCCTTAGCCAACTGGAGAGAGGCTTCAGGATATTTAGTTCTGAGACTTTGCTCTTCACTTTGAAGCAGAGCAATGGGGTCAGAGAAAAATCTGGCTATGAACAAAACCTATCAAGACTCATGATGGGGCCAGGCGTGGTGGCTCACACCTGTAATCCCAGCACTTTGGGAGGCTGAGGCGGGCGGATCACAAGGTCAGGAGATCGAGACCATCCTGGCTAACACAGTAAAACCCTGTCTCTACTAAAAATACAAAAAATTAGCCGGGCGTGGTGGCGGGTGCCTGCAGTCCCAGCTACTTGGGAGGCTGAGGCAGGAGAATGGCATGAACCCAGGAGGCGGAGGTTGCAGTGAGCTGAGATCGTGCCACTGCACTCCAGCCTGGGCGACAGAGCAAGACTCCATCTCAAAAAAAAAAAAAAAAGAAAAAAGATTTATGATGGGCTGGGCGCAGTGACTCATGCCTGTAATCCCAGCACTTTGGGAGGCTGAGGTGGGTGGATCACCTGAGGTCAGGAGTTTGAGACCAGCCTGGCCAACATGGTGAAACCCTGTCTCTACTAAAAATACAAAAATTAGCTGGGCATGGTGGCACCTGCCTGTAGTCCCAGTTATTCAGGAGGCTGAGGCAGGAGAATCGCTTGAACCTGGGAGGCAGAGGTTGTGGTGAACCGAGATCACACCACTGCACTCCAGCCTGGGCGACAGAATGAGACTCCGTCACAAAAAAAAAAAAAAAGACTCATGATGATGTTATTTTTCCAGATAGTGATTTTTAGATGGGAGGATTGCTTGAGCCCAGGAGTTCAAGACCACCCTGGACATCATAGCAAGACCTTGTCTCTATAGAAAAAAAAAAATTTTTTTTTTGAGACCAAATCTCACGCTGTCACCCAGGCTAGAGTGCAGTGGCACAATCTCAGCTCACTGCAACCTCTGCCTCTCGGCTTCCAGCTATTCTCTTGCCTCAGCCTCCTAGGTTGCTGGGACTACAGGCGTGTGCTACCATGCCCGGCTAATTTTGTATCTTTAGTAGAGACGAGGTGTCACCATGTTGGCCACGCCGGTCTTGAACTCCTGATCTCGTGATCTGCCCACCTCAGCCTCCCAAAGTGCTGGGATTACAGGCTTGAGCCATCGTGCCTGGCCAAAATTTTTTTTTTTTTTTTAATTAGCTGGGCATGGTGGCACATGGCTGTAGTCCCAGCTACTCAGGAGGCTGAGGCAGGAGGATCACTTGAGCTCAGGAGCTGGAGGTGGCAGTGAGCTATGATTGAACCAACTGTACTCCAGCCTGTTAACAGAGTGAGACCCTGACTCTAAAAAAAGAAGAACTTGAAAATTTTTCAAATTTGTAAATTATTTTAGATACCTAGATTGAAAATATAAATGCATACGCATTCACAGTCATTTTTAACATTAGTTAAATAAAATTGGATTATACCAATAAATGTTACAACTTAAGTTAAACTATTCTGAGCAATTTCTTCCCTTTTCATTTCCAGATCTAGAGTTACGTTTTTCTTTAATTATTACTGATTTTCTTTCTCCTCTGCAGATGACTTTAGTGCAGATTTCACCATTGATTACTCCATATTTGAGTCAGAGGACAGGCTGGTGAGTGAACTCTACATCTAAAAGGGTTAGGATAAGTAACAATTAAAAAGAAACTGGCCGGGCGCAGTGGCTCATGCCTATAATCCTAGCACTTTGGGAGGCCAAGGCGGGTGGATCATTTGAGGTCAAGAGTTTGAGACCAGCCTGGCCAAAATGGTGAAACCCCGTCTCTACTAAAAATACAAAAACATTAGTTGGACATGGTAGCATATGCCTATAATCCCAGCTACTCAGAAGGCTGAGGTAGGAGAATCACTTGAATCCGGGAGATGGAGGACGCAGTGAGCCAAGATCGTTCCACTGCACTCCAGCCTGGGTGACAGATCCAGACTTCATCTCAAAAAAAAAAAAAAAAAAAAAAGAGAAAAGAAAAGAAACTGGACAATGTTGAAATGTATCTGATTAACAAGAATAAAAATGAGTTTGATGAGGAGAAACTAAGTAGTAGGCCCAAAACAGATTTGTTAACCTATCTGGGGAGGAGAAAAAAGCCAGAACTTTATAAATTATCCTCAGTAAGTTTGCTAAGACACTGAGGAGGGGCATCAAGGGACTTTTGAATGAGATGGGCACAAATCTATGCAAACATAGGGTAGGGGGGAATCCCTGAGCTTAAGTCTTTGGGCTGGGTGGAGGTGGTGAAGGGGAGAACTTTAAGTAGAGAATCTATGAAGATGTTGGATGGAAAAACTGATAACTCTGTGTTTCCCAAATCCTACTGAGGGTAGAACAGGTTGGATAAGGACATAACAGAAGCAGTAGAGACTACCATTAGTCTTGAAACAGCACGTGCAGACCATCCGAAGCCTGTGACTGTGAAACCAGTAACAACGGAACCTGTGAGTTGATTGGGGATTGGGGGCTGGGGGGAGACAGGACATCCCTAGTGACGTGGAATAAATAGAGGGCTGGAATACCAGGCTTTGGTGGATGGGAGAACCAAATAATTAGTACTTCATTGCAGGTATTCATCTCAACTTGGCCATGTTTCACTAAGATTTAATACTAACCCTGTACACAGAACACTGGGAAGATATGGTACAGTTAAATTTCAGTTCAGTAGTATTCAATAGGTATGTAATCTATGCCTAAGGCTGCTAAGGTAACTGATGCTGATAAAAAAGAAATCTATGTTACTGTCCTCAAGGAATTTATAAAATTCAAGTTTACGAAACACTTAGAACAAAATGAAAAGGTATGTTACAATGTTAAATTATATATAAATTTGAAAGCAGAAGATACTGACAGTGCTTTAGCCAGTGTAAGAAGAGAGATTAGTACAGGCTAGAGTTGTCTGAAAAGCTTTCAAGAGGCATTTGTGCTTGAGATACACCTTGAAGAATAGATGAGCTTTTGATTGGTGGGTAGTTATGGAAGGACAGAAGCAATTAGGAGGAAGAATAGTTATTCCAAGAGTGAAAGAGGCCAGGTATGGCGGCTTATGCCTGTAATCCCAGCACTTTGGGGAGGCCAAGGTGGTCGGATCACTTGAGGTCAGCAGTTCAAGGCTAGTTCAATGGCCAACATGGTGGAAACCCCATCTCTACTAAAAATACAAAAGTTAGCCAGGCGTGGTGGTGCGTGCCTGTAATCCCAGCTACTTGGGAAGCTGAGGCATGAGAATCACTTGAACCCGGGAGGCAAAGGTTGCAGTGAGCCGAGATCACGCCACTCTACTCCAGCCTGGGCGACAGAGTGAGACTCTTATCTAAAAAAAAAAAAAAAAAAAAAGAGTGAAAGAGCTGCACAGGAGGGGGGAATAGAACAAGCATAATATGTTTAGCAAATAGGGTATGATTGAAGGAGAGGGTATATGGAAGGGAACAGTGGGAATTAAGAAAAATATAAAATTTACAAGGCTCCTAATACTTGCTTGGTAATTTCACATGTGGCAACATAGGGGCAAATTTCAGACAGTCTCAGGTGTCAGGCTGAAGTCTGGACTCATAATCAACAAGGAGCCTAGTAGGTTCTTCATTATGGTAAAAACACGATGAAAAGTGATATTTTAGAAAAACCGGCCAGGTGTGGTGGCTCACGACTGCAATCTCAGCACTTTGGGAGGCTGAAGTGAGCTGATCACCTGAAGTCGGGAGTTCGAGACCAGCCTGACCAACATGGAGAAACCCTGTCTATAGTAAAAATACAGAATTAGCTGGGTGTGGTGGCACATGCCTGTAATCCCAGCTACCTGGGAGGCTGAGGCAGGAGAATCGCTTGAACCTGGGAGGCGGAGGTTGCAGTGAGCCAAAATCGCGCTATTGCACTCCAGCCTGGGCAACGAGAGTGAAACTCCATCTCAAAAAAAGAAAAAAGAAAAACCACTCATCAGGTTGTATGCAGGATGTAAATAATTTAGTGGAAAGCAACTCATGGGATTTGCGTTGTTCCAGAAACAATCTGTACTCTGGCATTATGAACGGAGAGGAGAAAAATAAATATTATGAAGAAAATACCTTGCTTGAGTGATAATTTTATATGAAGTATAAATGAGGAGTGAGTTAAAATAACTCATGGGTTTTAAACATGGACGTCTGGGAAAATGGTTGACCAAAGTGGGAACTATGGGAGGCCAGAGTGGTTTAGGACAGAAGTTATTAATTTGGTAATGGCCAAGCTGAGTTTATGGTGACAGCCCTATGAGGGTGTCCTAAAGGTCACTGAACTAGATCAGGGCTAGAGTTCTAAGTGCAAAGTCACAGATATGAAAGTAAATGAGCTCAACAGAGCCAGTACACACAAGCTCAGAAGGCCAGTGACTGTGACTGTGCCTGTAGTGAGTGGGAGGAAGAGAAATTAATGAATGGAATGGAGAAGGATTTGACTGGAGAAGTAGGCAGATAGCCAAGTTTGTATTATAGAGTCTAGAAGAGAAAGTTTAATATAATCCATCAAAAGCTACCAAGAGGCCAAGGAGGAGGAGGTCACTTGTAACTCTCAAGAAAGTAGTTTTAATTGAGTGCTTGGAGAAAAGCTAGATTTTTGTGGAGTTAAAGAGTGAGTACATTATGAGGAAAGGGAGGTGAGTACAGACCAACCATCTAAAAAATCTGGTAATGAAAAAGAGAAGCAACAGCTGGAAAGGGGAATAGGACCAAAGAGCAGCCTGCATATAGTTGAGCACAGATGAAAGAAGCCAGTAAGAATGGAAGTGAAAGATTGACAATAAGGGCAGTTAATTCTTTTTGAAGTATACAGTAGGCTGGGCGCGGTGGCTCACGCCTGTAATCCCAGCACTTTGGGAGCTGAGGTGGGCGGATCACCTGAGGTCAGGAGTTTGAGACCAGCCTGGCCAACATGGCAAAACCCCGTCTCTACTAAAAATACAAAAATTAGCCAGGCGTGGTGGCGGGTGCCTGTAATCCCAGCTACTTGGGAGGCAGGCAGGAGAATTGTTTGAACCCTGGAGGTGGAGGTTACAGCGAGCTGAGATTGCACCACTGCATTCCAGCCTGGTGGATATAAAAATAATAATAAATAAACAAACAAATAAATAAAATATAGACTCTCTTTAGATTGTAAATTCCTTGAGGACAGCAATCTTGTCTTATTCATATTTATGTCCCTCTCTATAGCACCTAGCACAGTGACTAGTATAGTATAATGCACATAATAGATAAAAAATAGAAACAATTGAATTGAATTGGCCTCCCTGGTATGGTCAGGGATAGCTGAAAGGCACAGAAGAAAGGACTCCTTACAGTGATGGGGAAGGATGGATCTTTCTCTAAGCCCAAAGGAAAGGAAGACAGAGGTTGTTGTAAAGAGGTGGCAGTCTTTCTGGAGGGGGACAGAGAAGTGGTAGGAGGAATGACACCAGCCTACTGTGTGGGGATGTCGGTATTTTAGCAGAGTCCAGATCTGAACGATGCCGTGTCCAGTTTGCGAAGTCCTATTCCCCTCCTCCTGTCGTGTGCCTTTGTTCAGGTGGGGATGTATTTCATGTAGAAGGTAAGAGTGCAGCCACTGGCTTTGGGGGAGTCTGTGAAATAATATTTTTTAACTTCCCACACTAAACCGAAGTAATTCTTACCAGTATCTCTAGTTAGTGTTTCCAGCCTGGTCAATTATCAGCCACTGAAGGAAGAGATTCAGGCTGATCCCTATAATCCCAGCACTTTGGGATGGTGACGTGGGAGGATCGCTTGAGCCCAGGAGTTCCAGACCAGGCTGAGCAACATAGTTTGAGTCCAGGCTGAGCAACAGACCTTGTCTCTACAAAAAAATTAAAAATAAATAAATAAGAACTCCTCTACAAGACGTTAAAAAAATTAAAAATAAAAATTAGTTGGGTGTGGTAGCACAGGCTTGCAGTCCCAGCTATTGGGGGGGATGGGGTGGAAGGATCCCTTAAGCCCAGGAATCGGAGGCTGCAGTGAGCCATGATCTGGCCACTGTACTGTTGCCACTGGGCAACACAGTGAGACTGTCTCAAAAAATAACAAGTAAAATGAAAGAAGAGGGATCACATTTAGAAAAATCTTCTTATTCAGTCTTAAGAAGTTTAGGAGATGCTGAGGCAGACTTTTGTGATGAGTCATTACTTTTTCTGAACTAAGAGGACTTCAGGATCTCCTAGAGCAGATAGATGATGAGGTTGGGGGAATACTTCTCCAAGCTTCCAAAATGTCTGAATAATCAAAGCTAGTTCCAGCCTGGCCACGTTTCAAGTCATGGCGAATGCCAGAGGGCAAAGTGGGTGGGTCTTACAACCTGGTAGAGTCAAGAGGCAAAGTTCAGAGGCAGAACGGATGGCAGTTCTCTGATGTATGGCAGGGCGGGGGGAGAGAAGGGAAGAGAAAGCCGTATTATAGGAAAAGAATTTTTAAATTGGGATGCTAAATAACCATTGATCATAGAGAGATTCAGCAGGAGGTGAAAGGACTGTGGAGGAGAGGGGTACACACACATCTTTCCCAGGAGCTATCACAGAGCAATCCCAGCTCAGAATATCTGGGGAGTTTCCATAGAGTGTGGGGGGCATGAAGGGGTTTCTCGGGTCTCCTGACTCCTTTTATTTTCTTTCTTTCTCTGCTTTTTTAGGTGGAAGAAGGCTGCTATGACTCTTTGGCTGGGAGTCTGGCAAGAGGAAATTGGAAGATAAAATAAATAATAAGTGAAATAATCTGGTTACCATCTACTCCTTCATGAGTCTGTTCTAAAGTCACAACTAAAGAGAGCGCCAGGATTTAGAGGCAGCAAGCGTAGATTGGAAGGGGAGGTGGGTGACAATTGAATTAGAGGGCATTATGGACTGAATAAACCTGCAGTTTGCAGAAGACTGGAGAAGGGCACCCACAGACAACAGGTTCATTCGCAGTCCATATTGGTAATTCTCTTGTTTTATTTTATTAAGTATGGTGTTGAAACAGTGTGCTTGGGGAAACGAGGTTGAGGTTTTAGAATCTTTTTTTCTTTTTATAAGAATAAGCACATTGTTAAAACATAAGGTAAAATATCAAAAACTACTTAGAATAGACTTTAAATATTCACACCTACCCACCCCCACCCACACCTCTGTCCAACAATGTGCCTTTTGCAGTTGGTAATTATGGCAGGGACAAACTCACTTAAATTTTTTTTTAATTCGCTATCCTCGGGACCCTAATTAGAATTGGGCTGCCCCCTTGCGGTCTCTCCGACGTCCTATCTTCAACCAGCTCACAGTCCTTGGGCCCTGCTCTCCTCTCCATTGTACTCTCAAAATGCAAGGCGCAACGACAATAGTAACGTCCCAGTTACTTCTGAGACGCTCTAAACTCTGGACTTGCCTCCCTCCCCTCCTTCAAAGTCTTTCGAATCTTCTCCAGCGGACAAATGAAGGGACTGAAGCTGGACAAAACCATAACCTAGGAGATCAGGGACCTACCCCATTCTGTTCCTCGTGCTTGGAATCAGATAATTTAGGACGCCGGGCCCGAGAAGCCTGGACAAAAAAGTCAGGAAAAACTGAGTTTCGTTTTGACCTCTAGCGTCGTGGCGGGCTGGCATCTGAGCTGGTAACGTGCGTGGTAGGTTATGTAAGAAAAGGGATGGAGGAGCCGCCCCAGCGGGAGCCAGAAAGGACGCGGTGTTCTCGGTTGCAATCCCCACCCTCCTCACCCAGCAGGGCAGTAGGCACCCAACTTGGAGGAGAAAGGGGTGGGGGAGGTGAAACAGAGACCGGAGAGTCACGAGGGCTGGGCCGCCGAGAGCAGGAGAATATACCGTGTCACACACCTCCATTCTCTCACACACGTTGCAGACACAAATCACTGACGGTTTCCACGTGCTGCGCTCGTGAGCGGAGGTGTTCAAAGAGGGGGCAGATGAGTTACTTCCCGAGACGGAACCGGGGGTCCCACGTCCGCCGCCTTCAGTAGCACAACCAATCTCTGAACACTCAAACCGCGCATCTCTGGCGCATCACCATCCTATTTAAGGCCACGGGCTCCGCCCTTTTCCTCCCCTCCCTTCTTTTCCACTCTTTTTCCATCCTCCTCCTTTTCTCATCACCGGGTCCTCTCCAGCAGCCGCATGTAGGGGAGGAGCACGGAATGCTTCCCTTACAGCCAATCATCACCTGGCTGCCTCTCTACTGGCTGAGCCCCTTTGTACTGTAGCAAATGGGCTATGAACTTCAGTAACTAGAGTCACGTGTTACCGGCGACACAACCAATGAGGGCGCGAGATCTGTGTAAGCAGGGGGAGGCACGTGCCGGGCCGCACGTGTCTGGGAGGGGGGGAAGGGGCGGGGCCCACTGAGAGAGGCGGGGGTGGGTAGATAGACCCGGAGAGAGGGCGAAGGAGCTGGAAACCGAGCCAGGGCTGAGCCGGCTGACAACAGGTAAGGAGATTCGGAGGACAAAGCGAGCTGTTAGGGAGTATTTAGGAGTGGATTTGGGGGCTGAATGCAGATCTTGGTATTGGGAGGGTTTGCATCACGTGGCAGGTGCGAGCCCAGAGAGACCGGCGCAGGGATCCTGATCTTGAAAGATTGGGAGAGGGCAGGAGGCCAGTCTCTATGGGGGCGGTTCCCGTAGGATCACCAGGTGGGTTCGTGTGCCCAGACTGACTGCTTGTGGGTGGCATGGCCTCAGGTGGAGAGGCTTGCTGCGGACTCAGGCTGGCGAGTAGCCCTGGCGAACAACGGGCGGAGGGGAAGGTGTCTTTCAAGTCGGTATTTACTCTGAACTGAGGGAAGAAAAGAACGGAGGCCGCGTCAGACCGAGAGCTGCTCTGCGGCGGCTGGAGAGGGAATCCCAAGCTCTTAATGGGCGGGGGTGGGGGTAGAAATGTCTTTTTCTATCGTGTTTGAGACCGGTAATATTGGGGAGGGGGAGAACAAGTATTATCCCACGCAGTACACCCCAATCTCCCAGTCCATTTCCTAATCCTTAAACTCCGGTTTCAAGCTCCCTCGCTTTGCTCTTCAGTTGCAGGTTCCGATCTTTGGGTACTCCAGGAGCTGTTCTATAGCCCCTGCTTCTGGACCTATGGATTCTCCATCTAGCGTTTCTTCCTATTCCTCCTACTCTCTCTCTTCGTCTTTTCCCACCTCCCCAGTGAACAGTGACTTTGGCTTCCCCTCTGATAGTGAGAGGGAGGACAAGGGGGCCCATGGGCCCAGGCCAGACACTGTTGGGCAGAGGGGAGGTTCACGGCCCAGCCCGGGTCCTATCCGCTGCAGGCATCGATCGAAGGTTTCCGGTAACCAGCATACACCATCTCATCCGGAACAGCGGGGTTCGGCTTCTCCTATGGCAGGATCTGGGGCGAAAAGATCAAGAGATGGTGAACTGGAGACCAGTCTAAACACCCAAGGTTGTACCACAGAGGGAGACCTGCTGTTTGCCCAGAAGGTAAGAGAAAGCAGGTGAGAGGAGATTCTCCTGGAGTGCCTTAGCACCCAGCTGGTTGATAAGGACCCTGTGAGGACAGTATTGACTCCCAGATTTGGAGGTGAAGGAAGAGCCACTGCTGGTGTGGGCAGTTTTTGGTCTTCTTACAGCCTTTGTCCTATTTTCCTACAGTGTAAAGAACTCCAAGGATTTATACCTCCTCTCACAGACCTCCTCAATGGGCTGAAGATGGGTCGTTTTGAGAGAGGTAATCTTATTGTTGCATTCATTTGGGCTAGGTTCATTTCTCTTTCTCTTTCCCTCTTTTGACGTGTATTTCTCTGAAGTTCTTGTTTGGGGCCTATATTACTCCTTTTTTGCTACTATGACTTTATTATTATTATTATTATTATTATTTTGAGACGGAGTTTTGCTCTTGTTGCCCTGGCTGGAGTGCAATGGCGCGATCTCGGCTCACTGCAACTTCCACCTCCTGGGTTCAAGCGATTCTCCTGCCTCAGCCTCCCCAGTCGCTGGGATTACAGGCGCCCACCACCACGCCCAGCTAATTTTTGTTATTTTTAGTAGAGATGGGGTTTCGCCATGTTGGCCAGGCTGGTCTCAAACTCCTCACCTCAGGTGATCCACCCACCTCAGCCTCCCAAAATGCTGGGATTACAGGCCTAAGCCACCTTGCCTGGCCCGACTTAATTTTTTTAGATCAATCAATTTTAACCCCCTTCTGTTCTTCCTTTACCTGACTACATGCTTGAATCTCAACCCTTAATCTCTCTCTGTCCCTGTCTCCAGGATTAAGCAGTTTTCAGCAGAGTGTGGCAATGGACAGGATCCAGCGTATTGTAGGTGTTTTGCAGAAGCCACAGATGGGGTAAGTCCCCCTGGTTCTTTGCTTGGGTCTTCATAAAAAGGAGATTTCTCCAATCCTGTTGCTGGTTTTTTAAAGCAACGTCATTTTCACAGGGAACGTTACCTAGGAACCTTGCTACAGGTAGAAGGGATGTTAAAGACTTGGTTTCCACAAATAGCTGCCCAGAAGTCATCATTGGGTGGTGGCAAGCATCAGCTGACCAAGGTAAGAACTTAAGAACACGAGGAAGAGGTGGGAAAATAGCCAAGAAAATGAAATGTGCATGCAGAAATGGCCCCTTTTGCCATTTTCTTTTGAGTCTTTTCTTCAAGTTTCTTTTCAGGGAAGGAAATTCCTAAACTTTCTGCATTGTCTTGATTCCTACATGTTGTTGTTGTTGTTGTTGTTGTTGTTTTGTTTGAATCACTGGGAGGAACTCCATGAAGTTTAATCCTATCCCTCATGCCACAGCTTATCTGCTTTCTGCATAGATACAAAAGGCTTTTTACCTGGCCAAATGATTCATGCGGGAATACACCTCAGCTTCTCTCTGCAAACTCTTTTTTCCCTACTGCCCCCAAACCCTTCCCTTCTTCTTTTCATTTCTGCCCACGTATCCTTGTGCCAAACCCTTTGACAGTTTTTGAGTCTACACTGGGTTTCAAGGACTGGTCATAAGAGGTACCTCACTGGAAGTAGGGGAGGGGGGCACCAATAGCAGCAATGTTGATAGATTCTTAGACCTGGTATAGAAGTGACCTATTTTCAGCCGGGAGCGGTGGCTCACGCCTGTAATCCCAGCACTTTGGGAGGCCGAGGCGGGTGGATCATGAGGTCAGGAGTTCGAGACCAGCCTGGCCAAGATGGTGAAACCCCGTCTTTACTAAAAATACAAAAATCTGCCAGGCGTGGTGGCGCGCGCCTGTAGTCTCAGCTACTCGGGAGGCTGAGGCAGGAGAATTGCTCGAACCCGGGAGGCAGAGGTTGCGGTGAGCCGAGATCGTGCCATTGCACTCCAGCCTGGGAGACGAGCAAAACTCCAGCTAAAAAAAAAAAAAAAAAGTGACCTATTTTCTGTCCTCAAATAATAGGGTATGTAGAGGGCATTCAAATGACGGAGAAGGAGAGTCTCCTGTAGATAATCACCAGTCCTAATTTTCAATCAGCCATGGTTATTATTGCTGTGACTAATCTATTAAAAAATAAGTAGGCCAGGCACAGTGGCTCACTGTAATCTTAGCACTTTGGGAGGCCAAAGCAGGAGGATTGCTTGAGCCCAGGAGTTTGAGACCAGCCTGGGCAACATGGTGAAGGCTGCTATCTACAAAAAATACAAAAAGTAGCTGGGCATGGTGGCGTGCACCTGTAGTCCCAGCTGAGGCTGGGTGGGAGGCTGAGGTGGGAGGATCTTTTGAGCTTGGGAGGTCGAGGCTGCAGTAAGCCTCGTTGACAGAGTGAGACCCTGTCTCAAATATAAAATTTTAAAAAAACAGTAGGAGGATCTTGCCTGAATATTAATTTACACTTCTTAAAGAACTCAAGATAGAATATTCGAATTTAAATACAGAATTTGGGAAATGATGATTCCAATTAAAAATAGACTTCTTTTCAAAGAAATTCTAAAAGGGATTATTTTATAAATAGTGAGAACCTATGGAACTATTTGTTTTTTGTTCATCTCTGGATATCCAGTGTCTAATATAGTATGTGGTCCATAGTAGGCCATTTATTTGTTTAATAAATGAAAGTATAATTTAGTTACCAAAACTTTTACTTAATCATGGCCTGGCAAGATCATATCTGTTGCATAAAACGAGGTATGTTTGCATTGCAAACTGAGTTCCCAAGGAATGCAAAGGTTTAAGTAACCAGGTGGAGCTCATCTGAATGCTTTCTCCACATTTCTTTTTTTCTCATTTCTCCCCTCTGTAGCATTTTCCAAGCCACCACAGTGATTCAGCTGCTTCCTCTCCTGCATCTCCTATGGAAAAGATGGACCAGACACAGCTAGGACGTCTAGCTTTAAAACCAAAGCAGCCTTGGCACTTCACACAATGGCCAGCTATGAACCTCACCTGGATCCACACCACTCCAATTTGCAACCCCCCTCTCAGCTCCCCAGGTACTATCTCCTTTAGCCATGGTCCTTTAGGCACTGGAACCGGCATTGGCGTCATTCTTTTCCTCCAGCATGGAGTGCAACCCTTCACCCACTCTGCCCCAACCACCCCAGTCCCACCTACTACAGCATCTCCTGTCATCCCTGGTGAGCCTATGAAACTATCTGGAGAGGGTCCTCGGTGCTACAGTTTGCCAGTAACTCTGCCATCAGACTGGAGCTATACCCTATCCCCTCCCAGTCTACCCACCTTGGCCAGAAAGATGACCATAGGACACCGGGAGCAGCAGAGAAGCCATCCTCCAGTTGCTGCTGATGCTCATCTTCTCAACCTCTAGCCCAGGGCATACAGCTGTCCATTGTGACTTCTAATTTGTGTAAATATTTATGTATATATGTATTTTTACTATTAATGTGTGCATTTGTGTTGAGGGAAGATAAATCCTTTCTGATTAAAGAAATTTTTTTATACCTAAACAGTTTACTGATTGGGGGAAATTGAAAACTTTCTGCTTCCAAAACCAATCCTTATCCTCTGAGCTACAGAAAAGTAGAAAAGGGATGGGGATGTTTGTGAACATGAGCTCTACCAAGTTAGAGTCTGGATGACAATATAAGACTTATGGGAGAAGGGGACTGTGCTGCTGTTTTCCTGGGGAACATCTTTGAAACAGTTACAGAGTTCAGAGTTGGGTTTATGGGGTTTTTTTGTTGTTGTGTTTTGAGATGCAGTCTCGCTCTGTTTCCCAGGCTAGAGTGCAATGACACGATCTCAGCTCACTGCAACCTCCGCCTCCTGGGTTCAAGTGATTCTCAGGCCTCAGCCTCCTGAGTAGCTGAGGTTACAGCCCATGCCACCATGCCCAGCTAATTTTTATATTTTTGTAGATACGGGGTTTCACTACACGTTGGCCAGGCTGGTCTCAAACTCCTGACCTCAAGTGATCCACCTACCTCAGCCTCCCAAAGTGCTGGGATTACAAGCGTGAGCCACCACGCGCAGCCAGGTTTATGTTTTCATTCAGGCTCAGAGACTCTACCTTTCCCCTTGTTTTGACACCTTTGTAATCTTCCAGCTGGCCCAGACTTGCAGGTTCTTCTGCTCCGGGCTAGCTCTTTGCTTTGATGGGAGCTGTTGATGCCCGTGGTAAATGCATATGTAGGTTTCTGCTGCCAGAGGAAGAACACAAGAGCCAAAACAGCCACTGTGGTTGCCAGTTTTAAAGAGGAAAGGGCTCCTTAGAATTGTCAGACATGGGAACACCTCAAGACACTAGGCTTCATACTTACTCAAAAAGCTGCAGTTAGGTCAGGCGCAGTAGCTCATGCCTGTAATCCCAGCACTTTGGGAGGCTGAGGTGGGCAGATCACTTGTGATTAGGAGTTTGAGACAAGCCATGGCCAACATGGTAAAACCCTGTCTCTACTAAAAATATAAAAAAATGAACCGGACATGGTGGTGGGTGTCTGTAATCCAAGGTACTCGGGAGGCTGAGGCAGGAGAATCACTTGAACCTGGGAAGTGGAGGTTTACTGCCCTCCAGCCTGGGTGACAGAATGAGACTCTGTCTCAAAAAAAAAAAAAAAAAAAAAAAATGCAGGTGCTAGATGTATGCTAGACTAAGGGAGGCAACTCAGAGTTAGAAGGAGGCAAAAATGAAGACCATGAATGGATCTATAACTGCCCTTCTTTGTATTTTATCCTCTTTCTGATTTGTCTCACTTTCCACCAAAACCATTTCCTCTCCCATCCTAATCCTGTGTAGGGCATCAGGCTTCTCTGACAACTTAGTCATTGCTTATTGGCTCTTTAGTGTGTTTCTCATAAGTAGTTACACATCTTTCCCCCATTTCTCAAGTCTTCTGTTCTCAGTGAATAATTGTCTCGCCTTATTTTCAGAGAGTATGACCTCCTTTTAAAGGCAAACCCCATTTGTGCTTCTGATTACCTTCACCTCTGGAACTTTTGCTGTGTCACATATCCCCTCTTTATCTTGTAACTTCAGTTTGTCCCAACAATAATTATTTGTCCAAGTATCACAAGTATGATCAGACCAGAGTGGTGGCAATGGAATGGTTTGATCACAAATATGATCAGATCCTTCCTCCTTGAAAACATCTCTTAAGGCTGATTGTCCTCTTATTTTCTCCATACTTCTTGACAATGTAGTCTATTTATACTCTTTCTGATTCCTTTCTGCCACTCAGTCCTTAACCCCTTGCAGCCTAGCTTCTGCTGCTTTCACCTTGTTGCACCTTCTGAGGTCACTAATGAGCCCACAGAACCAGTATTATAATCTAGCTTCCACCTAATCAACAGCTATACCCTTTACAAAGGCTACGTACATTATGCTGTCTGTATCATTTGACACTCGATGCTGCCTACTGAAACTCTCCGCCCTCAGATCCCATGACAGCACACTACCCTAATCCTCCTCTTACCTATCTGGCAGCAATGTCTAGGTCTCTTAAGGGCCCCACTTCAACCTACTCCAAAGTGTGGGTGTTCCCCTAGACTCAGGCCTTGGCCCTTTTCTCTGACTATATCCTTTCATGGCTTTAATTATTGCTTCAACTTAGAAGACTGCTACAGCTTTATCTCTAGTCCCAATCTTTCCCCTGGGATGGCATACTGTTTAAATTTCTGTTGGACAGTTTTATTTACATATTGCTGGTACTTAAACATTATTGAAACTTTCAGTGTTTTAGAGCCAACATAAGCCTCTTGGCCGGGCGCTGTGGCTCACGCCTGTAATCCCACACCAGAGGCAGGCAGATCCCTGGAGGTCAAGAGTTCAAGACCAGCCTGGCCAACATAGGGAAACCCCGTCTCTATTAAAAATACAAAAATTAGCTGGGCGTGGTGGTGCACACCTATAGTCCCAGCAACTCAGGAGGCTGATGTACCAGAATTGCTTGAACACGGGAGGTGGAGGTTGCAGTGAGCTGAGATGCGCCACTGCACACCAGCCTGGATGACAGAGTAAGACTCCCTCTAAAAAAAAAAAAAAAAAAAAAAAAAAATGCCTCTTGTATATCCAGTTCAACCCAACTCCTCATTTGATACATAAAGAAACTTAGGGCCAGGTGCAGTGGCTCACACCTATAATCCCAGCACTTTGGGAGGCCAAGGCAGGTGGACCACCTGAGGTCGGGAGTTCAAGACCAGCCTGACCAACATGGAGAAACCCCATCTGTACTAAAAATACAAAAAAAAAAAAAAAATTAGCTGGGCGTGGTGGTGCATGCCTTTAATCCCAGCTACTCTGGAGGCTGAGGCAGGAGAATCCCTTGAACCTGGGAGGCGGAGGTTGTGGTGATCCGAGATTAAGCCATTGCACTCTGGCCTGGGCAACAAGAGTGAAACTCTGTCTCAAAAAAAAAAAAAAAAAAAAAGAAAAGAAACGAAACTTAGGAGACTTATCTAGGACAACACAATGTGTGGACAGAACTCGGTTTCCAGTCTGATGTGTTTTCCAGTAATCACCAATCAAATTATTCTTTCCTGAAAACATGTCCTGCTACCACTTTTTTTTCTTTTTTTTTGAGACAGAGTCTCACATGTCACCCAGGCTGGAGTACAATGGTGCGATCCCGGCTCACTGCAACCTCCGCCTCCTAAGTTCAAATGATTCTGCCTCAGCCTCCTGAGTAGCTGGGATTACAGGCACCCACTACCACATCCAGCTATTTTTTGTATTTTTAGTAGAGATGGGCTTTCACCTTGTTGGCCAGGCTGGTCTTGAGCTCCTGACCTCATGATCCACCCACTTCGGCCTCCCAATCCCACGCCTGCTGGGATTACAGGCGTGAGCCACTGTGCCAGCCAGCTACCACTTTTTACAGTCCCCTCTTCTGTTAGTGCTACCTGTGGTATCACTAAGTACCATAGTTTTTTGTTTTGTTTTGTTTTTTCCTGGATAACTAGGCTTAAAATTTGGTGCCATCTGGTCACCAAATCCTTTTTATTCTTTATTTGGAATATCTCTTAAAATCCATTTCTTCCTATCCATTCCATTGCCACCAGTCTGGTCTAGACTTCACTGTACCAATAGTCTCTCTTCTAATCCCTTTTCGCTGATAACCAAGTTAATTTTCCTAGAACAGTGCTTTGCATATCATATCCTATTCAAATTCTTCAATGGCTCTCGAATGCTTTGAGAAGAAAGTCCAAAATCTTTAGTCACAGTCTCTATTTTTCCCTGTGCTCCCCTGCATGATCTCTCTGTTGCAGGTTTTTGTTTTGTTTTGTTTTGACTCCTGAACACTACACCTTTTTGCCCCTAAGCTCTTGTTCATGCTGCTCACCTTGCCAAACCTTTCCTGCTTCTGTTATCTAAACCCTGCCCTCTTTCAACGACTAACTCAAGTCCATCCTATCATTCTTTCTGTTAAACATGATCTATACACTCAGTGTTTGGCCGTTTACTCCATTAAATGGAATCATGTACATAAAATACCTAGTGCAGGGTTTGGGGCCTGGTGGGGTGGCTCACACTTGTAATCCTAGCACTTTGGGAGACCAGCCTGGGCAACATAGTGAAACTATTAAAAATACAAAAAATTAGTCTCTACTAAAAATACAAAAAATTAGCTAGGCGTAGTGGCATGTCCCTGTAATCCCAGCTACTCAGGAGGCTGAGGTGGAAGGATCACCTGAGCTCAGGAGGTCCAGGCTACAGTGAGCTATGATGGTGCTACTGCACTCTAGCCTGGGCAACAAGAGTGAGACTCTGTTTCAGAAAAACAAAAACAAAAACAAAAAACACCCACCTAGTACAGAGTTTAGTATATAGTAGGCTCTCAAAAATGTTACTCTCCAGCTGATCCAATGGTAGTGGTTAACAGAACTTATTAACATCAGTTCCTGTCTCCCTTCCTTTCTTTCAAAGTATCTTCATATTTTTTTTTCTCTTTTTTTTTTTTTTTTTGGAGACAGAGTCTCGCTCTGTCACCCAGGCTGGAGTGCAGTGGCACCATCTCGGCTCACTGCAACCTCCACCTCCAGGGTTCAAGTGATTCTCTTGCCTCAGCCTCCCAAGTAGCTGAGACTACAGGCGAGTGCCGCCACGCCCAGCTGATTTTTTGTATTTTTAGTAGAGACGGGGTTTCACTGTGTTAGCCAGGATGGTCTCGATCTCCTGACCTCGTGATCCACCCGCCTCAGCCTCCCAAAGTGCTGGGATTACAGGCGTGAGCCACCGTGCCCGGCATATCTTCATATTTTATTCTATTTGATTCCCATGACAAATTTCATGAGATTGAACAGGGCAAAATTAGTCCCATTTTAGAGATGAGGAAATAGAGTGAGTCTGGCAAGGGCCAGATAGTAAATATTTTAGGCTTTGTAGGCTTTATGTCTCTATTGCAACTACCCAATTCGGCCATCGTAGCCCAAAGCAGCCATACATAACACACAGACAAATAAGCATGACTGTAGGTCAACAGCCTTATTTACAAAAACAGGTGGAGCAGGATTTGACCTGTAGACTGTAGTCTCCAGATCCCTGGTTTTAAATGACTTCTTCAAGGTCATAGGCCTGATGAGTATTAGAATTGGGATAGAATCCAGATCTCCCAACTTTGAAGCCAGTGCCTTTCACCACATTATGCTGTGGCATATTTTATTTATTATTTGTTTGTTTATTTATTTTTTGAAATGGAGTTTCACTCTTGTTGCCCAGGCTGGAGTGCAATGGTGCGATCTCGGCCCACTGCCACCTCCGCCTCCCAGGTTCATGTGATTCTCCTGCCTCAGCCTCCCAAGTAGCTGGGATTACAGGCATGTGGCACCACGCCTGGCTAATTTTGTATTTTTAGTAGAGACAGGGTTTCACCATGTTGGCCAGGCTGGTCTCAAACTCCTGACCTCAGGTGATCTACCCGCCTCAGCCTCCCAAAGTGCTGGGATTACAGGCGTGCGCCACCGCGCCTGGCCCTATTTATTTATTTATTCATTTTTAATTTTTTGAGACAGGGTCTCACTCTATTGCCCAGGCCAGGGTGCAGTGGTGTGATCAAAGCTCGCTGCAGCCTTGACCTTCCAGGCTCAGGTGATCCTCCCCCTCAGCCTCCCAAGTAGCTAGGACAACAGGCCATGCCACTACACCTGGCTAATTTCTATATTTTTTGTAAAGACGGAGTTTTGCTTTGTTGCCCAGGCTGGTCTCGAACTTCTGGGCTCAAGTGATCCGCCTGCCTTGGCCTCCGAAAGTGCTGGGATTACAGGTGTGAGCCACCGCGTCCAGCCCATATAATTTATTTTGCATTTATTATATACTACTTTGTTTTAGTATCTTTTATGTGGTCCTAGTGGTCCAGGAGGCACTAGAGTGGTATCAACAGTATCTGGCACAGAGTAGTCATTCAGTGAAAGTTTGTTGACAAGCATAATAATGTCCCAATCTAGTTCTATTTTGTTACTTTGGACCTGGCTTACTCTGAGGTGGGCTTAAGTGTTAGTGTAAGTTATTAGCATCAACTGATGATGCACACGTCTGTGTCTGTCTGTGTCTGTGTGTGTGTGTGTGTGCGTGAGCGTGCGCGCGCACTCTCTCTCTAAGGGAGGTACGTTTTCCTACAGCCATTAGATGTTAACTTACGTGAATAACCATAAATGGATATGTACAGGTAGCATACAAATAGGAGGACGGGTGTCTCCACAGCGAAGAAGAAATTTAAAAGGAGGTTTTTCAGTAGGTCTCACTAGCACGAAAAGGCATAGAAGCTGACATAATTTTTTATTCTAAACCCTGCAGGTGTTTCCCATATATCTTTATTGATTTCACTTTATGTAGTTAAATTAGTGGGAAGATGATATAGGAAACTCACAGTATGTTTATTTCTTTTCCTTAGCACTTAGGCAGATGACGTGTATGAATCAATCTATTTTTCGTCCGGAGAGCAGATCTCAAAGAGTCTGTCCTTTCCGAAGAGAAAACAGGAAGCATCCTCAGGAAGCACCTACTTCTCTTGTTTTCCATCGAGAAAGAGAAATGGCTCAAATATTTATCAAGGATTTCACAGGATTAAGGGGTATGAAATTGGGCTGACCTTCTCAGAGGCCGAAGGACTTCGACTCCATGAGAGGGCGAGAAACGTGTTTCGGGGGAATTTAAGTCAATGAGTATTTTGCTTTGTCAGGTGTAGAGTCCAGGCCCGGGGAAGAGAGGCAGTCAACAGAGGCCAGAAAGGACGTTGCTATGGTTTCCACGCACGTTGTCTCCCTCAGCCTGTTTCTTTGCGCGGCGCTGGCGATTCCGTAATTTCCGCTTCCGGTAGTGAGAACCCTTCCGGTCGGCTAGGTACTGAGCGCGGCAGGTGAGGAGTTGTGCAGGGTTTGGGGAAAGGAAGGCTGGCTTGGCGAGAGGGCAGGTTTGCGGGCTTTCGCCCCCTTTTCCAAAGACCAACAAAGAGTCCTTCCCCAACTCCCAACTCAACCCCTTTTGGAACTATGTGTGGTGGTTGGGACCCTGTGGCGCATCCTTGTCGCTCCTGTCCTTCTCATGCCCGGCGACGCGTCTTTGTAGTAACGCCCTGCTGCCATCTCTTTTCTTCTCTATGCGAGGATTTGGATTGGCAGTGAGAATAAGAGACAACGATTCACGTCTACTTTCTAGGATGACTTCCATGTGCTCCATCTCGCGCGTCCCTGAGCATGTTGAATTTCCAAATCCTAAATAAGCCGCGCGGTGTAGTTTGTATTATGTTGCGTTTCTCTTTCTGCTTTCCTCGCCCTTTCTCCATCATCCTTTAGGCTCTACAGAGTGAAGGTTTAAATCCAAGGTCATGGCAAAACATCTGAAGTTCATCGCCAGGACTGTGATGGTACAGGAAGGGAACGTGGAAAGCGCATACAGGACCCTAAACAGGTAACTGTTAAGGGACCAGAATCATGCCTAGACTCTCTGGGAAGTGCGGTGGTTATTCTCTCCCTTCCCCTTTCGTTGATTGTTCTCAAAACAGTGCCAGCCCAGGTGTTCACAGTCTCTTAAAACGTCTCAGCCCCTCAGTTTATTATCTTAAAAATGAAGTTCTGGGCCGGGCGCGGTGGCTCACGCCTGTAATCCCAGCACTTTGGGAGGCCGAGGCGGGTGGATCACATGCGGTCAGGAGTTTCAGACCAGCCTGGCCAACATGGTGAAACCGTGTCTCTACTAAAAATACAAAAATTAGCCGGGCGTGGTGGCAAACGCCTGTAATCTCAGCTACTCGAGAGCTGAGGCAGGAGAATCGCTTGAACCCGGGAGGCAGAGGTTGTAGTGAGCCAAGATCGAGCCACTTGCACTCCAGCCTGGGCAAGAGTGAGACGCTATCTCAAAAAAAAAAAAAGAAAGAAAAAAGTTCTTCCTCAAACCTAACTGTATGAACTGTATTCAACAAGTAATCACCCCCCGCACCTCCCCGCTTTTAATTTTAATTTTAATTTTTTTTTTTTTTTTTTTTTTTTGAGACAGAGTCTCGCTCTGTCACCCAGGCTGGAGTGCAGCGGCACGATCTCGGCTCACTGCAAGCTCCGCTTCCTGGGTTCACGCCATTCTCCTGCCTCAGCCTCCGGAGCAGCCGGTACTACAGGCTCCCGCCACCACGCCCGGTTAATTTTTGTATTTATAGTAGAGATGGGGTTTCACCGTGTTGGCCAGGATGGTCTCGATCTCCTGACCTCAAGTGATCTGCCTGCCTCTGCCTCCCAAAGTGCTAGGATTACAGGCGTAAGCCACAGCGCCCGGCCCCGCTTTTTAAAAATTGAGACAGGGTCTTGCTGTGTCACTCAACAATCCTCCTGCCTCAGTCTCCTGACTAGCTGGGTCTAGCAACGCACGCCACCACCGCAGTCAATTTTTGTATTTTCTGTACAGAGGGAGTCTCGCCATGTTGCCCAAGCGTAATGACTCCTTTTATGAGGAACCTGAATTCTTTAGAAGACTTAAAAAAGAGCCCAAAGGGAAAATCAAGATGTGAAGTTGCTAGGAAGCGGGAACATAGTATGATAAATAGAAAGCTGAGGGAGTGATTGGTGTGGGACAAAGCTAAAGGAAAAGGTGAATTCAGATTGGCATCCTAGAGAAGCAGGCAAAAGATGGGAAAGCTCACTGGGTGGGATGACTCACACCTGTAATCCTAGCACTTTGGGAAGCCTAGTGGGGAGGATTGCTTGTTGCCAAGAGTTCAAGACCAATCTGGTAAACATAGCAAGACCCCATTTCTAAAAATATTAAGAAGAAAGGAAAAAAAAAGAAAGATGGGAAAGCTTACAAGTTTTGAGGAAAGATACAGCATAAGGAAAAATACATAAATGGAAACGAACTAGCTGGGGTGGAGGAGCTTTATAGCTTCATTGAAAATTTTTGAATGCCAGGCTAAGAGATGTAGAAGAGCCCTAGTAATACTTTTTTTTTTTTTTTTTTTAAGACGGAGTCTTGCTCTGTTGCCAGGCTGGAGCGCAGTGGCACAGTCTCAGCTCACTGCAGCCTCCGCCTCCTGGGTTCAATTGACTCTTCTGCCTCAGTCTCCCGAGTAGCTGGGACTACAGGTGCCCACCACCACGCCTGGCTGATTTTTGTATTTTTAGTCGAGAGGGTTTCACCACGTTAGCCAAGATGGTCTCAATCTCTTGACCTCGTGATCCACCCGCCTCGGCCTCCCAAAGTGCTGGGATTACAGGCATGAGCCACTGCACCCAGCCCAGCCCTAATAGTACTTTACCACTGAATTCTCAAGCAAAAAGTTCTTAGCCTTCCCTTCTCACCAGTTGTGTGGATTTTGACTTTCTGGTATGACTCACGCGTCATTTTCTTTCCCCAGTGTGAAGTAACATTTGGAGAAACAAACGCTTGTTGAGTTGAATTATCAAAGAATTGTAAGGAAGGGGCTCCTGTAGTGCTAGCTGCTCCAGAGGCTGAGGCAAGAGGATTGCTTGAACCCAGGAGTTCAAGACTGTAGTGTGAGTGCACTCTTGTTGTGCCTGTGAATAACCACTCCACTCTAACCTAGGAAGCATAGTGAGACCATGTCTCTTAAAAAAAATGTAGGAAAGATATTGCATGGGCTGCGTTAAGGCCTTTAATGTGGTAGCTTTATTTCACAAGTAAGGGAAGCCTTGGAAGATCAGATTATCTTTATTGGGTTATGCAATTATTGAATGGTGGAGAGGAGCCTAAAGCACATCTTTTTAGTGCAATGTTCTTTAATAATTATTTACTAGTCTTACTAGAAATGGAAAGACTTACGGTGGTTCATTTTCCAATTTAGAATCCTTGTCTTCTCATTTCAGCAGATGTCGCTTTAAAAAAAAAAACCAGAATCCTCATCTGATTGGGTTTAAATATTGGTAGGGTTCTTGAGGACTGAGAGGGCAAAGGAAAGGGAACCTAGTTCTTAGCAAAGCAGAGAGTTCTAGGTGTGGAAGGCTGGATGGCAGAAGACCACAGTGAGGAAAAAAATGCTGTCAGCCGGGCGCGGTGGCTCATGCCTGTAATCCCAGCACTTTGGGAGGCCGAGGCGGGTGGATCACGAGGTCAGGACATCGAGACCATCCTGGCTAACACGGTGAAACCCCGTCGCTACTAAAAATACAAAAGATTAGCCGGGCGTGGTGGCACACACCTGTAGTCCCAGCTACTGAGGAGGCTGAGACAGGAGAATCGCTTGAACCCGGGAGGAGGAGGTTGCAGTGAGCCGAGATCGTGCCACTACACTCCAGCCTGGGCAACAGAGCGAGACTCTGTCTCAAAAAAAAAAAAGAAAAAAATGCTGTCAGAAGCTGTGTAAATGAGAAGCAGTTGCAGGCTCAGAATGGTTTCTATGTCTTTTAAAAGGATCTGGTCTTAGGGTCAGGCGTGGTGGCTCACACCTGTAATCCCAGCACTTTGGGAGGCTCAGGCGGGTGGATCACCTGAGGTCAGGAGTTCAATACCAGCCTGGCCAACATAGCGAAACCCTGTCTCTACTAAAAATACAAAATTAGCCGTATGTGGTGGCAGGCGCCTGTAATCTCAGCTACTTGGGAGGCTGAGGCAGGAGAATCACTTGAACCTGGGAAGCAGAGGCTGCAGTGAGCCAGAATCGTGCCACTGCATTCCAGTCTGGGCCACAGAGTAAGACTCAAAAAAAAAAAAAATCTGGTCTGGGGTCAGCCGCATCACTTAATTCTATGTGCATAACAATTATATCCTTGGGCTGAAGCTGTTCCCTCTACATTGTCACCTATGCTGAGAGTAAAGATAAGTACCAGGTTGTAAGGTATCCTGTTTCATTTTTCTCTATTTCTCCTCATTTCCAACTCTTCTATTTCATACCTTCTGGTGGCATGTCTGAGAAGTATATTATGTCTAATGACCTTTCTCTGGCCCTACTTTGCTATCTTGGAAGTACAAAATTAACTTTTTTTTTTTTTTGAGACAGAGTTTCACTCTTATTGCCCAAGCTGGAGTGCAATGGTGCCATCTCGGCTAACCGCAACCTCTGCCGCCCATGTTCAAGCGATTCTCCTGCCTCAGCCTCCTGAGTAGCTGGGATTACAGGCATGCGCCACCAAGCCCAGCTAATTTTGTATTTTTACTAGAGATGGGGTTTCTCCAGGTTAGTCAGGCTGGTCTCGAACTCCCAACCTCACATGATCCACCCGCCTTGGCCTCCCAAAGTGCTGGGATTACAGGCTTGAGCCACTGCACCTGGCCTAAAATGAACGTCTTTATAGGTAACATCCAGACCCTGCAGTGAGTTAGCTAGGGAGATGAATGTTGAATTTGGGAAAAGGCATGTATTACGTATAACTTCACTCTTTTTTTCTGACTTCTCCCTGTAAATCTTTTTCTGTATGATTTATTTTGGTAGATTTAGATGGGTCTTCTGGCCATGGTTGTTGAGATGTTTGTTATTGAAAGATCAAAGGATAGCTGTTGCTTAATGGTAAAACAAATTTCCAAAAGGCTCAGTTTTAGTTCCCTTATTCCTAAAGTATAGATAACACAAAAGCAAGAATTTTGTTTTTAGAAAATTAGCTACTTTGACAAAAAACAACAAAATTTGTGGTACAGTATTATTTATTGAACCACTTTTTTTTTGAGACGGAGTCTCCCTCTGTCGCCCAGGCTGGAGTGCAGTGGCGCAATCTCTGCTCACTGTGACCTCCGCCTCCCGAGTTCAAGCGATTCTCCTGCCTCAGCCTCCCGAGTAGCTGGGACTACAGGCGCATGCCACTACCCCGGCTAATTTTTTGTATTTGTAGTAGAGACGGGGTTTCACCATGTTAGCCAGAATGGTCTCCATCTCCTGACCTCGTGATCTGCCCACCTCAGCCTCCCAAAGTGCTGGGATTACAGGCGTGAGCCACCATGCCCAGCTGAACCACTTCTTACAGTTGTATCAAGAGAGTAGCGGCTGGGTGCAGTGCCTCACTCTTGTATTCTCAGCAATTTGGGAGGCTAAGAATGGTGGATCACTTGAGGCCAGGAGTTCGAGACTAGCCTGGCCAACATGGCGAAACCCCGTCTTTACTAAAAATACAAAAATTAGCCATGCATGGTGGCACAGGTCTGTAATCCCAGCTACTCGGTAGGCTGAGGCAGAAGAGCCGCTTGAACCTGGGAGGCAGAGACTGCAGTGATGCCCCATATCATATATGGAATGCATCCCCATTTACACTTAAAATTTGAAACAGAATCTGAGAAACAAAATATTTCTAATCTCCTTCCTGATCCTCTTCACTGATACCAGGTTTGCAGAAAATATAAGGCTAGCTCTTATCTTTTGAGAGAAGACTCTTATTTCTTTGTCTAAGATTGTCTATACCCCTTTTTATCTGCCTCTTTTAAAAATCCTTGTCCAGCCACCATATTTTTAATTTAATCAACACTCAGTTTTTGCTTTTCCTGTTTTTTTTTTTCTGTTTTTTGTTTGTTTGTTTGTTTGAGACGATGTCTCGCTCTTGTCCCCCAAGCTGGAGTGCAGTGGCATGATCTCGGCTCACTGCAACCTCCGCCTCCCAGGTTCAAGTGATTCTCCTGCCTCAGCCCCCCGCGTAGCTGGGATTACAGGCACTTGCCACCACGCCTGGCTAGTTTTGGTATTTTTAGTAGAGACGGGGTTTCACCATGTTGGCCAAGCTGGTCTCGAACTCCTGACCTCAGGTGATCCACCCGCCTCTGTCTCCCAAAGTGCTGGGATTACAGGTGTGAGCCACCACACCCAGCCCACATACTACTTTTATGGTTCTCTTTTTGTTGGTGACTGGCATTTTACACAAACCTATTTCCTGGGTCAAAGTGTTAATATTAGAGAGCCGGAGAGTGGTCAGTGTGACACCCTGTGGTTTCAACCCTGGCTGCCTATTAGGATCACCTAGAGAACGAACCATCAAGAAAACAAAACTAATGCCAGGGCCCAGTCTGAGATGAATCAGAATCTCCAGGGGTTGCAACCTGGATGGCAGCATTTTAAAAAACATACCATGAGATTTCACCAGGATTGAAAATTATTATAATAGACTTGTAGCCTCCTGGCTGGGCACAGTGACTCATGCCTGTAATCCCAGCACTTTGGGAGGCTGAGGGGGGCGGATCATTTGAGGTTAGGAGTTCAAGACCAGCCTGGCCAACATGGTAAAACCCCGTCTCTACTAAAAATATAAAAATTAGCCGGGTATGATGGTGCATACCTGTAATCCCAGCTATTCGGGAGGCTGAGGCAGGAGAATCGCTTGAACCTGGGAGCTGGAGGTTGCAGTGAGCCGAGATCGCGCCACTGCACTCCAGCCTGGGTGACAAAGTGAGACCCTGTCTCAAAAAAAAAAAAGACTTGTAGCCTCCTTAAGGACAGAAACCTATGCTTTTTCATTTGTGTATCTCTTGGATTTACCAAAGTGTCTGGCACATCCAAAGCTCTCATTAAATGTCTACTTAATGAACATAAATGTTCCTTTATCTTTTTTGTCACTTATTTAATGTTTGTCAAACTTTTTTACTGAAGTGTCGTTAACAGCAGAGGAGAGTGAATGAACTATAGGGGTTCTGCTACTATAAGCAAACATGGAATTTCTTTGAAGCTTCCCTAAATTAAAATGTAAGGTGAACTGCGTATTCGTTGCCATTGCATCTGTTTTATGGGTAACACCCCCACTCCTTCGAGTTAAAATTGGTGCTCCAGGCAGATGCATCAAATTTGTCCAGAAACTTGTATCCTTTGGCATTCTGTTAATTACCCTGGTTAAGAAGCACAGTATTACCTTTTCTTCAGGGATTAAAACACCAAAGTAGGAGTAGGATTTGGAAAAAAGCAATTTACATTGCTTAAAAAGAAAAGAATTATATTCTTTTCTTTTTAAGAAAGAAGAGGAGGGGTTAGAAAAATAAATTTGGCCAGGCGCGGTGGCTCACCCCTGTAAGCTCAGCACTTAGGGAGGCCGAGGCGGGTGGATCATCTGAGGTCAGGAGTTCAAGACCAGCCTGGCCAACATGATGAAACCCTGTCTCTACTAAAAAAAAAATACAAAAATTGGCCGGGCGCGGTGGCTCATGCCTGTAATCCCAGCACTTTGGGAGGCTGAGGGGGGCGGATCACGAGGTCAGGAGATCGAGACCATCCTGGCTAACACAGTGAAACCCCGTCTCTACTAAAAATACAAAAAATTAGCTGGGCGCCGTGGCGGGCGCCTATAGTCCCAGCTACTCGGGAGGCTGAGGCAGGAGAATGACGTGAACCCAGGAGGCGGAGCTTGCAGTGAGCCAAGATGGCGCCATTGCACTCCAGCCTGGGGGACGAGAGCGAGACTTCGTCTCAAAAGAAAAAAAAATTAGCCGGACATGGTGGCAGATGCCTGTAATCCCAGCTACTCAGGAGGCTGAGGCAGGAGAATCGCTTGAACCCAGGAGGCGGAGGTTCCAGTGAGCCGAGATCGCGCCATTGCACTCCAGCCTGGGGGACGAGAGCGAGACTTCGTCTCAAAAAAGGAAAAGAAATTCAAGTCCCATAGACTCAGAGTCCCATAAATTGTATTATAGCTTCGCGGGGCAGGGGGGAAATGAACAAATATTTCAGTCTTAGAATAATTTTCTTTTTCCTTTCTTTTTTTTTTTTTTTTTTTTTTTTTAATACAGAGTCTCTCTCTGTTGCCCAGACTGCGTGGTCTCGGCTCACTGCAACCTCTGTCTCCCGGGTTCAAGTGATTCTCCTGCCTCAGCCTCCCGAGTAGCTGGGATTACAGGCACCTGCCACCACGTCCGGCTAATTTTTTGTAGTAGAGACGGGGTTTCACGATGTTGGCCAGGCTGGTCTCAAACTCCTGACCTCATGATTGGCCCGCCCGGCCTCCCAGAGCGCTGGGATTACAGGCGTGAGCCACCGTGCCCGGCCTCTTAGAATAATTTTCTAGGTAAGGACTTTTAAGCTTGCATATGTGAGCAGACTGATTTTGGAGTGATCCAATCTTCTGTTTTCCTGCTGCCTGTTAAACACATTTTCTGACTGATGCACTTTTCTGTTTCTTCTTTTTCTCTGCTTTTCCCAAATGTCCTCTCTCTAGCCACTTTTTCTGTATATCTTTCTCACACTCCAGGCCTCTCCTGATCTCTTTCAGCTTTCTCATAGCTGGTAGTTTAAAAATAATTTGCTTGTTCTGTGGTCTAATTACAACAATAGGTAGGAGAGCAAATGAGTCTAGAGGGAGGTGATTAAAGCTTTACCATGTTTGGAGTACAGAGAGAGTCTTACAAAGGAAATAGCCTACGTGTCTGTCCAGTGAGGCCACCACAAAATGCCTGTTATATAACTGGGGGCCCTCATTGGTGCCCCGGGATGAGAAGGTGGAGAGTGGGGGTTGCTAGGAAGCCCTGCATGATTGGCTGGCCCCCAAGCAAAGAAAGGTGAGTACACTGGAAGCATGCCCTGTTGATTCCTTTTACTCCTAGTGGGCTACCTTCTGGGTCCATTGAGTCCTTCTGCATACACGTCTGTCCTGACGTAGACTGGCTACACTGACATGTGAGTCTGCCACCCGCAACTCCCCCCGCTCCAGGCAGCTTGGCTCCTTTTACATAATCATTTGAATTTCACTAAAACTGGCAGCTGGTTTCTCCTTCAGTATTAGGTTGCCAGGCGCCCGAACTCCAGGCTGATCTGTTTACTCTAAAGCTCTTGATGTACTAGTCCTTGAACTACTTTTGGAAGCAGAAGGAAGCATCATTAGTAACACCCCCTCTATTCTTGTGTTTTACAAAGCTTTTCTTGCTTCCGTTTCTGTTAGAGGTAAAGTTGAGTAGATACCTCTACTATAGGGACTCTGGGGCATTTGAAGATAATCTGTGCCTTTTTTAGTATGACTAGAACGTGTCGGGTAAGGGAGGGAATCCTCACCTGGCATCTTGGAATTTATTTGGTCTGTGTTTTGGAAGTAAGTAGTACATCCAGGGAATGCCATTTACCAACCCCCATCATTATATTCTTTCTTTTCCCTCCACCATTCTTATGTTCTTTTGTTATTCTTTTTCCTTGTCTTGCCCTTTCGCCTGACAGTACAGGCATTTCTTTGGTAAGATGATCACCTTTGTTTTAGAAGCCTTTTGGAACTCCAGTAGGGTTCCTTGAGTCATACTCAACCCCTTCCTCCTCTTGCAGTGTTGTTTCATCCTACTTTTAAACTGTCTTTGTCATTCCAATAGGTTCGTCTTCCTAGGTCATATTTACTCAGGGTCTCTGTCCTTTTTATATTCTCTCAAATCCAGTCTCCTTGTACTTTTTACATTATATATCCAATCTTTTTCTTTCAGGGGCTTTTTTCTATATTTTCTCCAATATACTACTTTCTAGTCCAAAAAGCAACCTTCATTAGACAGTATTAAACACAAGTCTCAGCAGAAATAAATGTTTACATGTTTAGATCATTCTTTTATCCAAGTGTCCCATATCGGCTTCCATTTCCTCTTTACTCTGATTGAAGAGTCTAGCCCAGCTCTTCACTCCCTTTTACCCATGGATACTGCAACAGTTTGTCTTCTGAAATTGGTGGTTTTTGCTTGAGAAGCAGAATACTGTTGTAGAGCACTTTACTAAAGACCTGAATTCTGTTTATAGTTCCATTTTGTGATCTTGGGCGGGTCAGCCTCTCTGAACTTCAGTTTCCTCATCTATAAAAAGAGGACATTATTTGCCTAAACAATTTCATAGGAGTGTAGTTAGGATGATGGATGTAAAAATGCTATCTAAACTCTAATATGCCATCGTAGTAAAGGTAATACTATTGAGGCTTTCTGAGCTATATCCCCAATAACTGTATATATTGTAAGGTCACTTAATCCCTTGTGCTATGGACATTTATTAGTCATCTAGAGGACTCATTTTTGGCATACATTTCCTAGTTGTTCTTTGCCAAGTATTTTGTTAGGTGCAAAAGTGAATACAGATTTGATCTCTAACCTTAGAAAAGACACAACCCAATGAGGGGTTCAATGTAATACTGTTTGATCAGTGCTATAAAAGAGACATCAGCCGGGCGTGGTGGCTCACGCCTGCAATCCCAGCACTTTGGGAGGCCGAGGTGGGTGGATCACCTGAGGTCAGGAGTTTGAGACCAGCCTGGCCAACATGGTGAAACCCTGTCTCTACTAAAAATGCAAAAATTATCCAGGTGTGGTGGTACGCCCCTGTAATCCCAGCTACTCAGGAGGCTGAGGCGGGAGAATTGCTTGAACCTGAGAGGTTGAGGCTGCAGTGAGCCAAGATGGTGACACTGCACTCCAGCCTGGGCAGCAGAGCGAGGCCCTGCCTCAAAAAAAAAAAAAAATGGTGCCATGGTGTTGGTTGTCCCTGGACCATCAGCAGCAATATCAGCTGGGAATTGTTAGAAATGCAAATTCTTGGCCCCTACTCTAGGCCTACAGAATCAGAAACTGTGGCACAGCAGTCTGTGGTGTTCTTTGAAATAGGGTTTCACAGCCAGGCGCAGTGGCTCATGCCTGTAATCCCAGCACTTTGGGAGGCCAAGGCAGGCAGATCATGAGGTCAGAAGTTCAAGACCAGCCTGACCAATATGGTGAAACTCTGTCTCTACTAAAAATACAAAAATTAGCTGGGCGTGGTGGTGCGTGTCTGTAGTCCCAGCTACTCGGGAGCCTGAGGCAAGAGAATCTCTTGAACCTGGGAGGCGGAGGTTGCAGTGAGCCGAGATCGTGCCACTGCAACTCCTACCTGGGCAACAGAGCGAGACTCTGTCTCAAAAAAAAAAAAAGGCCGGTTGCGGTGGCTCATGCCTGTAATCCCAGCACTTTGGGAGGCTGAGGCGGGTGGATCACCTGAGGTCAGGAGTTCGAGACCAGCCTGCCAACATGGCAAAACCTTATGTCTACTAAAAATAACAAAAATTAGCTGGTGCTTGTAATTCCGGCTACTTGGGAAGCTGAGGCAGGAGAATCGCTTAAACCCAGAAGGCGGAGGTTGCAGTGAGCCAAGATTGCGCCATTGCACTCCAGCCTGGGCAACAAGTGCGCAACTCCGTCTCAAAAGAAAGAAAGAAATAGGGTCTTGCTTGCCCAGGCTGGAGTGCAGTGCCACAATCATGGCTCACTGCAGTCTCAACCTCCTGGGATAAAGCATTTCTCCCATTCTCCCATGTCAGCCTCCCAAGTAGCTGGGAGTGCAGGTGTGTGTGCCACCATGTCTGGCTAATTTTTTATTTTTTGTGGAGATGGGGTTCTCACTATGTTGCTCAGGCTAGTGTCAAACTCCTGGGCTCAAGTGATGCTCCCAGCTCGGCCTCCCAAAGTCCTGGGATTACAGGTGTGAGCCACCATGGCCAGCCAGCAATCCCTGTTTTAACAAGCTTTCCAGATGACTACTGCATGCCAAAGTTTGATTTCACCTGAACTAGTTTACAGATGTGATAACAATTGATTTGGGCCTTTGAGGAACAAGTAGGATTTCATCAGGAAGAAAAAGAAAAGAATGATATTCCAAGTAAAGGGAACATCATGAGCAAAGAAAAAAACAAGTATGTAGGATGCTTGGAGAACTGCATATACTTAAGTGTGACTAGAGCATAGGCATTATAGGGCACGTGTTTTGTTTTTGTTTTTTGAGATGGAGTCTCCATCTTTTGCCCAGCTGGAGTGCAGTGCCTTGATCTCGGCTCATTGCAACCTCCACCTCCCAGGTTCAAGCTATTCTCCTGCCTCCGCTTCCCGAGTAGCTGGGATTACAGGTGGGCACCACCATGCCCAGCTAATTTTTGTATTTTTAGTAGAGATGGGGTTTCACCATGTTGGCCAGGCTTGTCTCGAACTCCTGACCTCAAGTGATCAGTAGGGCAGGTTATTAAAACATATATATATAGGGGGCAATTGTTTGGGCTTTGAGCTTAGACTAGTAGTTCCAAAATCTGTCTGTACATTGGAATCACCTTGGAAACTGAAAAACCTGCTCATGTCCCTTTCCCTCTCCTTTGTGATTTAGTTGGACTGGGTGTGGCCCAGGGTTCAGAATGTTTAAAAGATCCCTGGGCAGTTCTGATGTGCAGATGATTCTGGGAACTTTAGTGGCTTAGGCCACTCTGTATATTAGGAAAGATTTTTTAGCACCAGAGTGACATGATCTGATTTATGTTTTAGGGCAATAATTGGTGTAGGAAAAGAGAGTGGAAATAGGGCAACCTACTTTTTCACATTTCAGATGAGTTGTTCTTTAGGATCCCTTCACAACCACTTTCTTGTTCTCAAGTTCAGGTTTAATGCCTCCTGTGAGTTTGTTTTTGTTTTGTTTTTCCTTGAGACAAGAGTCTCTGTTGCCCAGGCTGGAGTGCAGTGGCACCATCTCGGCTCACTACAGCCTCCACCCCGAGTTCAAGGGATTCTCCTGCCTCAGCCTACTGAGTACAGGTGCCCACCACTACGCCTGGCTAATTTTTGTATTTTTAGTAGAGGTGGGGTTTCACCATGTTGGCCAGGCTGGTCTTGAACTCCTGACCTCAAGTGATCTTTTTGAGATGGAGTTTCACTCTTGTTGCCCAGGCTGGAGTGCAGTGGCGCAACCTTGGCTTACTGCAACCTCCGCCCCCAGGGTTCAAGCAATTCTCCTGCCTCAGCCTTCCGAGTAGCTGGGATTACAGGCATACACCACCATGCCCGGCTAATTTTGTATTTTTAGTAGAGACAGGGTTTCTCCTTGTTGGTCAGGCTGGTCTCAAACTCCTGACCTCAGGTGATCCGCCCACCTCGGCCTCCCACAGTGCTGGAATTACAGGTGTGAGCCACCAGCCTGACAGGATGGAACTTTAAGTAAGAGAATCACCTTAAGAATCACCCCTAGTGATTCTGTTCTTACTGAAAATGGCTCTCCCCAGTTGAGGTCTCTGAAATGCCCCATTAGTTGAGAATCATTGCTGTAGGGAGACATGTTCTTCAGGTACTGTATCATATCCCTCAGGTGTGTTGTGGTAGAGTAGGTTTGAAAACATAACTTTGACTATAAACTCTCCAAGAGCAAGGGCCATGTAATTAATTGCTTTTTTATTTCCCCAATTTTTTTTTTTTTTGAGACAGAGTCTCACTCTGTTGCCCAGGCTGGAGTGCAGTAGTGCAATCTCAGCTCACTGCAACCTCCACCTCCGAGGTTCAAACTTCTCCTGCCTGCCTCCTGAGTAGCTGGGAGGGACTATAGGCGCCCGCCATCATGCCCAGCTAATTTTTGTATTTTTAGTAGAGACGGGGTTTCACCATATTGGTCAGGCTGGTCTCGAACTCCCGACCTCAGGTGATCCACCTGCCTCGGCCTCCCGAAGTGCTAGGATTACAGGCATGAGTCACTGTGCCCAGCCTTTTTTTTTTTTTTTTTTCCTTGAGTCAAGGTGTCACTCTGTTGTCCAGGCTGGAATGCAGTGGTAGGATCTCAGCTCACTGCAGCCACGAACTCCCAGGTTCAATTGATCCTCCCACCTCAGCCTCCTGAGTAGAGGGGACTATAGGCGTGTACCACCATGCCTGGCTAATGTTTGTATTATTTGCAGAGACGGGGTTTTGCCGTGTTGCCCATGCTGAACAATATTTTTTTTCTTTTTTGAGACAGGGTCTTACTCTGTCACCCAGGCTGGAGTACACTGGTGCAAACACAGCACACTGCAGCCTCAGTCTCCCCTGGGCTCAAGTGATGCTCCCACCTCAGCCTCGTGAGTCGCTAGCACTACAGACACATATCACGAAGCCTGGCTAATTATTTTTATTTTTTGTAGAAACAGGGTTTTGCCATGTTGCCTAGGCTGGTCTCAAACTCCTGGGCTCAATCTGCTCACCTTGGGCTCCCAGGGTGGTGGGATTACAGGCATGAGCCACTGCACCCGGCCCACAGATTCTTATTGAGGCCTTTGTGAGTAGGCAGTTGATGCTCTATTGCCACCATTTCCCACTGTAATTTTTATAAATACCAATTGTTTGGTCAATCGACTTCTATTTATGAAACTGGAAAAGAATAATGATGATCCCAAATGTCTAACCTCATTGCTTGCCTTTATACAGAATCCTCACTATGGATGGGCTCATTGAGGACATTAAGCATCGGCGGTATTATGAGAAGCCATGCCGCCGGCGACAGAGGGAAAGCTATGAAAGGTGCCGGCGGATCTACAACATGGAAATGGCTCGCAAGATCAACTTCTTGATGCGAAAGAATCGGGCAGATCCGTGGCAGGGCTGCTGAGGCCTGTGGGTGGGACACCCAGTGCGAAACCCTCATCCAGTTTTCTCTCCATGTCTTTTCTTTGTACAACCCCATTTCCTATTACCATTCTCTGCAATAAACTCAAATCACATGTCTGCAAGAAGGCCTCCAAATATAGAAACAATCCCATTAGTCAGCAGTGGACCCTGTCTTTTATTAAGTGAAAGAAGAAACTGAGTCTGAAAGTACTCTAGGAGTAGAATGGTATTTGCCAGGGACTGGAGGAGGGGGCAATGAGGAGTTATTGTTTAATGGGTACAGAGTTTCAGTTTGGGCAGATGAAAAAGTTCAGGAGACGATGGCCTGGCATGGTGGCTCACGCCTGTTATCCCAACACTTTGGGAGGCTGAGGCGGGCGGATCACTTGAGGCCAGGAGTTTGAGACCAGCTTGGCCAATGTGGTGAAACCCCATCTCTACTAAAAATACAAAAAAAAAAATTGGCCGGGCGTGGTGGTGCACGCCTGTAATCCCAGATACTTGGGTGGCTGAGGCAGGAGAATTGCTTGAACTGGGGAGGCAGAGGTTGCAGTGAGCCAAGATCATGCCACTGCACTCCAACCTGGGCGACAGAGTGAGACTCCATCTCAAAACAAAAAAACGGAGATGGATGATGAATGGTGATGGCGGTTGCTCAAAAAGTTGAATGTACTTAATGCCACTGAACTATACCCTTAAATGGTTAAGATGGTAAATTTTGTGTTTTACTACAATAAAAACTTTTTTGAAAGTCCAGAAGAAGTAAGGAATTTTTTTTTCTTTTTTTTAAGAGGAAGTCTCGCTCTTGTCCCCCAGACTGGAGTGCAATGGTGCAGTCTCGGCTCACTGCAACCTCCGCCTCCCGGGTTCAAGTGATTCTCCTGCCTCAGCCTCCCCAGAAGCTGGGACTACAGGCACCTGCCACCACGCCCAGCTAATTTTTGTATTTTTAGTAGAGACGGGGTTTCACCATGTTGTCCAGGCTGGTCTCGAACTCCTGACCTCAGGTGATCCGCCCACCTCGGCCTCCCAAAGTGCTGGGATTACGGGCATGAGCCACCGTACCTGGCTGGAAAATTTTTTTTTTTTTTTTTTTTTGAGATGGAGTCTCGCTCTGTTGCCTAGGCTGGAGGGCAGTGGGGCAATCTCGGCTCACTGCAAGCTCCGCCGCCTGGGTTCACGCCATTCTCCTGCCTCAGCCTCCCCAGCAGCTGGGACTACAGGCACATGCCGCCACGCCCGGCTAATTTTTGTGTTTTTAGTAGAGATGGGGTTTCTCTGTGTTAGCCAGGATGGTCTCGATCTCCTGGTCTCGTGATCCCCCTGCCTCGGCCTCCCAAAGTGTTGGGATTACAGGCGTGAGCCACCGCGCCCGGCCGGAAAATTTTTTTAATGTAGTGAAATATGTCTACCATTTCCTACCCAATTTTTTTGAATCCCCAAGCAAAATCTTACTGAGAAAGCATCTATTACTTTTTATTAAACTGTTCCACGTTAGGTAGAGAGGAGAAGATGCATGTATGTATTTGGAATAAATTCTGCTTCTGAAAACACCTATCAACCAGACTAGAGTGCTGGAATCCTTGCCCAAAGAAATTCTTAAATCTACCCTAATGTTCATTCCTGTTTTCTGTCCTTTTAGTTTTCCTAACAGAGACTAAGAGAGGGATGGTGGAGAAGAAATAAAGCAATAGATGGGTGGGACTCAGTAGATAGTAGGAAAGAGGGAATGGAGCGTTGAGAGAGAATGGCACAGAGCCAGAAATACCCACAAAGCAGTGCTTCTCAAAGTGTCAGATCAGCAGCATCAATTTCACCAGAGGGATTGCTTGAAATGCAAATTATGGGACCCTACTTTAGATCTTCGATATTGGAAATTGAGGTTGGAGCCCAGCAATCTATTTTCACAAGCCTTGCAGGTGATTCTGATGCCTGCTAGAGTTACAACCACTGCCCTTTGCAGTACTCAAAGAGACTTCATGTGGAGGTTCCCACCATCACTGCCTCTACCCAGCAGGCACTCCTGATTATTTTACTCTTGACGCTGCGGAAACTGACCACTGTGGGAAGACCAGCTGCTCTGCTTTTTCTCCTGCTGTTTCCTCCACCATTGGTTAGCTGACAGCCATGTTACTATTATTAAGAGTCGGTGCCAGGCCGGGTGCCATGGCTCACGCCTGTAATTTCAGCACTTTGGGAGGCTGAGGCGGGCGGATCACAAGGTCAGGAGTTTGAGACCAGCCTAGCCAACATAGTGAAACCCTGTCTCTACTAAAAATAAAAAAAAATTAGCTGGGCGTGGTGGTAGGCGCCTGTAATCCCAGCTACCTGGGAGGCTGAGGCAGGAGAATCACTTGAACGCAGGAGGTGGAGGTTGCAGTGAGCCAAGATCGCGCCTGGCGACAGAGCAAGACTCGGTCTCAAAAAAGTTGGTGCTGGCCAGGCACAGTGGCTCACGCCTGTAATCCCAGCACTTTGGGAAGCCGAGGCGGGCGGATCACAAGGTCAGGCGATCGAGACCATCCTGGCTAACATGGTGAAACCCCGTCTCTACTGAAAATACAAAAAAGTTAGCGGGGCATGGTGGCGGGCGCCTGTAGTCCCAGCTATTTGGGAGTCTGAGGCAGGAGAATGGCGTGAACCCAGGAGGCAGAGCTTGCAAAGAGCCGAAATCGCGCCACTGCACTCCAGCTTGGGCAACGGAGCGTCTCAAAAAAAAAAAGGAAAAAGAAATAGATCTGTTCCTTTCCCTCATTTTGGAGAAAATCTGTATACAGGCTGCCTTCAACTTTGTTCCCTTTATACAACCTAGTCTTAACAAACAAGATATGACACTTCTGAGTCACCTTTAAATCTGAATCTGAGGCCGGGCGCGGTGGCTCACGCCTGTAGTCCCAGCACTTTGGAAGGCCGAGGAGGATGGATCACGAGGTCAGGAGAGCGAGACCATCCTGGCTAACACGGTGAAACTCCGTCACTTCCGTTTTTTTTTTTTTTTTTTTGAGACGGAGTCTCGCTCTATTGCCCAGGCTGGAGTGCAGCGGCGCGATCTCGGCTCACTGCAAGCTCCGCCTTCTGGGTTCACGCCATACTCCTGCCTCAACCTCCCGAGTAGCCAGGACTACAGGCGCCCGCCACCGCGCCTGGCGAATTTTTTTTTTATATTTTTAGTAGAGACGGGGTTTCACCGTGTTAGCCAGTATGGTCTTGATCTCCTGACCTCGTGATCCACCCGCCTCGGCCTCCCAAAGTGCTGGGATTACAGGCGTGAGCCACCGCGCCCGGGAGGCTGAGGCAGGAGAATGGCGTGAATCCGGGAGGCAGACCTTGCAGTGAGCCGAGATGGCGCCACTGCACTCCAGCCTGGGTGACAGAGCGAGACTCCGTCTCAAAAATAAATAAGTAAAATAAAATAAATCTGAATTTGGTCTTTAGTACATTTTAATGATATTGAGCCATAATATAGTGTCATCTACCACAGTGGTAAGGCATGTTTGTGATAACAGAATCAGGCCTGTTACTTGGCATTATTCTCCTGGGGCTAAAGTTGCTTCTGAGCTCCCTCCAAAATACTAAGAGGTGGCTGAGATTTGAAATTTTCTTTGTCTCTAAAAATTATCCCCCGCTTGTTTTAATCTTCAGTCCTATTGCCCATGCTCCCCTAGAGCAATGAACAATGATGGGTTTTAGCAGCTAGCCAGTTGAGAGGCCTCATAAATGCGATAAGTGGCTGGATAAAGTTCCAATCTGCTTATGCTGTGATGATAGGGAGAAAAACTTTCCACTCCTTGCTCTGGGAAGCTAGAAGATAATTTGCATGGTAGTTTAATGAGTAGGGGTTGCACTAATCTTTTAATCCCTGCATTGGTTTCAGAGGAGGGGTGGTTTGCTGTTTACCCAGTTACAGAATGTTAGGTAAGTACCTCCTACCCTAAACTTGGGCACCTATGAAATCTCTTACCTGTTTAGTGAAGTGCCTCTGACAGGCCTGCTCCAATCATAATTTAAAGATCTCGTAATCTAGTGCTCTGGAATCAGCTACCCCTTTAAAATTGGGACTCTGTTGAGTAATTTTTTGTGTGTGTGTGTGTGTGTGTGTGTGTGTGTGTGAGACAGAGTCTCGCTCTGTCGCCCAGGCTGGAGTGCAGTGGCATGATCTCCGCTCACTGCAAGCTCCGCCTCCTGGGTTCACACCATTCTCCTGCCTCAGCCTCCCGAGTAGCTGGAACTACAGGTGCCTGCCACCATGCCCGGCTAATATTTTGTATTTTTAGTAGAGACAGGGTTTCACCATGTTAGCCAGGATGGTCTCGATCTCCTGACCTCATGATCCGCACTCCTCGGCCTCCCAATGTGCTGGGATTACAGGTGTGAGCCACTGTGTCCGGCTCTGTTGAGTAATTTTGACACTGCACTTTCAAGTTTTCAGAAGTGCACCACTTACAAAATAAGAGTTTGTATGTTAAGTGAGAATGCTAAGGAATAATCACTCACTGTATACTAACAAGGTTAAGGAATAGTGTTTACATAGGTAATTGAAGGGAAAAGGAAATGTTGGAACTTCCACTATGTGTCAGCTACCTTACATATATGATTTTTACTTAGTCAAAAAAATCTGGATTCCATCATGATCTTGGTATCTTATTTAACATAAACCCTTGTGTCCCCTGTAAAATAAGGATAATGGGGCCGGGCATGGTAGCTCACGCCTGTAATCCCAGCACTTTGAGAGGCCGAGGCGAGCAGATCACAAGGTCAGGAGATCGAGACCATCCTGGCTAACACGGTGAAACCCCATCGCTACTAAAAATACAAAAAATTAGCCGGGTGTGGTGGCACACACCTGTAGTCCCAGCTACTGAGGAGGCTGAGACAGGAGAATCGCTTGACCCTGGGAGGTGGAGGTTGCATTGAGCCGAGATTGTGCCACTGCTCTCCAGCCTGTGACAGAGTGAGATTCTGTCTGAAAAATAATAATAATAATAATAATAAGGATAATGGTATCTATAGTTTTTGTTTTATGTTTTATTTTTATTTATTTTGAGACGGAGTTCCGCTCTTGTTGCTCAGGCTGGAGTGCAATGGTGTGATCTTGACTCACTGCAACCTCCGCCCCCTACCTCAAGCCTCTCGAGTAGCTGGGATTAACAGGCATGCACCACCATGCCCAACTAATTTTGTATTTTTGGTAGAGACAGGGTTTCTCCATGTTAGTTAGGCTGGTCTCGAACTCCCGACCTCAAGTGATCCACCTGCCTCAGCCTCCCAAAGTATTGAGATTACAGGCATGAGCCAACTCACCAGGCCAGCATCTATAGGTTTTTAATGAGGATGAAATAATGGAATGCATGTCAAGTACTTAGCATAGTGTCTGGCACACAGAACACAATGGATGTGAGCAATTAATTATAGTCCCCTAGTTGTGCCAGCCAGACACCTGATTTTATTTATTTATTTATTTATTTATTTATATTTATTTATTTTTTTTGAGACAGCATTTCACTTCTGTCACCCAGGATGGAGTGTAATGGCTTGATCTTGGCTCACTGCAACCTCTGCCTCGCAGGCTCAAGTGATTGTCCTGCGTCAGCCTCCCAGGTAGCTGGGACTACAGGCGCACGCCACTGGACCTGGCTAATTTTTGTATTTTTTGTAGAGATGGGGTTTCACCATGTTGCCCAGGCTGGTCTCGAACTCCTGGGCTCTAGTGATCTGCCTGCCTCGGCCTCCCAAAGTGCTGTGATTACAGGCGTGAGCCACTGCGCCCAGCCCAGATACCTGATCCTTGATTCCTCCTCCCCATTCAGCCGTGACTAGCATGTGTTTAATCCCTTCTGGCTATCTCTATGATTAAACGCCACGACCTTACTCCCAGCTACCATCATGACTCTTCTGGATTACTACAACAGCTATTTGGCTATCGGCTTACCTTAGTGTTGTCTGGCTTCAATCTATTCACGCTTTGGCCAGAGTGATTGTTCTAAAATGCAACTCTGATCCTTTCACTCTCCTGCTTAAACTGACCATTGGTTCCCATTGCTTTCAAAACAAAATCTAAACCACTTTAAACCACTTAGCATGGCATTTAAGGCTCTTTATGATTGAACCCTGCTTTTCTCTCTACCCATTTTTCCCCTGAAATGCACTTCTGGATCACAGCACATGCTGTTTTCTCTCCTCCCCAGTCCACCAGCTCTCAGCTGGATTTTTTTTTTCTCTCTCTTTTTGAGACAGGATCTTACTCTGTTGGTTAGGTTGGAGTACAGTACTACGATCATGGCTCACTGCAGCCTTGACCTCCTGGGCTCATGTGATTCTCCCACCTCAGCCTCCCCAAGTAGCTGGGACTATAGGCGCATGCCAACACACACAGCTAATTTTCGTATTTTTTGTAGAGATGAGGTTTTGCTATTTTACCCAGGCTGGTCTTGAACTCCTGGGCTCAAGTGATCCACCCACCTCCGTCTCCCAAAGTGTTGAGATTACAAATGTGAGACACCACGCTTGACCCTGGAATGTTTTCTAACATGCCTTCCTTGATGCCTTTACCAACTTTGTATTATCTTTTTAATGTCTTAAGTTTACCTTTATAAGTTTGCTTCTATAATAGCACAGTTTATTTCTTTCTTTTTTGAGATGGAGTCTTGCTCTGTTGCCTAGGCTGGAGATCTCAGCTCACTGCAGCCTCCGCCTCCTGGGTTCCAGCAATTATTCTGCCTCAGCCTCCCAGGTAGCTGGGATTACAGGCACATGCCACCACGCTTGGCTAATTTTTGTATTTTTAGTAGAGACAGGGTTTTACCATGTTGGCCAGACTGGTCTCAATCTCCTAACCTCAGGTGATCCTCCCACCTCGGTCTCCCAAAGTGCTGGGATTACAGGCATAAGCCATCATGCCTGGCCTTTTTTACCACTGTATTCCCAGTGCTTTGTATAATGCCCAACATTTAAATGCTCAGTAAATATTTATTGAAGGAATCTATGACAACAGATACGATCTACTAAGTCTTAATATGTGCCAGGCCCGGTCCTAAATATGTTTTGTTTTATTGTGATAAAATATACATACATGAAATTTCTATTTTAATAATTTTAAGTATGCAATTCAGTACCATTAAGTAAATGTTGTATAATCATCACCACTGTTTCCAAAACTTTTCATCACCCAAAACAGGAACTCTGTACCCATTAGGCGTTAACTCCCCATTCATCTCTCTCCAGCCCCTGATGGCCTCTATTCTACTTTCTGTCTCTGTTTGGCTATCCTAGTTACTTCACAAAAGTGGAATCATACAATATTTGCCCTTTTTGTCTAGCTTATTTCACTTAGCATCTGTGTTGTAGCATGTATCAGTACTTCATTTGTTTTTATGGCTGAATAATATTCCATTGTATGTATATACCATATTTTGTTTATCTACTCATCTGTTGATGGACACTTGGGTTGCGTCCATTATTTGGCTATTGTGAATAATGCTACTATAAACACAGGGGTACAGATATATCTTTGAGACCTTGTTTGCATTTCTTTGGGGTATATGCCCAGAAGTAGAATTGCTGGGTCATCTGAAAATTCTATTTTTAATTTTTTGAGGAACTACTATACTGTTTTACATAGCAGCTGCACCATTTTATATTACCAATAGGGCACAAGGGTTCCAACTTGTTTCCTTCCTTCCTTCCTCCCTCCCTCGCTCCCTTCCTCCCTTCCTCCCTCTGGATCCTTCTTCCTTCCTTTTCTGTCACCCAGGCTGGAGTGCGGTGGCATAATCACAGTTCACTGCCACCTTGATCTCTCAGGCTCAAGCTATCCACCCACCTTGGCCTCCCAAAGTGCTGGGATTACAAGCATGAGCCACTGCACCTGACCTCTTTTATTTTATTTTATTTTATTTTATTTTATTTTTATAGTAGCCATCCTACTGGATGTGAAGTGGTATTTCCTTGTGGTTTGGCTTTGCATTTCCCTAATAACTAATGCTGTGGAGCATCTTTCCATGTGCTTATTTGCCATTTTTTGTCTTCTTTGAACATACATATATTCAAGTGTTTTACCTGTTTTTGAATTAGGTTGTTTTGACCAGCACGATGGCTTACGCCTGTAATCCCAGCAGTTTGGGAGGCCGAAGCCAGTGGATCACTTGAGGCCAGGAGTTTGAGACCAGCCTGGCCAACATGGCAAAACTCTGTTTCTACTAAATATACAGAAATTAGCCGGGCCTGGTGGCATGAGGCTGAGGCAGAAGAATTGCTTGAATCTGGGAGGCGGAGGTTACAGTGAGCCGAGATTGTGCTACTGCATTCCAGCCTGGGTGACTGAGCAGACTCTGTCTCAAAAAAAAAAAAAAAAGAATTAGGTTGTTTTGTTGTTGAGTTGTAAGTGTTCTTAATATATTCTGGATATTAATCTCATCAGATATATGACTTGCAAATATTCTCTCACATTCTGTGGGTTGCCTTTTCATTCTGTTGATAGTGTCATTTAATGCACAAAACTTTAAATTTTGATGAAGTCCAATTCATCTGTTTTTCCTTTGTTTGCCTGTATGTTTGGCATCACATCCAAGAAATTATCGCCAAATCCAATGTCAAAAAGATACACTCCTGTTCTCCTGTGTTTTCCTCTAAGAGTTTTACAGTTATTGCTCCTTAGTTTTAGGCGTTTTTTGAGACAAGAGTCTCACCCCAGGCTGGGCGCAGTGGCTCACATCTGTAATCCCAGCAGTTTGGGAGGCCAAGGCAGGCAGATCCCTTGAGGCCAGGAGTTGCAGACCAGCCTGGCCAACATGGCGAAACCCCATCTCTACTAAAAATACACAAATTAGCCGGGCGTGATGTCAGGCACCTGTAATTCCAGCTACTCGGGAGGCTGAGGCATGAGAATTGCTTGAAACTGGGAGGCAGAGGTTGCAGTGAGCTGAGATCGCAACAGTGCACTCCAGCCTGGGGGATAGAGCGATACTGTGTCTCCAAAAAAAAAAAGAGTCTCACTCTGTGGCCCAGGCTGGAGTGCAGTGGGACAATCTTGAGTCACTGCAACCACTGCCTCCCAGGTTCAAGAGATTCTAGTGCCTCTCTCCTGAGTAGCTGGGATTACAGGCATGCACCACCATGCCCAGCTAATTTTTGTATTTTTAGTAGAGATGGGGTTTCACCATGTTGGGCAGGCTGGTCTAGAGCTCCTGGCCTCAAGTGATCCACCCACCTCAGCCTCCCAAAGTGCTGGGATTACAGATATGAACCACTGTGCCCAGCCCTACATTTATTTATTTGAGATAGAATCTCCTTCTGTCATCCAGGCTGGAGTGCAGTTGCATGGGATTATTGATGTGAGCCACTGTGCCCAGCCCTACTTTTATGTATGTATCTACTTATTTGAGACAGGGTCTCCCTCTGTCATCCAGGCTGGAGTGCAGTTGCGTGATCCCAGCTCACTGCAACCTCTGCCTCCTGGGTTCAAGCGATTCTCCTGCCTCAGTTTCCCAAGTAGTTGGGACTACAAGAGTGTGCCACCACACCTGGTAAATTTTTCTATTTTCAGAAGAGACGGGGATTGATTCACCACGTTGGCCAGGCTGGTCTTGAACTCCTGACCTCAAGTCATCCTCCAGCCTCAGCCTCCCAAAATGCTGAAATTATAGGGGTGAACCACTGTGCCCGACCTCTAGTTTTTGTATATTTCTTAAATTTAGGTCTTAGATCCATTTTGAATTAATTTTTGTATACAGTATGAGGTAGGGGGTCCAATTTAACTCTTATGTTTGTGGATATCTGCTTTTCCCAGCATCATTTGTTAAACAGACTGTCCTTTCCACATTGAATAGCCTTGGCATCTTTGTCAAAAATCAGCTGACCATGGCCAGGTGCAGGGGCTCATGCCTGTAATCCCAGCATTTTGGGAGGCTGAGGTGGGCAGATCACGAGGTCAAGAGTTTGAGACCAGCCTGGCCAATATGGTGAAACCCCTAATAAAAATACAAAAAAAATTAGCTGGGCGTGGTGGCATGCGCCTGTAGTCCCAGTTACTCGGGAGGCTGAGGCAGGAGAATTGGTTGAACCCAGGAGGTGGAGGTTGCAGTGAGCCAAGATTGTGCCACTGCACTCCAGCCTGGGCAACAGAGGGAGATTCCGTCTAAAAAAAAAAAAATGTCGAGCACGGTGGCTTATGCCTGTAATCCCAGCACTTTGGGAGGCCGAGGCAGGCAGATCGCCTGAGGTCCAGAGTTCGAGACCAGCCTGACCAACATGGAGGTACCCCGTCTCTACTAAAAATACAAAATGAGGCCGGGTGCAGTGGCTCACGCCTGTAATCCCAGCGCTTTGGGAGGCCGAGGCGGGCAGATCACGAGGTCAGGAGATCCAGACCATCCTGGCTAACACGGTGAAACCCCGTCTCTACTAAAACCACAAAAAATTAGCCGGGCGTGGTGGCACACACCTGTAGTCCCAGCTACTCAGGAGGCTGAGGCAGAAGAATTGCTTGAACCCAGGAGGCAGAGGTTTCAGTGAGCTGAGACTGTGCCACTGCACTCCAGCCTGGGCAACAGAGCGAGACTCGTCTCAAAAAAAAGAAGATGAAAAAATACAAAATTAGCCTGGCGTGGTGGCGCTTGCCTGTAATCCCAGCTACTCCAGAGGCTGAGGCAGGAGAATTGCTTGAACCTGGGAGGCGGAGGTTGCGGTGAGCCGAGATCGCGCCATTGTACTCCAGCCTGGCCAATGAGAGCGAAACTCCAGCTCAAAAAAGAAAAAAGAAAAAAAAATCAGCTGACCATATATGTGAGTGTTTATTCTGGGCTCTCTATTCTCTTTTTTTTTTTTTTTTTTTTTTTTGAGACAGAGTCTCGTTCTGACACCAGGCTGGAACGCAGTGGTGCAATCTCGGCTGGCTGCAACCTCCACCTCCCGGGTTCAAGTGATTCTCCTGCCTCAGCCTCCGGAGTAGCTGGGACTACAGGCGCGTGCCATCACGCCCGGCTGATTTTTGTATTTTTAGTAGAGACGGGGTTTCACCATGTTGGCTAGCATGGTCTCGATCTCTTGGCCTCGTGATCTGCCCACCTCGGCCTCCCAAAGTGCTGGGATTACAGGCCTAAGGCACCGCGCCCGACCCTCTATTCTCTTTTGTTGGTTTACCTGCCTGTTCTTACGCCAGTACCACACTGTGTCTTACACATTACATTTAATCCTCACGATACCTTTTTGAAGTAGAGATTCTTATTCTATAATTGAGGAAACAATCTCAGAAAAAATTAGCTGAAGGAAACACAGCTAGTAACCGGAAAGCTACAGTTTAAATGTATCCAATTCTAAAAATTGGAAATAAAATCAGTTTTGTTTTGTCGAGATGGAGTCTCCCTCTGTCGCCCAGGCTGCAGTGCAGTGGCGCGATCTTGGCTCACTGCAACCTCCACCTCCCGGGTTCAAGCAATTCTCCTGCCTCGGCCTCCTGAGTAGCTGGGATTACAGGTGCCCACCACCACACCCAGCTAATTTTTGCATCTTTTTTTTAGTAGGGATGGGGTTTCACCATGTCGGGCAGACTGGTCTCAAACTCCTGACCTCAAGTGATCCACCCGCCTCGACCTCCCAAAGTGTTGGGATTACAGGCGTAAGCCACCACACCTGGCCTAAAACCAGTTTCTAGAAACACATTTCTCCATAGGGAATTGAACGCAGACTGTTAGAAGCACCAAAACAAAATAAATTTACAACAACCCTGCAATGTTGAAACTCATTAACCCATTCAACAGAGTTTTTGAGTGAATATTTTGTGAGACATTGGTGTTAGAAGCTGTAGGTGGGGAAACTGATTTGTGAATAAGTTGAGCAGTAGGTTCAAACTACCCCAACTTGTTCCTTCAGAGCCAGGCTTTATCCTGTTATGTCGTGCTGCCCCATCAGGGAAGGTGGGGCTTGGTATGTACATTGTTATCTTTAGATACAAAAATCTCCTACTATCTGGGGAATGTGAATAACCTCCCTGAAGAACAACTGCATCTTCTAGTCAGCCTACCACCAAGAAGACATTTTGGAACTTTAGTTTGGATAGTTTATAATATAAAAATAATGGAATTTTTTCCATTTCTCATATAAGAAATTGTGTCATAATACTGGACAATCTTTTTCCAAACTATCTTTGTCCACACACATGTTGTTATGAATCATCGATTTAAAGAGTCAGTAGGGGCCGGGCGCGGTGTTTCAACCCTGTAATCCCAGCACTTTGGGAGGCCGAGGTGGGCGGATCACGCGGTCAAGAGATGGAGACCATCCTGGCCAACATGGTGAAACCCCGTCTCTACTAAAAACACAAAAGTTAGCTGGACGTGGTGGTCGCGCGCCTGTAGTCCCATCTACTCGGGAGGCGGAAGTTTCAGTGAGCCGAATGCACTCCAGCCTGACGACAGAGCGAGACTCCGTCTCAAAAAATAAAAAATAAAAATAAAAAATAAAGGGTCAGTAGGTTAGAGCCTCATTTTGGAGAAAAGTTAATATATAGACCTATTGATAGAATGGAGAAAACAATACTGGTAAGTCTCACTTGTCATTTATTGAGCCCAAAGTGCTGGGATTACAGGCGTGAGCCACGGCGCCCGGCCTGACACCACTGTTAAATTAGGGAGAAAGGGTTTACTTTCTACCAGAAAGGCTGTGTTTGAACACAAACGCAGAAGCCTCGCTCTTCATTCTAGCCTAAGTTTACTTTTGCGCACTTATTCTCCATATGAGGAAAACAGCAAGTAGCCCAATTTCCGCTTCAGGAAGTTAAAGACATTAACTTGGCAGAAATCGGCCGGGCGCGGTGGCTCACGCCTGTAATCCCACCACTTTGGAAGGCTGAGGCGGGCGGATCACGAGGCCAGGAGATCGAGACCATCCTGGCTAACACGGTGAAACCCCGGTTCTACTAAAAATACAAAAAATCAGCCGGGCGTGGTGGCGGGCGCCTGTAGTCCCAGCTACTCGGGAGGCTGAGGCAGGAGAATGGCGTGAACCCGGGAGGCGGAGCTCGCAGTGAGCCGAGATCGCGTCACTGCACTCCAACCTGGGCGACAGAGCGAGACTCCGTCTCAAAAAAAAAGCTAAAAAAAAAACCTTGGCAGAAATCTAGCTAATAGGTTTAGCCTGGGAAATAGAAAGCAAGGAACTTGCTCAGGGAAACTTTTCGGTTCTGCGACGCATGCGTTCAGCCTCCAAGAAAGTGGCAAATACGGCTGCGCGAATTGGCGGCCCGGCCCTCCTTGGTCACGTGTTGGGAGACAGCGGCGTGGCGGCGGCGGTGGCGGTAGCGACGGCAGGCCGTAGGGCGGTCAGAAGGTTTCCGGTTCCGGTGTAACGTTCGGGCTCCGTCTCAGGGGCTGAAGTTTGTGAGGTGAGTAGTGGCCCCGGGCCCACAGAGGGTAATTCCAGTCCGCGCCACTGTGGCCGGGGACTCAGTCCAAGGGGAGGACCGAAGCGGGAGGGTTCAGCGGGAAGGAGTGTGAAAGGAGTACCTGGTTTGGTGGGAGAAGAGGTTGGAATGAGATTGTTGAGAGGAAAAGGGCGGGGGCGGGAAGGAGACCGGGTTGGGAGACCAGCTCTGGGGTGAGGAGTTTAGGTAGAACAAGGTAGAGTAAGAGACTGGTTGGAGTGACGGAGAGAGTAAAAATGAAGATTAGCGGGGGAGGTGGGGGGCTGCAGAGGGAAACTCAGGTTGTAGCAAACAAGAGCACGGAGTAAGGAATTCCTTCAGAAGACTGGATTTGGATTCTGCTGCCTGCTCATTGAGAGGAGAGATCATTGTACCTCGCTTTCCTTCCGCACCCCCACTACCCCCGCACCTCGCAGTTATTGTTGAGCATTTGATTAGTGACAAGGCTAATTACCGTTTGAAACTTTTTTGTCCATTGGCTGTTTAGTTTGCACGTCATCTTATGGAGGTAACAGTGGCACCTCATTTATTGCTTTGGGCTTTCAAATTGCTTATACTTTCTAGCCTATCATTCAATTCTAGTGGAATATAAGACCCGTTAAGGTGAGGACTCTTGTTAGTTTTGCTCACTGTTTTATGTATCCACCGCACCTAGTACATTGCTTGACACTTAGTAGTTACTCAATAAATATTTATTGAATGAATTAAGATGTAAATATGGCAGTCCTCATTTTGTAAGATGGTAAACTGTGGCTCCAAAGAATTACTTAACTTGCCCAAGGGCTTGTAAATGGTGGGGCTCAGTGTGCCAACTGTTTCTGTGTGAACTCTTGTTTTCACTTTCTATGGCATCTGGATATGCCGCTTTTGTGCAATACATGTGTAATATGTAGAAATTGGTACGCTGTATGTCTACTCATTGTGGGGTAATAGAACCACCATAGAATTACTCACATAACTTGTCACTGAGGCAGAAAATCTTTCAGTCTTAGTTTCATCACTTCAATCTACTAGCTTCCTTTGGATATATCAAAAGTAAGTCTATTTGGCAGCAAGTCTTATAGACTCTAGTATAGAGGCTAAACTTACCAAGAATGTAGAAGTTAATCAGACTGGATTTTTTGGAGAAAAGATGTCTTAAAACATCTTGAAAGATGATTCCCAGATCTTTGATAAGTGGCACTGCTGGGAATAGCTGAGCTTGGAAATTGAGGTCAGTCAATTTATTGACTCCCATTTAGATACCTTTTTTTTTTTTCCCCCCCGGGACGGAGTCTTGCTCTGTCGCCCAGGCTGGAGTGCAGTGGTGCGATCTCGGCTCACTGCAACCTCCACCTTCCATGTTCAAGGGATTCTCCTGTCTCAGCCTCCAGAGTAGCTGGGATTACAGGTGCAGGTCACCACGCCCAGCTAATATTTGTATTTTTAATAGGGATGGGGTTTCACCATGTTGGCCAGGCTGGTCTCGAACTCCTGATGTCAGATAATCCACCTGCCTTGGCCTCCCAAAGTGCTGGGATTACAGGCGTGAGCCACCGCACCTGGCTTTTTTTTTTTTTTTTTTGGAGCCACAGTTTCACTCTGTCGCCCAGGCTGGAGTGCACATGATTTTGGCTCACCGCAACCTCCGCCTCCTGGGTTCAAGTGATTTTCCTGCCTCTGCCTCATAAGTAGCTGGGATTACAGGTGCCCACCACCTCACCTGGCTAATTTTTGTATTTTTAGTAGAGACGGGTGCAGTGGGTCACGCCTGTAATCCCAGAACTTTCGGAGGCCAAGGTGGCCAGATCACTTGAGGTAAGGCGTTACCTGGCGGATATGGTGAAACCGTGTCTTTATTAAAACTACGAAATTGGCCAGGCGTGGTGGTGCATGCCTGTAGTCCCAGCTACTTGGGAGGCTGAGGCAGGAGAATCAAGTGAACCCAGGAGATGGAGGTTGCAGTGAACCAAGATTACGCCACTGCACTCCAGCCTGGGCGACGGAGTGAGACTCTGTCTCAAAAGAAAAATGAGGGTATTCTTTTCTGAGCTGAAGGATCATCAAGTCAGCTGATGGAGACCCTGTAGATTGAACATGATAATTACCTGTATGCAGAATTCCCACTGGGATGAATATGACCACAGAGAAATGTGACAGAACATTCTTTTTTTTTTTTTTTTTTTTGAGACGGAGTCTTACTCTGTTGCCCAGGCTGGAGTGCAGTGGCGCGATCTCGGCTCACTGCAACCTCTGCTGCCTGGGTTCAAGCGATTCTCTTTGTCTCAGCCTCCCGAGTAGCTGGGATTACAGGCGCCTGCCACCATGCCCAGCTAATTTTTTTTGTAGTTTTTAGTAGAGATGGGGTTTCACCATCTTGGCCAGGCTGATCTTGAACTCCTGACCTCGTGATCCACCCGCCTCAGCCTCCCAAAGTGCTGGGATTACAGGCGTGAGCCACCGCGCCCGGCCAGAACATTCTTAAAGATCATGAGATTTAATTTAATATCTAGGATGACTGACCTGGATAAACCCTCTTTTACTTGCATACCTTAAAAGAAGGGAATCCTACATAAGTCAGGGTTGGGTTAGGGAATGCCTGCCTGGAAGTAGGAAGAATGGAGAAGCTGGCCTCTGGATGGGCTTTTTTAGTTCTGTTTTAGTGTTACTAGGTTTGCAAGTCCTTGTTGATATGACAGGATCAAGAAAGAAGCTAGAACTAATTTCTCAGACTTAGCTTATTCACAGAGTTTGTTTATTCCGCAGATTTCATTGATCAACTTAAGAGTTAGAATTAAAAATCAAGTGGGATCTCTTTCTGCTTTGAGATATGGTTCTTGGGGAAAATATTTGCCTCCAAATGAGTTGGAAAAACTTGTCTAGGGATTGAGAATAGGGCTGGGGAATGCATTCCTGATGTACTAACCATTTCCCTGGATCACTTTAGTCTTTTTTTTTTTTTTGAGAGAGAGTCTTGCTTTGTCGCCCAGGCTGGAGTGCAGTGGTGCGATTTTGACTTGTTGCAAGCTCTACCTCCCTGGTTATTCCCCTGCCTCAGCCTCCCAAGTAGCTGGGATTACAGGCACATGCCACCACGCCCAGCTAATTTTTTTGTATTTTTAGTAGAGGCAGGGTTTCACCATGTTGGCCAGACTGGTCTCGAACTCTTGACCCCAGGCAGTCCATCCACCTTGGCCTCCCAAAGTGCTGGGATTACAGGCGTGAGCCACTGCACCCAGCCCACTTTAGTCTTTTCTTATTCTCTAACTTGTCTCTCTCTCTTTTTTTTTTTTTTTTTAGGTGTAGTATTGAGTCCTGTTTGAGCTATTGTTCTCTTTTTTCCTGAAAAATGGCACTGTCAAAGAGGGAGCTGGATGAGCTGAAACCATGGATAGAGAAGACAGTGAAGAGGGTCCTGGGTTTCTCAGAGCCTACGGTGGTCACAGCAGCATTGAACTGTGTGGGGAAGGGCATGGACAAGAAGAAGGCAGCCGGTATGTACCTTTCTGCATCTTTTGTCTTAACATATAGGGTGACCCCAAACACTGCTTTGAACTTCCTCAAAATTCTCTCTGTTGGGAACATCTAAAAAAACGGCAGGCCATATTTTATTTTCACCTGTATTATAGTGAAAATAGGCTAAATAATAATTTGCTTTTTCTCTTAATTGCTTATTTTTTATGTTATTTGTGATAGATTTTAAATCTTCGTTTGGCTACCATACTGAGTCACCTAAGTTAGATTTACTTAGGAAGTATGCTTAAGTCAGATAGGCATATTCAGATTCAGACTGAACATCTCAACATACAAAAATCTTCATGAAATACATGAAAAAGCTTGAAGGAGGTAGATTTTGTTAATGGTAGTCTTCTACAACTTGCTATTTGGGAAAGGTGAGGGTGGTTATTCATCTTAAACTTGATGTTCAAGGTAAACAGGTTGCTCTGACTGCACCACTTCCCACTCCAAAAAATTATAACTATTTTCACCTCACAGGGCAAGGTCATTTAGTGTAAGAGAGATGGGAATCCTACAAAAAACTTAAAATTTGTTTCACTCCTGGGAATAAAATTCCAGTGTTGGTACCTGTTATAGGCCTAGTATTAGACTATGTACTCTTACCTTTCCAACCCTACCACCGCCTTTCTTCCTGTCAGATCATCTGAAACCTTTTCTTGACGATTCTACTCTCCGATTTGTGGACAAACTGTTTGAGGCTGTGGAGGAAGGCCGAAGCTCTAGGCATTCCAAGTCTAGCAGTGACAGGAGCAGAAAACGAGAGCTAAAGGTAGGTTACAATTTACTGTCTAATGAGCTCAGGACTGTTTTGAATGGTAACAGAGTTGCTGAGCTTACCAGTTCACACGTTGATATCCTCTATTTAGAGCAGCAAATGTTCAAGAGAGGTACTTAGACATTAGAGTAGGAGAGATGAATTAGTGTCATCACCATCTGAACTACCTCTAAGTTCATGGGTTGAAATATCCAAAGAAATAATTGGCAGCTTTGTCTTTTTTTGGATAACAGGAGTTTTGATTCTCATGTTTCTCCATATTTCCTTTTTTTCCTTCTTACTGTTACTTATAAACTGATTGCTCTAAGATTTTATCTTTGATTTATTTGAGGCCTAATAAGTTGTTTTAGAATGTGACTCCACTGGTACCTGAGCTGTACACCTCATTGTTGCCTCTTTGTAGAGGTTTCTCTGCAATGCACTTGTAGATAGAATACCAAAAAATAACTATTATTTATTATATTCTTGAGAGCTTACCATTTGCTCTATGGCATATTGCTGGTCCTCTGCTGCCATGAGTGAAACACTTGGAGGAGTTGTCAGTACCCCCTTAACTACTACACTTTTTATTCTGTAGTTGCCGACTGATCCTGGCCTCTTTCAGTATTAGCAGTATCAAGTAGCCTATTTTTCTACTCATTTCCCAGTATCTCTCTTTAGGAAAAAAAAAAAAAGTTCTGTGACTGCTATCAAACCTTCCAAAGTTCTTCTGATACCTTGGCTATCCCATTACTTTTCCTGAGGGAAAAGAGTGAATAAGTAATGTCTGCTTGGTCCCCTGGCCAGGCTATGGAACTAAAATAAAAAAACAGAGAGATTTGTGCCCTTTGTGTTTGGAGCATTGTAGGGTGGTCAGAGAAGGAGAGATAGTCCTTGCCTTAAAACAATTTGTAATTTGTCAGGCAGTGTGGCATGTGCCTGTAATCCTAGCTACTTGGGAAGCTGAGGCAAGAGGATCTCTTGAGCCCAGGAGTTGCAATTTAGAAGAGGCAGGGGTATCACAAAATATATATTCACGTATTATAAAATCTAAGTAGCAGTTTCATGTAAATTTTAGGGTTGGTTATAGAATTTCAGACCTATGTTGAATTTTGTTATATTTAAGGTGGAATGATTGATCCACAGTATACACAGATCTGTACAGTGAAGATTATGTCACGATAGGGCATACTTCTTTTTTTTTTTCCTTTTTTTTTTTCCAAGGGTGAGTCTCACTCTGTCACCCAGGCTGGAGTACAGTAGCTCAATCTTGACTCACTGCAACCTCCACCTCCCAGGTTCAAGTGATTCTCCTGCCTCAGCCTCCTGAGTAGCTGGGATTACAGGCACATGCCACCATGCCTGGCTAATTTTTGTATTTTTAGTAGAGACGGGGTTTCATCATGTTGATCAGGTTGGTCTCGAACTCCTGACCTCAAGATCTGCTCGCCTCGGCCTCCCAAAGTGCTGGAATTACAGGCATGAGCCACTGCGCCTGGCCAGTAGGGCATACTTCTGTATGAGTGCTGAGGGCATGCTGTGAATGAAGTGACTACATTGGGTGGGATTAATAAAAATGGCTTCTTGAAGGAGGTGTCTAGATAGCCTTGGGATACGGGTCCCATTTTTGGTCCATTCAGGTCCCCACCCCACACAATATATTATGGGAGAGTCCTTTTTCTTGAACTGTAGGAGTTCCAGGAAGCGCTCGCCCCTGGCCGAGGATATGTCCTTGCAAAACACGAGCCCTCCTAGTGAAGAGGGGATGTCACCCAAAGCCTACCACCGGTGTGTACATTTGCTTTTTCCCATTGTCCCTTCCAGTTGGCCACTCTTGGTCCTGTTAAATTCACCTTGCAAATTAGTCATCATATTTGAGTTTCCATTGTTTGATGAAAACAAAGTGTTAATGGGGATTACTGAAGAAGAAAGAGAAAGCCCCTGTCCTGGAAGAGCTTAGACTTAGTTGGGAAAACTATACTAACATTGAAATACTTAACACTTGGCAAACAGAATATCAACAGTGTAATTTAACCTAATATGAACCAAGCTCTTACATGCTAAGAGAATGTGAAACAAAAGTTTAATCAGAGTGGGATAAGGTTATAATGAGGAAAGCTTCTTGGAGGAGGTGAGTTTTAGGCAGGATTTGCAACAGGGGTTGTGGAAAAGTTGAGAGAAATCATTATAAATGTGGGCAGTAGCATTTGCAAAGATCTTGAGATGGGAACATTTATAAGAACATGGGAATGAAATTTGTTTGACTGGATTAGGAGAATGTTGAAGTTGGGTGAGATGGTCCACTTGGTGGAGAGTCTAGTAGACCCTGCTTCTGGCAGGTGGCTATTTGCAAGGTTGTGTCATATTCCCCTGGGAATAGCCAGAAAATGCTGGTGGGGGCTAGGATAATTCTTCCCTTCTCCCCACGGGGAGGGATACAGCTTTTCTTTCATCTTGGGTTCCCTTAGGAGGTGTTTGGTGATGACTCTGAGATCTCTAAAGAATCATCAGGAGTAAAGAAGCGACGAATACCCCGTTTTGAGGAGGTGGAAGAAGAGCCAGAGGTGATCCCTGGGCCTCCGTCAGAGAGCCCTGGCATGCTGACTAAGCTCCAGGTTAGTGATTAGGGACTGGAAGCAAAGTGGTTTTGTGAGTTGAAGAAGCAAAAGGTGCATGGGTCTGTATTTATTGTGGAATTTTTTTTTTTAATTTTATTTTGAGGTGGAGTTTTGCTCTTGTCGCCCAGGCTGGAATACAGTGGCGCGATCTCAGCTCACTGCAGCCTCCGCCTCCCGGGTTCAAGCAAATCTCCTGTCTCAGCCTACTGAGTAGCTGGGATTACAGGCACCCACCACCAAGCCTGGCTAATTTTTGTATTTTTAGTAGAGATGGGGTTTCACCATGTTGGCCAGGCTGGTCTTGAACTCCTGATGTCAGGTGATGCACTCACCTTGGCCTCTCACAGTGCTAGAATTACAGGAGCGAGCCACTGCGCCCAGCTAATTTTTTGTATTTCTTTTAGTAGAGACAGGGTTTCACCATGTTGGGCAGGCTGGTCTTCAACTTCTGACCTCAGGTCATCTGCCCACCTTCGCCTCCCAGAGTGTTGGGATTACAGGCGTGAGCCAGCGTGCCTCGCCTTATTGTGATCTTGATTTGAATTAGTGTTTAGCATTTGGGGAAACTTTTTTTTTTTTTTTTTTTGAGATAGAGTTTCACTCTGTTGCCCATGCTGGAGTGTAGTGGCGTGATCTCAGCTCACGGCAACCTCCACCTCCCAGGTTCAAGCGATTCTCCTGCCTAAGCCTCCGAAGTAGCTGGGACTACATGCGAACACCACTACGCCTGGCTAATTTTTGTATTTTTAGTACAGACGGTATTTTGCCATGTTGGCCAGGCTGCTCTGGAACTCCTGGCCTCAAGTGATCTGCCACCTCAGCCATCCAAATGGCTGGGATTACAGGTGTGAGCCACCATGCCAGGCCAGCATTTGGGAAAATTTTATTTCCTGCTTTATGTTTTAGCATTCTTTGATTTGACCAGGAGTATTCTAGGTAAGGGTATTGAAATTGCCATTTACTGTGGCAAGCAAAGTGTGTTATGTACATTATTTGCCTAATTACCTATGTCGTTGAGTCATTGAGAAAATTAAATGAAATGATCAGAACTCATCCTAATGACAGAGGAGACTCTCCAAACATAATGCAAAGAAGATATAATCCACTGATAAATAATTTTAAGTTGACTTTGTATTTTTTTTAACAGGAAGTATTTGTGTTTTTTCAACTGGCATTGTTAAATAATACCACATAAGTGTTTCTTTTACCATTTAATATTTGAGGAGGGTAATAGAACATATACAGAAATATGGGTGGGTGGATTTGCATATATGTGATATTTACAGAAGGAAAGAAATGGATTTTTTGTGTGTGTGTGTGTGAAATGTTCTCTCTGTCACTCAGGCTGGAGCGCAGTGGTGCGATCTCGGTTCACTGCAGCCTCCGCCTCCCAGGTTCAAGTGATTCTCCTGCCTCAGCCTCCTAAGTAGCTGGGATTATAGGCATGTGCCACCATGCACGGCTAATTTTTGTATTTTTAGTAGAGACAGGGTTTCACCATGTTGACCAGGCTGGTCTGGAACTCCTGACCTCAAGTGATCTGCCTACCTTGGCCTCCCAAATTGCTGGGATTATAGGCGTGAGCCACTGTACCTAGCCTGTTTTTGTTTTTCAGGCAAGGTCTCACTTTTTTGTCCAGGCTGGAGTTCAGTGGCGAGATCTTGGCTTACTGCAACCTCTGCCTCCCGGGCTTGAGTGATCCTCCCACCTTGGCTTCCCAAGTAGCTGGGACTACAGGTCACCATGCCTGGCTGATTTTTGTATTTTTTTTAAAGATTGAGTTCCACCACGTTGCCCAGGCTGGTCTTGAACTCCTGGGCTGAAATGATCCTCCTGCCTCAGCCTCCCAAAGTGCTGGACTTACAGGTGTGAGCTACCACGCCCAGTCAATTATTTTCTTTTTTTGGGGGTGGGGGATGGAGTCTTGCTCTGTCACTTAGGCTGGAGTACAGTGGCGCGTTCTCGGCTCACTGCAACCTCTGCCTCCCGGGTTCACGCCATTCTCCTGCCTCAGCCTCCTGAGTAGCTGGGACTACAGGTACGTACCACCATGCCCGACTAATTTTTTGTATTTTTAGTAGAGATGGGGTTTCACCATGTTAGCCAGGATGGTCTTGATCTCCTGACCTCGTGATCCACCCGCCTCGGCCTCCCAAAGTGCTGGGATTACAGGCATGAGCCACCGTGCCAGGCCCAATGATGTTTTTTATGGAGAATGGGGATGGACGTATTCACAACATATCCTTTTGTTATGTTTCTTTCTTTTTTTTTTTGAGACGGAGTCTCACTCTGTCGCCCAGACTGGAGTGTAATGGCGCTATCTCGGCTCACTGCAACCTCCGCCTCCCGGGTTCAAGCTATTCTTCTGCCTCAGTCCCTTGAGTAGCTGGGATTACAGGCACGCGCCACCACGCCTAGCTAATTTTTTTGTATGTTTAGTAGAGACGGGGTTTCACCATGTTGGTCAGGCTGGTCTCGAACTCCTGACCTCGTGATCCGCCCGGCTCGGCCTCCCAAAGTGCTGGGATTACAGACGTAAGCCGCCAGGCCCAGCCTGTAATTTTTCATTTTATTTTATTTTATTTTTTGAGACGGAGTCTCGCTCTTGCACTGTTGCCTAGGCTGGAGTGCAATGCCGTGATCTCAGCTCACTGCAACGTCCGCCTCCTGGGTTCCAGCAGTTCTCCTGCCTCAGCCTCCTGAGTAGCTGGGATTACAGAACGTGCATCACCATGTCCAGCTAATTTTTGTATTTTTAGTAGAGATGGGGTTTCACCCTGTTAGCCAGGATGGTCTCGATCTCCTGACCTCGTGATCCACCCGCCTCAGCCTCCCAAAGTATTGGGATTACAGGCGTGAGCCACCATGCCCAGCCCTGTAATTTTTAATTTTTTTATTTTCTTTCTTTCGTTACTTATTTAGAGATGGAGTCTCCCCCTGTTGTCCAGGCTGGAGTGCAGTGGCATGATCTTGGCTCACTGTAACCTCCACCTTCTGGATTCAAGCGCTTCTCCTGCCTCAGCCTCCTGAGTAGCTGGCATTACAGGCGCCCACCACCACACCCGGCTAATTTTTGTATTTTTACTAGAGACGGTGTTTCACCATGTTAGCCAGGCTGGTCTTCAGCTCCTGACCTCAAGTGATTCGCCCACCTCAGCCCCTCAAAGTGCTGGGATTACAGGCGTGAGCCACCATGCCTGACCCTTCCGTAATTTTTGAATTTTGAATATATCACCTATTCAAGAAAAAATGTTAAAGACAAATGTTTAAAAATATCTTGAAGCAGTTTAAGAACAGGTCTGTTTTGCAAAATGTAAGAGGAGTTGTTTGGCCATACCCTCAAAGCTTATCATTCTGAACTTCTTTAGGATAGAAGGGGTTTATAGAGACTAGGGAGCAGGTCTTTGCACCATCGTCTCTTGTTTCCCAAACTAGTAGTTCAAGTACTAATATCATGCTTTTTTAAAAAAAATTAAGTATAGGCTGGGTGTGGTGGCTCACACCTGTAATCCCAGCACTTTGAGAGGCCGAGGTGGGCAGATCACAAGGTCAGGAGATCGAGACCATCCTGGCTAACAGGGTGAAACCCCATCTCTACTAAAAATACAAAAAATTAGCCGGGCGTGGTGGTGGGCGCCTATAGTCCCAGCTACTCGGGAGGCTGAGGCAGGAGAATGGCATGAACCCGGGAGGCAGAGCTTGCAGTGAGCCAAGATCGCACCACTGCACTGCAGCCTGGGTGACAGAGCGAGACTCCATCTCAAAAAAAGAAAAGAAAAATTAAGTATAATATTTTGTGTAGGTTCTGTTAGGTTTGCATGCATTATTTAAGTGGTTAACACTAGACCTATAAGGTAGGTACTGTTTTCTTCCCCCTTCTAGACACTTAGGAGGTTTAGAGACTAAGTTCCTTATCCAAGATAACAAAGGCATTAAGTGGCAGAGTTAAGATTCAAACTCAGGTTTCTCTGACTCCAGAGTCTCAATCATCACACTATATTACTACCTAATATGCTAATCTTGCTTTAGGAACATGGGTTGAAAAATTCCAGTGCTCACTTATCTTGACTAAATTTTTTGCACTGTGGTGCAGGCAGAATGTGGTATAGTCATTCAAAACATTTTAAGTGTCTAGACCTGAGAGCCTTGTGGGTTTAAAAACCTGAATGGGAGAAGTAAGAAGGAGAAATTAACAGTTTTTCAATTTTTTTCCTGGAGAGCAGATCAAACAGATGATGGAGGCAGCAACACGACAAATCGAGGAGAGGAAAAAACAGCTGAGCTTCATTAGCCCCCCTACACCTCAGGTATTGTGTCTAGATTACTCTGAACAGAATAATCTTTGGCACAGAATTTCTTGCCATCCACTCAAAATGAGAGACTAGAAGAGGTGACTACATGTTTCACTTCATAATCATCTGCTACAGTCTACCATGATGTGTGTGTATATCTGTGTGTATGTATGTGTGTTTGTCTGCCTGTCTTAATTCCTCTGATTTCTTTTTCTCTATCTCACAGCCAAAGACTCCTTCTTCCTCCCAACCAGAGCGACTTCCAATTGGCAACACTATTCAGCCCTCCCAGGCTGCCACTTTCATGAATGATGCCATTGAGAAGGCAAGGAAAGCAGCTGAACTACAAGCTCGAATCCAAGCCCAGCTGGCACTGAAGCCAGGACTCATCGGCAATGCCAACATGGTGGGCCTGGCTAATCTCCATGCCATGGGCATTGCTCCCCCGTGAGTGTCTATTTCATGGAATACCTTTTCATTTCTGAAGTTTGAGAAGCAATAAATACCTTTGAATGTTACTGATCTGGCTGGGTGCAGTGCCTCAGGCCTGTAATCGTAGCACTTTGGGAGGCTGAGGTAGGTGGATCACCTGAGGTCAGGAGTCAGGAGTTCGAGACCAGCCTGGCCAATATGGTGAAACCCCATCTCTACTAAAAATACAAAAATTAGCCGGGCGTGGTGGTGCATGCCTGTAATCCCAGCTACTCGGGAGGCTGAGGCAGGAGAATCGCTTGAACCCAGGAGGCAGAGGTTGCAGTGAGCTGAGATCGTGCCACTGCGTGGGTGACAGAGGGAGACTCCGGCTCAAAGAAAACAACAAACAAAATATTACTGATCCTCTTTTTCCACAGAACCTAGATCATTTCTCACAGTTTCATATTTCTTAGGTGTGATTGATTAACCAGTTGAATTTTTTCTCGTCTTCCCTGTTGCAGGGTTTATTCTTCTTATGATTTATATAACTGAGATTAAGGTTATTCATCTAATGTTGGAGCTAGGAGTAGAGCCAGGTTTCCTTCCTGGTTTCAAACTCAGATTTATCCATTAAACCACATTGTGTGAGACTAGATCTGAGGTTCCTCTGCAACTGGTCAAAGATGTTACCTTTTTTTTAGCATCTACAGTTGGTCTGGCATCCCATGAGTGACGTAAGAATTCAGGGATAAGGAAAGATAGGATTATAAATTCATGTAATTTATAAACTCATTTCATTTGGTTGTCCTGTATACTGAAATATCCACTTTGATATTTTTAATCAAGATATTATTGGCAGGGCGCGGTGGCTCACACCTGTAATCCCAGCACTTTGGGAGGCCGAGACTGGCAGATTGCTTGAGCTCAGGAGTTCAAGACCAGCCTAGGCAACATGGCAAAACCCCATCTCTCTAAAATATACAAAAATTAGTCAGGCATGGTAGAGCATGCGTGTAGTTCCAGCTACTTAGGAGGCTGAGGTGGGAGAATTTCTTTGGGCCTGGGAGGTTGAGGTTGCAATGAGCTGTGATTGTGCCACTGTACTTTAGCCTGGGCAGCAGAGTGAGACCATGTCTCAAAAAAAAAGATGGTATTGCTCACTGATGAGATTGTTCCCTAGAATTATTTTATTGTCCTTTTTTTTTTGTTTTGTTGTTGTTGTTGTTGTTGTTGTTGTTGTTGTTGTTGTTGAGAGGGAGTCTCACTCTGTCACCCAGGCTGGAGTGCAGTGATCTCGGCTCCCTGCAACCTCTGCCTCCCAGGTTCAGTAGCTGGGACTACAAGTGCCCATCTAAATTTTGTATTTTTTGTAGAGATGGGGTTTCACTGTGTTGCCAAGGCTGGTCTCGAACTCCTGGGCTCAAGCCATCCACCCGCCTCAGCCTCCCAAAGTGCTGGGATTACAGTGTGAGCCACCACACCCGTCCATCCAAATAACTCTTATAGAGAAGGCACTGCAGCCTCGACTTCCTGGGCTCAAGTGATCCTCCTCAACCTCCTGAGTAGGTGGGACCACAGGTATATGCCACCGCACCCAGCTAATTTTAAATTTTTTGTTGAGATGCAGTCTCCTTGTGTTGGCCAGACTGGTCTTTAACTCCTGGGCTCAAGTGATCCCTCTGCCTTGGCCTCCCAAAATGCTGTGGTTCCAGGCTTGAGCCACCACGCCTGGCTTTATTTTGTTTTTTGCTTGCCTTAATGTTCCATACAGGATTTATTTCTTTGCGGGCTATTTTTCAGGAAGGTGGAGTTAAAAGACCAAACGAAACCTACACCACTGATCCTGGATGAGCAAGGGCGCACTGTAGATGCAACAGGCAAGGAGATTGAGCTGACACACCGCATGCCTACTCTGAAAGCCAATATTCGTGCTGTGAAGAGGGAACAATTCAAGCAACAACTAAAGGAAAAGCCATCAGAAGACATGGAATCCAATACCTTTTTTGACCCCCGAGTCTCCATTGCCCCTTCCCAGCGCCAGAGACGCACTTTTAAATTCCATGACAAGGGCAAATTTGAGAAGATTGCTCAGCGATTACGGACAAAGGTATCTGGCTTAGAGTATAACACAGAATTTGGAAAAAGTTAAGAAGCTGACAAGAAAACATTGTTAAATCTCTATGTTCTAGGAAATTAGATAAATAGGTCATTTAAAGCAGCAGTCCTCAACCTTTTTGGCACCAGGGACTTGTTTCATGGAAGATAATTTTTCCCCTGGAGTAAGGATGGTTTCATGATGGTTCAAGCACATTACATTTATTGTGTACTTTATTATTATTATTTTTTTCGAGATGGAGTGTCGCTCTTGTTGCCCAGGCTGGAGTGCAATGGGGCGATCTTGGCTTGCTGCAACCTTTGCCTCCCAGGTTCAAGTGATTTTCCTGCCTCAGCCTCCCGAGTAGCTGGGATCACAGGCATGTGCCACCACGCCTGGCTAATTTTGTATTTTTGGTGGAGACGGGGTTTCTCCATGTTGGTCAGGCTGGTCTCGAACTCCTGACCTTAGGTGATCTGCCCACTTTGTCCTCCCAGAGTGCTGGGATTACAGGCGTGAGCCACCGCACCCGCCTTTTTTTTTTTTTTGGGCGGGGAGGGGGATGGAGTCTTGCACTGTTACCTGGGCTGGAGTGCAGTGGTACAGTCTCAGCTCACTGCAACCTCTGCCTCCTGGGTTCAAGCAATTCTCCTGCTTCAGCCTCCTGAGTAGCTGGGACTGCAGGCATGCGCCGCCATGCCTGACGAATTTTTTGTATTTTTAGTAGAGACAGGGTTTCACTATGTTGGCCCGGCTGGTCTTAAACTCCTGACCTTGTGATCTGCCTGCCTTGACCTCCCAAAGTGCTGGGATTACAGGCGTGAGCCACTGTGCTGGCCTATTTCTATTATTATTTTATTATAATATATGATGAAATAATTATATAACTCACCATAATATAAAATCACTGGGAGCCTTGAGCTTGTTTTCCTGCTGAAATGGTCCCATTTGGGTGTGATGGGAGACAGTGACAGATCATCAGGCATTAGATTCTCATAAGGAATGTGCAACATAGCCCCCTCACATGTACAGTTAGTTCACAATAGGGTTCGCGCTCCTATGAGAATCTAATGCCACTGATGATCTGACAGGAGGTGGAGCTCAGGCCATAATGCGGGTAATAGGGAGCAATCGTAAGTACAGATGAGACTGTTGGCTTGCCTGCTGCTCACCTCCTGTTGTGCAGCCCAGTTCCTAAAAGACTGGTGGGTTGGGGACCCCTGATTTAAAGCAATGAATACTTTGAAAAATGTGCTGGACAAGATGGCTCAAGCCTGTAATCCCAGCGCTTTGGGAGGCCGAGGTGGGTGGATCACGAGGTCAGGAGTTCAAGACCAGCCTGCCCAACATGCTGAAGCCCCGTCTCTACTAAAAGTACAAAAATTAACCGAGCGTGGTGGTGGGTGCCTGTAATCCTAGCTACTTGGGAGGCTGAGTCAGGAGAATCACTTGAAACTGGAAGGCAGAGGTTGCAGTGAGCCGAGATCGCACCACTGCACTCCAGCATGGGCAAAAGAGCGAAACTCCGTCTCAAAAAATATATATATATATTTATTAATATAATACATAATTTTTTTAGCAGATTTTACTTCCTAATTCGTTTCTACATAAGTGGAAATATTATGAAATTGAGTTTGAAAATTCTCCACATACAACTAAGTGGAGGGAAACAATTTGAAACATTCTGAGTGACTAAGGAAGGCTTGCCTGTAGTTAAAATTTAATGAGACAGTACACCTGGAGAGTTGAATTGATTGTATATTGAATGACCTTTGCCTTTTTATCCTCTCAAAGTGAGGTTTTCATAAAATTCTTTTTTTTTTTTTTTTTTGAGACGGAGTCTCGCTCTGTCACCCAGGCTGCAGTGCAGTGGCACGATCTCAGCTCACTGCAAGCTCCGCCTTCCGGGTTCACGCCATTCTCCTGCCTCAGCCTGCCGAGTAGCTGGGACTATAGGCGCCCGCCACCACGCCTGGCTAATTTTTTTGTATTTTTAGTAGAGACGGGGTTTCACCGTGTTAGCCAGGATGGTCTCGATCTCCTGACCTCATGATCCTCCCACCTCGGCCTCTCAAAGTGCTGGGATTACAGGCGTGAGCCACCACACCCGGCCATAAAATTCAATTTCTGGGTATTACTGCAGGCATATACTGTGGAGTTCAGGGAGGGGTTGAAGGTGAGATCTATGTATATGAACTGAATAAAAGATAAAATAAAGCAGAACAACTCCTTTCTAAGCTTTCAGAAATTATGAACTTGTTGCGTTAGGTGTAAAGAGTTCAATGGGGAAGTGTTTTAAAATTTGGGATTCTTGGCCGAGGTGGGCGAATCACTAGGTCAGGAGATCGAGACCATCCTGGCTAACATGGTGAAACCACTTCTCTACTAAAAATACAAAAAAATGAGCCGGGCGTGGTGATGGGCACCTGTAGTCCCAGCTACTCGGGAGGCTGAGCCAGGAGAATGGCGTGAACCCGGGAGGCGGAGCTTACACTGCACTGCACTGCAGCCTGGGTGACAGAGTGAGACTCTGTCTCAAAAAAAAAAAAAAAAAAAATTTGGGATTCTGGCCGGGCACAGTGGCTCATGCCTGTAATCCCATCACTTTGGGAGGCCGAGGCGGACAGATCACCTGAGGTCAGGAGTTTGAGACCAGGCTGAGCAACGTGGAGAAACCCCATCTCTACTAAAAATACAAAATTAGCTGAGGGTGGTGGCACATGCCTGTAATCCCAGCTACTGAGGAGGCTTAGGCAGGAGAATCGCTTAAACCTGGAAGGTGGAGGTTGCTGTTAGCCAAGACCATGCCATTGCACTCCAGCCTGGGCAAGAAGAACAAAACTCCGTCTCAAAAAAAAAAAAAATTGAGATTCTACACATTCTGTTTTCTATGACTCCAATTTATCTTTCTGTCTTGGATTATCTTGTTTTTAGGCTCAACTGGAGAAGCTACAGGCAGAGATTTCACAAGCAGCTCGAAAAACAGGCATCCATACTTCGACTAGGCTTGCCCTCATTGCTCCTAAGAAGGAGCTAAAGGAAGGAGATATTCCTGAAATTGAGTGGTGGGACTCTTACATAATCCCCAATGGCTTTGATCTGTGAGTTTGTTTTAGTACCTTTTTAAAAAAACAGTTTTTAATCAGCTGAGTTTAAGACTCAAGTTAATACCTTTTAGTAAAGCTATGGTTTTAGTGGGAAGGATGGTACTCATTCATTAATTAAAATTTTTAAATCCAAGAGAGATAAGTAACTGTACACAAGGTCCTGTATTTTTTTTTTTTTTTTTTTTTTTGAGAGGGAGTCTCGCTCTGTCATCCAGGCTGGAGTGCAGTGGCACGATCTCAGCTCACTGCAACCTCCACCTCCCGGGTTCAAGAGATTCTCCTTGAATTCTCCTTGAATCTCAGCCCCTCAAGTAGCTGGGACTACAGGTGTGTGCCACCACGCCCATCTGCTTTTTGTATTTTTGATAGAGACAGGGTTTTGCCATGTTGGCCAGGCTGGTCTCGAACTCCTGACCTCAGGTGATCTGCCCACCTTAGCCTCCCAAAGTGCTGGGATTACAGGCGTGAGCCACTGCACCTGGCCAAGCTCCTGCATTTGTAAGTGATGTATCGTATATATAGGCTGTTTTTAGCTTTTGGGGTTAATGTAGGATAACCAGGGACACAATCTACAAAAGCAAAGTCTAGAATTCTTTTTGCTCTGTTACACATTGTTGCCTGTTTTTAGCATTATTTTCCTTAATTACATTCTTTTGCTACGTATTATAGGTGTTTACATTTCCTAAAGATCTCATTGTGATAGAGCAAGGATTATTAGTTGGTAGGTGAGATAATAGTAAATATAGCATATAAGACTGGGCTTGGTGGCTGACACCTGTTATTCCAGCACTTTGGGAGGCTGAGGGCTGAAGGATTGCTTGAGCCCAGGAGTTAAAGACCAGCTTGGGCAATATGGTGAGACCTCGTTTCTACAAAGATTAAAAAAAAAAAAAAGTAGCTGGGCATGGTGGCTTGTGCCTGTAGTCCTGGCTACCCAGGAGGCTGATGTGAGAGAATCACTTGAGCCCAGGAGGGTCTGTGCTGCAGTCAGCTATGATCATGACCACTGCACTCTATCCTGGACAACAGGGTGAAACTCTGTCTCAAAAAAAAAAAGGATATAAGACACATTTGAAGAGCTTTAAATATATCTGCTCCATCCTTTTTTTTTTTTTTTTCCTGAGACGGAGTTTCGCTCTTGTTGCCCAGGCTGGAGTGCAGTGGAGCAATCTTGGTTCACCACAGCCTCCGCCTCCTGGGTTCAAGTGATTCTCCTGCCTCAGCCTCCCAAGTAGCTGAGATTATAGGCATGCACCACCACGCCTGGCTAATTTTTGGTGTTTTTAGTAGAGACGAGGTTTCTCTATGTTGGTCAGGCTGGTCCCAAATTCCCGACTTCAGGTGATCCACCCGCCTCAGCCTCCCAAAGGGCTGGGATTACAGGCATGAGCCACCACGCCTGGCGTTTTTTTTTTTTTTTTTTTTTTTTTTAAGACAGAGTCTCACTCTGTTGCACAATCTCAGCTCGCTGCAACCTCTGTCTCCTGGGTTGAAGCAGTTCTTCTAGCTCAGCCTCCTAAGTATCCGGGACTACAGGCAAATACCACCACACCTGGCCAGTTTTTATATTTTTAGTAGACAAGAGTTTCACTATTTGGCCAAACTGGTCTCAAACTCCTGACCTCAGGTGATCCACCTGCCTTCATCTCCCAAAGTGCTGGGATTATAGGCATAAGCCACATCACCTGGCCCTGCTCCATCATTCTGATACATGGCTTTAGTAGATTTTGTCTTAGCCTTTCGTTGCCCATTCTTTGTCAGCCACTGTTCCAGGGACTTATTGTCACTAATGAGAGAACATAGCGTCTGTCAGCTGTGGCATGGTAGAAAAAAGGTTGAGAATGATTGCTGTGGAGAGTGTGTTCAACCATAGAGGGACTCAGTTTTCTCATCATGAAAATTATGTGTAATTTAACTATATATTTTAGGTACCTAAATGCTATTTTAGGTATATCAAGCACAAGAACCCATTATAGAGAGTGGATTTTTTCATTGTATTTCTGAGACTCCTCTCTTAGAATCATCTCTACCCACATATCGTGTTTTCTTTTCTTCCTACAATTTTAGTACAGAGGAAAATCCCAAGAGAGAAGATTATTTTGGAATCACAAATCTTGTTGAACATCCAGCCCAGCTCAATCCTCCAGGTAATGTATAGATTCCTGAATCAAGTCTCTAGAGCAGCATTACCCACTGGAAATTTATACAGTGAGGAACATGTTCTGTATCTGTGCTGTTCAATACAATAGCCACTACCCATGTGTAATTCTTTTTTTTAATTCAGTTTTTTTCCTGACAATAGTTTGTTGTTTGACCAGTGAACATACATTTTAAGTGCATATTCCTGTGCTTAGAATTTCATGAGACAGCCAAGCATGGTGGCTCATGCCTCTAATCCAAACACTTTCGGAGGCCAAGGCAGGAGGATTGCTTGAGGCCAAGAATTCAAGACCAGTCTGGGCAACACAGTGAGACCCATCTCAAGGAAAAAAAATTTGGCTGGGTATGGTGGCTCATGCCTGTAATCACTGCACTTTGGGAGGCTGAGGTGGGCAGATTGCTTGAGCTCAGGAGTTCGAGATCTAGGCAACATGGCAAAACCCCATCTCTACAAAAAATAAATCAGCCGGGCATGGTGGTGTGCATCTGTAGTCCCAGCCTCTTGGGAGGCTGAGGTGTGGAGGATGGCTTGAGCCTGGGAGGTGGAAGTTGCAGTGAGCTGAGATGGTGCTGCTGCACTCCAGCCTGGATGATACTGCCAGATCTTGTCTCAAAAAAAAAAAAAAAAAAGAAAGAAAAAAAAAACCCAAAATTTCATGAAGCTTTACATTTACAGTTCCCTGGTTGTTCCTAGGAAACAGCCCTCAGCTTGCTCCTTTTATAGAACCACATGTTGTTGTGGCATCCACAGCTAAATGCAAATGCAAGAGCCAAACTCTTGGGTTGGCGTGTTATTAGATGCGATATGCTCCACTACCCACTGTGAGGGATGCTAACTCCAAAGGGCTTTTTGTTAGTTTCCCAAAGTTGAAACTGGGAAACAAAGTTGCTTCTATTTTTTTTTTTTTTTTTTTTTTTTTGAGGAGTTTCGCTCTTGTGGTCCAGGCTGCAGTGCAACGGCATGATCTCAGCTCACCACAACCTCTGCCTCCTGGGTTCAAGCAATTCTCCTGCCTCAGCCTCCTGAGTAGCTGGGATTACAGGCATGTGCCACCACGCCCAGCTAATTTTGTATTTTTAGTAGAAACAGACTTTCACCATGTTTGGTCAGGCTGGTCTTGAACTCCTGACCTCAGGTGATCTGCCAGCCTTGGCCTCCCAAAGTGCTGGGATTATAGGTGTGAGCCACCGCGCCTGGCCTTTTTTTTTTTTTGAGTTGGAGTTTCGCTTTTGTCACCCAGGCTGGAGTGCAATGGCACTATCTCCGTTCACTGCAACTTTCACCCCCCTGGGTTGAAGCGATTCTCCTGCCTTAGCCTCCGGAGTAGCTGGGATTATAGGTGCCTGCCACCACACCTGGCTAGTTTTTGAACTTTTAGTAGAGACAGGGTTTTGCCATGTTGGTCATGCTTGTCCTGAACTCCTGACCTCAAGTGATCTGCCCACCTAGGCTTCCCAAAGTGCTGGGTTTACTGGCGTGAGCCACCGCAGCTGGCCCTAATTTTGTTTTCTACATTTGCCAGGTATCATTGAATGAGGGGGTTTAACAGCTTAAAGGAAAACAACTAAGAACACTACTTAAGAAAGATAAGAGGCCAGGCGAGGTGGCTCACGCCTATAATCCCAGCATTTTGGGAGGCCGAGGCGGGCAGATCACGAGGTCAAGAAATCAACACCATCCTGGCTAACAAGGTGAAACCCCATCTCTACTAAAAATACAAAAATTAGCCAGACGTGGTGGCGGGCGCCTGTATTCCCAGCTACTCAGGAGGCTGAGGCAGGAGAATGGCGTGAACCCAGGAGGCAGAGCTTGCAGTGAGCTGAGATTGCGCCACTGCACTCCAGCCTGGGCAGCAGAGCGAGACTCCGTCTCAACAAAAGGAAAGATAAGAATGTTTTTTAAAAACATAGCCATATTGCCGGGCACCAGGCCTGAACTGATTTTAATCTTACTGATCCCTTATTAACGAGTTTTCTTCATTTTCTATTTAAAGTTTATACACACACACACACACACACACGTTTTTTGAAATGGAGTCTCGCTGTGTTGCCAGGCTAGAGTGCAGTGGCAAGTGGCACAATCTCGGCTCACTGCAACCTCCACCTCCCGGATTCAAGTGATTCTCCTGCCTCAGCCTCCCGAGTAGCTGGGACTACAGGTGCGTGCCACCACGCCCAGCTAATTTTTGTATTTTTAGTGGAGTCAGGGTTTCACCATGTTGGCCAGGCTGGTCTCTATCTCTTGACCTCGTTCGTGATCTGCCCACCCATGCCTCCCAAAGTGCTGGGATTACAGGTGTGATCCACCGCACCTGGCCTCAATATATTTTTTACATAAAATGTTTATAATAGAGTTGGGTCTCACTTGGTTGTCCAGGCTGGTCTCGAACTCTTGGGCTCACGCCATCCTCCCACCTTGGCCTATCAAAGTGCTAGAATTACAGGCATAAGCCACTGCGTCCAGCCTAAAGTTTCTTTTAATGATATTGATATTTACCTAGGTTTCTTTAATATTTTTATTGCTGTCCGGGCCTGGTGGCTCATGCCTGGCCCAACATGGTGAAACCCCATGTCTACTAAAAATACAAACATTAGCCAGGCATGGTGGCGTGTGCCTGTAATCCTAGCTACTCGGGAGGCTGAGGCAGGAGAATTACTTGAACCCAGGAGGCAGAGGCTGCAGTGAGCTGAGATCGTGCCATTGCACTCCAACCTGGGTGACAGAGTGAGAGAGAAAAAAATATATATATATATGTATTCTTACTGCTTTGGTATACTAATATCTCTGCCTGACAGTTGACAATGACACACCAGTTACTCTGGGAGTATATCTTACCAAGAAGGAACAGAAAAAACTTCGGAGACAAACAAGGAGGGAAGCACAGAAGGAACTACAAGAAAAAGTCAGGCTGGGCCTGATGCCTCCTCCAGAACCCAAAGGTGCATTTCTCAGTGGCCTCTTCTGTTAAAAAGAGTGGCAAGTTTATGTCTTTAATCCTGGAGGAACTTTAACATCTCTGTGTTTGAGTGATTTCTGTTTCTAAGAATTATTCTTGGGGTCCTTTTTCTCCCAGTTTTCTACCATCTTTTCATATTAAGATAGGTCAACACATTCATTATAGAGGCCATTTATGACTTATTTTTAAGCATACTGATCATACAACACTCTGGTTTTCCTGGAAGAATACAGGTCTTGAAATTCATGGAGATAGTAGTTGCAGTATTTGCGTAGACTTTTTATGTACATAATTCTTAATGTTTTAATTTTTACAATGAAAGTACAGGATAAAAAACTTGACCCTGTAGTTACATTCTCGTTCAGCAGTATTTTGACTGAGCACTATTATTTATAAGCTCTTTCACTAGATGCTGTGATCAGTGTGAAAAATATGAAAGAAATTAAGTTCCACATCCTTCATAAATTTTCAGATAATGTAAATGCATACCAATCTTCAACTTAATTGTGTGAACTTCTGCAAATGCTGAAGTGATTGGATGGGATTTTCAAGATAGGAGTTATTGGAGGAAGTGAGTTTAGAGCAGAGATTTGAAATAGGTAAATAATATGAATTGGTATGGAAGAAATAACAAGTTACTCCAGCTGGAGAAGTGACTTCAAAGACTGATTGTTGTCCTCTCTTCACTGCAGTGAGAATTTCTAATTTGATGCGAGTATTAGGAACAGAAGCTGTTCAAGACCCCACGAAGGTAGAAGCCCACGTCAGAGCCCAGATGGCAAAAAGACAGAAGTAAGTGCCATGGGATTGGGTGGAAACCTCGGGCAAGTACCTTTCCCAAACTCTTCTGGGGGGTCCATATTTGGAGGGAGGGGAGAGTTCTCCGTTGCTCTCTCTTTCCCTCAGCCCTGCCTCTGATCTTCAATGCCTTTCTCACTTGTGGATGTCCTTCCTGTCACGACAGAGCGCATGAAGAGGCCAACGCTGCCCGAAAACTCACAGCAGAACAGAGAAAGGTCAAGAAAATTAAAAAGCTTAAAGAAGACATTTCACAGGGGGTACACATATCTGTATATAGGTAGGTGTCCATACTGGGCCAAACTTCCCCTTAGAATTACTAAAACATTTTCCAAGTGCTTGAGGCAGAATCATTGTGGCCTAAAAGCATACCTAACACCAGTTCCTAATCTCTTTTAATGACCCTAGTGTGGATCAAGAGCTAGTAAATCTTGTAAAATAGCGAGAGTTAATGACTTATGTTTATGGTTACCCAGTTCTTCCCTCTCAAGTCTTTTTTTTTTTTTTTTTACCAGAATATTAGTTCTGAACAAGTCAATATACTTGTTCAGGCCAAGATGTGAACTAAAGATTGTATGTCCTTTGAGAACTATAAAATATCATCCTATTTCTTTTTTTTTTCATCTTTTTTTTTTTTAAATGGTCTGAGTTTGCTTCCAACATCCATGGAAGCATTACAAATTTTCTTTCCTCCGTAGTCATATCCTTACCCTGATGTATTGCTGTGTTTCATCCTCACTCCAAAATGCATTTTATATGTTGTAAATATTTTTCTACCTTTGTGTTGATTTAATGTTTTTATTCTTTTATGTTGAGTACATGTGTATCTTCTATTTTTAAAATGTGCTTATTTCTATTAACTAGTTTTTTATTATAAAAGTGGTACATTATCACAAAAATAGTGAATGCTTATTAAGATTTAAAAAATTTTCTGACAACACAGAAGAATACTTACTCAAAATGTCTCCTTTCTATTCTCTGATCCCTTAGAACCACTCTCTTTAGGTAATTGCTATTAACAGTTTTTCACATATCCTCCTAGAAAATTTTCATGCCTATATAGTGATCCTATATATATATTTTATTTATTTATTTATTTATTTAGAGACGGAGTTTCAGTCTTGTTGCCCAGGCAGGAGTGCAATGGCGTGATCTCAGCGCACTGCAACCTCTGCCTCCCAAGTTCAAGCAATTCTCCTGCCTCAGCCTCCTGAGTAGCTAGGATTACAGGCACGCACCCCCACGTCCGGCTAATTTTTGTATTTTTAGTAGAGATGGGGTTTCACCATGTTGGCCAGGCTGGTCTTAAACTCCTGACCTCGTGATCTGCCCACTTTGGCCTCCCAAAGTGCTGGGATTACAGGCATGAGCCACTGCACCCAGCCAAGTAATGCTATATTATAAGAGTCTAAGGGTCTAGAGGACAAAAAGTCTGTAGGTCTTTACATTGTCAAGAACAATGAGATTGTAAGTATTTTTGGATGATAGTAAATACCTCTCCCTGACTCTTAGAGTAAACTTTGGTTAGTAATGTAATGGTTAATGTAAAGTGCTAGACTTTGAAGAAATGTAAGAGTGTGGAAATATTTCTAGACTCATCAACTCTACCTTTTAAGCATTCATCTATTTGTTTACTCCAGAGGCCTTTGTTTATAGAGAGGAAACCATTTTGGATTCATCTTTTTACTTGCCACTCCATTCAGGCAGCTGCTGATGCTAAAATGGAAGACATAACTAAACTTTCCCTTCTCCAGAGTTCGAAATTTGAGCAACCCAGCCAAGAAGTTCAAGATTGAAGCCAATGCTGGGCAACTGTACCTGACAGGGGTGGTGGTACTGCACAAGGATGTCAACGTGGTAGTAGTGGAAGGGGGTGAGTCTGAAAAACTTGAGGGAGACTGTCCCCAGACAACCCTAGGCTTAGAGTGATTAGCATTGTGGGGAGAAAGGAGAAAAAGATCGTATTTTAGTGCCATACCTGATATAATATGCTAGGTCTCTGCTTCTGTGTTTTTTGGAGTAGAAGGCCCTAAGATGTGGTTCCTGAGATTGCTTCAACTACCACATTAATGTCTGAGCTCAGAGGTTCTTTCTACCCCATCATCTTCCACAGTTCTGGCAAAATTATTCTTCTCTGTTTCCAGGCCCCAAGGCCCAGAAGAAATTTAAGCGTCTTATGCTGCATCGGATAAAGTGGGATGAACAGACATCTAACACAAAGGGAGATGGTGAATGGGGGTTAGAGGGGATTAAGGGGGAGAGCTGTGGGAGGTGGGGATGGTGCATCTGTCCGTTCATCTTATTTCCTCCCTGTGACACTCTTGATAACACTAGATAGTGTTCAGGAATTTTAGAAAGACCCGTTTAGACTTTGAGCCTCCTAGACATTCATACAATATTTACTACATGATTACATGCATGAATGGTAAAGTTATTTTTTTGCCTATCATTTAAGGCTTTTCTACCAGCTGGTTTCTGTGTCTGTCCTGGATCTGAGTACCGGTTACATGAATTTATTCAGTATTTGAAAATTCAGCAAGCAGCTAGGCATGGTGGCTCATGCCTGTAATCCTAGCATTTTGGGAGGCTGAGGCAGGCAGATTGCCTGAGGCCAGGAGTTTGAGACCAGCCTGGGCAAACAACGTGGTGAAACCCCATATCTACAAAAAGTACAAAAATTAGCTGGATGTGGTGGCACACACCTGTATTCCCAGCTACTCAGGAAGCTGAGGTGGGAGGATCACTTGAGCTTGGGGAGGTCGAGGCTGCAGTAAGCTGTGATCGTGCCACTGCAATCCAGCCTGGGTGACAGAATGAGACCCTGTCTCAAAAAAAAGAAAAAGCAAATCTAGTAAGCTATACATTCATGTGTACAGTGTCTATATTATATTATTATTTGATTTTTTTTTTTAAGGATCGAAGCCAAAAAGATCTTCAGGTCAAAAAAGCTCTGCTTTGATCAAACTATTTCTTTTGTCTGATATATATATACACACACACACACATACACATACATACACACACACGCACATACATACACACATGTACACACACACACATACATGTACATGTACACACTCACACATATGCTCTTCAACTTAATGATGGGGTTAGTTCCAATAAACCTAAGATAAGTTGAAAATATTGTTAAGTCAAAAATGCATTTAAGGCCAGGCACGGTGGCTCACACTTATAATCTGAGCACTTTGGGAGGCCGAGGCAAGCAGATCATTTGAGGTCAGGAGTTCGTAAGCAGCCTGGCCAACATGGTGAAACCCCGTCTCTACTGAAAACACAAAAATTCGGGGCGTGGTGGTGGACCTCTGTAATCCCAGCTACTCGGGAGGCTGAGGCAGGAGAATCGCTTGAACCTGGCAGGCGGAGGTTGCAGTAAGCTGTGATCGCACCACTGCACTGCAGCCTAAGCGACAGAGCAAGACTCCATCTCAAAAAAAAAAAAATGCATTTAATACATCTGAACTACAGGACATCATAACAGCCTAGCCTTCCTTATACTTTCTCAGAATACTTAGATTAGCCTACAGTTGGGCAAAATCATCTAACACAAAGCCTATTTTTATCTCATGTAAGAGTATTTTACTGCATATTGCTAGCCCAGGAAAATCTCAAAATTTTAAATTTGAAGTACATTTTCTACTAAATATTTATCACTTTCACACTATACTCAAGGCAAAAAATTGTAAGTCAAGGACTGTCTATATTTGAAGGCCAGACATTCTTCTGGCCATCATACTCCCATTAGTGTTCATTCTTCTCATCTTTGAACACCTGGATTAGCATTTAAAATCTGCAGAGAGGCCTGGTGTGATGGCTCATGCCTGTAATCCCAGCACTTTGGGAGGCCGAGGCGGGTGGATCACCTGAGGTCAGGAGTTTGAGACCAGCCTGACATGGTGAAACCCCATCTCTACTAAAAAATACAAAAATGAGCTGGGCATGGCAGCGTGCGCCTGTAATCCCAGCTACTCGGGAGGCCTAGGCAGGAGAATCACTTGAACCCAGGAAGTGGTTGCAGTGAGCCGAGATCATACCACTTCACTCCAGCCTGAGTGACAGAGCAAGACTCCGTCTCAAAAAAATAAAAATATAAATAAAATCTGCAGAGAGTTCATCTTAAGATACCTGAGAATAAAAAATATTTTGTTTTACACATGCATTTTTTTTTTTTGAGATGGAGTCTTTGCTCTTTTGCCCAGGCTGGAGTGCAGTGGCACCATCTTGGCTCACTGCAGCCTCCGCCTCCCAGGTTCAAGTGATTCTCCTGCCTCGGCCTCCTGAGAAGCTCGGATTACAGGCACCTGCCACCACACCTGGCTAATTTTTGTATTTTTAGTAGAGATGAGGTTTCGCCATGTTGGCCAGGCTGGTCTCAAACTCTTGACCTCAGGTGATCACCCACCTCAGCCTCCCAAAGCGCTGGGATTACAGGCGTGAGCCACCACGCTGGCCGATAATTTTGATTTGGTATATCTGCCCTCCTCCTCCATTGGGTGAAAGTTTTTTGAGAGTAATATATGATGTTGACATATGAAGCCTGCCTCCCAAAGTGCCTAGGACAAGTTTTTATTCTTGACTGCTTGTCTTTTATTTCCTTATTCCCAGTACCTGGTGGAGCTCTTGATTCATAACAAGTGCTACGTAAATGCTAATTGTATCAATTAATATTACTGCCTACTTGGAGCTTCAAGTCTAATTTGGGGAAAATAAAGAGCAACAGAAAAGAGAACACTTGGTCCAACACATAAAAAGGGTGACAATATTTTAGAGAGTTTGGGTAGACTTGAATATTATTTGTTTAGAACCTGAATCTCAAGTCTAAGTCTGTGACAAGATTTCTCTTCCAGATGATGAGGAGTCTGATGAGGAAGCTGTGAAGAAAACCAACAAATGTGTACTAGTCTGGGAGGTAGGTGATCCTTTGTAAAACATTGTAAAACTTTAGCCAACTCCTGAATATTTATACTATTTGAGTAGAGCAATGGAATGTAAGATGTAATCAGTGAATAATGTTTTAAATAATTTATGTTTCTTTTTGGAATCCATTTTTAAATGGTTGGCAGTAAATTCTTCCTGATTATCTGTTTAATTAAATTGGTGAGTATTTAGTATATGCTATCTGGGGAAGTGCGTGGACAGTGCTGCTGGTAGCAGGAATACAAATTCTCTACCGAAAATTATTTATTTCACAGTCATGAAAATGAGACTTGGAAACGGGAATGAATTGTTGTGGGATTTACCTTTGGATATAGTGAAGGAAGTACTAGACTTAAGAATATAAAGTTAGGAGGCTGGGCAGTGCTGCTTATTAGCTGTGCAATCTGGGCAAGACACTTAATGTCAAATTCTGTTGCCTTAGCTATAAAATGTGGATATGATTTGTTCTCTATATTGTCAAGTTTTTAAGAATGAAATTAGATAATTATGTGATAGTGCTTCATAAAATGTGACTGAATCACTCTTCAAGTGGAATATTTTTTATGGTTATCTAGTTCTTTAACCCCTGAAGCCTTCTTAGAGAACCAGTATTAAAACCAGTATTAATGTTTTCATGTTTGCTTTTAGGTATAGTACATGTATATCTTTTTTTGGGGGCGGGGGGGCGGGGGGCGGTATGGAGTTTCGCTCTTGTTGCTCTTGTTGCCCAGGCTGGAGTGCGATGGCATGATCTCGGCTCACCGCAACCTCTACCTCCCTGGTTCAAACGATTCTCCTGCCTCAGCCTCCCAAGTAGCTGGGATTACAGGTGCACGCCACCATGCCCGACTAATTTTTGTATTTATAGTAGAGACAGGGTTTCTCCATGTTGGTCAGGCTGGTCTCAAACTCCCAACCTCAGGTGATCCGCCTGCCTCGGCCTCCCAAAGTGCTGGGATTACAGGCATGAGCCACTGTGCCCAGCCCCTCCATTTCTTTTTTTTTTTTTTTGAGACAGAGTTTTGCCCTTGTTGCCCAGGCTGGGGTGCAATGGTGCAATCTCAGCTCACCGCAACCACCGCCTCCTGGGTTCAAGTGATTGTCCTGCCTCGGCCTCCCGAGTAGCTGGAATTACAGGCATGAGCCACCACGCCTGGCTAATTTTGTATTTTTAGTAGAGACGGGGTTTCGCCATATTGGTCAAGCTGGTCTCGAACTCCTGACCTGAGGTCCGACTGCCTTGGCCTCCCAAAGTGCTGGGATTACAGGCATGAGTCACCGCGCCCGGCCATATATCTTCTATTTTTAAAATGTGCTTATTTCTAGTATATGTGCTGCTGAAGCGAGCAGTAAAATGTGCTTATTTCTATTAATGAATTCTTTATTATAAAAGTGGTACATTATTACAAAAGTAGTAAATGTTTATTAAGATTAGAAACAAATTCTAATTATACAGAAGAGTACTTACTGAGACCCAGCACAGTGGCTCACGCCTATAATCCCAGCACTTTGGGAGGATGAGGTGGTTGGATCACTTGAGCTCAGGAGTTCAAGACCAGCCTGGGCAATATGGCGAAACCCCGTCTCTATAAAAAATACAAAAATTAGCCTGGCCTGGTGGCGTCTGCCTGTAGTCCCAGCTACTTGAGAGGCTGAGGTGGGAAGATTGCTTCAGCTTTGGAGTTTGAAGCTGCAGTGAGCTGTGACTATGCCACTGCACTCCAGCCTGGGCACCAGAGTGAAACCCTGTCTTAAAAAAAAAAAGAAAAAGTCTCAGGCCAGGTGCGGTGGCTCATGCCTGTACTTCCAACACTTTGGGAGGCTGAGGTGGGCAGATCACGAGGTCAGGAATTCGAGACTAACCTGGCCAACATGGTGAAACCCAGTCTCTACTAAAAATACAAAAATTAGTGGGGCGTGGTGGCCAGTGCCTATAATCCCAGCTACTTGGGAGGCTGAGGCAGGAGAATCACTTGAATCTGGGAAGCGGAGGTTGCAGTGAGCCGAGATCGCACCATTGCACTCCAGCCTGGGTGACAGTGCGAGACTGTGTCTCAAAACAAAAGTCTCTTCCTATTCGCTGATCTCTTCAGACCAGTCTTTATAGGTAATTGCTATTAATAGTTTTTCTTCTGAAGGAGCAATCAAAAAATAAAAATTAAAAAAAAAAAAGGTTTTCATGTATCCTGCCTTATCCCAGATTCTTCAATTTATGCATACAAATTAGATGATAATAACCATAGTATTTGTTCTCTGTTTTATAAGTTCCCACCTGCATATTTGTTATCTTTTTTTAATCAACTTTTTTTTTTTACAGATAGGGTCTTGCTCTATTGCTCAGGCTGGTGTGCAGTGGCGCAGTCATAGCTCGCTACAGCCTTGAACTCCTAGGGACAAGCAATCCTCCAGTCTCAGCTTCTCAAGTATCTGAGACCTCAGGTCCACAGCACTGTGCCTGGCAAATTTTTTTTTTTTTTAGAAATGGATCTCACTATGTTGCCTAGGCTTGTCTTGAACTCTTAGCCTTGAGTGATCCTCCCACCTCAGCCTCCCAAAGTGCTGGGATTATAGGCATGAGCTACTGTGCCCAGCCCTACCTTCACATATCTCAGCACCCTCATCTTTCAATTTTCTTCTATTTATCTCTGAAGAGTACTTACTGAAAAAGTCCCGGCTTCTTAGAGAACCAGTATTAATGTTGTAGGAATTTAGTTTTCAGGAATTGTCTCTCATGTTCAGAAATAAGCCAAGTTCTGCTCCAGCCTTCTTATTGGAGTCTACTCCCTGAACGCCTCTTGAGGTATTGCTTTATGACTGCCATTGCTGCTGGTAACTTTGGCAAGAATGCCATTCTGCCCAGTACTGTCTTTTTCTGTTGTAATTCTCTGCTGGTACCTGCTCTTCTTCTGTTCCCTGCCCCTAGTTGTTCTTTGTTGCTGGGCCCCAAAGCCTCCTGCTTGTATAAATAGTTTCTGGGTCCTTTTTGAAGGCTCAAATTTAGTCCTTAAGGCCTGGTAGGAGATAAGTTTATCTCATTCCACCTTCCATAGTTCTTCCTGACTTGCTGTTCCACCCAGGCACCAGAGCAAATAATTCCTCACTTCATTTCAAAAAACTAAAAGCCTTATGCATATGAATTCGTAAAAACTCATAAAAATATCCAAGGAGGCCGGGCGCGGTGGCTCACGCCTATAATCCCAGCACTTTGGGAGGCTGAGGCGGGAGGATCACGAGGTCAGGAGATCAAGACCATCCTGGCTAATACGGTGAAACCCCGTCTCTACTAAAAATACAAAAAATCAGCCGGGCGTGGTAGCGGGCGCCTGTAGTCCCAGCTACTCCAGAGGCTGAGGCAGGAGAATGGCTTGAACCCGGGAGGCGGAGCTTGCAGTGAGCCGAGATCGTGCCACTGCACTCCAGCCTGGGCGACAGAGCGAGACTCTGTCTCAGAAAAACACAAATATCCAAGGAAATGGAGGTCACAATTTTTTTTTAACCATAAAATAACGTTCAGCTGGGCACATGTCTCACAAATGTTACTAGGTCTTTTTATAAAAGAATATTATCTGATTTAAATAAGAAATTGAAGTGTTTTTATTATATATCTCTTTTCTAGGGTACAGCCAAAGACCGGAGCTTTGGAGAGATGAAGTTTAAACAGTGTCCTACAGAGAACATGGCTCGTGAGCATTTCAAAAAGCATGGGGCTGAACACTACTGGGACCTTGCGCTGAGTGAATCTGTGTTAGAGTCCACTGATTGAGACTACTGCAAGCCCTTGCCTCTCCCCCCTTGCCTTTGTCTCTTCAGTCCTCTCACTTATTCTATTTCCCAACCCCCTCCCACTTGTTTGTGTGATCTCAGAACTGTGCCAAGCAGACATTGGGACAAAGGGAGAATATCTTGCTCCCCTCCTGAGTCAGCCTGGTGTTGCCCTTTATTCCCCTTATGTGCATATGATTAAAGAGTTATTTTTAAACTTGGTGTGATATTTTTCACACATTCGTAAGTATTAGAGTTTGGGTCTACAGGTGATCTTTTTTCCGGACTTTTAGCAATTGCTGTGGAAAAAAACATTTTTTGTCATTGACATTTATTTATATATATAAATGGATGAATGGATGGATGGATAGATGGATGTGTATTTTTGAAGTCTAGTGGAAATGTTTGATCTCATCCTGGAGCTAGAATGATAAATACTGTTTTCCTGGAGCAGAATGAAGCAGGGAGGTGTGTAAAGTGGTAAGGGAGGAAGGAGGGACAAATGAGTATCCATCCCTTAACCAAGAGAATCACCAGGTTAGACAGATTACCTCAGGACTTGGCTAAGTAGTCTTTCCAGGAAGTCAGTTCCTCTAAGGGATGCCTATGTGGGAATGTGTGTTGTGGGTGAAATGGACACAGGGAAAGTCCAAGGAGGATGCTATGGGTCAGTTTGTAAAGTGGAATAGGATTTAAGAATTTAGTCCATTTTGTCTCTTTTACTAGTTTAAAAATCCGCTTCTAATAGAAATTGTGTAGTTTTTTTTTTTTTATTTCTATCTATGAATCCGACTACATGTGGGTGGTTTTATTTCAGCATTTAATGTTTCTGGTTTGATTTTAGGGGTATTTGAAGTCCAAAATTTTTACCATACCTATCCGTCCGTTTCATATTGCCTCTGTTGGGAATGGATCAAACAAGTCAATAGAGCTCCCATACCTTCTTGCTAGGTGGAGCATGCTATGAATTGGTATTGGAGAATGGATGTTTGACAAAAAGTTAAAACATTCTGTGTTATAAAATTAACCCCCTTTAAAAAAAAAATCTGTATTTCAGGTCCTGGTCAGAGTTCCAACTTTAAGGTAGTATTAGGGAGCACTACCATCAAGGAGGTGGGAAGAGATAGGGGACCACACAGGGCTTTGAGGCAAAACTAGTGCAACTTCTCTCCTTCTTAATTTTAATTTTTTTGTTTGTTTGTTTGTTTTTAGACCGAGTCTCGCTCTGTCGCCAGGCTGGAGTGCAGTGGTGTGATCTCGGCTCACTGCAACCTCCACCTCCCAGGTTCCAGCAATTCTCCTGCCTCAGCCACCCGAGTAGCTGGGACTACAGGCGCACGCCACTACACTCGGCTAATTTTTGTATTTTTTAGTAGAAACGGGGTTTTACCATATTGGCCAGGCTGGTCTCAATCTCCTGACCTCGTGATCTGCCCACCTTGGCCTCCCAGAGTACTGGGATTACAGCTGTGAGCCACCGCGCCTGGCCTGATTTTAATTTTTTTAAGCTCCAGCTCAAAGGATTCTCCTTTTTTAGAGATAAGCAAGCTGAGCTTGGTGGCTACCGCCTGTAATCCCAGCATTTTGGGAGGTCGAGGCAGGCAGATCATCTGAGGTCAGGAATTCGAGACCAGCCTGCCCAACATGGCGAAACCCCATCTCTACTAAAAATACAAAAAATTAGCTGGGTGTGGTGGTGGGCACCTGTAATCCCAGCTACTTAGGAGGCTGTGGCAGGAGAATTGCTTGAACCCAGAAGGCGGAGGTTGCAGTGAGTCAAGATCGTGTCACTGCACTCCAGCCTGGGCGACGAGAGCAAAACTCCTTCTCAAAAAAAAAAAGGCCAGGAGTGGTGGCTCACGCCTCTAATCCCAGCACTTTGGGAGGCCGAGGCGGATGGATCACGAGGTCAAGAGATTGAGACCATCCTGGCCAATATAGTGAAACCCTGTCTCTACTAAAAATACAAAAATTAGCTGGCATTGTGGCACGTGCCTGTAGTCCTAGCTACTTAGGAGGCTGAGGCAGGAGAATCACTTGAACCTGGGAAGCGGAGGTTGCAGTGAGCCGAGATCGCGCCACTGCACTCCAGCCTGACGACAGAGCCAGTCTCCATCTCAAAAAAAAAAGCCAAAAAAAGAGATAAGCATGGCTGGGCGCAGTGGCTCACGCCTATAATCCCAGAACTTTGGGAGGCTGAGGTCGGTGGATCACCTGAGATCTGGAGTTTGAGACCAGCCTGACCAACATGGAGAAACCCCATCTCTACTAAAAATACAAAACTAGCCGAGCGTGGTGGTGCATGCCTGTAATCCCAGCTACTCGGGAGGCTGAGGCAGGAGAATTGCTTGAACCCAGGAGGCAGAGGTTGCCCTGAGCCACGATCGCACCACTGCACTCCAGTCTGGGCAACAAGAGCAAAACTCCATCTCAAAAAAAAAGAGAAAAGCAAACTAACCCAGATGAGTGAGGTTCATCATCTGAAGGATGGTACAGGATGAAATCTTTGAAATAACTCTAGCTTACCAGGACACAGCAATGAAGATTTTGAGTGCTTACTAGTAATTATATCTATGAAACTTGGGAGCTAGAGAATTGAACTAGCTATTTTAGTATTTCTTGATTTAAGCAAATGCAGGGGAAAAATTCATTGTCATAAAAATGAGTGTTTTTATTCTGTTAAAGGATTTGTTACAAGTATATGTGTAAATAATTTATACACTACTTCAAAAATGAATTGATTGCATAAGATCTAAAAGAAATATTTATATTACAATATGCTATAGTTTATTGTAATGTACCCATAATGAGACTCAAACTTGTCTTGAGTATATCACTCGTCTCTCTGTGCCTCCAGGTGTTAATTGTTGTTAAATTTTCTCAAGCATTACCTCCTTATTTCTCCTTACAAACTTATAAGAGATACGCATTTTAGAGGTGAGGAATCTGAGGCTTAGAGTAAATAATTTGCCCAAGTTTATGACTTAGTAAGTTGTAAAGCTTGATTTGAACCCAGATTTGTTTGAGTACAGACCAAACTGAGCCACTAAGTGTATATTGCCTCATTTGTACAATAAAGAGGTAGGGACAGATATGTTCTTTCAAATGAATGTTATTCTCAGGATAGTTCTTACCTGGGGATGCTGTTATCACTTAAAATACTTTGTGAGCCGGGCGCGGTGGCTCATGCCTGTAATCTCAGCACTTTGGGAGGCCAAGGCGGGCGGATCACGAGGTCAGAAGTTCGAGACCAGCCTGACCAACATGGTGAAACCCCGTCTCTACTAAAAATGCAAAAATTAGCTGGGCATGGAGGCGCGCGCCTGTAATCCCAGCTACTCGGGAGGCTGGGGCAGGAAAATCACTTGAACCCAGGAGGCGGAGGTTGCAGTAAGCGAGATCGCGCCACTGCACTGCAGCCTGGGCGACAGGGCAAGACTCCGTCTCAAAAAAAAAAACAAACAAACAAAAACTTCGTGAATTTTGGTAATTTCATCTATTTCCAGTCCTTTTTGAATACCTTTAGTTAACGGCAGTTATTAGTTTTGGAAGAGTCATTTTTTTCATTTTTTATTTTCATTGGAAAGAGTTTTAGAAACCCTTTGGCTGGAATTAATAAATGATTATAGTAAGGTTGCGGGATATAAGGTTACAATACAAAAATCAGTTGCTCTCCTGTATACGAGTAATGAACAAGTAGAATTTGAAATTAAAAGCAATTCCATTTACATTAGCACCAAAAGGAAGTGGAATACTTAGGGATAAATCCAAATATGTGTAAGATCTATATGAAGAAAACTACAAAACTCTAATAAAAAAACTAAATAAATGCAATGGTATGTCACATTCATGGTAGGAAGACAGTATTGTAAAGATGTCAGTTCTGGTTGGGTGTGGTGGCTCATGCCTGTAATCTCAGCACCTTGGGAGACCGAGGCTGGAAGATCATTGAGACCAGCCTGGACAACATAGGGAGATCCCATCTCTGCAACTTTTTTTATTTTTTTATTTTTTTTGAGACAAGGTCTTGCTTTGTTGCCCAGGTTGGAGTGGTGTGGCATGATCTCAGCTCACTGCTGCCTTGACGTCCCAGGCTCAAGCAATCCTCCCACCTCTCAGCCTCCCGAGTAGCTGAGTCTACAGGCACATGCCACCACACCTGGCTAGTTTTTAAATTTTTTTGTAGAGACGAGGTATCGCTTTGTTGCCCAGGCTGGTCTCCAACTCCAGAGCTCAAGTCACCTTCTTGCCTTGGCTTCCCAAAGTGCTGGGATTACAGCGATGAGTCACTGCACCCGGTCTACAAAAAATTTAAAAATAAAATTAGCCGGGCATGGTGGCATGTGCATGTGGTTCCAGCTACCTGGGCTGGGAGGATCACTTGGGCCTGGGAAGTACCATTGCACTCCAGCCTGGGTGACAGAGTGAGACCCTGTCTCAAGGGAAAAAAAAAAAATTCCAATAGAGTTGAAGGACTGACATTACCCAACTTTGAGAATTACTGTAAAGCTACAGTAATGAAGGTGTTGTTGTTGTTGTTGTTGTTGTTGTTGTTGTTGTTTTGAGATGGAGTCTCGCTCTATTGCCCAGGCTGGAGTGCAGTGGTGCAATCTCGGCTCACTGCAACCTCCATCTCCCGGGCTCAAGCAGTTCTCCTACCTCAGCCTCCCGAGTAGCTGGGATTACAGGCGCCTGCCACCATGCCCAGCTAAGTTTTGCATATTTTTAGTAGAGACAGGGTTTCACCACACTGGCCAGGCTGGTCTTGAACTCCTGACCTGAGGTGATCCACCTGCCTCGGCCTCCCAAAGTACTGGGATTACAGGTGTCAGCCACCGTGGCTGGCTTTTTTTTTTTTTTTTTTGAGACGGAGTTTCACTCTTGTTGCCCAGGCTCGAGTGCAATGGTGCAATCTTAGCTCACTGCAAACTCCGCCTCCCGGGTTCAAGTGATTCTCCTGCCTCAGCCTCCCAAGTAGCTGAGATTACAGGCATGTGCCACCATGCCCAGCTAATTTTGTATTTTTAGTAGAGATGAGGTTTCACCATGTTAGTCATGCTGGTCTTGAACTCCCGACCTCAGGTGATCCACCAGCCTCGGCCTCCAAAGTGCTGGGATTACAGGAGTGAGCCACCATGCCCAGCTGGTAGTATAGTATTGGTGAAAGAATAGATCAGTGGAACAGAGTAGAGAGCACAGAGATAGACTCACATAGTCAACTGCTCTTTGACAAAGGAGCAAAAGCAATATAAAGGAGAGATAATCTTTTTTAAAAATTGGTGTTGGAACAACTGGATGTTCACATGCAAAAAAGTGAATCCAGACACAAATTAACTCAAAATAGGTAACAGACCTAAATGTAAAATGCAAACCTGTAAAGCACCTAGTAGATAACAGAAAATGTAGCTGACTTGGGGTTGGCCTTGACTTTTTTTTTTTTTTTTTTTTTTGAGATGGAGTCTCACTCTGTCACCCCCGCTGGAGTGCAATGGTGTGGTCTCTGCTCACTGCAACCTCTGCCTCCCAGGTTCAAGCGATTCTCCGGCCTCAGCCTCTCGAGTAGCTGGGACTACAGGTGTGTGTCACCACACCCAGCTAATTGTATATTTAGTAGGAATGGGGTTTCACTTAGTTGTCCTGGCTGGTCTCGAACTCCTGACCTCCTGATCCGCCTGCCTTGGCCTCCCAAAGTGCTGGGATTACAGGCGTGAGCCACCGTGCCCAGCCAGCCTTGACTTTTTAGAAACAACACCAAAGGCATGATCTATGAAAGAAAAAATTATAAACTGGACTTAATTAAAATGAAAACTTCTGCTGTGCAAAAGACACTGTCAAGAAAATGAAAAGAAGGGCTGGGTGTGGTGGCTCATGCCTGTATTCCCACACTTTGGGATGCTGAGGCAGGCGGATCACTTGAAGTCAGGAGTTCAAGACCAGCCTGGCCCATATGGTGAAACCCCGTCTCTACCAAAAATACAAAAAATTAGCCGGGCATCATAGTGGGCGCTTGTAATCCCAGCTACTCAGGAGACTGAGGCATGAGAATTGCTCGAACCCAGGAGGCGGAGGTTGCAGTGAGCCGAGATCACGCTACTGCACTTCAGCCTGGGCGACAGGGCAAGACTCCATCACCAGAAAAAAAAAAAAAAGGCCTCATACTGGAAGAAAATATTTGCAAAAGATGTATCTGATAAAGGACTTATCCAAAATATACGAAGAACTCCTAAAACTCAACACTAAGAAAATGAACAACTCAATTAAAAAGTGGGGCTGGCACGGTGGCTCACACCTGTAATCCCAGCACTTTGGGCGGTCAAGGTGGGCGGATCATGTGAGGTCAGGAGTTCCAGACCAGCCTGGCCAACATGGCGAAACCCTGTCCCTACTAAAAATACAAAAATTAGCCGGGCATGGTGCCATATGTCTGTAATCCCAGCTACCTGACATGCTGAGGCAGGAGAATTGTTTGAACCCAGGAGGCTGAGGTTGCAGTGACCTGAGATCCTGCCACTGCACTCCAGCCTGGTCAACAGACAGACTCCGTTTAAAAAAAAAAAAGGGCCCAGCACGGTGGCTGACACCTGTAATCCCAGCACTTTGGGAGGCCAAGGCAGGCAGATCACTAAGTCAGATCGAGACCATCCTGGCTAATGGTGAAACCCCGTCTCTACTAAAAATACAAAAAATTAGCTGGGTGTGGTGGCAGGCGCCTGTAATCCCAGCTACTCGGGAGGCTGAGGCAGGGGAATGGCGTGAACCCAGGAGGCGGAGCTTGCAATGAGCCGAGATGGCGCCACTGCACTCCAGCCTGGGGGACAGAGTGAGACTCCGTTTCAAAAAAAAAAAAAAAAGTGGGCCGAAGACCTTAACGGACACATCATCAAAAAAAGATACAGAGATGGCAAATAAACATATGAAAAGATGCTCCACATCAGGCCGGGCACAGTGGCTCACACCTGCAATCCCAGCACTTTGGGAAGCCAAGGTGAGCACATTACCTGAGGTCGGGTGTTCAAGACCAGCCTGACCAACATGGAGAAACCCTGTCGCTACTAAAAATACAAAATTAGCCAGGCATGGTGGCGCATGCCTGTGATCCCAGCTACTTGGGAGGCTGAGGCAGGAAAATCGCTTGAACCTGGGAGGCGGAGGTTGCAGTGAGCCAAGATCATGCCATTGCACTCCAGCCTGGGCAACAAGAGCAAAACTCCTTCTCAAAAATTAAAAAAGTCCATGCACAGTGGCTCATGCCTGTAATCCCCACACTTTGGGAGGCTGAGGCGGGTGGATCACCTGAGATTGGAAGTTCAAAACCAGCCTGACCAACATGGAGAAACCCCATCTCTGCTAAAAATACAAAATTAGCTGGGCGTGGTGGCACATGCCTGTAATCCCAGCTACTCAGGAGGTTGAGGCAGGAGAATCGCTTGAACCCAGGAGGCAGAGGTTGTGGTCAGCCAAGATCGTTCCATTGCACTCCAGCCTGGGCAACAAGAGCAAAACTCCGTCTCAAAAAAATAAAAAAATGCTCCACATCATATGTCATTAAGGAAATGCAAGTTAAAACAACAATTAGATACTGCTACACACCTATTAGAGTGGCCAAAATCCAAAAGATTAACAACATTAAATGCTGGTGAGGATGTAGAACTGATGGAAATGCAAAATAGTAAATCCACTTTGGTAGGTTGATGATTTTTTCTTTTTTTAAGTAGCTGGGATTACAGGCATTCGCCAACATGCCCAGCTAATTTCGTATTTTTAGTAGAGACGGGGTTTCTCCATGTTGGTTAGGTTGGCCTTGAACTCACGACCTTAGGTGATCTGCCCATCTCGGCTTCCCAAAGTGCTGGGATTACAGGCATGAGCCACTGCGTCCAGCCGATTTCTTTCTTTCTTTCTTTTTTTTTTTTTTGAGAGGGAGTTTCAGTCTTGTTGCCCAGGCAGTAGTGCAATGGCGTGATCTTGGCTCACTGCAACATCTGCCTCCCAGGTTTAAGCAATTCTTCCGCCTCAGCCTCCCAAGTAGCTGGGATTACAGGCGCCTGCCACCATGTCCAGCTAATTTTGCTTTGTTTTATTTCATTTTATGTATGTATGTATGTACTTATTTTGAGACAAAATCTCACTCTGGAGTGCAGTGGCGCGACCTCGGCTCACTGCAACCTCCGCTGCCCAGGTTCAAGCAATTCTCCTGCCTCACCCTCCTGAGTAGCTGGGATTACAGGCATGTGCCACTGCGCCCGGCTAATTTTTTGTAATTTTAGTAGAGAGGGGGTTTCGCCATATTGGTCAGGCTGGTCTTTAATTCCTGACCTTGTGATCCACCCCACTTGGCCTCCCAAAGTGCTGGGATTACAGGTGTGAGCCACCGCACCTGGCCCTGTATTTTTAGTAGAGATGGGGTTTCACCATGTTGGTCAGGCTGGCTGGTTTCTAACTCTTGACCTCGGGCGATCCACCGGCCTCGGCCTCCAAAGTGCTGGGATTACAGGCATGAGCCACCGCGCCCGGCCTTAGGTTGATGATTTCTTACAAAAGTAAACATATTCTTACCATATGATGTAACAGTTGTGCTCCTCCGTGTTTACCCAAGGAGTTGAAAATATATTCACCTCAAAAGCTGTACAGAGATGTTTGTAACAGCTTTATTCATACTTGCAAAAATGTGGAAGCAACCAAGATGTCCTTCAGGTGAATGGATAAATAAAACTGGCACATCTGGACAGTGAAATATTATTCAGCACTAAAATGAAATGAGCTATCAAGCCATGAAAAGACATGGAAGAAACTGAAATGCATTTTTTTTTTTTTTTTTTTTGAGGTGGAATCTCATTCTGTTGCCCAGGCTGGAGTGCAGTGGCCTGATCTTGGCTCACTGCAACCTCCGCCTCCCAGGTTCAAGTGATTCTCCTGCCTCACCCTCCGGAGTAGCTGGGACTACAGGCGTGCGCCACCATGCACGGCTAATTTTTGTATTTTTAGTAGAGACGGGGGTTTCACTATGTTGGCCAGGCTGGTCTCGAACTCCTGACCTCGTGATCCACCCACCTCGGCCTCCCAAAGTGCTGGGATTACAGGCATGAGCCACCGTGCCCCGCCTGAAATGCATATTATTAAGTGAAAAAAGCCAGTCTGAAAAGGCTACATACTGAATGATTTCACCTATATGACATTCGGGAAAAGGCAAAACTATGAAGACAGTAAAAAGATTAGTAGTCGCCAGGGGAATAAGGGGGAGGGAAGGATGAATAGGTGGAACACAGAGGTTTTTAGAGCAGTGATACTGTTCTGTATGATACTGTAATGGTGGATACATGCACATTTGTCCAAACTCAAGGTATAACACCAAGAGCGAACCCTAATGTAAACTATGGGCTTTGGGTGATAATGTGTCAGTGTAGGTTTGTCAGTTGTAACAGATGTATCGTTCTGGTGCGTGACATTGATAATGGGGGAGGGTATTCATGTGTGGGGGCAGGTGGTATATGGAATTCCTTGTGCTTTCCACACAATTGCCGTGAATCTAAAACTGCTCAAAAATAGTCTATAAAAAAGTGGGTCTTTGGCTAGAGTTACAGAAAAAAAAAATGTGGGGTCACGACCAGGCATGGTGGCTTGAGCTTATAATCCCAGCACTTCGGGAGGCTGAAAGCAGGAGGACTGCTTGAGGCTAGGAGTTTGAGACCAGCCTGGGCAACATAGGGAGACTCCCCCTCTCAAAAAAATGTTGTTGTTGTTTTGTTTTGTTTTGTTTTGTTTTTTTAGCTAGGTGTGGTGGTGCAGGCCTGTAGTCCCAGCTACTTGAGCTGCTGAGGCAGGAGGACCACTTGAGTCTGGGGGATTGAGGCTGCTGTGCGATATGATAGTGCCACTGCACTCTAGCCTTGGCAGGGACAGAGCGAGACTGTGTTTTAGAGCCTTTGCACTTGCTGTTCCTAATGCCAGCATGTTCCGCTCCCCGTCTCGCATATCTGCTTGGTTGCTTTTTTCTCAGTGTTCAGATCGAGTTATTTCTTTCGAGAAGACTTCCTGGTTCACCATACCACCATTCTTATACTGGCGCGTGCGTGCCGTGCACACGTACACACACGCGCGCGCACACACACACCCCTTTCTCCCTTATCCTGCTTCACCTTTTTACAGAATTTAATACTGTCTGAAATGTACTTGTTGGTGGTGTCCTGCCACTAAATCCCGGAGGGAACGGATTTTTGTCTGTTTTGCTCCCCATGATCTAAAACAGTACTTGGCACAAGAGGTTCAACAACTCGTTGAATTAATGAATAGTGGACATTAACTTGACAAAACAGGTTCCCTGCCTCAAGAGGCATGGCCGCAGTGAGGAGACGTTAAAAGAATTAAAATAAAACTGTATATGTTTAGTGGGAACACAGGAGCCTTTAAATTAGCTCAGAGGATTTACATAGATACCTGCGATAAAATGGTTCCTATAAGGTTCATATAATAGTTATGTAAGACTCTTGAAAACTGTAATGTATTATGCAATTTTAAGATTGTATCATAGCTGGCGAAAATGAGGTCACATCTTGCCATTCTTTTTTCGCCTCGAAAAATTTTATGAGGAAAATTTCCTTTAACTTCCTCATTTATTTCCTTTCCCTGTAACCTAAATGGTCAAGCGGCTGTGAATGTTATCTTCCATGGGCAGCAAGAAATACGGTTTGGTGTCGGAGTCTGCGTAGTGAATGGCTCACTGGATCTGGCGCATGCGCATCTTTTGTGGTGCTGCAAGATGGCTGCCAGCCATTTTGTCGCGCGTTGCTGCTCCGAGGAGTTGGGGGCGATGGCTGCAGCCCCTGAAGACTAACAGTGGTCTCAGTGGTGGGAATTTTCTGTCTCTGTTGTGTGAGCTGAACACACCCAAGAGCGCGGCCAAAAGCAGCAAAGGGCGGGGCAGGGGAACCCCCCCATCCGGCTAACCTTAGTTATACCAACTCCCTCACCCATCCCTCCCAGTTTTTCCTTCCATCCCCTTACACGCTGATCTTCTGCGCAGGCGCAAAAATAATCGTAGCGCCTCCTGGGCCCTGGGGGCTTCAGAGCTCCTGCGCGCGCTTGTGGTTCTCCACTCCTGATTGGTCAGGTTGCCCCGCCATCACGCCTCCCTCTGCTTTCAAGGTTGAGAAGGAAGCAGGGGTAGGGGGGTGGGGCCAAGTGGCGCGTGCGCGATACTGTTGCTGCCCCTTTGCTGCTATTGCGTTGCAAAAAAAATCCTGACTAGGTAGCCTTGGACCTTTTCTGTGCTAGCGAGTCTAAAGGAAAGAAAGATTTCTGCAACTGAAGGGGCAGTCGGGTAGTATTACATTTAAGATATTAACGCCCGACCTGGCTCACAGGAGTGTGGGAACAGGGGCGGGGAAGGGCCTTAGCATTGAGAGCTGGAAAGTATAAAACGATTAGTTTCGGCGTCAGGCGTTTTGAAAGGCTTTGCAGGTCCTGTTTTCTGCGTAATTTTTCCGTGATTACTGACTGGTTTAAACACGACCCCTTGAACAATATTGATAAAACCTCCGAGACCCGCAGCCCCTCCTTGCAGCGTGTAGGAGCTGCCAGCGTGCCCAGCAGCTGGTGTTCCCGTCCGTACCTCCAGAAGAGCCCAGCGCGTGCACCATCCCCACCCCCTGGCCTCCCTCCCCACCTACGGCTTTCACGCACTCGCAGTGATTGTTTTGCCCGCTCCCGCCGCCGCCGCCGCCGCCGCCGCCAGAGGAGCAGCAGCGCTTGTGCAAACCGGGAAGATGGCGGCCGGCGGCGGCGGAGGCAGCAGTAAGGCCTCCTCCTCGTCGGCCTCTTCGGCAGGGGCTCTGGAGTCCTCGTTGGATCGAAAATTCCAGTCGGTAACCAACACCATGGAGTCCATTCAAGGCTTGTCGTCTTGGTGTATAGAGAACAAAAAACACCACAGTACTATCGTCTATCATTGGATGAAGTGGCTCCGGAGATGTGAGTGTTGGGGGTGACTAGGGAAGGGAAGACTGGGGAAATGGAAGTGTGGCCTGAAACGCTTGGGGTTTTCCCACGGAGCCGCAGCATTTGGTTGGGGTTGTTCACATTAAAGGTTCGACCCCAGTGGTCCCAAACCCAGACTCCATTCCTAGCCAGGATTGTCCTGAATTGCAGGAGACTCATTTCTTGGGTTTTGTAGCCATTGAATTGTTGTGACCTTGGGCCGTTGGGCCCAGATCCATGGAGATTTACGTATATTGTTTTTAATATTTCAGAGCCTTGTAAGGTGTATTGATTTTTCCGAACCTTCGCGGAAATTGTAGCGTCTGTTTATTTCTTACAGGCCTTGACGTGTTAATGATTTCTGGCTTTCCTGATGGTAGGCGAGCTGTGGTTTTAAGCAGTAGTAAATCCAGTGATGTTTAATGAGGAGTGCCTTGTCTGGATGAATGTTTCTAAAACTTGTGATGTGTAGTAAGGAGAGCCTTACCTGGATGAATGTTAAGAAGCAGCATGAGCTCTACATAGATCTGAGGCACCACCGGGTTTTCCCTGTACCTGTGTTTGCTGCAATAAAATACAGGTTTCTTGGATACTGACCAGAAACAACTGCGATACAGTAGTCAGTATCATCGTTAATACCTTCAAATATAAAGCGTGTCCAGTTCCTCTTTTTTTTTTGAGACGGAGTTTTGCTCTTGTCGCCCAGGCTGGAGTGCAGTGGCGCGATCTCGGCTCACTGCAACCTCCACCTCCCGGGTTCAAGCGATTCTCCTGTCTCAGCCTTGCGAGTAGTCGGGATTACAGGCGCCCGCCACCATGTCCGGCTAATTATTTGTATTTTTAGTAGAGATGGGGTTTCATCATTTTGGCCTGGCTGGTCTCGAACTCCCGACCTCAGGTGATCCACCTGCCTCGGCCTCCCAAAGTGCAGGGATTACAGACGTGAGCCCCCCGTGCCCGGCCCCGTTACTTTTTAATTACCTGAAATACCTTTTTACACAATTGAGTTGATCTCATGGGTAATGTGCACAGGAAATGTGCTTTTTGAATATGTAGTACCTTTTTCTCCAGTTATGTTTTTTTTGTCTTTATCCTGGAGATTTTTCCATTTTGCTGCTTTACTGCAGAAACGAGCTCTGTTAAAGCATGGATTGTTTGCAGAACGTTTCAAATCTTATAGGAGGAAGTGTGGAGAAGTTACTGTTTCCTGCTGAGAAGAGAGGGTTAACTCATACTCCATATACATCTATTAGAATTTTTCTTTGCTTCCTGCCTGCGGCATTTCACCAGTGAGACCCATCATCCAGTTATTCTGCCTTATTCCACTTCTGCCATTGCTCCTGTAGTGTTTTGATTTGTTTACCTTTTAGAGAACAGATAGATAAAACTTGCAAAATTATAGGCCCCATGCTTCGAACTATTTGTGTTTAAAGTTTTGGGAGGGATGTTTTGTGGTTCTTTGAATAATAATGCAGAGAAATTAGTAGATACAGGACAGAATTACCTGTGTTTACCAATAACCGATCAAATAGTTATTTTCTTGCCCAGAGGTAAAATTATAACGTGCAAAAACATCAAATATGCTAACAGTCATCATTGAAGACTCACATGTTAAGTATCTGCTATGTGCCCAGTCATCTCATTGTACCTTAAAATCGTCTGAGAAGTAGATTTTTTAATCACTGATTTACAAACGAGGAAACTAAGACTCGGAAATTAAGTTGCTTAAGGTTACTCAGTAAAATGGTGGGGTTAGGGTTTGACTTCATCATTAACTTTGTAAAATAATGTTTAACGTACTTGGTATACCAGTGATATATTGCAAGCAGTTCTAATGTGAGTGAGAGAACCTCTTCTCCACCCTATTTTAAAACATTTTTACTGAACTATGCAAGCATTTTACATTTCCTCACCTTGGGCTCTGGGGCTTTAACTGTATGGTTACATCATTTGCAAGAATAAGTTGGTCCCCGTCCCGTCTCTGCTGTGTGGGATCACAAGTGACAATTACAGTTTTTTTTCTAGTCAGCAATAATGAGATAAAATGAAGCCAGAATTTTTTACCTCAGTTGTTGTTGCTATTGTGCCTGAGCTTATTTCCTTTATTGATATCTTAAGAGTGAAAAAATGAATGCTCCAGGAGGGCAGTGTGTCAGTTGAAGTGCATTGTGTATAGTTTATATAGTTAAGTGCTTTTGGCTAAATATGATGTTGTTTTTCTAGTGGAATGGAATTTAACTTTCTAAAATGATTAAGGGTGATTTTAGTCGTTTTGTATTTACATTTAATGAACTTCACTGGTCTCATTGTAAATAAAGCATTTTGAGAGAAATATTCAGCAGAATGGTGTGGGGTGCAATGAAAACAGTTTATGCATGGGCCTTGTTTACATTTAAGTTCTTATTTCTTTACAGTTATACTTAGTTTACTTTGAGTTTGGTTTCTAAGTCAGCTTTAGGAAAAATTGTGGAGCAGGTATCTTTGGCATTCCCAGCCTTTCTGTCCATTTTCCTGATGCCACTTTGCTTCTCTTTTTTCTTCTGACATCCATTATTTAGTAATTTATATTTATATTTAGATCTCAGTATAAATTTAAGTAACTATTAGATTCCAGAGATATTTTAATTTTATCCTTTATTTCAGTGTGTAATGAGACTTTTGTTCATATAAAAGGAAATAATTTAGAGAAATAGGCTATCTGAGGATATGTTCCAGAGATATTTTTATTTTATCCTTCTTTACTTTTCTTTTTTTTTTTGAGATGGAGTCTCGCTCTGTCGTCCAGACTGGAGTGCAGTGGCGCGATCTCAGCTCACTGCAACCTCCACCTCCAGGGTTCAAGCAATTCTCCTGCCTCAGCCTCCCAAGTAGCTGGGATTACAGGCACGCACCACCACGTCCCCCTAATTTTTGTATTTTTAGTAGAGACAGGGTTTTACCATGTTGGCCAGGGTGGTCTCGAACTCCTGACCTCAGACCATCATTTTCTAAGGTGGTCTTTCTGTAGCATAAACAAATGTCATTCCTCTGCTTTAAAACCCTGCAGTGATATCCCATTGCAACAAGTTGAAGATCTGAATTTCTTTTACATTGATCTGTAAGTCCTGTACCATCTGCTCTGCCTACCTCGAGCTTCTTCACATCCTGCCTCCTTCTCATTGTTTAGATCAAATCTCAAATATTACCTCCTCAGAAAGACCTACTTTGATCACCTTATTTCTTGTTTTTTTTTTTTTTTGATACGGAGTCTTAATAGATTTTTTAAAATTACATGTATCTGTTTTTTATTTATTTTAAATTAATTTAATTTAATTTAATTTTTTTGAGATGGAATTTCGCTTTGTCGTCCAGTCTAGAGTGCGGCGGCGTGATCTCAGCTCACTGCAACCTCTTCCTCCCAGGTCAAAGTGATTCTCTTGCCTCAGCCTCCTGAGTAGCTGGGATTACAGGCGTGCACCACTAAGCCCAGCTAATTTTTTTTTTTTTTTTTTTTTTTTGAGACAGAGTTTCACTCTTTTCACCCATGCTGGAGTATAATGGCACGATCTCAGCTCACTGCAACCTCTGCCTCCCAGGTTCAAGTGATTCTCCTGCCTCAGCCTCCCAAGTAGCTGGAATTACAGGCATGCGCCACCATGCCTGGCTAATTTTTGTATTTTTAGTAGATGCAGGGTTTCACCATGTTGGCCAGGCTGGTCTTGAACTCTGGACCTCAGGTGATCCACCTGCCTCTCAGCCTCCCAAAGTGCTGGGATTACAGGTGTGAGCCGCCGCACCCGGTACCTGGCTAATTTTTGTATTTTTTGTAGAGACAGGGTTTCACCATGTTGGCCAGGCTGGTTTTGAACTCCTGATCTCAGGCGATCTACCCACCTCAGCCTCCCAAAGTGTTGGAATTACAGGCGTGAGCCACTGCACCCAGCCTCGCTTTATTTCAAGTAGTGCCTTCAATTGCTGTCATATCATCTTATTTTCAGTATATGATATTACCTTGTTTGTTACACGTTTATTGTCTGGCTTCCCTCCACCAGATGACAAGGTTGTCTTATTTGTTGCCCTGTCCCCAAACAACTAGGATAGTGCTGGCGTACAGTTAGCAATCAGTAAATGTTTGCCAACATAATGCGAAATAGCTAATCAAGAACTTAAGGAACAGAATTGCTTTAATTTCTGTTTATCAGAAGGAAGCATTTATAATTTAGTGAAAGAAATTACAGGTACAGTAGTTGGAGGTATATGGACTTGATGTGCAATTTGCCCAGATTATCATTTCTGTACTTCGTTCTTCTTTCTCTCTTTTCTGTGGGGAGGTCGGGGAGGGACAGAGTCTGGCTCTGTTGCCCAGGCTGGAGTGCAGGGCATGATCTCCGCTCACTGCAACCTCCGCCTCCTGGGCTCAAGCAATCCTGCCACCTCAGCCTCCTGAGTAGCTGGAACCATGCCACCACACCTGGCTAATTTTTTTTTTTTTTTTTTTTTTTTTTTTTGAGACAGAGTCTTGCTCTGTCGCCCAGGCTGGAGTGCAGTGGCGCGATCTCGGCTCACTGCAAGCTCCGCCTCCCGGGTTCACGCCATTCTCCTGCCTCAGCCTCCCGAGCAGCTGGGACTACAGGCGCCCGTCACCGCGCCCGGCTAATTTTTTTCTTTCTTTTTTTTTTTTGTATTTTTAGTAGAGACGGGGTTTCACCGTGGTCTGGATCTCCTGACCTCATGATCCGCCCGCCTCAGCCTCCCAAAGTGCTGGGATTACAGGCGTGAGCCACTGTGCCCGGCCTACACCTGGCTAATTTTTATGTTTGTTTTTTTTTTTTTTTGATGCAGAGTCTCACTCTGTCGCCTAGGCTGGAGTACAGTGGCGGAATCTCGGCTCACTGCAACCTCCATCTCCCGGGCTCAAGTGATTTTCATGCCTCCGCTTCCTGAGTAGCTGGGATTACAGGCACATGCCACCACGCCCAACTAATTTTTGTATTTTTTAGTAGAGATGGGGTTTCACCATGTTGGCCAGACTGGTCTCAAACTCCTGACTTCAAGTGATTCGCCCACCTCAGCCTCCCAAAGTGCTGGGATTACAGGCGTGAGCCACCACGCCCGGCCAAATTTTTATGTTTTTTGTAGAGACGAGGTATTGCCATGTTGCCCAGGCTGAACTCTTGGGCTCAAGCTATCTGCCTGCCTTGGCCTCCCAAAGTGGTAGGATTACAGGCGTGAACCACCAGGCCCAGACCTTCTTTCCCATTTTTAATGGTAAAATGGGAATCAATATGGAAAAATATAAAAGAGTTAGGCCTGTGTTAACATGTTAACTCCGGTCACTTAATACTGGATGACACTTTGCAAAGTACTTAAACTGTGAACCTCAGTTTTTCATCTATAAGTAGTTCTGTACCTGTAGATGAAAATTCTACATTCTACAAGTAGAGATAATTCTGTCTACTTGTAGAGGAATCCTATGATCTCTCAGGGCTTTTGGCTAGATTTAAGCAGATAATGCATGTATTTCATCATTGGGCCCTAGCACATAGAAAACATTCAAATTATGTATTATTTATGATGATGATATTTATGCAGATAGAAACAGTTTTAAGATCCAGAGTATTCAAAATAATTACATCAGAATTTTGTTTTGGGCACCTTGGCACAGTGCTGGAAATTACATTCCCAGTTTGTGAGAGACGAATTGGACTAGCCTCTCTGTAGTAAATTAGCATATGCTTTGAAGAACTAGTAGGACAAAATGGAAAATATTGTGTTAATGACATCCATTTTGTCTTTTTTTTTTTTTTTTTTTGAGACATATTCTTGTTCTGTCACCCAGGCTGGAGTGCAGTGGCATGATCTTGACTCACTGCAACCTCTGCCCCTTGGGTTCAAGTGATTCTCCTGCCTCAGCCTGCCAAGTAGTTGGGATTACAGGTACACACACCACACCCAGCTAATTTTTTGTATTTTTTTGTAGAGATGGGGTTTTGCCATGTTTGCCAGTCTGGTCTCAACCTCCTAAGCTCAAGCAGCCCACCCTCCTTGGCTTCCCAAAGTGCTGAGATTACAGGCATGAGCCACCGCACTCTTCTTAGCTATTTTTCATAGAAACTTTATGTATAAAAATAGAAGGGTAATGACACACCACCTTTCTACTGATCTCCCCACTTCGGTAGTTATCACATAACAGTCTTTTTTCGCCTATCTCCTTCACTTTACCTCCTCTCCCTTAGTACTTTGAAGTAAATCTCAATGCAAGCTGGTATGTTTTTCAAAATGAAACATATAAACATGGACTAGAAAAAAATCTCTTCATACAGGATTTGGTTTTGCAGAGAATTTACAAAGTACGGTTAATGTATGCCAATGGTTTCTCAGTTTGGATATCGAGATCCTTAGATGGATCATGAAGCTGGTAATAATTTTATAGCTAACTTTTGTTAAGTGCTTACTATATGCCAGGCACTGTTCTAAGCATTTTACGTGTATTCATTCATTCAGTTCTCACAACTCTTTTAATTAGGTATTATTATGATCTCCATTTTACAGATTAGAAAACAGAGGCACAAAGAGGTTTTTGTTTTTGTTTTTGTTTTTGAGACGGAGTCTCGCTCTGTCACCCAGGCTAGAGTGCAGTGGCACGATCGCAGCTCACTGCAAGCTCCGCCTCCCGTGTTCACGCCATTCTCCTGCCTCAGCCTCCTGAGTAGCTGGTAGCTGGGACTACAGGCACCCACCACCAGGCTGGCTAATTTTTTGCATTTTTGGTAGAGACGGGGTTTCACCGTGTTAGCCAGGATGGTCTCGATCTCCTGACCTCGTGATCCGCCCGTCTTGGCCTCCCAAAGTGCTGGGATTACAGGCATGAGCCACCGTGCCCGGCTGTGCCAAGAGGTTAAGTAACTTGCCCATGGTTACAGAGCTAATAGGTGGTGGAGATGGAGACAGAATTCAAACCCAGGCATTCTTGATCTACAGTATACACTCTTACCCACCATCCTACACAGCCTTTCTTATTGATAAAATATTTTCTACAGTGCAAGAAAATTTTGATAGCTTGCTTATTTATTCAAGATTTAGACTATATAGATTAACTAGACTATCAAGAGTTTAAATTCTTGTGTTTTTTGTTTTTTTCCCCCTCTGTGGCATAACTATCTCTTAGTGATTTGAAGTTCTGATAGGCATTTATTTATGTTTTTGATTAATTAAAAAAAGGGAAAAAAATGGAACATAATTATTGAAGCTATCGTCTAGGTAAAAACCTTTCTAAATGTAAGGTTCATTTAGATTGATGACCTGTAGAGTGTAACAGTATTGCCATAGGCATACAGCTTTTTAATCACATATCATACATAAACAAATTAGTAATACAGGTGGGTAGATACAGACCCTAACTTTGAGCTCTAAGATGAAATTTGTTTATAAATCCCTAGTTTCCATTCAGTTTTTTCAATATTTATCAAACACCTACTGTGCAAGGCATTGTTTAGGCACAGGGGATACAGCAGGAGAACAAAATGAACAAAATTTTTTGCCTTCACAGAGCTTAAAATTTAGCCGGGCTTGGTGGTGCACACCTGTGGTCCCAGCTACTCGGGAGGCTGAGGCAGGAGAATTGCTTGAACCCGGGAGGCAGAGGTTGCAGTGAGCCATGATCATGCCAGCCTGGGCAACAGAGTGAGACTCCGTCTGAAAAAAGAAACACACACACACACAGACACACACACACACACACACACACACACACACACAAAGACAGCATATACTCTAGTAAGGGGAGACGGACAGCAAACAGATAAGTAAAATATTAAACATAATAGAAGGCGATAAATGCTCTAGAGAAATAGAAAGCAGGGAAGGGGGAAACAGAGGGGTTTGCAGTTTTACATTAAATGGTAAGGGAAGGCCTCACTGAGAAGGTGACATCTGAGTAGGGAGGTATGATATTAAGCAATATAGACATGAGGGTATGAGGTGGGCATGTTCAAGACTAAGTGAACAGAAAAAACAAAAGTCCTGAGGTTAGAGTGTGCCTGGTGAGTTTAGGGAGCAGCAAGAAAGCTTCTGTGACTGGAAAGGAGTTGTTAAAATGATTAGTGGATGAGTTCAAAGAGATTATGGTGGGTGGTGTTGGGGAGGGGCGAAATGGGATTCACCAAGGGTTTTATAGGCATTGTAAGGACTTTGGTTTTTATTCAGAGTGAGATGGTGAGCCATTTAAGCAAAAGGAGATGAACTCTTTTTTTTTCTTTTTTTTTTGAGACAGAGTTTTGCTCTGTTGCTCAGGCTGGAGTGCAATGGCACCATCTCGGCTCACTGCAACCTCTGCCTCCCGGGTTCAAGCGATTCTCCTGTCTCAGCCTCCTGAGTAGCTGGGATTACAGGTGCATGCCACCATGCCCAGCTAATTTTTGTATTTTTAGTAGAGACAGGGTTTCATCATATTGGTCACGCTGGTCTCGAACTCCTGACCTCAAGTGATCTGCCTGCCTCAGCCTCCCAAAGTGCTGGGATTACAGGCGTGAGCCACCACGCCTGGCACTCGTTTGTTTTTAAAAGGTTATTCTTGTTTCTGCTGGAACAGGGATACCAATTAGATGGCTATTGTAATCCAGTGTAAAATATTGATGGCTTGGACCAGGTTATGGCCAGCGGAAGTGATAAGTAATTTAATTCTAGATCTATTTTGAAAGTAGGTCCAGCCAGATTTCTAGGTGGATTAAATGTGGGGTGAGAGAGGAGGAGAATAATCAAGAATGACTTTTTTTTTTTTTTTTTTTTTTTTTTTTTTTTAGCTTGAGCAACTAGAAAGATAAGAGTTGACATTTGTTGATATGGGGAAGGCTGTGAGTGGAGCAGATTTTGGGAAGAAGATGAGAAATTTAGTTTTGGATGTGTTAGGTTTGGGATGTCTATTTTAAGAAATCTTTTTAAAGATATAATTCACAAAAAATATACTCATTTAAAGTGTACAATTCAATTGTTTTAGTATATTCATAGAGTTGTTCAGCAATCACCATAGGGTGTCTAGTATATGGATTGTTTTTAGAGCCAGGAAGCTGGAAGAGATCAACTAGAGAGAGAGTGTAGATAGGGAAGTAAGTCTAGTAAGATAGAGCAGCAAGTACAGATAGAGAAGAGGTCCAGAGAGAAGGCTATGGTATTATGAAATCTCTATTTGGTCTCTATCCCATTTCCTAGCATACTACTTCAAAAATCCTTGGGTCTTCAAGGTGATAAGTGTCATTTTGTATGCTAATGAGTCGACTGATGGTTGGCATCCCCTGGGTAGCCTAAGGATGGGGGCTGGTCACTGGAAAGAATAAGGCAGGACTAGAGGTTGTGACTTTCCGCCCTACCATCTAACCTCTGGGGAAGGGAGAAGAGCTGAAGGGGTAAATTGAACACCAGTGGCCAGTGGTTTAATTAATTATGCCTTCATAATGAAACTTCCATAAAAATCCAAAAGGACTGGTTTGGGGAAGCTTCTAGACAGCAAAACATGGAGGTTCCTGGAGGTTGGCATGCCCAGAAAGAACCTGGAAGCTCTGCACTCTTAGCCCTACCTTGCCCCCTCCATCTCTTCATCTGGTGTTCATTGGTGTCCTTTGTTATGTCCTTTATAATTAACCAGTAAATGTGTTTCCCTGAGTTCTGTGAGCTGCTCAAGCAAATTAATGGAACCCAAGAAGGGGGTTGTGTGAGCCCCGATTTATGGTGGTTGGGTCAGAGCAAATGTTAACCTGAGATTTGTGATTGGCATGGGAAGTGGGGGGCAGTCTTGTGAGACTGAGCACTCAGTCTGTGGGATCTGATGCTCTCTTCCAGTGTCAGAATTGAATTGGAGGGCACCTAGCTGGTGTTCATTGCAGAATTGCTTGCTTGGTGTGTGTGGGGAGAACTCTCATACATTTGGTCAAAGAAGTCTTTGTTGATTGTTGAATGAGAATATAGGAAAAGCACTTTTAAGTTTGTTTATTCCTCTATTCTCAGAAGGCTGTTGGGGCATTCTAGTATTTTAGATGACTCTTTCTACTTAGTCTACTGTGTTATTGGCTTAGGTTCTTTTTGAGGTTCAAGGTAAACTTTGTCTCAGCCCCCCAAAGAAGTAATAAATCTATTTTGGTCTCTTGCATATTTTTACTCTTGGTTTACGCTTAATGGCATTTCTGTATTCATTGAGCAGGAGCTCTGTTATAATTGCGTTATTATCCATCCTCTCCCTCCCCTTTAGATGCCTAAGTCACCTTTTTTTTTTTCATTCCATTGCTCTAGGTTCATAGAGTTATAGGTGGTATTTTTCCAGGTTTCTGGCAATGTTTCGAAACATGGAACTGTCTTAATTATAAACTATAATTATTGTAATGGTATATATTAAGCCTTTTTGTCTGTATTGTGAGACTTTCCAAGCAGTTGTTATGTTCTTCCTTTTAGCTGCTTAGTCTCTTAGAGCAGAAGGGTGATTTCATCCATGGCCTTAGGTGGGTTTGAAGCAATATGTAAAACATAATTTTACTATACCAAATTCCATAGTAAGCTAAAGAGTAAATTTTGTAGCAAATAAACATTCCCATAACTAAAAGTGTGAAACACTGCTGACAAACTTCACATGGTTCTGTGACATGGAGGTATCTTGAAAGGAAAATTACAATAGCAGTGGAAAAACACTAATATTAAAATTTGCTTACAGAGGCCACCCAGAATTACTTTAATGTTAGTTTTGTCTGTAGAGGAGGGATGAGTGTATGTATGTGCGTAATTTTTTAGGGAGTAGAAGCTTACTGATTTTATTCTTTTTTGTTGTTATCAGCTTCCTTGGGTTGAATGATTTTACTCTTAATGATTTGGCTTCCTGCCTTTCTTAAACTAATAAATAATAGTGGCATCAAAATTCTTTCTTCCTCCTAGGCTTTTGTCAGTTATGTTCTCTTTTTTCCTCCCACTTTTTCCAGGTGTTTATTGTTTTACAGCAGTACTTTTAAAAGTCAAAAGGGGAGATTTTGGTCAGTTGTTTTAAAATTTCAATTGAGAATTAAGGATACATGAGGTTTAATTTGTTGAAGGAACTCAGAGACCCTAATAGAAATTACCCAAGAACAGAACAATTTACAAACCAGCTTGACTGACTTTCTCATCTATTTGTCAAGGAAACAAAAAGTAGTTGTGTTTCGTAGTGATTTCAAATTCCACTGCCCCCACAGATATTAATTATAGAACACTGGAGGAATGTACATCTTAGGGAGAAAGTAGTAGAACCTAGTTATTCCTTTTGAGAAAAGGCAACAATTCCATCTGTGCTTTGAAATATTAAAGCTTTTCTGGCTAAGATAAAGATAGTTTTTAAAAATGCTTCATTCTTATTCTCTTGTTTTTAGAGAAATATTGAAATAGAGGCTCTTTGATGAAGGAAATGAAAATGTTTGGTTTGCTGGGTTTAAATTTTACTAGTGTTTGATTGAGGCCTTGATCTCTCTTTCTTCACTTCTTTCTCTTATAATTAATTTCACTTACTTGCACTTTCTAGTTCTCTGGAATCCATTAGCAGAGAGATAGAGTGATTCTTTATTACCCTTTAGTAAAAGTTGCACTGTGAAAGGAAAAAAGGATCTTTTAATGTTTGGGATTATAACTTAACATTTTTTGTTTTAAAAAACCTAGAATGGATCCTGAGCTGTTTTTGTGTTCCTTTACTGTCATCATAGTTTTAGAGTGTAGCATGATACAGTCTTTTTTTTTTTTTCTTTTTCTTTTTTTGAGACGGAATCTTGCTCTGTTTGTTGCCCAGGCTGGAGTGCAGTGGCGCCATCTCGGCTCACTGCAAGCTCCGCCTCCCGGGTTCACGCCATTCTCTCGCCTCAGCCTCCTGAGTAGCTGGGACTACAGGCGCCCGCCACCACGCCCGGCTGATTTTTTGTATTTTTAGTAGAGAAGGGGTTTCACCGTGTTAGCCAGGATGGTCTCGCTCTCCTGACGTCGTGATCTGCCCGCCTTGGCCTCCCAAAGTGCTGGGATTACAGGCGTGAGCCACCGCGCCCGGCCGATACAGTCTTTTAAAATGATGATCTTTGTGTCTAGGAGGCAGTATTACTTGAAAGATTAAAATTCTCTTATAATATGTTATGCCTAAAGATACAGAATGAGAAAATGAACTTAGAAATACTGAGTGCTGGCCGGGCGCTGTGGCTCACGCCTGTAATCCCAGCACTTTGGGAGGCCAAGGTGGGGAGATCACCTGAGGTCAGGAGTTTGAGACCAGCCTGGCCAACATGGTGAAACCTTGTCTCCACTAAAAATACAAAAATTAGCTGAGCGTGGTGGCATGTGCCTGTAGTCTCAGCTACTCGGGAGGCTGAGGCAGGAGAATTGCTTGAACCCAGGAGGCAGCAGTTGCAGTGAGCTGAGATTACGCCACTACACTCCAGCCTGGTGACAGAGCGAGACTCTATCTCCAGAAAAAAAAAGAAAAAAAGAAAGGAAATATTGAGTACTTCCTCTATGTAAACCCCTGTATTGGGTGCTGAAAGAGATGGAATTATAAGGAACTTAACATTTAGTAAATGGGCCGGGCGCGGTGGCTCACGCCTGTAATCCCAGTACTTTGGGAGGCCGAGGCGGGCGGATCATGAGGTCAGGAGATTGAGACCATCCTGGCTGACGGTGAAACCCCGTCTCTACTAAAAATACAAAAAATTAGCCGGGCGTGGTGGCGGGCGCCTGTAGTCCCAGCTACTCGGGAGGCTGAGGCAGGAGGATGGTGTGAACCTGGGAGACAGAGCTGGCAGTGAGCCGAGATCATACCACTGCACTCTAGCCTGGGCGACAGAGCAAGACTGCGTCTCAAAAAAAAAAAAAAAACATTTAGTAAGTAAGATAGGAATTGAACACATATAACTGGTTCTGGGAAGTATAATATGAGTTTTATATGCTCTAACAGTTTAGAATAGTTATCACTTCGGTTGGATTGCTGGATCCTTATTGTTTACTGAGGATCCTTACTAGCTATCATACATGTATTACCTATAATCTTGATGTCAGCTCTGCAAAATATGAATTTGTAAATTTATAAAAAATATGAATTTATAAAATATAAATGTGTAACAGTTGAATTTATAAATTTATTAAAAATTTATAAATTGAGTCTCAGAGAAGTAAATTGATTATTTTGGGGAAATTGTCAGAACATTTATAGTGTAGGAAAAGGAAACATGCCTGGTTTCAGGGTGGCTAAGCATAAGCTTAATTTTGTTTTATATAAGCAGAAGTCACGTGAAGGTAAGTGGGAGAAAGAAAAGAAATACGGTGGATTCAAAGCCCAAGTTGCTTACAAGTATGTTGTTATTACTTAATAATCTTATATTTCCAGTCATTAATGTAGTTAATTTTACAAACATAACACTAATAGTTTAGTAAGAAAATAACATTTACTGAGTTCTTATGTGATTTCATTTAACAATTCATTAGTTAATATATTATTACTGAGTAAATCTATTAGTGATGTATATGTAAATTACACTGGTGACAGGTAAAATAATAAACCCTATAAATGACAATAAATTAAGTACTTGAGGGCTCAGTGAGGTTAAAATAACTTGTTCAAGGTACACAACTAATGAACAATAGAGCCAGGTTGCAAACTTAAGCAGTCTTGACTCCAAGGCCTACACTTTACCATTATGGTAGACGGCTTCCTGCTTCTTTCAGAGTATATTGGTATTTTATAGTGTTCCATGGACAGTGTGGTATATACAGGATAAAAGTTCCCAAACAGCCTTGCACCTGTCCATTCTCATATAGAAGCAAGTAGAAGAACACACTTCTTTCCTTTTAAGCCAGACCATTAAACAGATTTGCAAAAATGAAAAATAACTTGCTCCCACTAAATTTTTGTTTTACAAAATATAGTTATTTTTAATTAAGAAATAATTTATTGGCTAGACAGGGTGGCTCACTGAGTGCCTGTAATCCCAGCAATTTGAGAGGCCAAGGCGGGTGGATCACTTGAGGTCAGGAGTTCGAGACCAGCCTGGCCAAAATGAAGAAACCCCATCTTTACTAAAAATACAAAACTTAGCCAGGCATGGTGGTGCACGCCTGTAATCCCAACCACTTGGGAGGCTGAGGCAGGATAATCCCTTGGACCCGGAGGTGGAAGTTGCAGTGAGCCGAGATGGTGCCACTGCACATCAGCCTGGGCAACAGAGTGAGACTTCATTAAAAAAAAAAAAAAAAAAAAAAAAGGCCCAGCTGAATTGGCTCATGCCTGTAATCCCAGTACTTTGGGAGGCCCGAGCAGACAGATCACAAGGTGAGGAGTTCAAGACCAGCCTGGCCAACATGGCGAAACCCTGTGTCTACTAAAAAAAAACAAAAATTAGACCGTCATGGTGGCGTGCGCCTGTAATCCCAGCTACTCAGGAGGCTGAGGCAGGAGAATTGCTTGAACCTGGGAGGCGGAGGTTGCAGTGAGCCCAGATCACGCCATTGCACTCCAGCCTGGGCGACAGAGCGAGACTCCATCTCAAAAAAAAAACAAAAAGAAAGAAAAGAAATAATTTATTAATTGTAATGGATTTATTGTTTTTAATGGGTTAATGGATGTTTTTAAATTCTTAGGTTTAATTTCTATTTATTTTATTTTTATTTACGTATTTTTTTTTGAGACTGAGTTTTGCTTTTGTTACCTAGGCTGGAGTGCAATGGCGCCATCTCGGCTCACTGCAGCCTCCGCCTCCCAGGTTCAAGTGATTCACCTGCCTCAGCCTCCTGAGTAGCTGGGATTACAGGCATGTGCCACCATGCCCAGCTAATTTTGTATTTTTAGTAGAGACGGGGTTTCTCCCTGTTGGTCAGGCTGGTCTCGAACTCCCAACCTCAGGTGATCTGCCCGCCTCGGCCTCCCTAAGCACTGGGATTACAGGTGTTAGCCACCACGCCTGGCAAATTTTTGTATTTTTAGTAGAGATGGGATTTCACCATGTGTGGCCAGGATGGCCTCGATCTCTTGACCTTGTGATCTGCCCGCCTTGGCCTCCCTAAGTACTGGGATTACAGGCGTGAGCCAACGCACCCGGCCAGGTTTAATTTCATATAGTAACTAGCCATAGCTATAACCCACAAAAACAAAACTCTTTGAGGTCCTCAGTAATTTTTACCAATATAAAGGGTTTCTGAAACCAAAATATAGAATGACCTTTGTCAATTTTCTGCAATGTAGATATCCATTGTCTCTCATCTTAACATCGCATATTGCCCGATGGTCTCTAGGCTTTATTTTATCAACCAGTTAATTTTTATTTTTAATTTGTGAGATCATAAGTTTGTTAGCTTTTTATTTTGCCAAAAATGGACATAAAAATATACTACATTTATAGCATCACTACCCACCATTTTATAAACTATCACTTTATTAAAAAAAGGTTATACTTTAATTCCAAAAGTGTTAGAAGGACATTTTCTCAGAATAAAGGATAAACCTTCAAACTACATAAATTTAGCTATTTGAAAAATTTGCTTTGATGTCCTTGTCTTTCAGATCTTAGCTCAGGTGTCATCTCCTTGGAGGTTGACCTTATGGTGGTTGTCTGAGAGCCCACCTCTTTCCCTCGCCCATCATTCTCTTATCACATTACCCTATTTTTTTTTGTTTTTTTCCTCCTGGGTTCAAGCGATTCTCCTGTCTCATGGGTTCAAGCAGTTCTCCTGTCTCAGCCTCTGAAGTAGCTGGGATTATAGGCATACATCACCATGCCCAGCTAATTTTTGTATTTTTCTAGTAGAGATGAGGTTTTGCTATTAGCCAGGCTGGTCTTGAACTTCTGACCTCAGGTGATCCACCTGCCTCAGCCTCCCAAAGTGCTGGGATTAAGGTGTGAGCCACCACACCCGGCTCCTATTTTATTTTATTTTTATTTTTTTGGGACGGAGTCTCTCTCTGTCGCCAGGCTGGAGTGCAATGGCGTGCTCTCGGCTCACTGCAACCTCTGCCTCCTGGGTTCAAGCGATTCTCCTGCCTCAGCCTCCCGAGTAGCTGGGATTACAGGTGCTCGCTACCACGTCCAGCTAACTTTTTTGTATTTTTAGTAGAGACGGGGTTTCACCATGTTGGCCAGGATGGTCTCTATCTCCTGACCTTGTGATCTGCCCGCCTTGGCCTCCCAAAGTGCTGGGATTACAGGCGTGAAGCACGCCTGGCCTTTATTTTCTTTATGGCTTTTCTCATTATAAGATACTGCCTTGTTTATTTATTTGCTTATTTATTGAGACACATGGCCCCCCTCACCCCCAAAAAGAATGTAAACTGCTAACAACAGATTATTTGTTTTGTTCACCACTGCATCCTCAGCACCTAGAAGAAGGCATGGAACATAGAAAGTGCTGTAATTGTCAGGGTGTGCTGGCTTATGCCTGTAATCCCAGCGCTATGGTAGGCCAAGGTGGAAAGATTGCTTGAGTCCAGGAGTTGGAGACCAGCCTGGGCAACATAGTGAGACCCCCATCTCTACAAAAAAAAAAAAAATAGGTAGACATGGTGGCGCATACCTGCAGTCCTGGCTACTCAGGAGCCTGAGGTGGGAGGATTGCTTGAGCCTCAGTGGTTGAGGCTACACTGAATTGTGATTGTGCCACTGCACTCCAGCCTGGAAAACAGCAAGACCCTGGCTCCAAAAACACAAAAGCGCTTAATCAATGAATCTTCCTTAAGTGTGACCCCAGACCACACGTTGAGAACTGCTGCAATAGGACACAATTTTTTTTTTTTTTTTTTGAGACAGGGTCTTGCTCTATCGCCCAGGCTGGAGTGCAGTGGCGTGATCTCAGCTCATTGCAAGCTCTGCCTCCTGGGTTCATGCCATTCTCCTGCCTCAGTCTCCCGAGTAGCTGGGACTACAGGCGCCCACCACTGCGCCTGGCTAATTTTTTGTATTTTTAGTAGAGACGGGGTTTCACCATGTCAGCCAGGATGGTCTCGATCTCCTAACCTCGTGATCCGCCCGCCTTAGCCTCCCAAAGTGCTGGGATTACAGACGTGAGCCACCGCCCCGGCCACAGGACACAATTTTTTTGTTAGATTTATGTATGTAGGGAGACATACTGTATTGTACTGTTGTATGTTGGTTAGTTGGTAAAGAACATGGGCTTCGATCTCAAATAGACATTATGGTTGCTACTAACCTCTGAAAGCTTTTAAATAGGGATAATAATTGTATAGCTCACCTTATATGATTGTTGGTGGAATTAAATAAGATGCTTCATATGAAGTGTTTGGCAAACTACCTGACATTTAGAAAATTCAGCAAATGATAACTTGTCATTTAAAATGCAGTTATACAGTTATTATAACGTTTTATGCAGGCCTGTCTGCATAAGCTTTTTAAATTCTTCCGATTAATCCTGCATACTCTATGTGAAATGTTAATTAAGGTTAATAATGTAAAGGAGTGGACATGGCTTTTTTTGAGCCCTTTCTTATTAATATTAGCAAATAGCAAAAGAACATATAATTTGGAAGCTGTTTTCCTATTTTGATTATTTCAAGGACCTATTCATATAGCAACATCTTGTAGTTCTAGAAATTCATTGAGAACTTAAGAATTTTTTATGTTTTTATAGCTTTTTTGTTTGTTCATTTGTTTGTTTGTTTTGAGACAGAGTTTGGCTCTGTTGCCCAGGCTGGAGTGCAGTGGCGATCTCGGCTCTGCCTCCCGGATTCAAGTGATCCTCTTGAGTAGCTGGGATTACAGGCACCCATCACCATGCCCGGCTAATTTTTGTATTTTTAGTAGAGACGGGGTTTCATCATGTTGGCCATGTTGGTCTTGAACTGCTGACCTCAGGCAATCTGCCTGCCTCAGTCACCCAAAGTGCTGGGATTACAGGCATGAGCCACTGCACCTGGCCTATAGCTATTGTGCTAATATAAATGCATCTTGTTGGGTGCGGTGGTACTTGCCTATAGTCCCAGCTACTTGGGAGGCTGAAATGAGAGGATCACTTAAGGCCAGGTGTTTGAGGCCACAGTGCACCCTGATCATGCCTGTTAATAGCCACTGAACTCCAGCCTGGTCAACATAGGAAGACACCTTTCTAGTTTTTAAAAATAAATGAATAAGAGATAAGGTTTCACCACGTTGCCCAGGCTGGTCTAGAACTGCTGGGCTCAAGCAATCTGCCCACCTCAGCCTCCCAAAGATGCCAGAATTACAGGAGTGAGCCACTGTGCCCGGCTGGGATTTTTTATTTTTATTTTTTTGAAACAGAGTCTCACTGTGTCACCCAGTCTGGGGTGCAGTGGTGCGATCACGGCTCACTGCAGCCTTGACATCCCGGACTCAGGTGATCTTTCCCATCTCAGCCTCCTGAGTTGCTAGGACTATGGGTGCAGGCCACCATGGTCAGCTAACTATTAAAATTTTTTGTAGAGATGATGTCTTGCTATGTTGCCCAGGCTGGTCTCGAACTCCTGGACTCAAGCTATCCTCTTGCCTTGACCTCCCAAAGTGCTAGGATTACAGGTGTGAGCCACGAGACCTGGCCTCAAATAAGAGGTTTTTTTTTTTTTTTTTTGGAGACGGAGTCTTGCTCTGTTGCCTAGGCTGGAGTGCAGTGCAGTGGCGCGATCTTGGCTCACTGCAACCTCCACCTCTCAGGTTCAAGCGATTCTCCTGCCTCAGCCTCCTGAGTAGCTGGGATTACAGATGCACGTGCCAGCATGCCCAGCTAATTTTTGTATTTTTAGTACAGACGGGGTTTTGCCGTGTTGGCCAGGCTGGTCTTGAACTCCTGACCTCAGGTGATCCACCTGCTTCGGCCTCCCAACTTGCTGGGATTACAGGTGTAAGCCACCGTGCCCAGCCAAAGAAGAGATTTTAAAAGGACATCAGTATTCTTGGTGTTACTGGATTTTTAAAAATAAATAATAGAAACAAGGAGTACAAAACAATTTCACTTTAAGAAGACTTAAAAAACCTGATAATAGAAAAGTGAAGAGCTTTTGAAATTCATTCATAGGACATCCCCACACATGCATGCTATTTTTAGTATCAACTAGGATAAGAATTCACTTCTGTCCTCTTAGGCTTCTCAGATTGCCATATGTAGCACATATGCATCAACTGACAAATGTGATAAGATATGGAGAAAATATACCATACTATAGTAGTGAACAAAAATAACAGTACAAATTTGTACTTTGTACAACAGAATTTCCCAAAAAGTGGTGATAGTTTAGGGTTTCACTGTCAAAGTTTAGGAACTACCAAATTAAAGTTAAACCTGCTTTCATGCTGCTGGACTTTAGTACCCTTAATACAAAGACCTATGAGTTTCTGGAAGGGGTGGGTAGGATATTCAGCATTTTCCAAACTTATTTGACCATGGAATCCCTTTCGTTTTTAGCCATCTCATGTGACTACTGTTTCCTGGAACATGCTTGGGGAAAACTTTGGTAATGTAAGAGTTTCTGGGAAAATCCTAGTTGCAGAGCAGGGAGTACCAATTTATATCTGTATACAGTAAGAAAGGCTTCATGGAGGAAACGGTTTTTCAAAAACTATGTGAAACAGGTGAAAGAAGACATCTGATATATAAGCAAAAGTGTGAAAGAATCAGAGAGGAGTCATAACCAGAAGGCACGCATGCATAGCTAAGTGAGAATGGAAAAGACACAGAGAAGGAATAAAAGGCATCATCATTATTATTATTATTATTATTATTATTATTATTATTATTAGGGATGGAGCTCTTGTTGCCCAGGCTGGAGTGCAGTGGCACGATCTCTGCTCACTGCCACCTCCGCCTCCTGGGTTCAAGCAGTTCTCCTGCCTCGGCCTCCAAGTAGTTGGGATTACAGGCGCCTGCCACCACGCCTGGCTAATTTGTGTGTGTGTGTGTGTGTGTGTGTGTGTGTGTGTTTAGTAGAGACCAGGTTTCACCCTGTTGGCCAGGCTGGTCTTGAACTCCTGACCCCAGGTGACCCACCTGCCTCGGCCTCCCAAAGTGCTGGGATTACAGGCGTGAGCCACTGCACCCAGCCAAAAGGCATGATTTTTAAGACATTAAGAGTTGTGGTAGGGGAATATATTTAAAAGAAGGTAACTAGCTGAGTGTGGTGGTGGCGTGTGAAGTCCCAGCTAGTTGGGAGACTAAAGCAGAAAAATCACTTAGCCCAGGAGTTAAAGGCTATAAGGCATGATGATTCTGGCTGTGAATAGCCACTGCACTCCAGCCTGGGCAACATAGCAAGACTCCATCTCTTAAAAAAGGTAATTACATGTACACATAAAAGCTACAATAAATGGTGATTGTAACACTGAGCCAAGATTACTTTTTGTAATACTAGTATTAATATAACATTTGGGTTTTATTCAAAGCTTTTGAAATTCATAAATTGAAATTAGTGAAGTAGCTGGATGTGCGGTGGCTCATGCCTGTAATCCCAGCACTTTGGGAGGCTGAGGTGGGAGGATTGCATGAGCCTGGGAGTTTGAGATCAGCTGGGGCAACATATTTAAGAGTCCATATCTAACCCCGCACCACCCCCACCAAAAAAAAAAATTAGTCAGGCGTGGTGGCATGTGCCTGTAGCCCCAAGTACTCGGGAGGCTGAGACAGAATTACTTGAACCCAGGAGGTCAAGGCTACAGTGAGCCATGATTGTGCCACTGCACTCTAGCCTCGGCGGCAAAGCAAGATCCTGCCTTTAAATAAATAAATAAGTAGGTAATATATTTAATATTTTAAGTATTATCATTCTAGAATATCAAATCAAAATATAAATTTACAAAACTGTAAATATGTAAATATTAAGTATGGGTTATCATAATACTAATCATTAGCTCCTACTGGCTTTGCCATGTCATTTGACTTTGGTCTTTTTGCTAGAGGTACCCTTAGTGTTGTCATATGTGATGTAGCTGGTTAGGTTGGACTTCAGTATCATCTTGCCATGTTTAACTCCCCTGAGTAGTGCTTTCAGAACTGTCTCTGTTGAGTGGTTCAAAATTGCTGAACTTTTAATTTTTCTCTTGGCCAACTTGACTAAGATGCCCTAATAGAAATCTGAATATTTTCTTTCCCCAAGGAGAAATCCTTTGTTATAGAGGGCTTTTTTCCCCCTTGGGTGCATATTCTCAATCTTTTAAGTAGGTGGTGACAAGGGTAGAGGGGAATGAGTTAGGGGAGTTTCCTGAGTTGAGTAATAAATCGTAGGTAAGTAGGGTAGAGTTTGTATTGAAAGTGAGAGGGGTGTGGTGTATGATTAGATAGAGAGAAGACATTAAGGTAAGAAAGATAAATAAAGCTGATTTTGTATTATGCCAAGAAAAATACCATATTTTGGTTCTTATCTATTTTTATTTATTTATTTATTTTACTTTTTTTGAGATGGTGGGGGATCTCACTATGTTGCCCAGGCTGGTCTCGAACTCCTGGGTTCTAGTGATCCTCCCACCTTGGCCTCCCATCGTGTTGGGATTACAGGCATGAGCCACCGCACCCGGCCTGTATTTTGGTATTTGAAATAGCACAGTTGGCCAGGCGTGGTAGCTCATGCCTGTAATGCCGGCATTTTGGGAGGCCGAGGCAGGTGGATTGCTTGAGCCCAGGAGTTCGAAACTAGTCTGGGCAACATGGCAAAGCCCCATCTCTACCAAAAATACAAAAAAAATTAGCTGGGCTTGGTGGTGCTGCATTTATCAATACCATAAGTTTATGTCACTTTTTACAAAATGAACCATCTGAAATGGTGGGCACCTGCGGCTGGACACCTCAATCTGTGGTACATATTGAGCAGTCCAACTTTTTTTGATAATGTCATGACTTTTCTTTGCTTCTTTGGAGCACTTTTAACATCACTAGTGGCACTTTGTGTGGGTCCCATGGTGTTTACTTAAGGTTTACAATATTGCACTAAACCTGAAAAATATGAGAACCACAAGAGATCACTTTTTACTGACATATGCAATTTTCTGGAGAGATGAACTGCTTACATAGAGATAATTAGCATCACAGGGTGTTTTGAGTGGATACTCACAATGCTTGAGCTCCCTGAAGTAGCAACAGGAGATGGCTACAAAATTATTACAGTACAGTATGTACAGTAGTGAATTTTATTCAGTTATGATATAATACTGAATTTTTATGATTGTTTACATTACTCTCAACTGGATGGCTGCACGTATGTCTTTTAAGTGTGTGCATAAGTTTTGATAGATGTTAACTTTTAAAAATAGATTTGTGTATATTTAATGGTAGTAAATGAGAAAATAGACTAGTGTCTACATAGTTTTTATGCTTTCATGACATACCTAATTTTCTCAATTTTTAAAATACTTTTAGACTACATGGTTCATCTGTGAGTTTTTTCAAATTGTTGTAAATCTCCTAAAATTTTGAAAATGTATTTATTGAAAAATCCACGTATAAGTGGGACCTGTGCAGTTCAAACTTGTGTTGTTCAAGGGTCATCTGTCTAAGCATATGTTTACTAGTTAATGGATAAGCACTTCAGACCACAGTGTGTTAAGTGAGAAGAGAATAGGGCCAATGAAAGAACCTTGGGAGCACCAGAGTTTCAAGGTTAGTGCAAAAACAGGTGTGTTAGGGAAAGGAGAGAGGATCAGAACAAAATGGTTTCTCAGAAACTAAGAGAAGAGAAAGTTTGCCAGAGGGAAGGAGCATGATTGTACTGGGTTGCAGGTGAAACTGTACTGTTTCTAGTCATGTGACAGGCTAGATATTTTGCAGGATCCTTCCACCAGAAATACAACTAAATCTTACAGAAGTTGCAATAGACCTTTTTTTTTTTTTTTTTTTTTTTTTTTGAGACAGAGTTTCACTCTTGTCACCCAGGCTGGAGTGCAGTGGCGTGATCTTGGCTCACTGCAACCTCTGCCTCCTGGGTTCAAGTTGTTCTCCTGCATCAGCCTCCCCCGTAGCTGGGATTGCAGGCAGGCACCATGACACCCGGCTAATTTTTGCATTTTTAGTAGACAGAGATTCACCATGTTGGCCAGGATGGTCTTGAACTCCTGACCTCAGGTGATTTGCCTGCCTCGGCCTCCCAAAGTGCTAGGATTACAGGCGTGAGCCACTGCTCCTGGCCATTTTTTTCTTTTTTTCTTTTCTCTTTTTTTTTTTTTTGAGACAGTGTCTCTCACTCTGTCACCCAGGCTGGAGTGCAGTGGTGTGATCTCAGCTCAATGTAACCTCTGCCTCCTAGACTTCAGCCATCCTACCACCTCAGCCTCCTAAGTAGCTGGGACTACAGGGGTGCACCAGCACGCCCAGCTAATTTTTGTATTTTTTTGTAGAGACGGGGTCTCACTATGTTGCCTAGGCTGGTCTTAAAGTCCTGAGCTCAAGCAAACCACCCACCTTGGCCTCATATAGTGCTGGGATTATAGGCATGAGCCACTGCACCTGGCCCAGACATAATTTTTAAATAAAATTTTAGCTTTGCAGTAGTTTTGGGTTTATAGAAAAGTTGTGAAGATAGTACAGAGAGTGCTTGTATGTGTGTGTATATATGTATGTGTATATACATGTGTGTATATATATACACACATATACATATATACATGTATACACGTATATACACGTATACACACACATATATATGTATATGCATATATACACATACACTATATATATACACGCACACACACACACACACACACACACACATATACACCCTGCATCCTGTTGCCCTTGTTGTTAACATCTTACATTAGTATGTTACGTTTATTAAAACCAATGAATCAATATTGATATGTAATTTTTTTTTTTTTTGAGATGGAGTCTCACTCTGTCGCCCAGGCTGGAGTGCAGTGGTGCGATCTTGCAACCTCCGCCTCCTGGGTTCAAGCAATTCTTGTGCCTCAGCCTCCTGAGTATCTGGGACTACAGGCACACACCACGACACCCAGCTAATTTTTGTATTTTTAGTAGAGGCGGGGTTTCACCATATTAGCCAGGCTGGTCTTGAACCCCTGACCTCGTGATCTGCCTGCCTCAGCCCCTCAAAGTGCTGGGATACAGGCGTGAGCCACTGCACTCGGCCTAATATGTAATTATTAAGAGTCCATATTTTATGAATTGCCTTAGTTTTTACCTACTGTTGTTTTCTCCATAACTCCACATTTAATTATTATCTCTTTAGGCTCCTCTAGATTTTGACAGTTTTGTTTTGTTTTGTTTTGTTTTTCCCTGCAGACAGAGTCTTGCTCTGTCGCCCAGGCTGGTGTGCAGTGGTACAATCACAGCTCACTGCAGCCTCGACCTCTCGGGTTTAAGCAATCCTCCCACCTCAGACTCCCGAGTAGCTGGGGCTATAGGTGTGCACCACAGGTATGCACCACTACACCTGGCTAATTTTTGTAATTTCTATAGCAACAGGGTTTCACCATGTTACCCAGGCTTGTCTCAAACTCCTGAGCTCAAGCGATCTGCCTGCCTCGGCCTCACAAAGTGCTGGGATTACAGGTGTGAGCCACTGTGTCCACAGTTTTCTTTTAAGCTTCCCTAGATTTGGTCAGATATTTTGTAGAATGTCCCTCAGTGTGGATTTGTCTGTTTTTTTGTGGTTGTTTTTTGTTTTAATGATTAGCTGGGGTTATTGTTTCTTTGGAGGAAGAACACAGAGGTAAAGTTCCATTTTCATCACATGATATCAAGAGTGTCCATCCTATCAACATGTTTTACCGCTAATGATACTAACCTTGATCACCTGGCTGAGATAGTTTTTTTCAGATTTCTTCTTTTTTGAAGCCTCTTACACATTGTACTCTTTGGAAAGAAGTCACTGCACAGCCCACAATTTAGGGGAGTTATGCTGTCTACCTCCTTGAGGAGGCAGCATCTATGTAAATTTTTCAGAATTCTGTGTAGACATTAACAAGCACACATTTTAATGCATTTCTGGGTGTACTAAAAGAGTAAGGGAGGTTTCCAAGGGTCTGTTCATTCACAGAAGTAAAGAGTCTGCTGAAACAGGAGCAGTGAGTAAGCTTGTGAGCAAACAAGACTGGCAACGTTTTCCTGAAGGCAAACGCTCACATCAGCAGTAATGGGAGACTAAGCCTTGGGCCCCCAGAAAAGTTGAAAAGCCCCTTGAGAAAGATGCTGAATTGAACCTGGGTCACTACTGCCCTTAACTCTCTGCCAGAGTAAATGCAAATACATTTTTAGAAAAAGCTTTCTCTGATTAGGCTTTCAGAATTCCCATAGATAAAATTCAACAAAATATAAGCTTACAATAAAAGAATTGCCAAACACAAAGAAATAAACAACTGTGGGTGAGATTTAATAGAAACAAACCCCAAAGACTTAAACTATTGAAATAATAAGATATGAAATATAAAACAACTGACCAGGCACAGTGGCTCACGCCTGTAATCCCAGCACTTTGGGAGGCCGAGGCAGGCAGATCACCTGAGGTCAGGAGTTCCAAGACCAGCCTGGCCAACATGATGAAACTCCATCTCTACTAAAAATATTAAAAAATTAGCCAGGCGTGGTGGCACATGCCTGTAGTCTCCCTGCTGCTCGGGAGGCAGAGGCAGGAGAATCACTTGAATCTGGGAGGCAGAAGTTGCAGTGAGCCGAGATCATGCCATTACACTCCAGCCTGGGCGACGAGTGAGACTCCGTCTCAAAAAATAAATAAATAAATAAAAAGAACCATGTATAAAATATTTAAATTAATAAAGGAATCTAAAATATATCAAGGAACAACTCTTAGACAGTTATGCAAATTTGAAAAAGAACCAAAGAGAAATGTTAGAAATAAAAGTATAACTGTTGAAATTGAAAACTTAGTGGATGATTTGAACAACAGATAAGACCATTGGCAAAGGGATAATTCATGAACTGAAAGATCTGAAGTAATTTCCCAGAATGTAATGTTAAGAAATAAGTTAAAAGGAAGAGCATAATGAGTCTAACATGTGTGATTGAAGTCTTATAAGGAGAGAATTAAGAACAGGCAATATTTTAAAGGAATAATGGAGAAAATTGAATAATTGATGAAATATGTGAATATATAAATATAGGGACCATAATGCATATGAAGGAAGGGGGTTAAATAAAAAGAAATCTACTTGTACATACTTTATAGATAACTGAAGAATATCGAAGTCAAAGAGAAGCTCTTAAAAACAGTAGGAGAGGATGGGTATTCTATCCTCAGTATACAGTATTCTTACAGTATGAAACTATCACTGCACAGATCATGAAATGCAAATTGATAATTATAGATTATTAATTACTTACAAAGGAATGACAGATTGATAACTGTGGAAGCAAGAGGACATTGGAATAAAATATTCAAAGTGCAGAGAGAAAACAGCCATCAAATTAGAATTGTCTACCTAGCAAAACTAAGTTTTAAGAACAAGGGCAAAATAAAGACATTTCCATAAAGACAAAAGCTAGAAACCAACAGATCTTCACCTAATGACCTTTATTTTATTTAATTCATTTATTTATATTTGTAGAGATAAGGGTCTCATGTGTTGCCCAGGCTTATCTCAAACTCCTGGGCTCAAGTGATCCTCCTGCTTTGGCCTCACAAAGTGCTGGGATTATAGGTGTGAGCCACCACACTGGCCCGTTAATGACCTTTAAAAGGACATATACTTTAGGGAAAGGAAAATAATCCCAGAAAAAAATCTAAGAGATAAAATGCAGTGCTAAGCAAGTAAATTGGTAACCATAAGAGTAAATCTGAATGAACATTTCCTGTATGAGATATTTAATTAGTATAGTTTAAAAAGCCAGGACAGGCCGGGCTCAGTGGCTGACGCCTGTAATCCCAACACTCTGGGAGGCTGAGGTGGGCGGATCACCTAAGGTCAGGAGTTTGAGACCAGCCTGGCCAACATGGCGAAACACTGTCTCTACTAAAAGTACAAAAATTAGCCGGGCCTGGTGGTGGGCACCTGTAATCCCAGCTACTTGGGAGGCCGAGGCAGGAGAATCACTTGAACGTGGGAGGCAGAGGTTGCAGTGAGCCGAGATCGCACCACTGCACTCCAGCCTGGGCAACAGAATGAGACTCCATCTCAAAAAATAAAAATAAAAAAAAGGACAAAACTATCTCTGTTCGGTATTGTAGTTCAAGAAGAGAGTGGGCTGGGCATGGTGGTGTGCTGTTAAGAAATGTTTGTGTGTTGCTCAAGGCCCATCTCTACTAAAAATTGAAAAAAATTAGCCAGGCATGGTGGCAGGCGCCTGTAGTCCCAGCTACTCGGGAGAATCGCTTGAACCGGGAGGCGGAGGTTGCAGTGAGCCAGGATCGCACCACTACACTCCAGCCTGGGCGACAGAGCAAGATTCCATCTCAAAAAAAAAAAAAGAGAGAGAAGAAGAGAGTGATTTAGGGGTGGGTGCGGTGGCTCACGCCTGTAATCCTAGCACTTGGGAGGCCAAGATGGGTGGATCACCTGAGGTCAGGAGTTCCAGCCAGTCTGGCCAACATGGTGAAACCCCATCTCTACGAAAAATACAAAAATTAGCTGGGCGTGGTGGCACATGCCTGTAATCCCAGTTATCGGGTAGGCTGAGGCAGAAGAATTGCTGGAACCCAGCAGGCGAAGGCTGCAGTGAGCTGAGATCGCGCCACTGCACTCCAGCCTAGGTGACACAGTGAGACTCCAAAAAAAATTGGGTAAAAATAGAATGTATAACTTTCAGCCACTAGAAGGGGGAGAACAATTTAAAAAATAAATTTCTTGGCCATGGCTCATCCCTGTAGTCTCAGCGCTTTGGCAGGACTATTGCGTGAAGCCAGGAGTTCAAGACTAGCCTGGGCAACATACATAGCAAGACTTCGTCTCTACTAAATAAAAAATAGCTGGGCCTGGTGACAACAAGTACCCGTAGTCCCAGTTACTGGAAAGGCTGAGGAGGGAGGATTGCTTGATCCCAGGAGTTGCAGATTTCTGTGAGCTATGATTTCGCCATGCACTCCAGCCTGGGCAGTAGAGCAAGACCCTGTCTAAAAAAAAAAACAAAGAAAAGAAAACTTCCCCAAAAGGCACAGAGGTATGAAGGGAATAAAGAAGTATGAAGCATAGAAAAAGGCAGGGCAAATAAAAGCACAACATAAAATGATAGAAACAAATTCAAATATATCAATCACAGTTAAACATAAAAGAATAATTTTAGCAGTTAAAAGATAGGGATGATCAGTTCAGATTTTTTTTTTTAATGTGGCTATATAGAGAGACATATCTAAAATAGAAAAGTTAAAAGGCAGTTACTAACCAAAAACAATAAAAAACATACCGCTATAGTAGCTGCATGAATAAAGGCGTTAAGACCCAAACCAAAACATTATTGAAGAGGGCTGGGTGCGGTGGCTCACACATGTAAATCACAGCATTTCAGGAGAGTAAGGCAGGCAGATCGCTTGAGCCCAGAAGTTCAAGACCAGCCTGGGCAACATGGCAAAATCGCATCTACAGAAACATTAGCTGGGCATGGTACATGCCTACAGTCCCAGCTATTTAGGAGGCTGAGGTGGATGGATCGATTGAGCCCAGGAGGTTGAGGCTGCAGTGAAGTGTGATCTGCCACTGCACTCCAGCCTGGGCGACAGAGAGACCCTGTCTCAAAAAAAAAAAAAAAAAAAAAAAAATTGGGTGAAAGACTGTTGAGGAGCAGTATATAGTATTCCTACAGTGTGAATGTATCACCCCATAGATTATGAGTTACAAATTGATAATTATAGATTATTACTTTATTATAGAGGGAAAAACATGCATTTATAATGCAGAGAGAATTTGGCATCAATAGTAGTGGGATGGCATGAAAATTATATGTCTCTTGATGGAAGGTAGTGGGTGGTATACAATGCCAACGAAGTTGTATTCTTGCCAAAAATGTTTAACCTGAATCTACTCTTGAGAAAATGAATGAATCCTGAAATGTGGGATGTTCTGCAGGACATCTGGCTTGGATCATCAAAGTCATGAAGAATAGGGAGAGGTGAAGGGACTCTCCTACATTGAGAGATAATGAAAACCAAACATAAGAACTTTGGTTCTTGGAGTGAAAAAAACAAAGGTAAAAATAACAGTATATAAAAAAAAAAACCCAACTATAAACAGTCTGGTGATTGTTGGGAAAATTTGATGATGAGCTTTATATCGGCTGGTGTTGCTGAATTAATGTTTTTTGTTGTTGTTGTTGTTTTCTTCTCTTTTCTTTTGAGACGGAATTTCACTCTTAAAAGTTGCCCAGGCTGGAGTGCAATGGCGCGATCTCGGCTTACTGCAACCTCCGCCTCCTGGGTTCAAGCGATTCTCCTGACTCAGCCTCCTTAGTAGCTGGCATTACAGGCATGCGCCACCACGCCTGGCTAATTTTGTATTTTTGGTAGAGACAGGGTTTCTTCATGTTAGTCAGGCTGTTCTTGAACTCCCTACCTCAGGTGATCCGCCCGCCTCAGCCTCCCAAAGTGCTGGGTTTACAGGCGTGAACCACTGCACCAGGCCTGAATTAAGTTTTTTTAAGATATAATGCTGCTATGATTGTATGAGAGAATGTTCCTTCTGAAATATTTAGGGATAAATTATATTGCTCTCTACAATCTACTTTAAGATGGTTTGGCAAAAGAGAACTAAATGTTGTATATATAGAGAGATAGAGCTGATGTGGCAAGATATTAACAATTGCTAAATGTAGGTAAAATATAGGAATGTTTACTGAACTTTCAACCTTTTTGTGGAGTTTTTTTTTGTTTTGTTTTTGTTTTGAGACGAAGTCTTGCTCTGTCGCCCAGGCTGGAGTGCAGTGGCATGATCTCGGCTCACTGCAACCTCAGCCTCCCGGGTTCAAGCAATTCTCCACCTCAGCCTCCAGAGTAGGTGGTGCACACCACCATGCCTGGCTAATTTTTGTATTTTTTGTAGAGACCAGGTATCACCATGTTGCCCAGGCTGGTCTCAAACTCTAGAGCTCAAGCAGTCTGCCTCCTCGGCCTCCCAAAGTGTTGGGATTACAGGCGTGAGCCACAGCACCTGGCCACAAAAATTGCTTCTGCATAGGATAAAGGCAAATACAAAAGGCTAACAAAACAAAGGTTTTATCAGAAAATAAAGAACATCTTTATGACCATAGTATAGGGAAATAATTCTTTTTTTTAAATTAAATTTTTTTATTTCCATAGGTTATTGGGAAACAGGTGGTATTTGGTTATATGAGTAAGTTCTTTAATGGTGATTTGTGAGATTTTGGTGCACTCATGCCCTGAGCAGTATACACTGAACCCAATTTGTGGTCTTTTATCCCTCACCCCCTTCCCACTCTTTCCTCCTGAGTCCCCAAAGTCCACTGTGTCTTCCTTATGCCTTTGCATCCTCATAGCTTAGCTCCCACATATGAGTGAGAACATATGATGTTTGGTTTTCCATTCCTGAATTACTTCACTTAGAATAGTAGCCTCCAATCTCATCCAGGTCGCTGCTAATGCAATTAATTCATTCCTTTTCATGGCTGAGTAGTATTCCATTGTGTGTGTGTGTGTGTGTGTGTGTGTGTGTGTGTGTGTGTGTGTGTGTACATCACAGCACCACAGTTTATTTACTCATTGATGGGCATTTGGGTTGATTTCACGTTTTTGCAATTGCAAATTGTGCTGCTACAGACATGTGTATGCAAATATCTTTTTTTTTTGAGATGGAGTCTTGCTCTGTCACCTAAGCTGGAGTGCAGTGGCACCATCTTGGCTCATTGCAACCACTGCCTCCGTGTTCAAGCAATTCTCCTGCTCAACCTCCCAAGTAGCTGGGATTACAGGCACATGTCACCACGCCTGGCTAGTTTTTGTATTTTTAGTAGAGACGGGGTTTCACCATGTTGGCCAGGCTGGTCTCGAACTCCTGACCTCGTGATCTGCCTGCTTCCGCCTCCCAAAGTGCTGGGATTACAGGCGTGAGCCACCGCGTCCGGCCGCAAGTATCTTTTTCATATAATGACTTCTTTTCCTCTGGGTAGATAATCAGTATTGGGATTGCTGGATCATATGGTAGTTCTACTTTTAGTTCCTTAAGGAATCTCCACACTGTTTTCCATAGTGGTTGTACTAGTTTACATTCCCACCAGCAGTGTAGAAGTGTTCCCTTTTCACTGCATCCATGCCAACATCTATTAATTTTTGATTTTTTGATTATGGCCACTCTTGGAGGAGTCAGGTGGTATCACATTGTGGTTTTGATTTGCATTTCCCTGATCATTAGGGATGGTGAGCATTTTTTCATATGTTTGTTTGACATTTGTATGCCTTCTTTTGAAAATTGTGTATTCATGTCCTTAACTCACTTTTTGATGGGATCGTCTGTGTGTTTTTTGTTTTTTTTTTTTTGGTAATTTGTTTGAGTTTATTATAGATTCTGGAAATTAATCATTTGTTAGACGTATAGATTGTGAAGATTTTCTCCCACTCTGTGGATTGTCTGTTTACTCTTGCTGACTGTTCCTTTTGCTCTTCAAAAGCTCTTTAGTTTAATTAAGTTTCAGCTTTATATCTTTGTTTTTATTACATTTGCCTTTGGGTTCTTGGTCATGAAATAGTTGCCTAAGCCAATGTCTAGAAGGGTTTTTCCATTGTTATCTTCTAGAATTTTATAGTTTGAGGTTCTAGATTTATGTCCTTGATCCATGTTGAGTTAATTTATTTTGTTTAAGGTAAGAGATGAGGATCCAGTTTCATTCTTCTACATGTGGCTTGCCAATTATCCCAGCATCATTTGTTGAATAGGGTGTCCTTTCCCCACTTTATCTTGTTTGCTTTGTCAAAGATCAATTGGTACCACCATCATCCTTTACAGAATTAGAAAAGACAACCCTAAAATTCATATGGAACCAAAAAAGACCCCACATAGCCAATGCAAAACTAAGCAAAACAAATCTGGAGGCATCACATTACCTGATTTCAAACTATACTCTAAGGTCATAGTCACCAAAACAGCATGGTACTGGCATAAAAATAGGCACATAGACCAATGGAACAGAATAATGTAGGGAAAGAATTCTCAAACGAGACACACTATGCTAGCCATAATAAAAATAATGATTACCATAATAAATATATAAATTCAGCATTATTAAAATTAAAATTTTCTTTCTTTATTTTTATTTTTGAGACAGAGTCTTGCTCTGTCGCCCAGGCTGGAGTGCAGTGGCATGATCTCAGTTCACTGCAGCCTCTGCCTCCCAGATTCAAGCAATTCTCCTACCTCAGTCTCCTGAGTAGCTGGGATCACAGGCACCTGCCACCACCTTCAGTTAATTTTTGTATTTATAGTAGAGAGGGGGTTTCACCATGTTGGTTAGGCTGATCTCAAACTCCTGACCTCGCATGATCCACCTGCCTCGGCCTCCGTTAGTGCTGGGATTACAGGCGTCAGCCACTGCACCCGGCCACAACAGCAAGTCTCATTGATTCTGTTGGTGTTTTGCTTTTTTTGGGTGGTGGGGAGTCAGGTTTATTGTGTTATGATTTACATACACCAAAGTTTACCCTTTAAATGTACAGTTCTATAAATTTTGATGAATTTATAATTGTGTAGCCGCCACAATTAACATATGGAACTTATATAAGTTCTGTTACTCCCCAAATTCTTCCCCATTTTTATTGAACCCCTTTCGTCTGTGACCCACTATTTGACTTTATAGTTTTGACTCTTCCAGAATGTCATGTAAATGGAGTGATGTAACCTTTTGAGTCTGACTTCTTTCATTTAGCATGATGCAATTGTAGTAAAACATACATAGCAAAATTTTGTTTCTTTTTGTTGTTAAATAGTATTCCATTTTAAGGATGTTTCACAGTTGTTGAAGGACATTTGGGTTGTTTTGTTCTTGGTAATTATGAATAAAGCCACCATAAACATTTCTTATTTATTTATTTATTGAGACAGAGTCTGGCTCTGTTGCCCAGGCTGGAGTGTAGTGGCGCCATCTCCGCTCACTGCAGCTTCTGTCTCCCGGATTCAAGCGATTCTCCTGCCTCAATCAGCCTCCGGAGTAGCTGGAATTACAGGCATCCACCACCATGCCCAGCTAATTTGTTTCTGTTTTTAGTAGAGGTGGGCCTTGAGCAACACACAAACATTTCTTAACAGCATCTTTAATTTTATTTATTTATTTATTTTGAGGCAGGGTCTCACTGTGTTGCCCAGGCTGGAGTGCAGTGGCATGATCTTGTCTCACAGCAACCTCTGTCTCCCAGGTTCAAGCCATTCTCCTGCCTCAGCACCCCACCCCACCCCCACCCCGCAGTAGCTGGAATTACAGGCACCTGCCACTATGCCTGGCTAATTTTTGTGTTTTTATATTTATTTTATTTTATTTTATTTTTTTGAGACGGAGTCTCGCTCTATTGCCCAGGCTGGAGTGCAGTGGCGCGATCTCGGCTCACTGCAAGCTCTGCCTCCCAGGTTCACGCCATTCTCCTGCCTCAGCCTCCTGAGTAGCTGGGACTACAGCTATTTTTAGTAGAGACGGGGTTTCACTGTGTTAGCCAGGATGGTCTCGATCTCCTGACCTCGTGATCTGCCCACCTTGGCCTCCCGAAGTGCTGGGATTACAGGCGTGAGCCACCGTGCCTGGCCTATTTTATTTTACTTTATTTCCTTCCTTCTTTCCTTCCTTCCTTTCCCTTTCCCTTTCTTCTGACAGAGTCTCACTCTGTCACCCAGGCTGCAGTGCAGTGGTGTGAACTCGGCTCACTACAATCTCCGCCTCCTGGGTTTAAGCCATTCTCCTCCCTCAGCCTCCGGAGTAGCTGGGATTACAGGTGTGCACCACCATGCCTAGCTAATTTTTGTATTTTTGTAGCAACCAGGTTTCACCATGTCGGCCAGGCTGGTCTTGAACTCCTGACCTCAAGTGATCCACCCTCCTCAGCCTCCCAAAGTGCTGTGGTTACAGGCATGAGACACCACACCCGGCCTTAACAGCATTTTTAAAAAAGCAATAATTTCTTAATTTTGATGAAGTCCAGTTTATTTTTAAAATGTTAACAGATTATATTTTCGTTACATATAAGAAATCCTTCTTTAATTCAAAGTCGTAAAGAATTTCTCCTATATTTTCTTACAGAAGTTTTATTTATTTTAATTAGTTTATTTTTTGAGAAAGGGTCCCACTTGGTTACCCAGGCTGGAGTGCAGTGGTGCCATATAGCTCACTGCAGCCTCAACCACCTAGGCTCTAGGGATCCTCCCACCCCATCCTTTGGAGTAGCTGGGATCACAGATGCAAGCCTCCTCACCTCGGTTATCTTTTAATTTTTTTTTTATAGAGAAAGGTCTTCCTATGTTGCCTAGGCTGGTCTCAAACTCCTGGGCTCAAGCAATCCTCCCACCTTGGCTTCCCAAAGTGCTGGGATTACAGGCATAGAAGTTTTATAGTTAGGTTTTACCTTAGGTCTATAATGCATTTTGAATTAATTTTTGCAAATAGCATGAGATATGGATCAATTTTTTAAAATGGGTATCCAATTGTTCGAGCACCATTTATTGAGAAGCCAGTCCTTTCATCATTAAATTGTCTATGCATCTTGCACCTTTGTAAAAAATCGATTGCTGGCTGGGCGCGGTGGCTCATGCCTGTAATCCCAGCATTTTGGGAGGCTGAGGCGGGTGGATCGCCTGAGGTCAGGAGTTCGAGACCAGCCTGGCCAACATGGTGAGACCTCGTCTCTACTAAAAATACAAAAATTAGCCAGGTGTGATGGTGGGCGCCTGTAATCCCAGCTACTTGGGAGGCTGAGGCAGGAGAATTGCTTAAACCTAGGAGGCAGAGGTTGCGGTGAGCAGAGATCACGCCACTGCACTCCAGCCTGGGTGACAGAGTGAGACCCCATCTCAAAAAAAAAAAAAAAATTGATTGCCCACGTATATATATGCTGCCTTGATTATTGTAGCTTGTATGGAAATCAGGTAGTATGCGTCTTCTAACAAAATTTTCAAAACTATGTTGTCTATTGTGGGTCTTTTGTTTTTCCTTATAAATTTTAGGATCAGCTTGTTGATTTCTACAAATAATCCTGCTGGGATTTTGATTAGGACTAAATTGAATGTGGACATTAATTTGGGGGCAGAATTGTTAAATATGTTTAGTCTTTCATAAATATGGTATATCTCGCCATTTATTTAGGTCATCTTTGATTTCTTTTATCAGTGTTTGTATGCTTTTCAGCATAGCAATCTTGCATGTATTTTACTAGGTGATAATCTAAGTCTTTCATGCTCTTATAAATGGTACTACTTTCTTTAAAGAAAAATTTAATTTCCCCGTTTGTTGCTGTGTAAGAATATAGTTGACTTTGGTATCCTGCAACCTTACTAAACTTACTTATTAGTTCAAGTACCTATTTTGTAGGGTCTCTGATTTTTCTATATGGATAAATCATGTCTATACATAGAGATGGTTTAGTTTCTTCCTTTCTAATCTATATACCTTTTCTTTCTTTCCCTTGCCTTATTGCATTGGCTGAAACTTCTAGGATGATGGTGGCAGCAGTCCCCAACTGGAAGAGACTGGGATGGGGTTGGTTTTGGGATGAAACTGTTCCACCTCAGATCATCAGGCGTTGTTCTTACAAGGAGTGCACAGCCTACATCCCTGGCATGCGCAGTTAACAATAGAGTTTATGCTCCTATGAGAATCTAATGATGCCACTGATCTGACAGGATTTGGGGCTCAGGGGTTAATGCTCGCTCACCCACCACTCACCTCCTACTGTGTGGCCCAGTTCCTAATAGGCCACTGGGGTTGGGAAACCCTGTGTAGAGGAAGGGTGAGGGTGAACATTCTTCCTTTTCCGCTGTTCTTGGGGGGATAGCTTTTGGTTTTCCACGATTATATATGATGTTAGCTGTAAGTTTTTAATAAATGTCCTTTGTTTGAGGAAGTTCCCTTATATTTCTAGTTTTCTGAGACTTTTTATCATAAATGAATGTTGAATTTTATTGAGCCTTTCATAGTACTTTTTTTTTTTTTTTTTAAAAAGAGGGCTGGACGCGATGGCTCATGCCTGTAATCCCAGCACTTTGGGAGGCCAAGGCGGGTGGATCACGAGGTCAGGAGATCGAGACCATCCTGGCTAACGTGGTGAAACTCCGTCTCTACTAAAACTACAGAAAATTAGCCGGGTGTGGTGGTGGGCACCTGTAGTCCCAGCTACTCGGGAGGCTGAGGCAGGAGAATGGTGTGAACCCGGGAAGGTGGAGCTTGCAGTGAGCCGAGATCACGCCACTGCACTCCAACCTGGGCGACAGAGCGAGACATCATCTCATAAAAATAAAAAAAAGAGACAGCATCTTAGCTGGGCATGGTGACTCATGCCTGTAATCCCAGCACTTTGGGAGGCTCAGGTAGGTGGATCACCTGAGGTCAGGAGTTTGAGGCCAGCCTGGCCAACATAGTGAAACCCTGTCTCTCCTAAACATACAAAAATTAGCTGGGCATGGTGGTGCAAGCCTGTAGTTACAGCTACTCAGGACGCCAAGGCAGAAGAATTGCTTGAACCTGTGAGACGGAGGTTGCAGTGAGCTGAGATTGCACCACTGCACTCCAGCCTGGGCAACAGAGCGAGACTCCGTCTCAAAAAAGAAAGGCAGAGTCTTACTTTGTTGCCCAGGTTGGAGTGTAGTGGCATGATCGTAGCTCACTGCAGCCTTGACCTCCTGGACTCAAGCAATCCACCTGCCTGGGCCTCCCAACATGCTAGGATTACCCCTTTCATAGTACTTTTGATGGTTTTGTTTTTTTTTTTTTTTTTGAGACGGAGTGTCACTCTGTCACCCAGGCTGGAGTGCAGTGGCGCAATCTCGGCTCACTGCAAACGCCGCCTCCTGGTTTCACGCCCTTCTCCTGCCTCAGCCTCCTGAGTAGCTGGGACTACAGGCACCCGCCACCACGCCCGGCTAATTTTTTGTATTTTTAGTAGAGATGGGGTTTCACTGTATTAGCCAGGAAGGTCTTGATCTCCTGACCTCGTGATCCGCCTGCCTTGGCCTCCCAAAGTGCTGGGATTACAGGCGTGAGCCACCGTGCCCAGTGGGGGTTTTTTTTTTTTTTTTATTTTTTTTATTTTTTGAGACAGAGTCTCACTGTCACCCAGGCTGGAGTGCAGTGGCACGATCTCGGCTCACTGCAACCTCTGCCTCCCAGGTTCAAGCAGTTCTCAGCCTCAGCCTCCCGAGTGGCTGGGATTACAGACTCCCACCACCACACCCAGCTAATTTTTTGTATTTTTAGTAGAGACGGGGTTTCACCATCTTGGCCAGGCTGGTCTTGAACTCCTGACCTTGTGATCCACTGGCCTCGGCCTCTGAAAGTGCTGGGATTACAGGCCTTGATGGGGTTTTAAATGGAAACATTGGCAATTGTAAAGTCAAACATTTGCATACCTATCTTCAATTCAGCAGTTCTACTCTTGCACATGTGCCCCAGAATACAGATATTAAAATATTCATGTCAGCTTTATTTATCATATAAAAATGTAGAGAACAAGCCAAGTGTGGTGGCTCACGCCTGTAATCCCAGATTTTGGGACATCAAGATGGGAGGATCGCTTGACCCCAGGAGTTTGAGATCAGCCTGGGCAACATAGTGAGACCTTGTCTCTACAAAAAAATAAAAACAGCCACATGTGGTGGCACGTGCCTGTGGTCCCAGCTACTCAGGTGACTGAGATGGAAGGATCACTTAAGCCCAAGAGGTTGAGGCTGCAGTGAAGTGTGATTGCACCACTACACTCCAGCCTAGGCAACAATGTGGCAAATCAAGATCCCCGTTTCAGCCGGGCGCGGTGGCTCACGCCTGTAATCCCAGCACTTTGGGAGGCCAAGGTGGGCGGATCACCTGAGGTCAGGAGTTCGATACCAGCCTGACCAACATGGAGAAACCCCGTCTCTACTAAAAATACGAAAATTAGCCAGGCGTGATGGCACATGGCCTGTAATCCCAATTACTCGGGAGGCTGAGGCAGGAGAATTGCTTGAACCCAGGAGGCGGAGGTTGCGGTGAGCCGAGATCGCGCCACTGCACTCCAGTCTGGGTAACAAGAGCGAAACTCTGCCTCAAAAAAAAAAAAAAAAAAAAGAGATTCCCCGTTTCAGAAAAGCAAAGAAAATGTGGAAACAACCTGAAAGTCCATCAGCAGCTCAATGGATAAGACTGTGGTATATTCATAGTGAAATCTTTTACTGCAGTGAAATAAATGTACCAACCTAAGTATATGTTATAAAATGAAAAGCTACCCTTCACCTTCTTTCTCTACATACACAGTTCCATTTTGAATAATGTCTGCTACATTCTTATAGCGTGATTTAATACTTGCATACATATATATTATCAGTTTTTTTAAACTGTGGTAAAGTACATATAACATAAAATTGACCATTTTAACCAATTTGAAGTGTAGGTACAGTGGCATGAAGAACATTAACATTGTTACGCAGCCATCACCACCATCCATCCTCAGAACTTCGTCTCACTTTCCAGACTGAACGCATATACCCATTAAACAATAACTCTCCATTCCCCAGCCCCTGGCAACCACCATTCTACTTTTTGTCTCTGAATTTTTCTACTCCTAGGTACGTCATGGTAGTGGAATCATATAGTATCTGTTCATTTGTGACTGGGTTATTTCCATAACATAATGACTTTGCAAGGTTCATCCATATTATGGCGTACGTCAGAATTTTCTCCTTCTTATGGGTGGATAATATTCCATTGTATGCGACCACATTCTTTTACCCAATATTTTTTGTGTGTGTGACAGAGTCTTGCTCTGGCCCAGGCTGCAGTGCAGTGTCACAATCCCAGCTCACTGCAACCTCTGCCTCCCAGGTTCAAGCAATTCTCATGCCTCAGCCTTCCGAGTAGCTGGCACTACTGGTGTGCTAATTTTTGTTTTTTTAGTAGAGATGGGATTTCGCCCTGTTGCCCAAACTGGCCTGAAACTCCTGAACTCAGGTATTCCACCCACCTCGGCCTCCCAAAGTGCTGGGATTACAGGCATGAGCCACTGCTGCACCTGGCCTCTTTTACCCAATGTTTTCTTAAAGCTTACTGTAGGTCTAGAGAGTTTTAAAATTATAGACAAATAAATGTTCAACTTTACGTTAATAATTTGAAAGCCTAGAGGAAATGGAGAAAGTGTCCATAAAAATATTAACCCTATTGACTCCAGGAGAAGTAGAAAACCTGAAAAAGACCTAAGACCCAGCTGATTTAGCAGCCACACTTGTGTGATTATGTGTTTGTGTTTGTTTTTATTAATGCGTGTTTTGTGGTTAAATATTAGTTTGAAATAATTTTTTAGGCTCAAAATTTTGAACAAGGCTGTTTTGTTTTTGTTTTTGTTTTTTGAGATGGGGTCTCACTCTGTTATTCAGGTTGGAGTACAGTGGTACAGTCTTGACTCACTGCAACCTCTGCCTCCCAGGCTCAAGTGATCCTCCCACCTCAGCCTCCCGAGTAGCTGGGACCACAGGTGCTTGCCACCGCATCCAGCTGATTTTTTGTATTTTTGGTAGACAGGGTTTCACCAAGTTGCCCAGGCTGGTCTCGAACTTCTAAGCTCAGGCATTCCTCCTGCCTCGGCCTCCCAAAGTGCTAGGATTACAGGTGTGAGCCACCACACCTGGCCTAAGAAGTCTGTTTCTTATAGCTAAAGTGGATGTCTTTGCTAGGCTGTATCAGATCTCATCCAGATAAAAAAAAAATTTTTTGAAATGGGGTCTCCCTATGTTGCCCAGGCTAGTCTCAAACTTCAGACTTTGAACTCTGAACTCGTAGGCCCAAGCAGTACTCTTTCCCCAGCCTCTTGAGTAGCTGGGATTACAGGTGTGTGCCACTGTGCCTGGCCTCATCACATATTTTTTAAAAATCTGTATAACTTACATTCAAGAGTTCCTATCCAGAATTCAGTCTGGTTTTAGACCTCATTTTAATATTTATTGCACCTTTAGTGCATGTCTCTCCATTATTACATATTGTTATTTCAGTGCTTATTAGTCCCTTGAATTCAGACTACCATATCTTACTTATTCTTACCTATTATAGCATGTGCTTTGCATGAAGCTGGTAGTTCATGAAAATTTATTGAATCTACCAATATTTCACGGACTTTGTCAAGTATCGCTGAGGGTTGTTTGCAGGATAGAGAAAAATTGATGCTTGGAGTTTTTCCTTTGGAGGATTTGGTATGGTTTGTTACTGATTTTTGTGATTCGCAGATCCTGGGTGAAAATGTATACTATTTGATTTAGTAGATTTCTAGATAATCATATGTAACAATGTTTAACAGAAATGAGTAGTAAATTAAGTAACTGGTGGATTGATACCTTATGAATGTTAACATACTACTCAGATTTTTAATTTAGATATGGCTCTTTCAGTGTATATTGAAGTTATTTTACTCAGGACTTGGCTTCTAAAGTCAGTACATAAAAGGAAATTAGGCTTGAAAATACTGGAAATTTTTAGTAATGACAAAATTTTTTATTTTTTTTGGTAAACAGCCTAGTACAGAAATATATATATGCATGATTTGTGCTATATTTGGTAGCATATAATTCCGTAGGGTGAATCATATTAAGAGAGTAAATCAGCTGAATGTTTTGAAGCCGATTTAGGGAGAGTCAAACTTCCTGGTTTCTCTCTCTCTCATCATCTTTATGAAGATAATATTTCTTCTGGTTCTTCATCAGTGAGTATTTCTCTATGGCCTCAGATGTCTTTCTGATAATTACAGTTTCACTTTCCTGGTTAACCATGCCTAAAATATTAAGTGGAAAATTGTAGAAATAAACAGTTCATAAGTTTTAAATTGTGCACCATTCTGAGTAGTATAATGAAATCTCATGCCATCTTGCCCGGGACAGGAATCCTCTCTTTGTCCTTTGTATCCATGCTGTTGACGCTTCCCACCCATTAGTGCCCCTGTTACATTGACTGCCAGGGTATTGCAGTGTTTGTGTTCAAGTAATCCTTAGTTTACTTAATAACGGTCCCAAAGCGCAAGAATAGTGATGCTTTTAATTTGGATATGCCAAAGAAAAGCCATTAAGTGCTTCCTTTAAGTGAAAAGGTTAAAGTTCTTAATAAGACAATGAATCATATGCTGAAGTTGCTAAGATCTGTGATAAGAATGAATCTCCTATCTGTGAAATGATGAAGAAGGAAAAAGAAATTCGTGCTAGTTTTGCTGTTGCACCTCATACTGCAAAAGTTATGGCCACGGTGCTTGATTAACTTCTTGGTTAAGATGAAAAGGGCATTAAATTTTTGGTGGAATATATGAACAGATATGTGTTTCCGTTGACAGCAGTCAGGTTCTGTACTGTCTGGTTTCAGGAATCCACTAGGGGTCTTAGAACATATACCCCCATGTTAAGGAGGGACTACTGTAATTGCCTTTACCCCTGAATATTTGTTTAGGGTTCTTGTTAATTGTTTTCTCTCTCACACTCTGGCTTAGTACTTACAGGTAAAAAAAATTTTTTTGAGACAAGAGTCTCTCTCTGTTGCCCAGGCAAGAGTGCAGTGGCACAATCTCAGCTCACTGGAGCCTCTGTCTCCCAGGTTCAGGTGATTCTCCTGCCTCAGCCTCTCGAGTAGCTGAGATTACAGGCATTTGCCACCATGCCTGGCTAATTTTTACTATAGATGGGGTTTCACCATGTTAGTGAAGCTAGTCTTGAACTCCTGACCTCAAATGATCCTCCCGCCTAGGCCTCCAAAAGTGCTGGTATTACAGGAATGCGTCACCATGCCCTGCCAAGTACTTACAAGTAAATTCTTTTTTTTTTTTTGAGACGGAGTTTTGCTTTTGTTGCCCAGACTGGAGTGCAATGGCGTGATCTCGGCTCATTGCAACCTCCGTCTGCTGGGTTCAAGTGATTCTCCTGGCTCAGCTTCCCGAGTAGCTGGGATTACAAGCATGTGCTACCACGCCCGGCTAATTTTGTATTTTTAGTAAGAGACAGGGTTTCTCCATGTTGATCAGGCTGGTCTCGAACTCCTGACCTCAGGTGATCCGCCCGCCTCGGCCTCTCAAAGTGTTGGGATTACAGGCGTGAGCCACCATGCCTAGCCAGTAAATTCTTGTAAGTTCGAATATGATATGACCTCTAGTAATGTACATCTCTTGATGTCTCTAATTTCTGTGTTAGTATATTCTTTGTACTTCATTCTGTAGAGCATATGGTATTCACATAATACTTTTGGTTATTGGGTATGGCACATACAGTGCTAGGGTTCTCATTGTTTCTCAGTCCCAACAAGAACATCTCATCAGAGGAGTTTAAGGTACATTTTAAGTTCATTCATTAGTATCTCCCCAGATAAACTTAATTGTGAGTCTGAATCCCTAAGCAAGAAATTAAGGTACTCCTTTAAAAAATATATTATTTAGTAAACAAAGCATCTCTGACTTCTATACATACAGCACCATTTGTTCAGTATTTTCAGTTCTTAAAAAAGAAATAAAATTATAACATTTAGATCCAAAAGGGGCCTTAGAAACTTTTTTGAGTACATTCATTTTACATAGACTTAGGCTAGTTGCGTCTTAGCTCAGCCTAACGTATGTGACCACCTGTCCTGATGTGATGCCCTTTCACTCTCAAAATGTAACAGTTTGAATGATAATGTGCTCATCCTCACATAGTGGTGGAGGAGTATGGCACTCAGATTTTCTATGTAGTTCAGTGTTCTTTCTGCTACCTTGATACTTTTTCAGATAATTTTTTCTTGTTAACCCTCAACAAAGCAACTAAGTGATTTTAAGGAAGTTGGAAGATTTATCTTTTTAAAGAGAAGATGTAGATTCTTTGAAAAAAGATGTTGTTTTCTTCTATTTAAATATTCAAGTGACACTGCCATTATTTGTACTGAGTGTCCTTACAGTTAAATATTTATTTAATCATAGGATATTGAAGCCAGAGGGTATGTTATGGACGATCTAATCTAAACTAGTTATTTCATATGGGTTTTTTTGTGTGTGTGGAGACAGGACCTTGCCCTGTCATTCACCCTGGAGTATAGTAGCACAACTATGGCTCACTGCAGCCTTGACCCCCCTGGGCTCAACCGATCCTTACATCTTGACCTCCCAAAATGTTGGGATTATGGGTGTGAGCCACCACACCTGGCCTATGCTTTTATTTTTTATATAAAGGTATTATAATTGTAACATAGAAAGTTTAGAAAATAACATTTATTTTAAAATATTCATATAATTTTTTTTTTTTTTTTTTTTTTGGAGACAGAGTCTCACTCTGTAGTCCAGGCTGGAGTGCAATGGCGCAATCTTGGTTCACTGCAACCCCTGCCTCCCAGGTTCAAGCGATTCTCCTGCCTCAGCCTCCCGAGTATCTAGGATTACAGGTACCCGCCACCACGGCCAGCTAATTTTTGTATTTTTAGTTTCACCATGTTGGTCATGCTGGGCTCAAACTCCTGACCTCAGGTGATCTATCCGCCTCAGCCTCCCAAAGTGCTGGGATTATAGGCATGAGCCACTGCGCCCGGCCCGCCTATACATTTAAATAGTGTATTTACATAATTTACATAATGGTATATGTACATTTTTCTTTCCTGTGTTTTCACGAACTCTCATGCAAGCATCTTCATGTTATTTACAGACATGTACTTATCCATATAATATGGATGTACCTTTATATATACATTTAAATAGTGTATTACATAATTTACATAATGGTATATGTACATTTTTCTTTCCTGTGTTTTCACTAACTCTCATGCAAGCATCTTCATGTTATTTATAGACATGTACTTATTATCCACATAATATGGATGCACCTTTACCTAACTATTCCCCTGTTACTATTCTTTAGGTTGCTTCTAGTTTTTCTACAACTATAAATAACATTTTTGTCCATGTGGCTTTTTCTTCTTTTTGTTTTTCCTTTCTACAGCCTGTTTTGCAAATGAAGACAGACCTAAGCTAATGAAAATGAATCTTTTTCAGGGGTTACAACTCAGATCTTTGGACTCTCGTGCTGATGCCCTTTCCATTATACCATAATGCTTGTTTTCTGTAAAGACTACATGGATTGAAAACACTATGTATCAGCTGTCTTAGCCCATTGTTGGAACAAGGCAAGGTAGACATAAAATGTAAATAATTCAAGTTAAAAATTATCTAACCCGTCTCCTACCAAGTTAACAGTTTTATTTTGTAGGTACTTAGACTTAAATCAGTAACCTTCCAGTTTCCTATTGTTAATTCCTTTCCCCTTCTGCATAATAATTAAAGCTGAATGCTTAGCTTGTAGATTGTTGAGGAATTGATGTTGTGAGAACACTGACTATATCTAGATTAACTTCTGCAACAGCCCCTAGAAAACCTCATTGTACCTAGCCCCTAGCACCTAATGCTGTGCATTTACAGAGAAGTCTTAGGGGATTGTTAGCCAAACTGAATAGAGGACTACTCTATTTTTCCCCTTTTCTTTTCTTCCTTCTCTTTTTTTTTCCTAATTTATTTATTCAAGAAGTAGTTACTGAATGCCAACTAAGTGTTAAGCACTATTCTAGGTGCTGAGAATTCAGCAGTAAATAAAACTGACAAAAATCCTTTCCCTTATGAGCCTATATTCTCGTGGGGAAGATAGGCAAAAAATAAATTGTATAGTATATTGGACAATTATGTGTTATTTGGGAGAATAAAGCAAAGAAGGGTGGTAAGAGTGTTGTTGGCTTGATGTTGCAATTTTTTTTTTTTTTTTTTTTTTGAGTCGGAGTCTTGCTCTTTCACCCAGGCTGAAGTGCAGTGGCGCAATCTTGGCTCACTGTAACCTCCGCCTCTGGGTTCAAGCGATTCAGCCTCAGCCTGCTCAGCAGCTGGGATTACAGATGCATGCCACCACACCCGGCTAATTTTTGTATTTTTAGTAGAGAGGGGGTTTCACCATGTTGGTCAAGCTGGTCTTGAACTCCTGACCTCAGGTGATCCACCCATCTTGGCCTCCCAAAGTGCTGGGATTACAGGCGTGAGCTACCGCACCTGGCCTGATGTTGCAGTTTTAAGTAAGGTAGTCAGGAACATATTCACTGAGAAAGGAACATTTGAGCAAGATTTAAAGAGGTGATTGAACTAGCCATGAGAAAAACGGGGGAAGAAAGTTCCAGAACAGTGAGCTTAACAGACCGTGAAGCAAGGACTCAGCCAGGTGTGTTGGAGGCCTTGTAAAGACAGCAAGGTGGCCTCTGTGGCTACAATGGAATCAGTGGTGATGAAGAAATTAGGTCAGGAAGATAACACAGTGCCAGATTGTTTAGGATTTCTAGGCCATTGTAAGGACTTTGAACTTTACTCTTGTTAAAGAGGGGACCATTATGGGAGGGATTTAAGAAGTAGAATAATATGATCAATTTATATTTTTAAAGGATCACCCTCTCTTCTGAGTTGAGATTAGACTGAAGCCAGGCAAAGGTAGAAGCAGGGAGACTAGGTAGGAGGCTACTGCAATAATTCAAGCAAAAGATGATAGTGACTTAGACCACAGGCAGTGATGGAGGTAGTAAGTAGTGGTTGGAGTCTGTATATGTTTTTTAAACTTGTTATTTTTGAATAATTTCAGATGTTAAAAAAGTTTCAAGAGTATTACAAAAACCTTCTGTGTACTTTCCACTCAGATTCCCGTTATTAACATTTTAACATATTTGCTTTATCTCTCTTACTGCTCTCTCTACAGGCACACACACCCTTTTTTTTTCTGAACTGTTTGAGCATATGTTGCAGACATGCTGCCCTATTTAGTACTTTGGTGTTCATTTCTTAAAAACAAGGATATTCCTTAAACAGTTGCATTAGTCAGCTTGGCTGCCATAACAAAATACCACAGACTGGGTGGCTTAAACAAAGAAATTGATTTTCTCACAGTTCTAGAGGTTGCAGAGTTCAAGATCAAGGTCCAGTTTGGTCTCTGGTGAGGGCTCAGGGCTCCTTCCTGGCTTTAGTCTGTCACACAGACAGTGGGGCGATTGTGGCTCATTGCACCCTCAGCCTCGCAGGCTCAAGTGATCCTCCCACCTCAGCCTCTGAGTAACAGGACTACAGTTATGCAATTACGCCTGGCTAACTTAAAATTTTTTTTTGGAGAGATAGCGTCTTACTGTGTTGCTCAGGCTGGTACCAACCTCATAGAATTGTGGTGAGGATGTAAGTTAATATCTGTATCCTCTTTAAACAGTCCCTGGCATATAGAAAGTATTAAATAAGTTAAAAATTATAGGCTGGGCGCAGTGGCTCATGCCTGTAATCCCAGCACTTTGGGAGGTCCAAGGCAGGTGGATCACCTGAGGTCAGGAGTTTTAGACCAGCCTGACCAACATGATGAAACCCCGTCTCTACTAAAAATACAAAAATTAGCCAGGCGTGCTGATGCGCACCCGTAGTCCCAGTTACTCAGGAAGCTGAAGCAAGAGAATTGCTTGAACCTGGGAGGCGGAGGTTGCAGTGAGCCGAGATCGCGCCACTGCACTCTAGCCTGGACAACAGAGCTAGACTGTCTCAAAAAAAAAAAACAAAAAAAAACACGAAACAAACAAAAGAAGAAGACAGTAGACTAGGCGCGGTGGCTCACGCCTGTAATCCCAGCACTTTGGGAGGTCCAAGGCAGGTGGATCACCTGAGGTCAGGAGTTTTAGACCAGCCTGACCAACATGATGAAACCCCATCTCTACTAAAAATACAAAAATTAGCCAGCCGTGGTGATGCGCACCCGTAGTCCCAGTTACTCAGGAAGCTGAAGCAAGAGAATTGCTTGAACCTGGGAGGCGGAGGTTGCAGTGAGCCGAGATCGCGCCACTGCACTCTAGCCTGGACGACAGAGCTAGACTGTCTCAAAAAAAAAAAAAAAACAAAAAAAAAAAACAAAACAAACAAAAGAAGAAGGCACTAGACTAGGCGCGGTGGCTCACGCCTGTAATCCCAGCACTTTGGGAGGCTAAGGTGGGTGGATTGCTTGAGGTCAGGAGTTCGAGACCAGCGTGGCCAACATGGTAAACCCTGTCTACTAAAAATACAAAAATTAGCTGGGCATGGTGGCAAGCGCCTGTAATCCCAGCTGCTGGAGAGGCTGAGGCACAAGAATCGCTTGAACCTGTGAGGCGGAGGTTGCAGTGAGCCGAAATTGCACCACCGCACTCTGGCCTGGGCGATAGAGTGAGACTAAGTCTCCAAAAAAAAGAACAAGGCAGTAAACAAGAGAAATTCCAGTCTTCTGGATGCTTATAATCCAGTGAGGATACAGACAAGTACACTACAATGTGATAAATGCTATAGTAGGTAAAAGTATAGGGTGCTTAAAGACCACTGCCTTTAAGCATTTTCCCAGATTACCTCAACCACTTTTTTTCATTCCTCCAGAATTTCCAAAGTGCTCTGACTAGAGTGGAGAGTTTGCATTGAGGAGAAGTAGTAATAAAATAGTTTGGGGTGGTTTGCGGGAAGAAGTAGAGATTTAACATGGGGGTGGTCAGAAACTGACATGAGTTAAATTTAAAATTTTGGACGTTTTCCTATGGATGAGTAGAAAACCACTGAAAACGGTTTAGGATGAGTTATCCTAGAAAAGGAAAATTCTGACTAAAAGAGAAAACACAAGGTAGCAGGGTTTTTGGCAATTGTGAGTAATTCATTAAAGATGGAACTTTGAATTTGAGGGGGAAGAAATGAGACTGGAAGAGAAGGCAGGATGCAGATTATAAAGGAAGCTAAAGTGTTTCAGCTTTTTCCATTGAGCAGTGCGAAATCATTGACAGATTTGATATGATAAATAATTGGACAATTTTGCATATTTGAAAATGAATTTGGCTCCCACTTCCCTACCTTGCTCCCCTGTTAAAATAGAAATGGGGATTGATTTATGTCCCACTCCTGAATGCATGTAAAATTTATACAAAAATACTTTCTATGAAAATGATTTGTAATCTGTAGACTTAATACCTGGGAGATGTCTTGAGATATAAAATCGCATCCTTTGGGCTGTGGGTTTTTTGTTTTCTCCAAATAAATCTGATCTTTTCTTAAAAAAAAAAAAGGAAGGAAGATAAAAAAAAGAAAAGAAATAAATTTGGCAACAATATAGGGAGGAAATTTAAGGGGAGCAAGTCTAGGGGCAGATGACTAGGAACCTGTTGCAGGGGTGGTTCAGGTCAACGGCGATGAAACCCAGAAAACAGCAATAGTAGGAAGGGAAAGACAAGAGGGGATAAAGTTGAGAAATATTATTGGAGACAAAATTGGCTAGAGTTTGGAGATTTATTAATAGGTGTAGGGGGATAAGGAGGAGAAGGAGTCAGAATTGCTAAAATTCTGACTAAAGAGTAGTAACAGATAGAAAAAGAGGAAGATGATTAATAAAATAATAAGGCCAGGCGCTGTGGCTCACGCCTGTAATTCCAGCACTTTGGGAGGCCGAGGCAGGCGGATCACCTGAGGTCGGGAGTTTGAGACCAGGCTGGCCAACATGAAGAAACCCCAGCTCTACTAAAAATACAAAAAAATTAGCTGGGTGCGGTGGCGCATGCCTGTAATCCCAGCTACTCAGGAGGCTGAGGCAGGAGAATCGCTTGAACCTGGGAGGCAGAGGTTGCGGTGAGCTGAGATCGTGCCATTGCACTCCAGCCTGGGCAACAAGAGTGAAACTCTGTCTCAATAAATAAATAAATTACAATAAAATAAAATATTAAAATCAGCCAGGTGCAGTGGCTCATGTTCGTAATCTCAGCACTTTGGGAGGCCAAGGCTGGTGGATTCCTTGAGGACAGGAGTTCAAGACCAGCCTGACCAACATAGAGAAACCCCGTCTCTACTTAAACTACAAAATTAGCCAGGCATGGTGACGCATGCCTGTAATCCCAGCTACTCGGGAGGCTGAGGCAGGAGAATCGCTTGAACCCAGGAGGCAGAGGTTGCGGTGAGCTGAGATCGTGCCATTGCGCTCCAGCCTGGGCAACAAGAGCGAAACTCCATCTCAAAAAGAAAAAAAAAAAAAATTAGCCAGACATGGTGGCATGTGACTGTAGTCCCAGCTATTTGGGAGGCTGAGGTGGGAGGATCACTTGAACCCAGGAGGCAGAGGTTTCAGTGAGCCAAGATTGTGACTGCATTCCAGCCTGGGTGACAGAAGAAAAAAAAAATTAAAATCAAGCTCAGGGTGCCTCGGAGACTTTGAAGTGGATGTGTACATTGACTGGTAAAGGGAAATCCAGGCTTGATATCTACAGATATGGGAGTCATTGATACATAGGTTGAAGTAGTTAAAGCAACTGGAAGGAGGTGATTATGCTGATAGCATTCCATTTGCTGTGTATTAAGCCCTATCTTAATTGTTTTACATACATTGTTTTATTTAGTTCTTCTAACAATCCTGTAAGGTTGTCATTTTACAAAGGAAAGCAACATAGAGAAGAGTTAAGTAGTGTAAAAGACTCCAAAGCTAACAAGTGACAGAGCCAGAAATGGAAAAGATTGACTTACAGCCTGAAATCTTAAAACACTATGCTATGAGTAGAGAAGAGTGCTCAGGAGAGAATCCTGGAGAACATCAACATTTAAATGAGGATGATCACGGCCAGACTGGCTACCTATACATGATTCTAGAGGAGGACCCGGAGAGGTAGGATGAAAACCAGGAGAGTGGTTAAGAGAGAAGCCAAAGGAGAAAGTACTGTGACAGATTATTCTGCACGCCAAAGCTATAAAGAAATAACATTAAAAAAAAATCTCCATTGAGTTTAGTAAATTGGAGTTTGTTAGTAACCTTGAAAATTGGTGTTTGAGTGAACTGTTCGCAACATAAATGAGATAACAATTTATAAAAAGCTCTTAGCATGGTAGATTGCATATTTTTTAAGTGCAATAAAAGAGTGGCTCCTATAATTATGGAGTTAATGGGAGTTAAAAGTGTAGACAGTGAGTATACAAAACTCTTTCAGACTCTTCACCCTAAAAGGTCTTAACTAACATTAGGCAAGGAAGGAAAGGCTAGGGGTAACCTAAGGTGGTCACAAGAAAACTTTAAGATAGGAGAGACTTGCATATACATATGTTGAGAGACAGCCTGAAGGAATACAATATAAATATATAAATATAAAGAAGAGGTCGGGTGCGGTGGCTCATGCCTGTAATTCCAGCACTTTGGGAGGCCAAGGCCTGTGGATCACCTGAAGTCAGGATTTCAAGACCAGCCTGCCAGCATAACATAGTGAAACTCCATCTCTACTAAAAATACAAAAAAATTAGCTGGGCTTGGTGACAGGTGCCTGTAATCCCAGCTACTTCGGGAGGCTAAGGCAGGAGAATAGCTTGAACCCGTGAGGCGGAGGTTGCAGTGAGCCAAGATTGTGCCATTGCACTCTAGCCTGGGCGACGAGTGAAACTGTCTCAAAAATAATAATAATAATAATTAATAAGTAAATACAAATAAGAATCAAATTAAAATACAAGAAGCGAGGATAAGCCAGGCGCAGTAGTTCATGCCTGTAATCCCAGCAATTTGGGAGGCTGAGGCGGGCAGATTGCTTGAGCCCAGGAGTACAGGACCAGCCTGGGCAACATGACAAACCCTTGTCTCTACTAAAAATACAAAAAAAATTAGCCAGGCATGGTGGCATGCCTGAAGTCCCAGCTACTCGAGAGGCTTGAGGTGGGAGGATCACCTGAGCCCAAGGAGGCTGCAGTGAACTGTGATCGCACCACTGCACCCCAGCCTAGGTGACAGGAGTGAGACCCTGTCTCCAAATAAACAAAAAACACAAAAAAAGAAGCAAGCATAGTTAATGGAGCATAAGGTTCTCAAGGTGTGAATAGAGTCTAGGAAACAGTACGTAGTGGAAGGATTACTCTTTAATAGGAGTGATGCTTTTTACTAGGTAAATTGATCTAGGTGAGTTTAAATGTGGATACATTTTTTGTGACAAGATAATTTCCATTTAACGATTTTTGCCTTCTCTGTGAAACACCATATAAGCTTATCTCCTGAGAGTGAGAAGAAGAGATGTGTAAAGATTCGGGCCTGACAAGTGGTTAAAATTTGAAATAGTTCTTTGAGAGAGGATGCTGACTAAGCACATGTGGAGGGACTGTATGTAGCATTGCGGGCCCAGGTGAAGAAGGAGACTTTTAATTCGTATGATTTAATTTTTTGTGTGTGATTTTAGAACCCAGCAGCAGAAATAAAGGTGCAGTAAATGCAGTTAGATTGATCCAAATTTGGGATTTCGTTGAGCACATGAGATAGAAGGCTGAATTAGGGAGAAGGACAAGAGTATGAGGGTTTTAATAAAATATTGGTTTAAATAATGGACAGAGACTCTGGAATTGATGAAGAATTGAGTACTGAGAAGAGAATGTAGAGTTAGAGAAAATAAAAAGCTGAGATCTTGATGAAATTGAAGAACAAGTATAATAGGAGTGGGAGGTTGTGATCAGAGAAGGAGATTTTAAAATGTACAAAGGAGTGGTTCTTGGAGGTCACCGAATGTGAGGTCAAGGAACTGAGAGACAAGAAAACATGGTAGATCATCCATATAGACATTGAAATTACCCAGCATAATAATGAAACTTAAGGTGACTTTGCTCAGGGTTCCAGATAGTACATTGATTGGGCTTTGTCATGAGCCATTGAAAAACTTAACCGACTGGGCGTGGTGGCTCACACCTGTAATCCCAGCACTTTGGGGAGGCCAAAGCAGGCAGATCACCTGAAGTCAGGAGTTTGAGATCAGCCTGGCCAACATAATAAAACCCTATCTCTACCAAAAATACAAAAAAATTAGCTGGGCGTGGTAGTGCACACCTGTAGTCCCATCTACTTGGGAGGCTGAGACAGGAGAATTGCTTGAGCCCAGGAGGCGGAGGTTGCAGTGAGCTGAGATTGCGCCACTTCACTGTAGCCTGGGCGACAGAGTGAGACTCCATCTCCAAAAAAAAAAAAAAAAACAAAAAGAAGAAGAAGAAAAGCTTAACCTAGATGCATACATAGGATCATATTATTTTGCAGGACATTCGTCTAGTGATGAAAGCAGCAGCAGAGCCTCCCTCCAGCAGATGGGAAGACTAAGACGTATCTGAGTAGTATCTGGATTGGTTGATGGGGAGAGGGTCTATCTGTAATAAATGTTAAGCAATTTGCTTGAGGTCACATTCTGATTTGATTACAAAGCCCATGCTCTTTCTACTAACCTTGGTATTTCTGCAACAAGTTGAGCATGTTCAACTCATTTTTTTTTTTTTTGTCTTCTCAGATGTTTGAGACTATAATTTTGTTTTATTTTAGCTTCTCCAGAGTTACTGGGTCTTTTTTTTTAGTGCCAAACATCTACAAAGTGAGGGAGAAATGTCCTTGAGGAGTACCTTGAACAGAAACTTAACGTGAAGTAGTCAAGGTTTTTAGTATGTTTGGTAAACTGATCCATTAGTTCATTTGTCAGTTTATCCATCCAGCCTCCCTTCCATCCATTAGTTCATTTGTCGGTTTACCCATCCATCCTTCCTCCCTTCCATCCATGTAATTACATTCATCTTTTTATATCCATGTAAGAAAAAAAAATAACCAGTTACAGTTTGAGAACACTGTATTTGGAATAAGTTGAACTAAGTGCAAATTGACTCATTTGGTTTTATTTATTGTCTTTTGTCATCTCTAGCTGCATATCCCCACCGTTTGAATCTCTTTTACCTTGCCAATGATGTCATACAGAACTGTAAAAGGAAAAATGCAATCATATTCCGTGAATCATTTGCTGATGTACTTCCTGAAGCAGCTGCTCTAGTGAAGTAAGTAAATCTTTATTGCTCTATGGGATCTAAACTTAGACAACTTAGAATTTTAGTTTCTTAGCCCATTAAGAACTGTAATAATTGAACATGCTTGAAGATTAAGGATAATTTGCCTAAATGGTTGATTATTACTTTCTTGTTAACACACGTTTTTCTTTCTTTCTTTTCTTTTCTTTCTCTCTCTCTCTCTTTCTTTCTTTCTTTCCTTTCCTTTCCTTCCTTTCTTTTCTTTCTTTCTTTCTTTCTTTGAGACAGAGTCTCGCTCTGTTGCCCAGGCTGGAGTGCAGTGGCGCGATCTCGGCTCGCTGCAACCTCCGCCTCCCGGGTTCAAGCAATTCTCTTGCCTCAGCCTCCCAAATAGCTGGGACTACAGGTGCGTGCTACCATGTCCGGCTAATTTTTTGTATTTTTAGTAGAGATGGGGTTTCACCATGTTAGCCAAGATGGTCTTAATCTCCTGACCTCATGATCCACCTGCTTCAGCCTCCCAAAGTGCTGGGATTACAGGCGTGAGCCACTGTGCCTGGCCATGTTTTTCTTTTAAAAGCTCTCTCTTCTGTTTTCAAAAGCTGGTCTCCTGTTTATCCTTATTTGACCATGTATGTCTCCTGGTGATAATCTCTGAATGTGCTTCCTTCTAACTGCTGTGTCTGTTTTGTTTGTTTGTTTTAACACATTTCATTTCCTCTTTCTGAGTCTTACTGAAATTTTTTTCCCTCCATGAAATCTGTAAAGAGAAACGGAAATTATTTCCCACCGTCATACTCCCAACTCCATATTGATTTAACTTCATTTTTAGCGGTAGTTGGATCCAGCACTTCCCACAGTGTATTCCTATGAAATGATCAGAGGAAGAAGGGTTCTGTGCTCAAAAAAGTTTAGAAAATGATCCATACTACTTTTCCTTTCCTGAAGATTCAGAGTTCACATTACCATATCAATAATTTTATTTCTTTTTGGAGCTTTACAAAGCTAATTTCAAAACATTTCCTGGCTGAGCACGGTGGCTCACGCCTGTAATCCTAGCACTTCGGGAGGCCAAGGCGGGTGGTGGATCATGAGGTCAGGAGATCAAGACCATCAAGAGATGGTAAAACCCTGTCTCTACTAAAAAATACAAAAAAATTAGCCGGGCGTGGTGGCAGGCACCTGTAGTCCCAGCTACTCAGGAGGCTGAGGCAGGAGAATGGCTTGAACCCAGGAGGCAGAGCTTGCAGTAAGCCGAGATCACGCCACTGCACTCCAGCCTGGGCGACAGAGTGAAACTCCGTCTCAAAACAAAACAAAACAAAACCACAGCATTTCCTAAACTCTGACCATGGGCCCTTCTTTTTGAATGCCTATCGAACATCCCCACATTCGGGGAGAATTCTGGTGTATATACAGTACAAACTTATATCTGATCTTATTTTTGCCCTGTATTAATACTGTGTTCTTTGTGTTGCATCCATATTTGTAAATTGTTTTCTATAAGAGGCACACACAGTTACAGGATAAACAATATATAGAACAATATATAAACAGTTATATGGAACAACCATAATAGCTAAATGCTTCCTCAGATTATATATTTATTATCATTGACCCATTTGTTAGTATTAACCCAGTCAGAACTGAATGATCCTGTCAAATTATGGAATATATTGAAAATAAGAAATAAAACAAAAGAACTGACTGATCCCTCTTCCTTCCATAGGATTGTTAACTTAAAATGTCTACCTTGCTATTAGAAAAGATTAAAATATGGTACTACTTGAATGTACTAAGTAAATAAGTGCATAAAATAATAACACCTACCATTTGTTGGATATTTATAATTGACTAAATATTATACAAAGTGCTTTATCATTTAATTTTGAGAACAACTTTATACCGTGGGCACTATTGTTACCTTAATTTTTTCTTTTTTTGAGATGGAGTTTCGCTCTTGTTGCCCAGGCTGGAGTGCAGTGGCACAATCTCGGCTTACCGCAACCTCCGCCTCCTGGGTTCAAGCAATTAGGCAATTCTCCTGCCTCAGCCTCCCGAGTATCCAGGATTACAGGCATGCACCACCACGCCCAGCTAATTTTGTATTTTTAGTAGAGACGGGTTTCTCCATGTTGGTCAGGCTGCTCTCGAACTCCTGACCTCAGGTGATCCGCCTGCCTCCGCCTCCCAAAGTGCTGGGATTACAGGAGTGAGCCAACGCACCTGGCCTTGTTACCCTAATTTTAAGGAAGAAGAAACTGTGGCTTGGAGAGATTAGGTAAATTGCCTAAGCTCTCAGAGCTGCCTGGAGGCAGAGAGCCAGATTCCCACTTCAGGCTATCTAAATCCAAAGCCCATGTTGTTTGCCACTTAACCACTAATCCATGCTGCCTCTTTATATATAAAACCCAGTATAATTGTGAATAAGAACAACAATACACCAGAGTTTCTGCTATAAATATCACTGTAGTATCTATAACTTAGCCTAGTGTTTCCTTGACTTGAATTTCATGACCTATTTCATGGATTAATATACAGTTGTCAACCTTTTTTTTTTAAACCATGTAAAGATATGTTTAAAAACAACTACTTTGTGTGTTACTACCATTGTTTCATGGAAAAAAGTGAGAAGGACATAATCTCGGAATAAAGTACAGTTCTTAAATTAAAACCTTAAGCCCCCAAGAATGTTTTAACTCAATGAAACATGTCTTCAGAAACCTGTAGTAAGCATCATACGTAATGATGAAACAAAGCATTCCAAGACAGAAGTCCTTCTTTATCATTACTATTGATCATTATGCTGGAGGTTCCATTTATTTAGAAATGAATGAATGAATAGATAGGTCAGGTGCAGTGGCTCATGCCTATAATCCCAGCACTTTGGGAGGCCGAGGCAGGCAGATCACTTGAGGTCAGCAGTTCAAGACCAGCCTGGCCAACATGGTGAAACCCCATCTGTAGTAAAAGTACAAAAAGTAGCTGGATGTGGTGGTGCACACCTGTAATCCCAGCTACTCGGGAGGCTGAGGCACAAGAATCGCTTGAACCTGGGAGGTGGAGGTTGCAGTGAGTTGAGATCATGCCTCTGCCCTCTAGCCTGGGCGACACAGCAAGACCCCGTCTCAAGAAAAAGAAAAAAGGAATGAATTAATAAATAAAATGCATTTAGAAGAGACAGAATTGTCATTACTTGCAGGTAATATAATTATCTACATCAGAGGGGCAACCCTTTTCTGTAAAGGGTCGATAGTTAAGTAGTTTAGGCTTCTTGAGCCATAGTGTCTCTGTCACAGCTCCTTAACAATGCCATTCTAGCATGAAAGCACCAAACAGTACAGAAACAAATGGGTATGGCTATCTTCCAATAAGAATAGGCAGAAGGCCAGATTTGGTCTGAGGTTCATAATTTGCCAGCCCTTAGCCTACATAGAAAGTCATGATGATCAACTAATAAGATAACTCAGCTAAATAGCCAGATTCAAGTTGAACATACAAAATCAGTAGCTTTCCTATGTATGCCAGCAGCAACTTATTTTAAACTGTAATTAGGAAGAAAGATTTATCTTGCAAGACAAAAAATAAAAGAAAAACCCCACCCAAGAATAAATATAAGAAGTATGTGAGGCTTTTATAAAATTTCAAAAATTTAAAGGATATTAAAGAAGATCTGGATAAATGAAGATATATAGGGTTTTTTGAAGGAAAAGATTTGGTATTGTTAAAAATACATTTATTTCCTAATATGTTATTTATACTCTGTAATCCCAATCAAAATCTCAGTAGGATTTCCTGTGGAAGGATAAATATCCAAGGTAATTTTTTTTAAGAAAAGTAAGGTTAAAATTCCCTACCGGTTATCAAATATATCTTAAAACAATAATGGAAGCAGGAATAGCAGATTGTATTAGTGAAACAGAATATACTCTTGCTTATAAATAAATAAATTATAAAGTATATGGTAAATCAGAGGATATTAAAATAAGAGCTTAATGGCAGGTGTGATGGTTCTCACACCTGTAATCCTTGCACTTTTAGGAGGCTGAAGTGGGAGGATCACTTGAGGCCAGGAGTTTGAGACCAGCCTGGGCAATATAGCGAGACCCTGTCTCTACAAAAAAAATTAAAAATTAGCCAGGTGTGGTGGCATGTGCCTGTAGTCCTAGCTACCAGGAGGCCAAGGCAGGAGGATCTCTTGAGTCCAGGAATTCAAGACTGAAGTGAATTATAATCATACCATGGCACTCCACACTCCAGCCTGGGTGACAGAGCAAGACGCTATCTCTTAAATAAACAAATACAGAACTTAAGTATTCCTTAAATAGCCCCATCCTAACCACCACTTCCCCTTTTAAAACTCACACCTGTAATCCCAGCACTTTGGGAGGCCAAGGAGGGTGGATCACAGGGTCAGGAGATCGAGACCATCCTTCCTGACTAACACAGTGAAACCCCGTCTCTACTAAAAACACACATACACACACACACACAAAATTAGCCAGGTGTGGTGGCGGGCGCCTGTAGTTCCAGCTAGTCAGGAGGCTGAGGCAGGAGAATGGCATGAACCCGGGAAGCAGAGCTTGCAGTGAGCCGAGAGCATGCCACTAAAGCCTGGGTGACAGAGCGAGACTCTGTCTCAAAATAATAATAATAAATAATAATAATAATAATAATAAAAAATAAATAAAATTAAAATAATAAAAAATAAAATAAAACTCTTATTCACAATACTACTATACACTGATTCCTTTTCTGAATTTTTTTCTCTTAAGGCTATTTTGATTCCTTTAATTCAAGGGGGGCAAATGTCTAGAAGTTCCTGGCAGGTAATATAGATGAGTGAAGTAGGTTGAGTGTGAGAAAAAAATCCACTTAATAGGGACAGCAGTTACTCAGTCCTAGGCTGATGGCCATGAAGAAATATAAGCCCAACATTAACATATGCTGCCAAACTTTTCTCGCTTTTAAACCAGGACAGAAATTTGGATTTTTATATGAAGTCACACCATTTTTATATGTGTGACATTGTCAGATTTAAAAAATAATATTGCTGACAAAACACATTTGATGATCATATTGAACCATGGGCAACTTATTAGGGACATTAATTTTATTCCTTGAATGCCTTTAAGGTGTTTATTGATTTCACTTGATTAAAAATTGGTATGGGGTGGACTCAACGGCCACATGTTAAAAGAGATGCCCAAATAAGGGAAAGTAGGACTTTCAGATAAGTTGGGAAACTATTTTCTCTAGTACTTATCCAGTTATTTCAGTTCTTTTTATTAAATTTCAGTTTATCTTTTCCATCCCAGGTTGGAAATTCCATGGGCTGGAAACCTGGAGATTGTATTTTAGATATACTAGTTATTATTGTAGGAAAATATGTATGTGAGAGGGAGGGGTAAAAATGAAAGTTAAACCAACCTGGTATTTGCCATTTGTGTCCTAGAGGTCCTAGCTAAGGGACAGAAATGCCAGTTTATCTGAATATACATCACCATGAGACCGGAATAGTTGAAACACTAATTTGAAGCACAGGAAAAGTGTCTATGAATGTCAGAGTTGAGTTACACTTGGGAAACTGTGGACTACTCTGCAACCAGCAACGACTTCAATAAGTTATATATAGATTATAGAAGAATCCCTTTAAGAACTGAGGGTTTGCTTGTATTGTGTCAGGGTGGTGTAAGAGTAGGTATATCTTTAATGTGGGTAGAGCTTTCCAAAATCCTGTCCCTATCCCACGTTTTCGTAAAAGGCAATTATTTGTGCTTATACATTTTCATCTTTAATTGAACTGAAAAATGAATTTATGCTAGTTGTTATATAAGAGCTTAATGTGATTTTATTGACTCTTAAAGGTGTATAGAGAATTATATGCATGACCTTTTTTGGGAAAAGGTGTCATGACAGATTTTGAGGAAATAATGAGCTTGGTACCAGTTAAATACCCATAATCTGAAAATTTGAAATGCAAAATGCTCCAAAATCTGGAGCTTTTTGAGCACCAACATGATGCACACAGAAAATGCTCATTGGAGCATCTTGGATTTCAAATTAGAGATACTCAGCCAGTAAGGATAATGCAAATATTCCGAAATCTGAAAACAAAAATTTTTTTTTTTGAGACAGAGTTTCGCTCTTATTGCCCAGGCTGGAGTGCAGTAGCGCGATCTCAGCTCACTGCAACCTCCGCCTCCTGGGTTCAAGCAGTTATCCTCCCTCAGCCTCCTGAGAGGCTGGGATTACAGGCATGCGCCACCACGCCTGGCTAATTTTGTATTTTCAGTAGAGACGGGGTTTCTCCATGTTGGTCAGTCTGATCTCAAACTCCTGACCTCAGGTGATCCACCCGCCTCGGCCTCCCAGAGTGCTGGGATTACAGGTGTGAGCCACAGCACCCGGCCAGTTGAGAATTTCTACTTAAATGTTATATGTCCATATTCAGTTCAGAATGCCTGAAACACTAACATGCCTTACTTTGTGTAAAGTCCTACTCCTACAGTTTCAATTTATGTGAAAATATGTTCAATATAAATTGAAAATTGCTATATAAATGGTAACTAACTTTGCAGATAAGCAGATTGGATTTTATTATTTCTATTTTTTTTTCTTTTTATTTGAGATGGAGTCTCACTCTGTCGCCCAGGCTGGAGTGCAGCAGCACGATCTCGGGTCACTGCAACCTCCGCTTCCTGGGTTCAAGCGATTCTCCTGCCTCAGCCTTGAGAAGCTGGGATTACAGGCGAGCGCCACCATGCCCAGCTAATTTTTGTATTTTTAGTAGAGACAGGGTTTCACCATGTTGGTCAGGCTGGTCTTGAACTCCTGACCTCATGATCCGCCTGCCTTGACCTCCTGAAGTGCTGGGATTACAGGCATGAGCTACCGCACCCGGCCCAGATTTTATTATTTCTTTCTACAAAATGAGAAAAACTGAAGTCCAGAGCAGTTAAGATACCACCCAAAGGAAAATGACAATTTAGTAAAAGTCCTGGGACTAGAACCCAGATTTTTCTGACTCTCAGTCCTCTATTATTTCTATTCTGCCAAATAGCCCTCCTAAATCTAACTTACAATTTTTCATTTTATAACAGCACCTTAGTAATCTTTAATTTTTCTTTCTTATTTCTTAGTCACTTACCAGGGACTGATTCTTCTGTTAAAGTTTCTTCCTCCTTTTCTCTCTGCCTTTCAATTTTCTGTTATTGTTGCTCTGTTTGATATATTTATATTAATATTATAGCCTGCTAACTAGTTTCCCGGTTTGTGTTACCTTTTTCATTCACTTCAGACTACATACACACAGATGTCTAGAGATACAATGGTTTAAGACCATAGTCTCTGGAACCAGTGTGCATAGATTTGAATTCTGGCTCTGCCACCTCATAACTCTATAACTTTAGGTAAATAAAATTAGTTTCTCGTCTGTATAATGAATCCAGTAATAGTACATACTTCATAAAGTGTGGAAACTAAAGAGTTAATAATATATATAAAGGGCTTAGAACAGTAACTGACATTTAATAAACAATAAATATTAGCTGCTGCTATGATGAGGAAGATGACTGTGCCTACTACTGCCATTATTATTATTAACAAATTAATATTAGCAAGGCATACTCTGAAAACCTTTAAAATATATTTTTATATTGCTTTATGATTTAAGAAATTTCTGGCCGGGTGAGGTGGCTCACGCCTGTAATCCCAGGACTTTGGGAGGCCGAGGCAGGTGGATCACCTGAGGTCAGGAGTTTGAGACCAGCCTGACCAACATGGAGAAACCCTGTCTCTACTAAAAATACAAAATTAGCCAGGCGTGGTGGCACATACCTATAATCCCAGCTACTCGGGAGGCTGAGGCAGGAGAATTGCTTGAACCTGGGAAGCAGAGGTTGCAATGAGCCGAGATTGCATCATTGCACTCCAGCCTGGGCAACAAGAACAAAACTCCGTCTCAAAAAAAAAAAAAAAAAGAAAAAGAAATTTCCTTCCATCTTTATTATCTTCTTTGATTCTCAAATCAAATATATGATATAATTAGGGGCAAAGATTATTATCCTCATTTTACAGATGAGGATACTGATGATCAAATAAATCATATAAATCTACTTGGAGATAGGAAACTGAACATTAAAAAGTAAGAGAGGGCTGGGTGTGGTGGCTCATGCCTATAATCCCAGCACTTTGGGAGGCCAAGGCAGCAGTATCACCTAAGCCCAGGAGTGTGAGACCACCCTGGGCAACATAGGGAGACGTCATTTCTACTAAATTAACTGGGTGTGGTGGCATATGCCTGTGGTCCAAGCTACTTGGAAGGCTGAAGCAGGAGGATCGCTTGAGCCTGAGTGGTGGAGGCTACAGTGAGCTGTGGTGGTGTCACTGCACTCTGCCTTGAGCGACAGAGTGAGACCCTGTCTCAAACAAACAAACAAACAAGCAAAAAAGGGATGCCACTTAAAGCCTTCTACAGTCAAATCTCAGTCTTCCCATCCTTACCACCAGCTCTCCTGAATCCCAGTAATGAGACATTGCTCTAGCCAAACGCTCATACTGTGTATCTTAATATAAGTGCTTATGAATTTTTCTTCATGGAGTAGCTCTTCCTCCTTGGGAAGCAGCAGAGCTTAGAGGTTAAAAATGCAAGGTTTGGAGTCAAACTTGCAAGGTTGCCTGGGTTTAAATCCTGGATCTCTTACTTGGTAGAGTAGTTTATTTAACTTTCTTGTGCTTCAGTTTTCCCATCTGTAAAATGAGAATAATAGTACAGTTTGTCTCTTAGGGATGCTGTGAGGATTAAATAGGCTAATATATGTAAAGCATTATAAAGGAACATGAAAATGCTCTAAAAATCGGTGAGCTAAGTATCCATCTCAAGAAGTTTTAAAAGAAGAGCAAAATAAGCCCAAGAAAGGAAGGATATAATAAAATAAGAGCAGAAACTAATTAAATAAAAAACAAATACACAGTGAGGTACTTTCAATGTCAAATTCATTGTAAGAGAGAATAGAATAATGTTTGCCAGGGACTGGGGTAGGGGGCAGGGAATGGGGAGTTATTGTTCAATGGGTATAGAGTTTCAGTTTTGCAGGATGGGAAGAGTTCTGGAGATATGGATGGTGGTGATGGTTGCACAATACGAATGTACTTAATGCCATTTAATTGTACACTTGAAAATGGTTAAGATAGGCCGGGTGCTATGGCTCGCGCCTGTAATCCCAGCACTTTGGGAGGCCAAGGCGAGTGGATCATGAGGTCAGGAGTTCAAGATCAGCCTGGCCAACATAGTGAAACCCCATCTGTACTAAAAATACAAAAATTAGCTGGGCATGGTGGCATGCGCCTGTAGCCTGTAGTTCCAGCTTCTTGGGAGGCTGAGGCAGGAGAATCACTTGAACCCGGGAAGTGGAGGTTACAGTGACCCGAGATCACGCCACTGCACTCCAGCTTGGGTGATACAGTGAGACTGAGTCTCAATAAATAAATAAATAAAAAGTTTTTAAAAAGAAAAAGGCCGGGTGCTGTGGCTCACGCCTGTAATCCCAGCACCTTGGGAGACCAAGGCGGGTGGATCACTTGAGGTCCGGAGATCGAGACCATCCTGGCCAACATGGTCAAACCCCATCTCTACTAAAAATACAAAAATTAGCTGAGCGTGGTAGCGCGTGCCTGTAGTCCTAGCTACTTGGGAGGCTAAGGCAGGAGAATTGCTTGAACCCAGGAGGCAGAGATTGCAGTGAGCCGAGATTGCCCCACTGCACTCCAGCCTGGGCAACAGAGCGAGACTCTATCTCAAAAAGAAAAGAAAAGAAAAGAAAATGTTAAGGTATCTGGGTGTGGCGTGATGGCTCACACTTGTAATCCGAACACATTGGGAGGCCAAGGTGGGTGGATTGCTTGAACCCAGGAGTTTGAGACCAACCTAAGCAACATGGCAAGACCCCATCCCTACAATAAATACAAAAATTATCTGGATATGGTGGTGCGTGCCTGTGTTTCCAGCTACTCAGGAGGCTGAGGCGGGAGGATCTCTTGAGCCCAGGAGGTCAAGGCTGCAGTGAGCCATAATCATGCTATTACACTCTAGCCTGGGTGACATAGCGAGTCTCTGTCCCAAATATGAACTCTTTAATAAAGGATTCTGGGGTATAACACTTTCTGTATAGAAAAAATAAATGATTTCCTACACTGTACACAGAAATATATTCCAAGTGAATTACTTTGGTGTGTAAAACAAAACTTTAAAATATTTGGAGAAAATATAAATATTTTTATGATTATAGGGAATAAAGGCTCTTAAGACACAAAAAACTGTAATAAAAATATTTGAGTTTGATTACATAAAAATTAAACTTCTGCATTACAAAAGATAACATAAAACTAAAGTGGTACATTAGGGAAGATATTTGTCGTAGACTAAGTTATATGAATGGGAATTATGTTAGGAGATACAGAGTGGCAAATTTTTGAATTTTTAGAATGAAAATCTATCCTCGCCGGGCGTGGTGGCTCCCAGCACTTTGGGAGGCCGAGGTGGGTGGATCACCTGAAGTCAGGAGTTCGAGAGCAGCCTGACCAACATGGTGAAACCCTGTCTCTACTAAAAATACAAAAAATTAGCTGGGTGTGGTGGCGGGCGCCTGTAATCCCAGCTACTCGGGAGGCTGAGGCAGGAGAATCGCTTGAACCTGGGAGGCAGAGGTTGCAGTAAGCCGAGATTGCACGCCACTGCACTCCAGCCTGGGTGATAGAGTGAGACTCTGTCTCAAAAAAAAAAAAAAAAAAAAAAATCTATCCTCATTCACTGTTTTTCAGCTTCAAGGGTTTTTGACTAAGTATTGACTGCCTCTCTCTTGAGGTGATCCTTCCTCCCTCCCTTTCCCTGTCTCGAGCTATTCTCATGCGTCAGCCTCCCAAGTAGCTGGCGCTAGGGGTGTGTGCTACCTGGCCTGAGTCAACCCATTACTTAGTCTTTTATTCAGACAATTAGCAAATGTTACTAAGGACCTGTAAGACAGCACATTATTCTGATGACTTCCCAGTAATGAGGTATTGATAAAGGAAAGAGACCCCTCTGAGTGAGGTACAAGATTGTGGTGTTTAGTTTTATGTAACTGTGACATCTGGACACCTCCTCTTGTACTTTATCAACTTTCCCCTTTAAAATAATTTGCTAGTACCTTCCTGTTACAAGAGTAAGGGGGGTGTCATTAGCAAAGAAAGCATCTGTTGAACATCCTAGCAATTCTATAAGGTCGCTGTTGAACATCCTAGCAGTTCTACAAGGTCAGCCAATTTTTTTTTTAACTTAAAAATCAAAGAAGAAAAGGTTATGTAACTAAGCATGTTACATGGTTTGTGGTGATTGTAAATTCTGTGAAAATTGACATTGTGGTCAGTAGTGGCTTTTTTTTTTTTTTAATGGAGTTTTGCTCTTGTTGCCCAGGTTGGAGTGCAGTGGTGCGATCTCAGCTCACCACAACCTTTGCTTCCCGGGTTCAAGCGATTCTCCTGCCTCAGTCTCCCAAGTAGCTGGGATTACAGGCATGCGCCACCACGCCTGACTAATTTTGTATTTTTAGTAGAGATGGGGTTTCTCCATGTTGGTCAGGCTGGTCTCGAACTCCCAACCTCAGTTGATCCCAAAGTGTTAGGATTACAGGTGTGAGCCACCACACCCAGCCAGTAGTGGCTTTTTAACCTCTCAGGCTGGAGTACAGTGGCACAATCACGGCTCACTGCAGCCTTGACCTCTGGGTTTCAAGCAGTGCTCCTACCTCAGCTCCCCAGATAGCTGAGACTACAGGCACGCACAACCATACCTGGCTAATTTCTGTATTTTTTGTAAAGGCAAGGTTTCACCATGTTGCCCAGGCTGGTCTCGAACTCCTAGCCTCAAGCGATCCTCCCACCTCGACCTACCAAACTACGAGGCCTTTCTCAAAAAAAAAAAAAAAAAGAAAGAAAATAATATCCTGTTGTCATTCATTCAGCTACTATTTAGTAACAGCAAAGAAACAACAACGAATAAGTTATAATCACTGTTTTGAAGAAGTTCTGTAGTCTAGTTGAAGAAACAGTTGTTTGTATATAATTATGATTTGACTTCTGGCAGAATAGTCAACCATCTATTCCAAGGAGTCATTTTGTTATAAAATAACTACATCCTTGACAAAACTTAAGCAGAACCAAAAACAGTGGATGTATTAGAATGGCAAAGCTAACATTAACCAGCATGCCGATAACATTAATACTATGTGATCTTGGCATTTAAACTAGGCTCTGGAGAAGGGCAAATGTGCTCTTGTGTAATTAGCTCCCCCTGGCTTCTGAGATATAGTTTCTCTATATGAACACATTTTCTGTTTAGGCCACAAGGAATCCCATAGGTTAAAAACAAACGTGCTCACAGTGAAAGATCTCTGAACACACAGAAAAACAGACCACCACAATTGAGAATCCGTCGATTTAGTTCCTTCCCAAATGAGTTTCAGAGATTGGAATTATCAGACAGAATGTGTAGAGCAATGTATATGAAATGTTAGAGAAAGATTAAATGGAATAACAAAATGAACAACAGGTAAGATATTTGGACAGATGGAAAAAAATAATCTATAGGAACTCTTGAAAGAGAATACACAAGAATGTAGTTCTGAAGAAATCAGAGTGCAACAGGAGAAATAAGGAGTGGGGAAAATGAAAAATGAAGGCCAGCCGTGGTGGCTCACACCTATAATCCCAGCATGTGAGGCCAAGGTGGGAGAATCACTTGAGCCCAGGAGTTCAAGACCAGCCTGGGCAACAGTGGGACCTCATTTCTATAAAAAAAATACAAATTAGGCAGGCGTGGTGGTGTGTACTTACAGTCCCAGCTACTCAGGAGGCTGAGGCGGGAGGATCATTTGAGCCTGGGAGATTTTGTACAAAAGGAGAGAACTTTTGAGTTCTTTAGAAGATAACACTGTCTGGCTGGGCGTGGTGGCTCACGCCTGTCATCCCAGCACTTTGGGAGGCTGGGGCAGGCGGATCACCTGAGGTTGGGAGTTCGAGACCAGCCTGACCAACATGGAGAAACCCCGTCTGTACTAAAAATACAAAATTAGCCAGACCTGGTGGCGCATGCCTGTAATCCAGCTACTCGGGAGGCTGAGGCGGGAAAATCGCTTGAACCGAGAGGTGGAGGTTGCGGTGAGCTGAGATCGCGCCATTGCACTCCAGCTTGGCCAACAAGAGCGAAACTCCATCTCAAAAAAAAAAAGATAACACGGGCTGAGAACACCCTAAAAGTGATGAAAAATATGAATCTAAGATAAAGGAAGCAATAACATATACTAAATAGCATAAATAAAAATTTTATACCTAGTTATTGTAATGAAATTATAAAACAAGCAGTTTTAAAAGCATCCAGAGTTTACATCTACTAGGGTAACTATAATTCAAAACAAACAAACAACTAGAAAATGACAAGGCTTAGAGAGGATGTGGAAAAATTGGAACCCATTTACATTTCTTGTAGTAATGTAAAATGGTGCAGTTGCTGTGGAAAACAGTTTGGTGGTTCCTCAAAAATTAAACATAGCATTACCACATGATCCAGCAGTTCTACCTCTAGATATATACCCCAAAAGAAATGGAAACAGAGACTTAAACAGATATTTGTATAGGCATGTTCATAGCAGCATTATTCACAGTAGTCAAAAGGAAGAACAGTCTACATGTTTGTCAGTGGATGAATGGATAAACAGTGTGATGTATACAAACATGGAATATTATTCAGTCTTAAAAAGGAAGGATTTTTTTTTTTTTTTTTGAGACGGGGTTTTGTCCTTGTTGCCCTGGCTGGAGTTCAACAGCACAATCTCGGCTCACTGCAACTTCCGCTTCCTGGGTTCAAGCAATTCTCCTGCCTCAGCCTTCTAAGTAGCTGGGATTACAGGCGCGCGCCACCATACCCAGCTAATTTTTGTAGTTTTAGTAGAGACAGGGTTTCACCATGTTGGTCAGGCTGGTCTTGAACTCCTGACCTTAGGTGACCCACCCATGTCAGCCTCCCAAAGTGTTGGGATTACAGGCGTGAGCCACTGCGCCCGGCCAAAAAGGAAGGAAATTCTAATACATGCCGCAACATGGGTGAACTTTGATGACATTATGCTAAGTGAAACACACCTGTCACAAAAGGACAAGTATTATATGATGCCACTTACATCAGTCACCTTCAGTAGTCAAATTCAGAGACAGGAAGTAGAATCATGGTTGCTGGAGAAAGGGGAGAATTGGGAGTTATTGTTTAGTGGATATAGTATACCAATTTGGGAGAATAAAGTTTTGGAGTTTGGTTGTACAACAGTGTGAATGTACTTAACTTTTGAACTGTACACTAAAAAAATGGTTAAGATGGTAAATTTTACGTGTATTTTACCACAGTTTTCCTTAAAAAAGGAATGACATTACACTTTCTTCTGGGTGATGGAACAAGACCCTAAATCTTAAAAAAAAAAAAAAAAAAAAAAAAAGTCTGATAAATGCTACAAAATGGTTGAACCGTGAAAACATGCTGAAATAAGCCAGACACAAAAGGACAAATATTGTATGATTACATTTATCAAAATACCTAGAATTGTTAGGTCCATAGAGAGAGATTAAAGGTTATCAGGAGCTGGGAAAAAGAGGTAAGGGGGAGTTATTGGTACGGAGTACTGTAGTCTGAATATTTATGTCCCCCCGAAATTCATATGTTGAAACCTAGTCCTTAATGTGGTAGTATTAAGAGGTGGAGCCTTTGGGAGGTGATGAGGTCTAAGGGAGGTAGTGAAAAATTTTGGAAATAGTAGTGAGAATTGCACAACATTGTGAATGTAGTTACTGCCACCGAATTGTACATTTAATGGCTGAAATGGCACACTTTATGTTACATATATTTAATCACAATAAGAAAATGATTTAAAAAAAAAGCAGCCCCCCCCCCAAAAAAAAAAGATCAGTATAAAAGGACTACAATTAAAGAGTAATAATTGGAGCTGGGCATGGTGGCTCACACGTGTAATCCTGACAAGTTGGGAGGCTGAGGTGGGAGGATTGCCTGAGCCAAGGAGTCTGCAACCAGCCTGGGCAACATGGTGAGATTCCGTCTCTAAAAAAACACGAAATTTAGCCAGGTGTGGTGGCATGTGTTTATAGTCCCAGCTACTCAGGAGGCTGAGGTGGGAGGATCACCTAAGCCTGGGAGATTAAGGCTGCAGTGAGCCGAGATTGCACCACTGTACGCCAGCCTGGGGGACCAGAGTGAGACCCTGTCTCAAGGTGAGGGGGTTGGGGGAGAAGTATAATTGGAATGATTGTAACACAAAGAAATGATATATGTTTGAGGTGATGGCTACCCTATTATATACTCTGATGTCATTATTACACACTATATCAACATATCTCATGTACCCCCAAAAGATACATACCTACTATGTACCCATAAAAATTTTTTTTAATTTTTAAAAAGGACTACAATTAAACTGATGACAGACTTCTCAGCAGCGGCAGTGGAAGCCAGAGGCAGTTGTGAAAAATATTTTTATAGCATTGATAGAAAGTAGCTGTCAGTGTAGATTTGCATACAAAGCAAAACTACTTTCAAGAACCAGGAAAACATAAAGACAGAAACAAAAACAGAAATTTACCATCAACAAACAGACCCTCTCTCTCTCTGTCTGTATATATAATATATAATATATATTATATATACACTATATATATACACACACACACACAGAGACATAATTTTTTTTTTTTTTTTTTTTTTTTTTTTGAGACGGAGTCTCGCTCTGTCACCCATGCTGGAGTGCAGTGGTGCAATCTCGGCTCACTGCAAGCTCCTCCTTCCGGGTTCATGCCATTCTCCTGCCTCAGCCTCCCGAGTAGCTGGGACTACAGGCACCCGCCACAACGCCCAGCTAATTTTTTGTATTTTTAGTAGAGATGGGGTTTCACAGTGTTAGCCAGGATGGTCTCAATCTGCAGACCTCGTGATCCGCCTGCCTCGGCCTCCCAAAGTGCTGGGATTACCATAGTTTTTTTTTTAACCAAGAAGCACTGAACCATCACCAAACTTCTAAATAAGTTTTACACTGGGAAGTTAGCAATATATATAATATGTATATGTAATATACATAATATGTTATATATATGTTAGATATACATAATGTTATATATAGTTATATATTATGTGTATATATACATATATATGTATGTATATATAGTGTGTATACACACACACACACACACACACACAGGCATATAATTTGTTTTTTAACCAAGAAGAAGCACTGAACCATCAATAGACTTAATAAGTGAGTTTTACTCTGAGAAGTTAGCAATAAGGATGGTGAGTCATGCTAGCAGTAAAATACATGAAATATCTGGCCAGGCATGGTGGCTCATTCCTGTAATCCCAGCACTTTGGGAGGCTGAGGCGAGCAGATCACTTGAGGCCAGGAGTTCAAGACCAGCCTGGCCAACGTGGCAAAACCTGTCTCTACCAAAAAATACAAAAATTAGCTGGGCATGGTGGTGCATGCCTTGTAATCCCAGCTGCTGGGGAGGCTGAGGCAAGAAAATTGCTTGAGCCTGGGAGGCGGAGGTTGCAATGAGTTGAGATCGTGCAACTGCCCTCCAGCCTGGGCGGCAGAGCGAGACTGTCTATGTATATATATATGTAAACGGTTTTTAAGAATTTTAAGAACAGTTAAAGCTGTTCTTAGATATTTAAGAACAGCCTTAACAGAAAATATGAGAAACCCTTATGAATAAAGTTTAGGAACGTTAAGTATAAATTTATAAATACTAATGGAGTATTGTGTAGTCATTAAAAGTAATGTTTAGGGCTGGGCACTGTGGCTTACACCTGTAATCCCAACACTTTGGGAGGCCGAGGCGGGTGGATCATTTGAGGTCAGGAGTTCAAGACCAGCCTGGACAACGTGGTGAAACCCTGTCTCTACCAAAAATACAAAAATTAGCCAGGTGGTAGTGGTGTGCATCTGTAATCCTAGCTACTCGGGAGGCTGAGGCAGAAGAATCATTTGAGCCTGGGAGGTGGAGGTTTCAGTGAACCAAGATCACGCCACTGCACTCCAGTCTGGGTGACAGAGTGAGACCCTATCTCCAAAAATAGAAATAAAAAAGAAAGAAAGGAATAGTTATAAAGAGTTGATTGGAACATGGGGAAATGTTTGTTAAGTGAAAATAATAGAATAGAATTTTTTTTGTGTGAAGAGAGGGCATACTTTGTTTCATTGTGCATTGCAGGTAATGTGGTTGTTTTTAGAAACTGAAGGTTTGTAGCAACCCTGTGCCTATTGGTGCTATTTTTCCAACATATGCTCATTCATGTCTCTGTGTCACATTTTGGTAATATTTGCAACATTTCAAATTTTTATTGTATCTGTTATGGTGATCTGTGATCAGCGATGTTACTATTATAATTGTTTTTACATATTCCTAACTTCGTCCATGTAAGACAGTGAACTTAATTGATAAATGTCGTGTGTTTTCTGATTGCACTAACCCACCATTCCCCATCTCTTTCTATCTCCTGGGACCTCCTTATTCCCTGAGACACCACAATATTGAAATTAGAACAATTAATAGCCCTACAGTGGCCTCTCAGTTTTCAAGTGAAAGGAAGAGTCACACATCTTTCGCTTTAAATAAAAAACTAGAAAAGATTAAGCTTAGTGAGTAAGGCATGTTGAAAGCCAAGATAGGCTGAAAGCTAGGCCTCTTGCACCAGTTAGCCAGGTTGTGAATGCAAAGTTCTTGTAGGAAATTAAAAATGCTACTGTAGTGAACACATGAATGATAAGAAAGCAAAATAGCTTTATTGCTAATATGGAGAAAGTTAGTGGCCTGGATAGAAGATCAAGCCAGATACAACATAAAGCCAAAGCCTAATCCAGAGCAAGGCCCTAACTCTCCTCAATTCTATGAAGGTTGAGAGAGGTGAGGAAGCTGTGGAAATAGGTTCATGAGATTTAAGGAAAGAAGTCATCTCTATAACACAAAAGTGTAAGATGAAGCAGCAAGTGCTGATGTAGAAGCAGCAGCAAGTTGTCCAGAGCTTCAGCTAGGATCACTCATGAAGGTGGCTCCAGTAATCAGCAGATTTTCAAGGTAGATGAAACAGCCTTCTGTTGGAAGATGACATGTAGGACTTTCATAGCTAGAAGGAAGTCAGTCCTTGCTTCAAAGCACAGGCTGACTCTCTTGTTAGGAGCTAATACAGCTGTCTGGCAACTTTGAGTTGAAGCCAGTGTTCATATACAATTCTGAAAATCCTAGGGCTGTTAAAAATTATGCTAAATCTATTCTGTCTGTGCTCTGTAGATGGAACAGCAAAGCCCAGGTGACAGCACATCTGTTTACAGTGTGGTTTGCTGAATATTTTAAGCCCAATGTTGAGACCTGCTCTTGTTCAGGGAAAAAAAAAAAAAAAACACAGATTCTTTACAAAATATTACTGTTCATTGACAATGCACCCAGTCACCCAAGAGCTCTGATGTATAAGGAGATTGATGTTATTTTCTTGCTTGCTAACACAACATTTATTCTGCCCATGGTTAAAGGAGTAATTTGACCTTTCAATTCTTGTTGTTTAAGAAATACAAACCGGCCGGGCATGGTGGCTCATGCCTGTAATCCCAGCACTTTGGGAGGCCGAGGCAGGCAGATCACGAGGTCGGGAGATCGAGACCATCCTGGCTAACCCCGTGAAACCCCGTCTCTACTAAAAATACAAAAAATTAGCTGGGCGTGGTGGCAGGCGTCTGTAGTCCCAGCTACTCAGGAGGCTGAGGCAGGAGAATGGGGTGAACCCTGGAGGTGGAGCTTGCAGTGAGCCAAGATCACCACTGCACTCCAGCCTGGGCAACAGAGCAAGACTCCGTCTCAATTAAAAAAAAAAGAAATACAGGGCTGGGCATGGTGGCTCACACCTGTAATCCCAGCACTTTGGGAGGCCAAGGCTAGTGGATGGATCACTTGAGGTCAGGAGTTCAAGACCAGCCTGGCCAACATGGTGAAACCCCGTCTCTACTAAAAATAAAAATTAGCCAGGCATGGTGGCACACGCCTGTAATACCAGCCACTCAGGAAGCCGAGGCAGGACAATTGCTTGAACCCAGGAGGCAGAGGTCGCAGTGAGCTGAGATCGCGCCATTGCACTCCAGCCTGGGCAACAAGAGCAAAACTCCGTCTCAAATAAAAAGAAAAAATACAGGCTGGGCACGGTGGCACACGCCTGTTATCCCAGCACTTTGGAAGTCCGAGATGGGAAGATCTCTAGAGCTCAGGAGTTTGAGATCAGCCTGGGCAACATTGCGAGACATAGTCTCTATTATTAAAAAAAGAAAGAAAGACATTTTGTAAGGCTATAGTTGCTGCTAATAATGATTCCTTTTATGGATCTGGGCAAAGGAAATTGAAAACCTTCTGGAAAGGATTCACCATTCTAGATGGCATGAAGAACATTTGTGATTCATAGGGAGAGGTCAAAATATCAACATTAAGGCCAGGCATGGTGGCTTTTAACACCTGTAATCCCAACACTTTGGAGGCCGAGGCAGGCAGATCACGAGGTCAAGAGATCGAGACCATCCTGGCCAACATGGTGAAACCTTGTCTCTACTAAAAATACAAATATTAGCTGGGTGTGGTGGTGCATGCCTGCAGTCCCAGCTACCATGATCAGTCATCATCAAGGCAAGACCCTCCACCAGCAAGAAGAATATGATTTGCTGGAGACTCAGATGATTGTTAAGAGTTTTTTAGCTATAAAGTATTTTTTTAACTAACATATGGATATTGTTTTTAATACATAATGCTATTGCACACTTAATTGACTATAGTATAGTGTAAATGTAACTTTTTAAAAATTTATTGGTTTGTTTTTAGAGACAGAGTCTTACTCTGTCACCCAAGCTGGAGTGCAGTGGTGTTGTCAGGGCTCACTGCAGACTCGAACCCCTAGTCTCAACCGATTCTCACACCTCAGCCCTCCAAGTGGCTGGGACTACAGGTGTGCCCCACCACGTCTGGCAAGTTTTTGTATTTTTTGCAGAGATGGGGTTTCGCCACGTTGCCCAGGCTGGTCTCAAACTCCTGGGCTCAGGTGATCCGCCAGCTTCAGCCTTCCAAAGTGCTAGAACTGCAGGCGTGAGCCACCGTGCCCAGCCTAAACCTTACAATTTTCTAGAGGTTTATTAACCAGAAAGAACAGACTCTGTTGTCACTTCTTATATTTTTTATGCTGAGATTCTTTCTGTCATTATTTAAGAAAAAAAAAAAAAAGTTGAGCCAGGAACCGTGGCTCACACCTGTAACCCCAGCACTTTGGGAGGCCGAGGCAGGCAGATCATGAGGTCAGGAGTTTGAGACCAGCCTGGCCAATACGGTGAAACCCCATCTCAACTAAAAATATATATATACAAAAATTAGCCGGGCATGGTATCACTGGCCTGTAGTCCCAGCCACTTGGGAAGCTGAGGCAGAAGAATCGCTTGAACTTGGGAGGCGGAGGTTGCAGTGAGCAGAGATGGTGCCACTGCACTCCGGCGACAGAGCAAGACTCATCTCAAGAAAAGAAAAGAAAAAAAGTCATGCGTTGCTTAACATCAAGAATATGTTCTGAGGCCAGGTGCGGTGGCTCACACCTGTAATCCCAGCACTTTGGGAGGCCAAGGCGGGCAGATCACTTGAGGTCGGGAGTTCAAGACCAGCCTAACCAACATGGTGAAACCCGTCCCTACTAAAAAAAAATACAAAATTAGCTGGGCGTGGTGGCAGGCGCCTATAATCCCAGCTATCCCGGAGGCGGAGGCAGGAAAATCGTTTGAACCCAGGAGGCGGAAGTTGCAGTGAGCCGAGATCGCACCATTGCACTCCAGCCTGGGTGACAGAGCAAGACTCTGTCTCCAAAAAAAAAAAGAGTATGTTCTGAAAAATGTGTCATTAGGAAATTTTATCCTTTGAACATCCTAGAGTGTACTTACATAAACGTAGATGGCATAGCCTACTAAAAACCGAAGCTATGTTGTGTAGCCTATTGCTCTTCGGCTGTAAACCTGCACTGCATGTCACTGTATTGAATACTATAGGCAGCTATAACAATGGTAAGTACATATCTAAACTTTTTTTTTTTTAAACGGAGTCTCACGCTGTCTCCAGGCTGGAGTGCAATGGCGCAATCTCAGCTCACTGCAACCTTCGACTCCTTGGTTCAAGCAATTCTCCTGCCTCAGCGTCCCGAGTAGCTGGGATTACAGGCATGTGCCACCGCACCCAGCTAATTTTTGTATTTTTAGTAGAGACGGGGGTTTCACCATGTTGGCCAGGATGGTCTCGATCTCTTGACCTTGTGATCCGCCTCCCTCGGCCTCCCAAAATGCTGCGATTACAGGCATGAGCCACCACACCCGGCTGTATCTAAACATTATAGAACACAGAAAATTGTGAAAAGTATAAAGAAAAATCCACTCACTTTCACCAAATGGAGATTTACAAGATAACAATTTCAGCATTACTATCTTACAGTCTTTTTCTTCTATAAATGTTAGTATTGTATTTGAAACCAGTCACACACATAGTCAGGCATACCTTGGAGATATTGAGATTTCAGTTCCAAACCGCCACAATAAAGCAAATATTGCAATAAAGCATGTCACACGCAGGTGGATCGCTTGAGCCCAGGAGGCTGAGGCTGCAGTGAGCCAAGATCACGCCACCATAGTTCAGCCTCAACAACTGAGTGAGACCCTGTCTCAAAAAAAAAGAAAATTGTAAGGTTTAATACAATTTTCTCTGTTTCTTACATAAGCCATTCTTAGGCAAGAAAAAAATTCTTTGTGAACACATGATGTTATGGATTCATAGGCTCTCATCCTTGAAAGAGGCCTTAAGTTTGACATAGCTTTTTTTTTTTTTTTTTTTTTTTGTCTTCAATCTCCATATGGTTTGGTGGATTCACTTAAGGAGAGGTTATATTCCTGTTTTGTCTTTTGATAGATCTATGAAATTATTAGAATGGTTTCTGTTCTTTGGCAGATCTGCTAGAATAAAATTTCTTTTCTCTACGGCTTCATACTTTTGTCCTTGTTTTGCTTCCTGAGATCACACCAGTTTGATTCCTCTCCCTGACAATGGTTACGCCCTTCCTGCATTGTTTTTTATTTCTTCTGCATTTCACGTAAGACATAATTAAAATCTTTACTTAAATTATTAACTTTATTGGTAATTATTTCTCATTCACTTCTACTTTAACACTTTTTTTTTTGAGACAAGGTCTTGCTTTGTGGCCCAGGCTGGGTTGCAGTGTTGTGATCACCAGTCAGTACAGTACAGATCCTCTTGCCTCAGACTCCCATGTAGGGGGTACTACAAATGTGTGCCACCACATGTGGCTAATTTTTTCATTTTTAGTAGAGATAAGGTCTCTCTCTGTTTCTCAGGCTGGTCTTAAACTTCTGAGCTCAAGTGATTTTCCCACCTCGGCCTTCCAGAATTGGCCAGACTGGTCTCAAACTCCTGACCTCAGGCAATCCATCCACTACGGCCTCCCAAAATTGGCCAGACTGGTCTCGAACTCCTGACCTCAGGCAATCCATCCACTTCGGCCTCCCAAAGCACTGGGATTACAGGCGTGAGCCACTGTGCCCAGCCAACATTGTTTAAAGTTAGGTAGCCAACTTGAACCTGAAGCTCATCTGTGAACCAAACAGAATAAACCAATACCCTTTACTTCCCTCATTCTTACTATGTATTCTCATAGTATTATGTAATAGTTTTTTAGAAAACATGTTACAGTATGTGATTGGTTCATGATTTTTTCTAAACCTTTAAAAAATGAAAAAATATAGCATTGCTAAACCTTGTCTTCTCATTCAGTACTAGTGTAATTGTGTTTTAGAATGCCAGTTGTGTCTGCACATTCCCAGCCCTCTCAAGTTCATATCCATCAAAGCTGTCAGTATGTCATCTGTAGCTTCATCTATGTCATTTATAAAAGTGTTGAATTGGTAATTATTTTAAGTTTAAGTTAAAATAATCTTAAAGTTTAAGATTTCTTTAGTCCTGGATAGAAAAAAGGTTTTGAAATAAACATCAGAAGAAATTTGGAAAATAATTTTATTGATAACTTTATTTTCAGATTTCTAGTTTGGAGTAGAAGTCAAGGTTTTTATAGTCTGTATTACTTTTTCTTTGTTTTCAGGGATCCATCTGTCTCTAAGTCTGTAGAACGAATCTTTAAAATCTGGGAAGATAGAAATGTATACCCAGAAGAAATGATTGTGGCATTGAGAGAAGCTTTGAGTAAGTGTCTTTTTCTCTCCCAAAAGAAAATTTTGAGTCAGTCTTTACAATTACATAATTTTATAGATCTGGTCATGTTGTATAATAGTGAAAAATTAAGTTTTGAATCTAGCCCTATTTGTTTAAAGTTAAATATTTATGAAAAATCTAGATCTGTTTGAATTAAAATGTAAGTAGAATTGGTTTTAGGGATGGGGTCGGATTTTGTTTTTTAGTGACTACAAAAGTCAAGCATGTTAAGTGGTAATAGCCATCTGGTTATTTTCCTGCATTTGCGTTGAGTGTTTCAAATGGTTCATTGTTTGTGTTAATAAATACTGCCCTGTGCCCTTACTGTTGGAGAATTTTTGCACAGGGTGTCAGTTCTTACTAAGCTGTTTGGTAGTAAGCATATATCAGCAGTCTTTAGACTGTCTTTTGATTTAGATTTACAGTAAGTTGTGTACTGTTTTGTTAAAAGGAATTATGTATTATATGCATGTAATTAAGTTATTGAACAGAAGTTTGTGATAATCTGCTACCATGACCGTCATTTTACTAGAAATTTGCTTTAAAAATGGCATCTTCTAAGAAGCTGTTAAATTCTTCATTTTAATTTGTTAATTGGTATTTTTAAGCCTCCTCCCCTATTCTTTTCAGAATTGGTAATTTTGCTGATGATAAAAATCGTGTTTATTTGACAGCTTCTTAGATCGGGTAGGAATTTCTATTTTTTCATAAAAATGAAAGAAAAGGAAAGAAAGAAACAACACACAGTCTCGGATTGCCTTTTTTCATGCTGCAACTTTGGCACTGAAGTGGACAGACAGAACAGCTTCCCATAATGCCAGATTGCAAAAACTGAAATGTTTTCCAGGTACCACTTTCAAAACTCAGAAGCAGCTGAAAGAAAATCTGAACAAACAACCGAATAAGCAGTGGAAGAAATCACAAAGTAAGGAACAAAATCTCAACTAATATAAAATTACCTCCTCTTTTTGGAGCAGAAGAAAATGTAGACCATTTGACATCGTACCTGGCATAAACCATGGGCAAGCCTGTTTTCCAGGTCTGGGAGGCTCCCAGTGACCTATGCTAAACAAGCCATCATGGAGATACTTCTAAAAAAAAAAAAAGCAAACAAAAACTACACTTTAAAACAAAGGAAATGCAGAAAAGGGTTTAATTGAGTGAAGATTCAAGAGTAGTTGGGGGATTGAAAGAAGAAAAAAATACTTGATAGTGTCCAGGATAATTTTCAGGTTCAAGAATATATGATGTTAGAGGCAGCTGGCATTAAACAACAGATCTGAAGAGGAGACTAGGCATTAAGAAGCATTTCTGTGGGAACCATGAAATCTCCAGATTTGGGGGATATACTCTACCAAATTAGACATGGACCTCAGATCCTGGCCAGAAGCTCATTCTGTAATGGGAGCTCCTGTTATATTTATCGTATTTACCCAGCATGAGATCAAGGGAATGGAATACTGCATGTGATAGGCTGCTGTGGGCAAACTGAGGAATATTGAGAGAGACTTGAAGGTGTGGAGGGAACAAAGTAAAAGACAGTGAGAATTGGGAGGTGAAACGAGATACTTGGGATGGTTTTGCTCCAGCGAGCATATGATATCCATCATGATTAAGGGAGTCCTCAGACATCTTTTTGGTCATAAGTTGCATGCTTAGGAACAACAGGAGTCGTCATTTCAGCCAAAGTTCAACCACAGTATTAATATACCTAGAAGTTTCCTTGCCTATTTTTGCTATGAATTGAGTCAGCAGAAAAAGAAATTCAAAGGATAAATTTATAGGAATAGAGTTATTTGTCACCAATTTTCTTCAGCCAGTGCTCAGGATTAATTGGATGTCCTGTTCCTGAACACTCTTAATTTGAGGTATTTAGATCCTGTTACACCCAGACTAGGAAAAAAAGGTACTTGATGTATCTCGGTGTCTCCAAATCAATAATTCTAGGACTTTATGACCTGAAGGGTCTGTTGGAGGTAAGTAGGTTAGGTCTGTCTAAATAGCGTATTTTTACATTGACCACATTTAGGAATGTTCAAATTTCCTAGTCCATTATTTATTTTAGGAATTATGACTTAAATGTGCATGTTTGCCATATGTTCAGAGTATATCTTCAACTATAGAGCTAAAATTTTTCCTGTTAGTCAACTTTTTGTGTCTGTATTCTTAATGACCTTTTGTTTAATTCCAACAGCATCTACAAATCCAAAAGCTGCTCTCAAGTCTAAGATAGTTGCTGAATTTCGAGTAAGTTACAGAATTTGTTTAATATAGCAAAGTATTATTCACCCCTTTTGTATTATAGTTTCCTGTATAGTCCAATAAGATTTATCTGTATTCAATTACACATGTCATGTTTTAAACATGCATGAACTGTTCTAAAGGAACCCAGATTGGGATTAGATTGCTTGGCGTTTTATCTGTTCCCCTAATGGTAGAAATAACCTTCTTCCAGTATATCTATTATCAGCTGAGTTCCATATTCAATTTATGCCAGCAAGAGAGTTTATTTTCCTGTGAAACTCTTTCTAAATTAGAATTTGCTTAGAATAACAGAAGGCTATGTTTATGTAATTAAAATTTAAAGAGGCTATATAAATGGACCTTTGTCTGTTTTAGTCTTAATTCTGTATCCATAAATTAGCTTTGTGTAATGAAGGAAAAGGATCTTTTAAAGTCTGTAACTAGGCTGGGCGCGGTGGCTCACGCCTGTAATCCCAGCACTTTGGGAGGCCGAGGTGGGCGGATCACGAGGTCAGGAGATCGAGACCATCCTGGCTAATACGGTGAAACCCCGTCTCTACTAAAAATTAAAAAAAAAAAAAATTAGCTGGGCGTGGTGGCGGGCGCCTGTAGTCCCAGCTACTCAGGAGGCTGAGGCAGGAGAATGGCATGAACCCGGGAGGCGGAGCTTGCAGTGAGCCGAGATCGTGCCACTGCACTCCAACCTGGGCAACAGAGCGAGACTCCATTTCAAAAAATAATAAATAAATGAAGTCTATAACTAAACATGGTTTTGACATGATAATTGATCATTAATATCTGTCACCGTGAGAAAAAGTGAAAAGTTTTTTTCCTCCCAGGGTTTTGTTAAGCTTTAGGGTTTTTGTTTGTTTGTTTTGTTTTGTTTTGTTTTACAAAATGAGGAGAGAGATAATGAGAATAATTGAATGATCTTGTAAATGAAATATGACTCTGGTCTGTGTTTAGTCTCAGGCCCTAATTGAAGAGCTGTTGCTATACAAGCGCTCAGAAGATCAGATAGAACTGAAGGAAAAGCAGTTGTCAACTATGAGGGTGGATGTGTGCAGCACAGAAACTCTCAAATGCTTAAAAGGTAATGCTTACATCCTTTTAGAGTAAGTCAGATTTTCTTTCCATATGTGTCATTTTTCCGGTAATCATACTGGTTTACCTCATAAGGAGATCCTTGGGTAGAAAGCAGTTGTGGCACCTCTGGTTTCCCAGGTAGTTATTTCATGCATATAAATTTCATAAGTAAATTCTGTTGTTCTCATTTCTAGTACTTTCTTGGTGTACTAGGTTATATATAGACAGTTGTATTTCACATGTATGGTTAATTGGTATGGGTATGCTCTTTAATGAAGTCACTCTAATGCCTCATAAAATCTAGTTAGACCATCTAGTTTCCTTGCATTGTAAATTGTAAATCATACTAATAATTTATTATAATGTAAGCCTCATGAAGGCAGAAATTATATTGATTTGTTCATTGCTATACCCTGGCACCTAGAACAATGCTTGGCACATAATAGATATTTGATGAATATTTTTGAAATAATAAGTAAATGACTACTAGCTATTAATTTTGGCACCAATTTTATTCCTGTACCGTACTTTAAATTTAACAGACCAGACACAGTGCCTGTAATCTCAGCACTTTGGGAAGCCAGGGCAGGAGGACTGCTTGAGACCAAGAGTTTGAGACTAGCCTGGGCAACATAGTGAGACCCTGTCTCTACAAAAAAATTAAAACATTAATGAGCTTGGTGGCACACACCTGTAGTCCTAGCTGCTTGGGAGGCTGAGGCAAGCAGATTGTTTGACCCCAGGAGGCTGTAGTGAACTCTGATCATGTCACTGCACTCCAGCCTGGGTGACAGAAGAGACCGTCTCTAAAGAAAAATTTTTTAAAAACAAACAATTTAACATATATTACCTAATTCAATCCTCATAACAGAAAACATACTAAAAATCTCTATTTTATCACGAGAGATCTGAGGTCTTGTAAGGAGATTAGTAGCTTACCCAAGTTACACAACTGATAAGAGGCAAAGCCAAACTTTATACTCATATCCAAAGCCATATTCTGCCAGTCACTGGGAAAGAAGTAGATATACTGAATTATCACGAATATTTTTCAGATAGGAAAGAAGAACTTTTATTGTGATGCATACAGAGGTCACTTTATTTTTACTTTTCTGAACGTTACTTTTCTCGTTTAAGAGATAACATCTTACTACCTTCTGTAATGCAAAAGTTATGGTATAAGCGAATACAGTTGAGCTTCATTCTGTTATTCCTAAGTAAGTAGCGGTGTGGAATCCAATTTGTGAAGAAAATAATTAATCAACAAACTCTTTTAGTTGAACTTTCTTTTCTTTACCTTAATTACAAGTGCCTTCACTCTGGCAGGTTCACATGAGTCTGTTCTGTAAAGAATTTTAATAATCTGTTTTGTGATTTTGTGATTTGGAGAAACTTGTTTAAGATAAAATTGTGAGGCCGGGCACGGTGGCTCACAACTGTAATCCCAGCACTTTGGGAGGCCCAGGCAGGCGGATCACGAGGTCAGGAGCTCGAGACCATCCTGGCTAACACAGTGAAACCCCATCTCCGCTAAAAATACAAAAAATTAGCCGGGCGTGGTGGCAGGCGCCTGTAGTCCCAGCCACTCGGGAGGCTGAGGCAGGAGAATGGCGTGAACCCGGGAGGCGGAGCTTGCAGTCAGCTGAGATCGCGCCACTGCACTCTAGCCTGGGCAACAGAGTGAGACTCCGTCTCAAAAAAAAAAAAAAAATGAAACTAAGAGTATTAGAGTACTGCACAGTAAGGCAGCAAGAGTATGTTCACAAAGAGAGGTTTTCTTCAAAAGTCAAAAGACTAAATTTTTTTATTTTTTATTTTATCCTGAAATGAATATTTCCCATGTCATTTTAGATAAAACAGGTGGGAAGAAGTTCTCCAAAGAATTTGAAGAGGCAAGCTCCAAGCTGGAAGAATTTGTGAATGGATTAGATAAGCAGGTGAAAAATGGACCCTCATTAACAGAAGCACTGGAAAATGCTGGAATTTTCTATGAAGCACAATACAAAGAAGTAAAAGTGGTGGCTAATGTAAGTAATAATTAAAGCTGTCTTATACTGAATGCTTGTTACTATATTTCAGAGATTGTTAACATGCATTATCTAACTCTGTTAGGATATGCATTTTTATCTCCTTATTGCAGATGAAATTACTTTTGGGATAGGTGCTGTGGTGCACACCTGTAATCCCAGCACTTTGGGAGGCTGAGGCAGGAGGATTGCTTGAGCCCAGGACTTTGAGACCAGCCTGGGCACCATGGTGAAACCGTGTGTCTAGCAAAAAAGTACAGAAATTATCTGGGCGTGATCTCAGACTTCAATGAGCTGTGATCACGCCACTGCACCCCAGCCTGGCCAACAAGAGTGAGACCCGTCTCAAAAAAAATAGAAGAAGAAATTATGAGGATTAGTAAACTTGTACAAGGTAATACAGCTAGTAAGTGGTAGAATAAGACCTGGGTCTTTTTTTTTTTTTTTTTTTGGAACGGAGTTTGTCGCTCTTGTTGCCCAGGCTAGAGTGCAGTGGTGCGATCTCAGCACACAGCAACCTCCGCCTCCCGGGTTCAAGCGATTCTCCTGCCTTAGCCCCGCTGAGTAGCTGGGATTACAGGCATGCACCACCATGCCCGGCTAATTTTGTATTTTTAGTAGAGACGAGGTTTCTCCATGTTGGTCAGGCTGGTCTCAAACTCCCGACCTCGGGTGATCCACCTGCCTTGGTCCCGCAAAGTGCTGGGATTACAGGCAGGAGCCACCGTGCCCGGCCCAATTTTTGTATTTTTAGTAGAGATGGGGTTTCTCCATATTGGTCAGGCTGGTCTTGAACTCCTGCCCACCTTGGCCTCCCAAAGTGCTGGGATTACAGGTGTGAGCCACCGTCCCTGGCCTTACTTTTTTTCTTAACCAGAAAACTGGATGGAAACATCCTGTTACCAAATTTCATGTAAATTGACTGAATTAAGGAACTTTTTTTTTTTTTGAGACGGAGTTTCCCTCTTATTGCCTAGGCTGGAGTGCAATGGCGTGATCTCGGCTCACTTCAACCTCCGCCTCCCGGGTTCAAGTGATTCTCCTGCCTCAGCCTCCTGAGTAGCTGGGATTACAGGCATGTGCCACCACACCTAGCTAATTTCATATTTTTAGTAGAGATGGGGTTTCTCCATGTTGGTCAGGCTGGTCTCAAACTCCCTACCTCAGGTGATCCGCCCACCTCGGCCTCCCAAAGTGCTGGGATTACAGGCATGAGCCACCACACCCAGCCAGGGAACTTCTTTTTATTCCCCCAAGAAAGGGAGAGAGGTGATGAATGGGCATGTGTCTAATGACCTCTGAAAGAAACTAACTGTTCCATAATGAATTTTTTTTAAGTTTTAATCACTGTGTATCGTCGTAAAAGCATATGGTACTGTAGGTCCCACCAGTCCTACTTCGTAGAAGCAATCCCTTTTAATGAATTTTGCTATTTTTTTCTGGCATTTGCTCCCATATTTGTAAATGATTTGCCCATATTATTCTTTCTTGATTTATCCTATTTTAGAAATAGCTGTTAACTTCCTGATATGACAGATGTGGATTTAGCTTATACTCACCCGCCTTTCTCCTTCTCCCAGTTTTGTTGTATAACTGTTTCAAATCTGTTATCTATAAATTAAAGGACTGTATTTACTATTTTTTGACCATTAACACTAGACTCCCTACTTCGTAAAATTTGGTTAGTAGCATCCCTATTTGCTCCCATTAGTTTTCATCTATCCGTTCAATTTTCCAGCTTCAATCAACTATATTTACTTTTTTTTGTTGTTTTTTTTTTTTTGAGATGGAGTCTCGCTCTGTCACCCAGGCTGGAGTGCAGTGGCGCACTCTTGGCCTCACTGCAACCTCCACCTCCTGGGTTCAAGTGATTCTTCTGTCTCAGCCTCCCGAGTAGCTGGGATTACAGGTGCATGCCATCATGCCTGGCTAGTTTTTGGTTTTTTAGTAGAGACAGGGTTTCACCATGTTGGACAGGCTCGTCTTGAACTCCTGGCCTCAAGTGATCCACCCACCTTAGCCTCTCAAAGTGACGGGACCATAGGCATCAGCCCCCACACCCAGCCAACTATATTTACTTCTGTATTGTCAAAGTTGGTAATATTTACATTCTGTTCTATAATCATACTTAATTACTCTTTGCTACTCTAAAGGTTGAAAAACAATTTTTCAAAAAGCTTACATTATAACTCTGTAAACATTGTTCATTGCAAGGTTTTGTGGTAACTATAGTTGTACTAGAAGTTTTGTTTTTTCCTAGAGTTTTGTTTTCTCTTTTATTGTTTGCCCTTGCATAGCCTTTTTAAATTCTCCATCACACCAGCTATTCTGAATTCCCTTTTCCCCCTGGGTCCTCCCTACCTGAATTTTCATTTTCCGTCCCCAGTTTAGGTTATTCCCTAAGTCTCAGGCTAAAATAGCTCTTAACTGTTGTCCTGAGTTGAGTCCTCTATTTTCCAGATTCCATGTCTTTTTTTCTTGGTTTCTATCATTGTACTGGAGCAGTCTCAAGTAATTTCCCAAAAAAAAGTGTTTGTGAGAGGGAAATTTTGTCTGACCTTATATTTAGAAATGTCTTAGGCTGGGCACAGTGGCTCATGCCTGTAATTCCAACACTTTGGGAGGCTGAGGTAGGAGGATCACTTGAGGCCAGGAGTTCGAGATTAGCCTGGGCAACATTGTGAGACCCTTCTGTACATTAAAAGAAGAAAGAAAAGGAAAAGTACATTAAAATGTCTTAGATCATTGATTTTCTCCCCCTGCCCAACCCCAAATTGGCTAATGGATATAAGCAGGTTGATTTTCAGCTTTTAGGAAATGTATACATTTAATACAGTAAATTTCCTTCTAAGTTGCATCCCATGAGTTTTTATATTTAAGTATATCTTTTGCAAAGAGCATATAGTTGGATCTTGTTTTAGTTTTATTGTTATGTTTTGATCTAGTCTGAAAATCTTTGACTTTGCAGTGTTTAGTCTACTTATTGATATGCTTGGGTTTAAGTCTGCCATCTTTCTATTTGTCCTATGTGTCCTTTTCTTTGTTACTCCTTTTTTGCTTTTTTTAATTAATCAAATAATTTTTAGATTTCTGTTTTGTCTCCTGTTTTTGCTTGCATGTACTCTCTCTTCCTCTCTTCCTTTCTCCTTCCCTCTTCCTCCCTCCTTTCCTCTCCCTCCTTCCTTCTTTCTCCCTCCTTCCATCTCCCAGATTTCACCTTTTTATAAGGATACCAGTCATATTAGATTAGGGCCCATCCTGATGACCTCACTTAACTTGATTACCTCTGTAGAAATCCTGTCTTCAAATAATTCTGGGGTACTAGGAGTGAGGACTTCAACATATGAGTCAGGGGGTGCAGAGATAGATAATTCACCCATAACAAATGGCTTCGTGTTTTTTATAAATTTTCAAAAATTCTCAGCTATAGATCTCAATTATTGTTACTGTTTCATCTCCCTCCTCTCCTCTTGGAACTCACATTAGTATGTATATTGGATCTCATTGTTGTGTTCCAAATGCCTTTTTTTATAATCCTTTCTGAATTTTCCATCTTTTATTTCTCTTCTCTGCTTCCTTCTAGATATTCTACTAACTAGTCTTGTAATTCATTAATACTTTATTCTGTTGAATCTTATCTATGATTAAACCAAACCCATCTATTCTTAGTTGGTTTACTTTTCAGTTCTAGAATTGCCACTGAATTTTTTTAAAGAAAGAGTTCAATTTTCTGGTAAAATTTATTCATCTTTTTAAATCTCACCATTATGAAAGATCTTAAGTACAGTATGAAGACCTTTTTTTCCTGAATTATTTGAAAATAAGTTGCTTGTACCCCATTATCCAAAATGTTTTAGTGTGTATTTCCTACTGGACATACTCTCCTACATAACCATCAGGTGTATGTATGTATTTATTTATTTAGCCGGGCGCGGTGGCTCACGCCTGTAATCCCAGCACTTTAGGAGGCCGAGGTGGGTGGATCACGAGGTCAGGAGATCAAGACCATCCTGGCTAACACGGTGAAACCCCGTCTCTACTAAAAATAAAAAAAAATTAGGTGGGCGTGGTGGCGGGCGCCTGTAGTCCCACTACTCTGCAGGCTGAGGCAGGAGAATGACGTGAACCCAGGAGGCGGAGCTTGCAGTGAGCCGAGATCGCGCCACTGCACTCCAGCCTGGGCGACAGAGCAAGACTCCGTCTCAAAAAAAAAAAAAAAAGTTATTTATTTAGAGACGAGTCTCACTGTGTCACCCAGGCTAGAGTGCAGTGGCGCGATCTCGGCTCACTGCAACCCCCGCCTCCTGGGTTCAAGCGATTCTTCCGCCTCAGCCTCCCGAGTAGGTGGAACTACAGGCGCCCACCACCACTTTTTGTATTTTTAGTAGAGATGGGGTTTCGCCATATTGGCCAGACTGGTCTCAAACTCCTGACCTCAGGTGATCCACCTGCCTCGGCCTCTTAAGGTGCTGGGATTACAGGCGTGAGCCACCGTGCCCCTCCAGGTGTAGTTATATAATCAGGAAATTAATTGATACTTTGACACACTTATAATCTAATCCTCAGAACCGATTCATATTGGCCAGTTTTTATAGGAAAAGATCCTATCCAGAATCACAAGTTGCATTCGGTTGTCATCTCTCTTTATTCTCCTTTGATCTGGAACAGTTTCTTAGCTTTCTCCTTGATTTTCGTGACCTAAATGTGTTTGAAGATTACAAGTCAAATATTTTGTATAATGTTTCCCAGTTTGAGTTTATTTGATATTTCTTTGTGATCAGATTGAGGTTATGCATCTTTAGAAGGAATATCACAGAAGTGATTCTGTGTTCTTCATGTTTCGTCTTGTCAGATGGCACACAGGTTTGGTTTATCTCACTACCTGTAATGTTCCCCTTGATATTCTGATTAATGTGGCATCTTCCAGGCTTGTCCATTATAAAGTTTTCCCTTGGTGATTGTTATGGGTTAAATTATGCACCCCAGGCCGGGCGCAGTGGCTCAAGCCTGTAATCCCAGCACTTTGGGAGGCCGAGGCAGGTGGATCACGAGGTCAGGAGATCGAGACCATCCTGGCTAACATCGTGAAACCCCGTCTCCACTAAAAAATACAAAAAATTAGCCGGGCGCAGTGGCAGGTGCCTGTAGTCCCAGCTACTTGGGAGGCTGAGGCAGGAGAATGGCGTGAACCTGGGAAGCGGAGCTTGCAGGGAGCCGAGATGGTGCCACTGCACTCCAGCCTGGGAGACAGAGCAAGACTCCGTCTCAAAAAAAAAAAAAAAAAATCATCCACCCCAAAAAGATGTGTTGAAGCCCTAACCTTCAGTACATGTGAATGTGACCTTATTTGGAAATAGGGTCTTTGCTGATATAATCAAGTTAAAATGAGTTCACTGGGGTGGGCCTTAATCATCCAATATAACTGGTGTCCATATAAGAAGAGGGAAACTGGCTGGGTGCAATGGCTCACACCTGTAATCCCAGCACTTTGGGAGGCTGAGGCAGGCAGATCCCTTGAGGTCAGGAGTTCAAGACCAGCCTGGCCAATATGGTGAAACCCCGTCTATACTAAAAATAGGAAAAATTAGCCAGGCATGGTGGCGGGTGCCTGTAATCCCAGCTACTTGGGAGGCTAAGGCAGGAGAACCGCCTGAACCTAGGAGGCAGAGGTTGCAGTGAGCCGAGATCACACCATTGCACTCCAGCCTGGGCAAGAGAGCAAGACTCTGTCTCAAAAAAAAAAAAAAAAAGAGAAACTGAGAAACTGGACAAAAGCACAGGGAGAACATCATGTGACAGCATAGGCAGATATTGAAGCCATGCAGCTACAAGCCAAAAACATCAAGGATTGATGGCCACCACCAGAAACCAGGAAATGGCAAGGAAGAATTCTGCCCAGTGTCAGAGAGAGCACAGCCTGCTGACATCTTAATTTTGGACCACTAGCCTTCAGAGACAATAAATTTCTGTTGTTTTAAGCCACTTATTTTGTAGTACTTAATTAACCACTGCCCTAAGAAACTAATATAGCAATTAATGAATGTTTTGCGAGGAAGTATTTTGAAACTATGTAAATATCTTGTTCCTTACCAGACTTTCGATGTATTCATTTATTTATATGAATGGACTTGAATCCTATTTACTCACTGTTTTAATTCATTACTACTAATATTTACTTTGATGCTCAGTTTGACAAAGTTTTGGTCAATGTGAGCTCCTTTCTGTGTTCTTTTGACATATCCCCCCCCTTTTTTTTTTTTTTTTTTTTGAGACGAACTTTCCACTCTTGTTGCTCAGGCTGGAGTGCAGTGACACGATCTCGGCTCACTGCAACCTCCGCCTCCCAGGTTTAAGCAATTCTCCTACCTCAGCCTCCCAAGTAGCTGGGATTACAGGCATTCGCCACCACGCCTGGCTAATTTTATATTTTTAACAGTGATGGGGTTTCACCATGTTGGCCAGGCTGGTCTCAAACTCCTGACCTCAGGTGATCCGCCTGCCTCTGCCTCCCAAAGTGCTGAGATTACAGGCGTGAGCCACTGGCACCACTTTTTTACGCTACTAATTACTTTTCTAACAGTGTAAAACCTTGCTCCCTTGTCTTCAATATATTTACTTTTTTTTTTTTTGGAGATGGAGCCTCGTGCTGTTGCCCAGGCTGGAGCGCGGTGGCACAATCTTGGCTCACTGCAACCTCTGTCTCCCGGGTTCAAGCGATTCTCCTGCCTCAGCCTCCTGAGTAGCTGGGACTACAGGCGCACACCACCACGCCCAGCTAATTTTTGTATTTTTAGTAGAGATGAGGTTTCACCATATTGGTCAAGCTGGTCTTGAACTCCTGACCTCATGATCTGCGCTCCTTGGCCTCCCAAAGTGCTGGGATTACAGGCGTGAGCCACCACGCCTGGCCTCAGTATTTTTACTTAATCAGTTGTGGCCAGTCTCCCAGCACTTCCATCTCTCTCCAACCACCTTTATGGGTTTTCTTTTTATCCTGCTTAGACTCCAACATCCTTTGCAATGCCTCCCTCCCATGCAGACATTTTTCTCATTTTTGGGTCCATTCTCTCTAAGCCACTGAGTTTCTTCCCTCAGCTCCAGCTAATGGGTTGTGGACTAAATTGCTCACAGAGGAAGGGAAAGAAATTTTTCACTATTTTCATGAACATATTAATCATAGCTGTTTGGTTTTTGTCATATAGTTCCAATATTGGCTTCACCTGTTACGGGTATGTTAGTGGTGTTTGGTGTTTTTGTTTTGTTTTGTTTAGTGCCCAGAGGTAGCTGCTAATGTAGTGTCTGCATTTTCTTTTTAGCCATTTGGACCTATCTCTTAGCATGCCTGCTAATTTTTTATCAAATGCTGAACATTAAAAGATTATGGAGTCTCTGGATGATTTTTCTTCCTTTAGAGACAGTTCACCCTTGTTTTGCTAGGCAGATATTGAGGCTGGTCATATTAATTAAATCTGAAACCTAACTGACTTGAGGCTGAATTGCAGTTTAAGCAAGCCTTGTTCCACCTCTGGTTCACTCCAGCTTCTGGAATGTAGATTTTTCCCACAGAGGGCCTGGAATGATCACTAAGCCCCCTTCTCCATGGCATGATTTGAACTGTCTAGTCCTTGTTTCCTCATCACTATGAGACCACTGCTTTTTCCAAGGTTTTCTGCTTGGCTTCTTCCCTCTCAAGCAGCTTCAGAATTCAGCACATATCTTGAAGGAAAAATTGTTGAGCCAGTTCTCTCTTTCATCAGAATCTTGGCCTTTCAGTCCTCTAATTTTTGCCTGTTAAGACCAGCAAGACTGTTAAAAGCTCTGCTTTTTTTCTCTTTATTTAATAGTGGCCCTCTCTTGTCCTTTTTGCCTTAATTCTCAGGTTCTTGCCTAGCTCCCCAGAATCAGCAGAATCCTAAGAGAAAATAATGTCAGCTTAGCTCTCCATGCTTTCCCTCTGATAGTATTTGCCACTTAGTTTTTGGTGGCCTTAGCACTCTCCAGTACATTCAAACAAGTGTGTCTGTGTATCTGGCTTTTCTACTTGTTCTTGATGGGAGCATTAGTCTACTATAAGCTACTGAGTTATATCAAAAGCAAAAAGCTAGATTCTAATGTATTCATATCTTTTTAAAAATAATGCTTCTTGGCTGGGCACAGTGGCTCACACGTGTAATCCCAGCACTTTGGGAGGCTGGGGCAGGCGGATCACCTGAGGTCAGGAGTTCGAGATCAACCTAGCCAACATGGCGAAATTTTGTCTCAACAAAAAATACAAAAATTATCCAGGAGTGGTGGTATGTGCCTGTAGTCCCAGCTACTTGGAGGGCTGAGGTGGGAGGATCGCTTGAACCTGGGAGGTGGAGGTTGCAGTGAGCTATGATCGTGCCACTACACTCAAGCCTGGGTGATAGAACGAGACCCTGTCTGAAATAAAATAAAATAAAGGTTCTTGAATTTACAAAACAAAATAATAACACAATCTAATGGTCATCGACTCTCAAAAAATGAAAAATTCAAAAGATATCTTTAAGACATTAGCAATTAAGACTATCAGGACATCAATAGGATTTAAGCCAAGTGGTCAACATTAACATCAACAGTGGTAAGTCGTATTGATTGTATGTGCCCTTGATATGGTGTGATCGCAGTAGCAGTTTACCTCTGTGGCCTTCCACCCAAAAACTCATTACCCCAGTCTAGCCATTAGAAAAATATCAGTCAAATCTCAATTGACAGTCTACAAAATACCTGACCAGTACTCTTGAAAACTGTCAAGATCATCAAAACCAGTGAAAGTCCAGGCCGGGCGCGATGGCTTACGCCTGTAATCCCAGCACTTTGGGAAGCCGAGACAGGCTGATCATGAGGTCAGCAGTTCAAGACCAGCCTGGACAACATGGTGAAACCCCGTCTCTACTAAAAATACAAAAATTAGCCAGGTGTGGGGGCGCACGCCTGTAATCCCAGCTACTCAGGAGGCTGAGGCAGGAGAATCACTTGAACCCAGGAGGCAGAGGTTGCAGTGAGCCAAGACCACACCACTGCACTCCATCCTGGGCGACACAGCGAGACTCCATCTCAAAAAAAAAAGAAAGAAAGTCCAGCAAAGTGTCACAAACAAGAGGAGTCTAAGGAGAAAGAAGACATGACTACTAAATGTTCTGTGGTATCTTGGATGGGATCCTAGGTTAGAAAAGGACATTAGGTAAAAAAAAAAAAAAAAAAACCTGAGGAAATCTAAAGTATGGACTTTTGTTAATAATTATGAATATTGATTCATTAATGTGACAAATGTATCATACTAATATAAGATGTTAATAATAGGAAAAATTGGATATAGGGTATATGGGAACTATCTTTGCAATGATTTTCTAACACCTAAAACTTCTTTTACAACAAACTATTTTTGTTTTGAGATAGGGTCTCGCTTTGTCACCCAAGCTGGAGTGCAGTGGTGTGATCACTGCTCACTGCAGCCCTGACCTGGGCTCAAGCAGTCCTCCCACCTCAGCCCCCTAAGTAGCTGGCACTACAGGCAGCTGGGACTACAGGCGCATGCTACCATGCCCAGCTAATTTTTTTATATTTTTTTGTAGAGACAGTATCTCCCTATGTTGCCCAGGCTGGTCTTGAACTCCTGGCTTCAAGTGATCCTCCTTGCCCCAGCCTCCCAAAGTGCTGAGATTACAGACATGAACCACCAGGCCCAGCCCCTGTTTTTTAAAACAATAGCATCTGACCTCCCAGGCTTTGCTTTATTTTTGGATTTGATTTTTTTTTTTCTTGTCTGTCTCATTTCTTGCTGTATCTCCAGTACCTAGAAGATACATTTAGTCTCTCAATAAATATTGGTTGGTTGGATAGATAAACAGGAGCAAGGGAATATAAATTACAGATAACTGCTAGGTTTCTAACTCAGGCAACTGTGTGGATGGTAATATTCACTTAGGGAGTATAAAAAGCAGAAACTAGAAACTACTGCATGCTTGACAGATGATATATTATCTTGTTTTGTGCCAGCAATGTACGTGGTTAATAATAGAAAATCTAATCAGAGTCAAAACGGGTGGCCAGGGATGATGGTGTATGCCTGCAATCCTAGCATTTTGGGAGGCTGAGGTGGGAGGATCACTTGAGCCGAGGAGTTCAAGACTAGCCTGGATAACATAGCAGGACCTCATCTCTCATTTAAGAAAATAAAATTTTATTAAAAAAAAAAAAAAAAAGCAGTCGAGCACGGTGGCTCAAGCCTGTAATCCCAGCACTTTGGGAGGCCGAGGTGCATGGATTACCTGACATCAGGAGTTCAAGACCAGCCTGGCCAACATGGTGAAACCCCGTCTCTACTAAAAATTCAAAAGTTAGCCGGGTGTGGTGGTGCACGCCTATAATTCCAGCTACTCGGGAGGCCGAGGCAGGAGAATCACTTGAACCCAGGAGGCAGAGGTTGCGGTGAGCTATGATCATGCCACTGCACTGCAGCCTGGGCAACAAGAGCGAAATTCCTTCTCAAAAAAAAAAAAGAAGAGGCTGGGTTTGGTGGCTCATGCCTATAATCCCAGCACTTTGGGAGGCATGGTGAAACCCCATCTCTATTAAAAATACAAAAATTAGCCAGGCATGGTGATGTGTTCCTGTGGATCCAGCTACTTGGAAGGCTGAGGTAGAAGGATCACTTCAACCCAGGAGGCAGAGGTTGCAGTGAACCGAGATCGTGCCACTACACTCTAGCCTGGGTGACAAAGTGAGGACTCTGCCTCAAAAAGAAAAAATGTTAACTTTCTGGTCTTTTTCCAAGGAGTAAACTCCTTTTTTCTCTTTTAGGCATATAAAACCTTTGCTAACCGAGTAAACAATTTAAAGAAGAAGTTGGATCAATTGAAGTCAACCCTTCCAGATCCTGAAGAATCACCAGTTCCTTCCCCAAGCATGGACGCTCCCTCCCCAACTGGTTCTGAGTCTCCTTTTCAGGGAATGGGAGGTGAGGAATCCCAGTCACCAACCATGGAGAGTGAGAAATCTGCCACACCTGAACCTGTGACAGATAATCGTGATGTGGAAGACATGGAACTCTCAGATGTGGAAGATGATGGGTCAAAAATCATTGGTATGTCTTTATGTGATTAATAGACAACTTATTCCTTATCTGTTTTGCCTTCTCAGCAATGAATACATCACAGGCAGGTATTGAAAGATAGTTCATTTCTTAAAAGATAGAACACCAAGGTAGCATTATAATCTCTAGAGCAGTTGTTGAGGATTTGATATGCCAAATGTGTTAAGAATCATTGCTCAGTATCTGCACTGTTAAAATGCTAGCTACTAGGCCATGGGCGGTGGCTCATGCCTGTAATCCCAGCACTTTGGGAGGCCAAGGCAGGTGGATCACCTGAGGTCAGGAGTTCGAGACCACCCTAGCCAACATGGTGTAACCCTGTCTCTACTAAAAATACAAAACTTATCCGGGTATGGTGGCAGGTACCTGTAATTCCAGCTACCCGGGAGGCTGAGGCAAGAGAATCGCTTGAACCTGAGAGAGAGGTTGCAGTGAGCTGAGATCATGCCACTGCACTCCAGTCTGGGAGACAGAGCGAGACTCCGTCTTGGGGGGACGGTCGGGGGAAAGTAGCTACTAGCTACCTGTGGCTAAGCATTTGAAATGAAGCTTGTCCAACTTGAGATGTGCTATAAGTATAAAATACACATTGAGGCCAGTTGCAGTGGCTCATGCCTGTAATCTCAGCACTTTGTGAGGCTGAGGCGGGCAGATTGCTTGAGCCCAGGACTTTGAGACCAGCCTGGGCAACATAGTGAAACCCCGTCTCTACAAAAAATATAAAAATTAGTCAGCGTGGTGGCATGCGTCTGTAGTCCCAGCTGCTGGAAAGGCTGAGGCAGGAGAATCACTTGAGCCTGGGAGGCGGAGGTTGCAGTGAGCCAAGACCATGTCACTGCACTCCAGCCTAGATGACAGAGGGAGACCCTCTCTCCAAAAAAAAAAAAAACAGACACATTGGAGTCCAGAAACTAGGCCGAGCATGGTGGCAGAAACTCTCCCAAAGAGTTAAAATATCTCATTAATAATTTTTATATTTATAACACTGAAATGAAAATATTTGGGATATATTAGGATGAATAAAATAGAATTTTTAAATTACATGTGTCTGTTTCTTTTTATTTGTTTGTTTTTGAGAGAAAAAGAGAGTTTCCCTCTGTCGCCCAGGCTGGAGTGCAGTTGCGCAGTCTTGGCTCACTGCATCCTCCATCTCCTGGGTTCAAACAATTCTCCTGCCTCAGCCTCCTGAGTAGCTAGGATTGATTGTAGGTGCATACCACCACACCCGGCTATTTTTTGTATGTTTATTAGAGACGGAGTTTCACCATGTTGGGCAGGCTGGTCTCGATCTCCTGACCTCAAGTGATCCGCCTGCCTCGGCCTCTCAAAGTGCTGGGAGGTGGGCTTGAGCCACCATGCCCGGCCCTGATTCTTTTTTTTTTAATTTGGCTGCTAGAAAATTTAAACTTACATATGTGGCATATGTGGCTTAAATTGTATTCATGTTAAATAGCACTGTTTTGGGATGAGGGGTCACTTATACTGGAATTCCTTACTCTCTGTCACTTTTGACCATCAAGAATTCCAAAGTCAGTTTGTTAATCACACTTTCAGAAATAACCTGATCTGGTGAATTGTTTCTCTTATATCCCCAGCCTTTATAAATCTTATTAGATAGTTTGACTCCTGTTGAATTCAATGCACTATTGATACAGCCCTTAAAACATTAAAAATAATTATTCAAGGTGATCGAGAGTTAAAACATTGTAGTTTCAAATTAGTTAGTGCCTGATTGCACCCCCCAATAGGGCAATTTCAGGAAGCCAGGGGAAAATACAATGAACACTATAGAGGTTCTGTTTCTAAGAACAGAAGTTCTTAGAAAGTTCTCAGGTTAATGGAAAAGAAAAACACAGGACAATTTATGAAAAATATCATTTCCAAAAGACAGAACACAAATGTGTACCAAATAATAACATGCTTCTTGAATTGTATAGATTTAATACACAAATACTAAGAAAATGCAAAGGAATCATTGAAAAGTAAGATACAAGATAAATTCTGGAAATTGCTTGCTTTTTTTTTTTTTTGAGACGGGAGTCTCGCTTTGTTGCCCAGGCTGGAATGCAGTGGCACAATCTCGGCTCATTGCAACCTCTGCCTCCTGGGTTCAAGCGATTCTCGTGTCTCAGCCTCTGTAGTAGCTGGGATTATAGACACCTGCCACCACACCCAGCTAATTTTTTGTATTTTTTGTGGAGGCAGGATTTCACCATGTTGACCGGGCTGATCTCGAAATCCTGACCTCACATGAGCCATTGTCCCCAGCTGGAAATTGCTTTTAAGCAGATATTAAAGGTGGGAATTATCATAAATTATGAAGAGTATGACTTTTTCAAAAAAGCATGAAGCTTGAGTCGTTGTTTTCTCTAAAGTAGTGCCTTTTCCCCCAAGTCCGGAAATATTAGGACATGTTATTTCATATAGGAAGGAAAGTCTGGAAAGTAGTAGGATGTAATATCTCTTTTCTTTGTTGAAACAGTCGAGGACAGGAAGGAAAAACCTGCAGAGAAGTCAGCTGTATCCACTTCTGTACCTACAAAGCCAACAGAAAATATCTCAAAGGCCTCTTCATGTACCCCAGTGCCTGTGACCATGACAGCAACTCCACCTCTTCCAAAGCCTGTGAATACTTCTCTTTCCCCTTCCCCAGCATTGGCTTTGCCAAACCTGGCTAATGTGGATCTGGCAAAGATCAGTTCCATCCTTAGCAGTTTAACATCAGTCATGAAAAATACTGGTAAGTAAGCCCAGTAAGGAGGATAAAAAGTTAATTTCCATCTTTTTAAATTGAATCATTAATCTGTTTTTGGGGGGGTTGTTGTTGTTGTTTAGACAGAGTCTCGCTCTGTCTCCCAGGCAGGAGTGCAGTGGTGCAATCTTGGCTCACTGCAACCTCTGCCTCCCGGGTTCAAGTGTTCTGCTGCTTCAGCCTCCCAAGTAGCTGGGATTACAGGCACCTGCTACCACGCCCGGCTAATTTTTGTATTTTTAGTAGAGATGGGGTTTCACCATGTTGGCCAGGCTGGTCTTGAACTTCTGACCTCAGGTGATACACACACCTCGGCCTCCCAAAGTGCTGGGATTATAGGTGTGAGTCACCGTGCCCAGTCTGTTGTTGATTTTTTTAAATTAATGATTTTTTTTTTTTTTTTTTCTGAGATGGAGTTTCAGTCATGTTACCTAGGCTGGAGTGCAATGGTGCAAACTTCACTCACTGCAGCCTCCATCTCCCAAGTTCAAGCAATTCTGCCTTAGCCTCCCAAATAGCTGGGACTACAGGCATGTGCCACCATGCCCGGCTAATTTTGTATTTTTGGTAGAGACAGGGTTTCACCATGTTGGTCAGGCTGGTCTCAAACTCCTGACCTCAGGTGATCCACCCATCTTGGCCTCCCAAAGTGCTGGGATTACAGGCGTGAGCCAGCGCACCCAGCTAAATTAATTGTTAAATTAAAAAATAATCCAATAATGGGTCATTATAGAAAAATTAGAAAATAAGCAAAGAGAATGAAATAAATATCTAGGCCAGGCATGGTGGCTCATGCCTGTAATCCCAGCACTTTGGGAGGCTGAGATGGTAGATTGCCTGAGGCCAGGAGTTCAAGACCAGCCTTGGCAATATAGTGAGACCCTATCTCTAAATAAAAAATTTTAAATGAAAAAAATTTTTTAATAAATATCTATAATCCTATTACCCCAAAGGAAACCACTTGTGTTTACCCTTAAAAGTATATCTGTATATGAATGTTTTGGAGAATTAAATATGTATAACAATTTTTTAAAAAGTAATTAAGTGTATTGCATATACTGTTTCAAAACTAGCTATTTAAAAGTTAATTACATATCTTAAATGTTTTTATGAATCATTAAATATTTCTCTACATCATTTTTAATAGCTGCATAGCATGTGGTAACTTATCTAATCCTTTATTATTAGGCACTTAGTATGTTTCCAGTTTTTTACTGTTATGAAGAATACTATAGGGCCAGGTGTGGTGGCTCACGCCTGCAATCCCACCACTTTGGGAGGTGGAGACAGGTTGATCACTTGAGGCCAGGAGTTGGAGACCAACCTGGACAACATGGCGAAATCCCATCTCTACTTAAAAAAACAAAAATTATGGCCGAGCGTGGTGGCTCACACCTGTAATCCCAGCACTTTGGGAGGCCGAGGCGGGTGGATCACGAGGTCAAGAGATCGAGACCATCCTGGCCAACATGGTAAAACCCCGTCTCTACTAAAAATACAAAAAAATAGCCGGGCATGGTGGCGGGCGCCTGTAGTCCCAGCTGCTCGGGAGGCTAAGGCAGGAGAATGGCCTGAACCCGGGAGGCGGAGCTTGCAGTGAGCCAGGATCGCGCCACTGCACAGCCTGGGCGACAGAGCAATACTCCGTCTCAAAAAAAAAAACAAAAAACAAAAATTAGGCCAGGTTTGGTGGCTCACGCCTGTATTTCCAGCACTTTGGGAGGCCAAGGCAGGCGGATCACCTGAAGTCAGGAGTTCAAGACCAGCCTGGCCAACTTGGTGAAACCCTGTCTACTAAAAATACAAAAATTAGCTGGGCATGGTGGCATGCATCTGTAGTCCCAGCTACTTGGGAGGCTGAGGCAGGACAATCGCTTGAACCTGGGAGGTGGGGGTTGCAGTGAGCCAAGATCACGCCACTGCACTTCAGCCTGGGCAACAGAGCAAGACTCCGTCTCAAAAAAAGAAAAAATTAGCCAGCTGTGGTGGCACGTACCTGTAATCCCAGCTACTCGTAAGGCTGAGGCGTAAGTATCATTTGAACCCAGAAGGCAGAGGTTGCAGTGATCCAGGATCAAGCCACTGCACTCCAGCCTGGTTGACAGAGCGAGACTCTTGTCTCAAAAAAAAACAAAAAACAAAAAAAAAACCTGTAAATTATAAAAATTTTATGAATAACCCTTTGCAAGGGTTAAGTATATAAAACCTTTTTAATGGAATTTTTTTTATTTTTATTTATTTATTTATTTATTTATTTTGAGACAGTCTCACTCTGTCCCCCAGGCTGCTGGAGTGCAGTGGCGCGATCTCAGCTCACTGCAAGCTCCGCCTCCCAGGTCACGCCATTCTCCTGCCTCAGCCTCCTGAGTAGCTGGGACTACAGGTGCCTGCCACCACGCCCAGCTAATTTTTTGTATTTTTGGTAGAGACGGGCTTTCACCATATTAGCCAGGATGGTCTCGAGCTCCTGACCTCGTGATCTGCTCGCCTTGGCCTCCCAAAGTGCTGGGATTACAGGCGTGAGCCACCGCACCCGGCCATTTATTTATTTATTTTGAGACAAGGTCTCACTCCATCACCCAGGCTGGAGTGCAGGGGTGCAGTCATGGCTCACTGTAACCTCAAACTTCTGGGTTCAAGTGATCCTCCCACCTGAGCCTTTGAGTGGCTGAGATCACATGTGTGCACCACCACATCTGGCTAAGTTTTGTGGGTTTTTTGGTAGAGACAGTGTCTTACTATGTTGCCCAGGCTGATCTTGAACTCCTGGGCTCAAGTGTTCCTCCCATCTTGGCCTCCTAAAATGTTGGGATTACAATCATGAGCCACTGCACCCAGCCCGAAATTTTTTAAATAAATTTTGCCAGGCAAGGTGGGATACCATGTAGTCCCAGCTACTCGGGAGGCAAATGCAGGAGGATCACTTGAAGCCAGGAATTCCAGGATGTGTAGTTCACTGTGATCACGCCTGTGAATGTCCACTGCACTCCAGCCTGAGCAACCCAGTGAGACCATATCTCAAAAACTAAATAAAAATAAATAAAGTATTTTAATATATAACTAAATTGATATCCAAAAAAGTGCTATTTTATATGACTAATATATGAAAGCTTCTGTTGTTCCTTACCTTCTCCAGTTACTTGCCTTGTGCAGTCTACAAATCCAGCCTTAAAAAGTTGTTTAATTTCCATTTCTTCTATGAAAGATGTTAAAAATTTTTTTCCTTTGCTTCTCACTTGTTTCTTTGTGAAATATCTGTTCATATTTATCTTTTTTAAAATAACAAATGTTTTTCTCTTTATATATTTTATTTCCTGTGTTAAAGATCAACCCAGTGTTTTTAAATGTAAAAATATAAAGGAAATTTCTTAAATAATCTCATTTTAAAAGCTATTTCAAAAGCATATAACTTACCAGTCACATGAAATTATGCAGTGGCTGAGTTATACAACTGCAGTGGCTTTCAGCATCCAGTCAGCCAGCAGTATTTATTGAGCACCTACAGGGCTCTGAACTGTAGGTGCCATTTGGTGGAGAAAAAAGATTGTCCAGGTGTGGTGGTACATGCCTGTAATTCCCAGCACTTTGAAAAGCCAAGCTGGGAGGATCACTGGAGGTCAAGAGTTGAAGACCACCCTGGGCAATGTAGCAAGACCCTGTCTCTATTTTTTAAAAATAAATAAGAAATATTGGGGCTCTCAAAACTATGAAAATCACTTAATACTTGTTTGTTTTTTTCGAGACGGAGTCTCACTGTGTCTCAACTCTTGTCTCACTGCAACCTCCACCTCCTGGGTTCAAATGATTCTCCTGCCTCAGCCTCCCGAGTAGCTGGGATTACAGGTGCCTGCCACCATACCCGGCTAATTTTTTATTTTTGGTAGGGACAGGGTTTCCCCATGTTGGTCAGGCTGGTCTCGAACTCCTGACCTCAGGTGATCCGCCTGCCTCGGCCTCCCAAAGTGCTGGGATTACAGGTGTGAGCCACCTCGCCCGGCCAATACTTGTTTGTTTTAATGGTGTTCCAAGTAAAAGGAGATAATCTTTTCAGGGTTTTTTTTTTTTTTTTGTACATGTCATGTTATGATGGACCATTTGTGGATCAACCACAGAAGAATTCCTGTTAAATATATCAAACTCATTGAAGTGAGGGGAAGTATCGGAAATTGAAGTCATTTTGAATTGCATTTTCTTGAGTTCATCTTTCTGCCACCAGGGGTCAGTCCTGCATCAAGACCTTCTCCAGGAATGCCCACCAGCCCCAGCAACCTCACCAGTGGCCTGAAAACACCTGCACCTGCCACGACAACATCTCACAACCCTCTGGCAAATATCCTCTCCAAGGTGGAGATCACCCCAGAGAGCATTCTGTCTGCACTTTCCAAAACCCAGACACAGTCAGCCCCTGCACTGCAAGGTAACTGACATGTGCCAGAGGGACTCGAATTGTGAATGTTTGTCTCTGGCTTAAATTAATCCTGGATTCCATTTCTGATGAATCCAGAGCCATAAAATGTATAACACAGTTAATTCATTATTCTTATTTATTTATTTATTTATTTATTTAAATTTTTTGAGATGGAGTCTCACTCTGTTGCCTAGTTGGTGTGCAGTGGAGTGATCTCGGCTCACTACAACCTCTGCCTCCTGGTTCAAGTGATTCTTCTGCCTCAGCCTCCCTAGCAGCTGGGATTACAGGCCCACACCACCATGTCTGGCTAATTTTTGTATTTTTAGTAGAGATGGGGTTTCTCCATGTTGGCCAGGCTGGTCTCAAACTCCTGGCCTCCCAAAGTGCTGGGATTATAGGCATGAGCCACCATGCCTGGTCGTCATTATCCTTTTTTTAATTTTAGACAGAATTTCACTCTTGTCGCCCAGGCTGGAGTGCAGTGGCCCAATCTCAGCTCACTGCAACCTCCGCCTCCCAAGTAGCTAGGATTACAGGTGCCCACCACCACATCCAGCTAATTTTTGTATTTTTAGTAGAGACGGAGTTTTGCTATGTTGGCCAGGCTGGTCTTGAACTCCTGACCTCAGGCAGTCCACCCACCTCAGCCTCCCAAAGTGCTAGGATTACAGGCGTGAGCCACTGCACCCCTCCTATTTTTTTTATATTTATCATCTATGAGCTGACATCTGAAGAATTATAAAATGTCAAAGCTGAAAGAGACTAAGTATTATCTAGTCTAATCCCTTACTTTTCAGGTAAGGAAACTAAGGCTCAGTAAGGTGAAAAGATCTGCTTATGGTCACATACCTATCTATCTATTCAGTATGAGCCAAGACTGAAAGCCAGATTTCTTGACTGGAGTTCAATATTCTTTCACCTACACCATGACACCCTAGGGGCTGCATTAGTCCCAGCTTTTAATACAGGTTTATATATGTTGAGTTGTATTAATTTCAATGTTAACCAAAGCTAAAGACAGTAGGAAGGGTCCATTTATTATCAAAAAATATGGCCAGGTGCAGTCGCTCACGCCTGTAATCCTGGCACTTTGGGAGGCTGCGGCGGGCAGATCACCTAAGGTCAGCAGTTCAAGACCAGCCTGGCCAACATGGTGAAATACCATCTCTACTAAAAATATGAAAATTAGCCGGGTGTGGTGACACACACCTGTAGTGTGCTGAGATCACAGTAAGCCGGAATCACGCTACTGCACTCCAGCCTGGACGACAGAGCAAGACTCAGTCCAAAAAAAAAAAAAAAAAATTTTTTTATGACGCTTCAGGAACATAGTGAAACCCTGTCTCTACAACGGAATTAAAAATTAGCGCCGGGCGCGGTGGCTCACGCCTGTAATCCCAGCACTTTGGGAGGCTGAGGCAGGCGGATCATGAGTTCAGGAGATCGATACCATCCTGGCTAACACAGTGAAACCCCGACTCTACTAAAAATACAAAAAATTAGCCGGGCGTGGTGGCGGGCACCTGTAGTCTTGGCTTCTTGGAAGGCTGAGGCAGGAGAATGGTGTGAACCCAGGAGGCGGAGGTTGCAGTGAGCCAAGATTGCCCCACTACACTCCAGCCTGGGCAAAAGAGCAAGACTCTGTCTCAAAAAAAAAAAAAAAAAAATTAGCTGGGCATAGTGGTGCATGCCTGTAGTTCCAGCTACTCAGGGGGCTAAGGCAGGAGGATCACTTGAGCCCGGGAGTTCAAGGCTGCAGTACGCTGTGGTCACCCCACTGTACTCCAACCTAAGTGACAGAATGAGACCCTGCCTCAAAAAAAAAAAAAAAGAAATTTTCTGAGACATGAATATATCTTTTTTTGTCCTAATGTTTTATAGAGGCTTCATTATTTATTATTTTATTTATTATTTTATTAGAGTCTTAGATGTAGTATTTTTGTTTTCACCTACCTATAATCTCTCTCATTTGACCCTTTCTGTTCAGCTTTACTAATTATGTTTTGTGCATGACGCTGCCTGTTTCTAACCTTTTTTCATAAATCCTTCCTACTCTCTACTCTCTTATGCTCCAGATACCAATGAAATCCTTTTTAAGTACCATAGTATAATTATGAAATGAATTACAAATACCAGGGCAATATATTCAGTGTAGTGATTTACTCTATATCAGTAGTCTCAACCAAAGGCCTCCAGGGAGGACACTTGGCAATATTTGGAGACCTTTTTAGTTGTCTCAACTGGGGTAATGGTAGGGGTGCTACTGCCTCTAGTGAGTAGAGGCCAGGAGGATGCTCCTAAATATCCTACAATGTGTGAGACAGCCCCAACAATAAAGAATTATCTAGCCCAAAGTGTCAGTAGTGCTGAGGTTGAGAAACCCTGCTCTCTATCAAAGGAGTGGTGTAAAACAGTTTCCTAAACTGTTATGTAAGTGGATCATTCAAGCATATTATAGTGAAGTTTGTCTGGAGGTGCAGAAGAATTTTGTTACACAGAACTAAATAGTATTAAGTAATAATCCACAGCCCCTATCTATTGGCATCAGCAATAAAGAATTGATGATGACTGCAGCACATGTTGTACTACTAATATCAGGGACAATTTGAGAGTTTGACATGTTTATGCTTTCTCCCTTTTTATTTTTATTTGTTTGTTTGTTTTTGAGACGGGGGCTTGCTCTGTTGCCCAGGCTGGAGTGCAGTGGTGTGATCTCGGCTCACTGCAACCTCTGCCTCTCGGGTTCAAGTGATTCTCTTGCCTCAGCCTCTCGAGTAGCTGGTATTACAGGCTTACACCACCATGCCCGGCTAATTTTTGTATTTTTAGTAGACATGGGGTTTCGCCATGTTGGCCAGGCTGGTCTCGAACTCCTGACCTCACGTGATCCACCTGCCTCGACCTCCCAAAGTGCTGGGATTACAGGCATGAGCCACCTCGCCTGGCCTTCTTTTTTTTTTTGAGACAGAGTCTCGCTTTTCTCACCCATGCTAGAGTACAGTGGTGCAATCTCAGCTCACTGCAACCTCCGCCTTCCGGTTCAAGCAATTAGAGACGGGGTTTCACCATGTTGGCCAGGCTGGTCTTGAACTCTTGACATCAGGTGATCTGCCTGTCTCGGCCTCCCAAAGTGCTGGGATTACAGGTGTGAACCAACCGTGCCTGGCCGATGTGGAATTTCTGATGAGGCAAAATTTGAACAGAACTAGGTTCCTTATGGAATGTGGAATTCTCTTTGACTTTTAAAAGGATTGTATCTAGCAACTTAAATAGGTGTATTTCCTCGAAGACTGTTAACAAAATCCCAGAACTTTGTTCTGATTGTGTCATCCACAGCCCTAGGTATTGACAGATTTATAACACAAAAGAGAGACTTCAGGCCCGGTGTGGTGGGTCACACCTGTAATTCCAGCACTTTGGGGACAGGTGGATCACCTGAGGTCAGGAGTTCAAGACCAGCCTGGCCAACAGGGTAAACCTGTCTTTCCAAAAAAAAATACAAAAAAATTAGCTGGGCGTGGTGGCTCACAGCTGTAACCCCAACTACTTGGGAGGCTGAGGTAGGAGAATCGCTTGAACCCGGAAGGCAGTGATTGCAGTGAGCCAGCCTGGGCGACGAGCAAAACTCCGTCTCAAAAAAAAGAGAAACTTCAGTGGGCAAAGGAGCAGAGTATGACTTGTTATGATTAATGTGCAAACTTTTGGCTGGGCGCAGTGGCTCATGCCTATAATCCTAACACTTTGGGAGGCCACGATGGGAGGATCACTTGAGGCCAGGAGTTTGAGACCAGCCTGGTCAATATAGCAAAACCCCTATCTCTATTGTTTTTAAGAATTTTTAAAAATAATTAAAAAAAAAAAGATTGGAGAACAGTAATATTTAGTGGTGAGAGACAATTTTACCTATTACCAGAAATCTGAGTAGTATATCTATCTTAAAAAGATGTTCTTTTGAAGAAGTTATCCCAAAATATCTGAAAAATATGCTGAAATATCTTCTAAAAATCATATTACATTATTATATATCACATTCTAGTGTTTGAGGACTTCTGGGTTTTGTGAGAACAGTGATTACTAAGAATTAAATCAGGCTGGGCATGGTGGCTCACGCCTGTAATCTCAGCACTTTGGGAGGCTGAAGTGGGACAATCACTTGAGCCCAAGATTTTGAGATCAGCCTGCGCAACATGGTGAGACCTTGTCTCTACTAAAAATAAAAAAGTTAGCTGGGCATAGTGATGTACACCTGTGGTCCCAGCTACTCAGGAAGCTAAGGCAGATAAATCTTTTGAGCCCAAGAGGTTGAGGTTACAGTGAGCTATGATCGCACCACTGCACTCCAGCCTGGGTGACAGAGCAAGAGCCTGTCTCTTAAAAAAAGAAAAAAAAAAAAAAGGAAACTATTAGGAGGGATGAATTATGTGGCTAGGGAACTTTTTTTGGAATGAAACATGGATTTTTTTTTTCTTCAGAAGGATCATAACTAAAGTAAACATTATTTCAGTTGTTTGGATATTATTGAATATTGGATAACAATAAAGACCATCCAACATTATTTAGAAATAAATGGCTTTAAAATGTTACAAGGATGGAGGGGACTTGAAATTCTTTAGGCCAAATCTGTTAGAATATGGGTTAAAATTGAAATTTTGAAGAAACGTTAATTGAAGTATCACATGAAATATTTTCTTTAATCATATAATTACTAAGGAACAATGTTAGTGTATTCAGTGACTAAAAGCTATAAATTTGGGTGAAATGTATATTAAAATTTTTTTTAATTAATTTATTTTTAAATACAGAGACTCACTTTGCCACCCAGGCTGGAGTGCAGTGGCAGAGTCATAGTTAGTTTACTGTAACCTTGAACTGGGCACAAGTGATTCTCCAGCCTCAGCCTCCTGAGTAGCTAGGACTACAGGCATGCACCATCATGCCCAGCTGATTTTTAAATTTTTTTTAGAGACAGAGTCTCACTGTGTTGCCCAGGCTGGTCTCAAACTCCTGGCCTCAAGCCATCCTCCTGCCTCTGCTGCCCAAAATGCTAGGATTACAGGCATGAGCCACCATGCCCAGCCAAAAGTTTTCATTTGTGACCAGAAATTGGGTAAATTTTTAAAAATATGATTGAATTTATAGAACCTTCTGTTATCTTTTTGTCAAATATTTTTCTAAAAAATTTTCTACAGGAGCAGTTTGCTTTGTTGAACTTCAGCCTTTGCCCCAAAGAATTCTTTCTCAGTGCTTCTGAGAAAGTTTTGACTGTCAGTGAACACAGTTAAATTCCATCATTGTCAATCTGGACTAAATAATCCTTGGATTTTCCACACTATAAAATGGGGATTGTGTGTTTTCTTGTGAAAGGACCAGTGTCCCTGGTGGTCTGTCTTTGTAAGTCTTTGTGGTGTATGTTTGTTATAGCTACATTTTACAACCAAAACGGATGGTTGAAAGCATTGTTTTTCAAAAAGTAACAACAGTCTACCAAGAGGTGCTTCTTGAAAAAGGTGTTTGCTGTTCAGATAAGTTTCTGAAATTTGCATTTGCCTGTCTCCCACTTGAAAATAACAATGTATATTAACTTACTAGAGATAATAAGTTTGAAGGTTGAAGGTTGGTTTGAAGGTTGGACAGGAAAGGTAGAACAGATCTGTTTGCATTTAGAGAAACACTTCCACAGATCAAACATTAAGAAATACTGGCTTAAAGTGTTGTTTTAAGAATAACTTTGCCTCCTTTCTTTTCCTGCTTTGCCTAACTTAAACTATGAATGATTCTGACATTAAAATCTCCCCCTTCCTGTTGCCTTTTATTGTGCCATGTTGGGCTGATTTCTGGACTGTACTGGAAACATTTCAGTGATTTGCTCTTTATTGATAAAATAGGCCCTGTATTTTCTGTGACATTTAGCCATTGCTTGTTTGGTCTGGATTCCTTTTGGCCTTACACTTTGTCTATCTGGTTCCCACCAAAATGAATGAGAGTATCTGATTAGCCTACATTGTTTGCATTGTATGATAGGGAGTTGTTCTTTTTAACCCCTCTAATCTTTGTTTCTACAGGCCTGTCATCTTTACTTCAGAGTGTTACTGGGAACCCAGTTCCAGCCAGTGAAGCTGCCTCACAGAGCACTTCAGCCTCCCCTGCCAACACCACAGTCTCTACCATAAAGGGAAGAAATCTGCCCTCCAGTGCCCAACCTTTTATTCCCAAAAGCTTCAACTATTCTCCTAACTCATCAACTTCTGAAGTCTCTTCAACTTCAGCCAGCAAGGCCTCAATTGGGCAAAGCCCAGGGCTCCCAAGCACTACTTTTAAACTACCTTCCAACTCTTTGGGGTTTACAGCTACCCACAATACTAGCCCTGCTGCCCCACCTACTGAAGTTACCATCTGCCAATCTTCAGAGGTCTCCAAGCCAAAGCTGGAGTCAGAGTCCACCTCCCCAAGCCTGGAAATGAAGATTCACAACTTCTTAAAAGGTAATCCTGGTTTCAGTGGCTTAAACTTAAACATCCCAATCCTGAGCAGTTTGGGGTCCAGCGCCCCATCAGAGAGCCATCCCTCAGACTTCCAGCGTGGCCCTACTAGCACCTCAATCGACAACATTGATGGAACCCCTGTACGGGATGAACGGAGTGGGACACCCACCCAGGATGAGATGATGGACAAGCCCACATCCAGCAGTGTAGATACTATGTCCCTGCTTTCTAAGATCATTAGCCCTGGTTCCTCAACACCCAGCAGTACAAGATCACCACCCCCTGGGAGAGATGAAAGCTACCCCCGAGAGCTCTCCAATTCTGTATCTACATATCGACCCTTTGGTCTGGGCAGTGAATCTCCCTATAAGCAGCCTTCTGATGGAATGGAGAGACCATCTTCCCTGATGGACTCTTCACAGGAAAAGTTCTACCCAGATACTTCTTTCCAAGAAGATGAGGATTACCGAGATTTTGAGTATTCAGGGCCTCCACCCTCTGCCATGATGAACCTAGAGAAGAAACCAGCCAAATCTATCCTGAAATCAAGCAAGCTGTCTGATACCACCGAGTACCAGCCAATTCTGTCCAGTTATAGCCACAGAGCCCAAGAATTTGGGGTAAAGTCTGCCTTCCCTCCATCTGTAAGGGCCCTCCTGGACTCTAGTGAGAACTGTGACCGTCTCTCATCTTCCCCTGGGCTATTTGGTGCCTTCAGCGTAAGAGGGAATGAACCTGGGTCTGACCGGTCACCATCACCGAGTAAGAATGATTCATTTTTCACCCCTGACTCCAACCACAATAGCTTGTCTCAATCTACCACTGGGCATCTCAGTTTGCCACAGAAGCAGTACCCAGACTCTCCTCACCCAGTCCCACATCGTTCCCTTTTCTCTCCGCAGAACACCCTTGCCGCTCCCACGGGTCACCCACCCACGTCAGGCGTGGAGAAAGTCCTGGCCTCCACCATTTCCACCACGTCGACGATTGAATTTAAGAATATGCTTAAAAACGCCTCACGTAAGCCCTCAGATGATAAGCATTTTGGCCAGGCTCCCAGCAAGGGCACTCCAAGTGATGGTGTCAGTCTCTCAAACCTCACCCAACCCAGCTTGACCACCACTGATCAGCAGCAACAAGAAGAGCACTACCGTATAGAAACCCGCGTCTCCTCCTCCTGCTTAGACTTGCCTGATAGCACAGAAGAAAAGGGGGCCCCTATAGAAACCTTGGGTTATCACAGTGCATCCAATAGGAGGATGTCAGGGGAGCCGATCCAGACCGTAGAGTCCATCCGAGTTCCTGGGAAGGGAAATAGAGGACATGGGCGTGAGGCTTCAAGGGTGGGTTGGTTTGATCTGAGCACATCAGGTAGCTCTTTTGACAATGGCCCTTCAAGTGCCTCTGAGTTGGCATCCCTTGGGGGTGGGGGCAGCGGAGGCCTCACTGGCTTTAAAACAGCACCATACAAGGAACGGGCACCTCAATTTCAGGAGAGTGTCGGCAGCTTTCGTTCCAACAGTTTCAACTCAACATTTGAGCATCATCTTCCCCCATCCCCCTTGGAACATGGGACACCCTTCCAGAGAGAGCCAGTGGGGCCATCATCTGCCCCACCTGTCCCTCCTAAGGATCATGGTGGTATCTTCTCTCGAGATGCACCCACTCATCTACCCTCTGTGGATCTTTCGAACCCCTTCACAAAGGAGGCAGCCCTGGCCCATGCTGCCCCACCCCCTCCTCCCGGAGAGCACAGTGGAATTCCTTTCCCTACCCCACCTCCTCCTCCCCCTCCTGGGGAACATAGCAGCAGTGGTGGGAGTGGTGTCCCCTTTTCTACTCCACCCCCTCCTCCACCCCCTGTTGACCACTCTGGAGTTGTACCCTTCCCAGCCCCACCACTGGCAGAGCACGGAGTGGCAGGGGCTGTGGCAGTATTTCCCAAGGACCATAGTTCCCTCCTTCAAGGGACCCTGGCTGAGCATTTTGGGGTACTCCCAGGACCCAGGGACCACGGGGGCCCCACCCAACGGGACCTCAACGGCCCTGGCCTTAGCCGTGTACGAGAGAGCCTGACCCTACCCTCCCATTCTCTGGAACACCTGGGCCCACCCCATGGAGGAGGAGGTGGGGGAGGCAGCAACAGCAGCAGTGGCCCCCCCTTGGGTCCCTCACACAGAGACACCATCAGCCGGAGTGGTATGATCTTACGGAGTCCCCGGCCAGACTTTCGGCCTAGGGAACCTTTTCTCAGCAGAGACCCATTTCACAGTTTAAAGAGACCCAGGCCACCTTTTGCTAGGGGCCCTCCGTTCTTTGCACCAAAACGCCCATTCTTCCCTCCCAGGTACTGATGGAAACCAAGGGAAAGGCATTTTGAACAGTCTAGAGAACATTGGAAGTAGGAGTTTGGTTTATTGTTGTTGTTTTTATTTGTTTTCTCTTTCTCGATTTTTTTTTTATTATAACAAAGGGCCTCTCTTCCAAAGTAAGAAATCACATACGCTTACGTTTCACTATTCAATTCAATCCTCCCTCCCATTGCACTTATCTACCTTCCCCACGTTGTTTGTATTAAAAAAAAAAAAAAAAAAAAAAGTAAAGAAACACAACCAAAGCCACTTCATTTGGCTGGGGGGTTGGGGAATGGGGAGGAAAACAATCTTTATTTTACCCCATCTATTGAAGAGTATTATTACATTTGAAATAAAACTTCCATCAGTACAGATAACCACATGTGCAATGTTGGGATGTTATTTTGGGCTTGGCTTATCGAGTAGTCAATGGAAGGATTCCCGTCCCCTCTCTCGGCAGCTTAGTAACTGCTGTAGCCAGCTCGGCTCCCTTCCCTGTGTATCTGTGTCCTGCTAACAGCCAAGAGATGTTGCAAGGGAGGAAATGTGAGAGACCTTGAACCTGTCAGGTTTATTTGTTTTGTTTTTAAAGGCATGTTGAAGTTTAGTTCTTTACCCTTCTCCTAAAATCTTTTTTTAATCAGCCTCAAGGTTAAAATAAGGAGTGACTACAGTATGTAAAATAAGGAAAGGAAGCATTAATGGTGTGATGTGACCTGCCTGTTTTTTTGTAAACAAGAGAATAGGAAATGTTTTCAAGGTAGTTTCACATGTCTTGCACCAAGCTCATGCCTCTTGCTTTTCTTTTTTGACTTTATCTCCCTCAGTTTTTCTTCTGCTGTGGCCAGAAAGACAGTCACTACAGTTGACTATTGATACAAAGGTGCAACAGAAATATTATCCCTGCATTTTTAAATATAAGAAGTAGACATTAATTTTACCATGGTGCCTCCCTAATGTAAGTGATATTTATTGGTGGTTTTCAACAAAGGTTAACTATTAAAGAAAGAAATATTTGTCTTTATCTTCCTTTTCCCCTTGCCTCAGTCGTGTTATTCACCCCTATTCTTGATATTTTAAAGGAGGAGATTAAGTAGCATTTTCCTTTATATTATACACTTGTGTCTATCCCATTTCAAGGCTCAAGTCTTACCCCCACCTCTCGCTCCCAATAGGAAATAAAGACCATTTCTGCCCTTAGTTGTTTTACATGCAAGATAAGTGCTTTCCTTCTCCCTGGACTGAAAGACTTGTTTGTATTTCTACATCTAGTACTTGGGAAATAGATAATCACTGTACTTTGAGTGTTTATATCTTTATATCTAGGGACACTGAAAAGTAAATGTTGCTTTACTACCATTTTTTTTTAATTTAGTGTCTTACCCCAAGGCATACTCAACTGATAATCTCCAGCTAGATGAGTAAAACAGTATGTGTTTAGTTTTCCAGAGAATTCTAGCAAGTTTCATATTTTCTTCCAAGTTAGTATAGAACTAACTATAGGAAGTATGGGGTTGCTTTTTCCTCCAGTAGAATATTAAAGATGGGGGAGGGTGGGCAATGTAGTGACAGAAAATGATTCTCTCAGAATGAACTTTTCAGAGAAAGAGCAGCATAAACCAGGTGCACATCATGATTTGGGAGTTTTTGCGTAATTTATTCTGTTATTTATTTGGGCTTGCCATGTGTTCTGGGGTTAGGATGCTGCAGGTCATTCATCTTCTTAATGCCTGTCTGGTCTTAAGCCAACTGTTCTTTCTTTCCTCGACCCTCTCTGCCCTGTAGCTCTCCCCACAAAAATGCATGATACCATGACCTTACGTGTGGGATGGGGTATGTAGTGTAGCAAAGAAAAGAAAGTATATTGAGTCCTAAGACATTTGTTAGGGAAAAGCATAAGAGAAAATGGGGTGGGAGGTGGGGGAATTATATTTGACTTTCAAAATTGAAATAGGTTTTTTTTTTTTTGCAGAAATTAAATGGGATGTTTTTCATTCTAGAATAAAAGAATGTGAATTCTCTTTGCTGCTCTTGTTTAAGCTAAAAGTAGTGTTTACTTGAAAAGGCTCTTGACCATTTAATTTTTATCAGAAAATGTGGGGATGTCAGGAAAGTGGCTTCCTGAACGCTGGGGCGGGATAATTGTCCTCAAAAGTATGATGGTTAATACATGAAAGGAAGACTTTGTTGGACAGTTTCAAAGATGGGCTTTTAAGGAGTTGGGTTTTTGTGGGGTACTTTTTTGTTTTTTAAGCCACAAAATCCTCAATATGTTTGTTTTAGGATGGAAGTGAGGATTTGTATGAGACTGTCAGCTATTAATTTTAAGGAAATCTTAAAATTTACATTTACATCAGTAAATGAAGATGACAATGTGTATATATGTGATATAGTGAAACAGAAAAGACAGTTCTGGTATTCATAACATGAAAGAAAGGGGTTTTATTCTTTCTGTGTCTGTGATTTAAAACTCCGTGACCATGCTCTGACTTTTGTATTTCAACCTGAGTTTAAACAAATAAACAAGATATTTTTTAAAGAAAGCATAACATAGTGTGTCTTAGCAAGGACATGATTCATATGGAAGCAGAATGTGAGAAGTTGTAAGGTCCTTGGTACTCACTGTAAAATCACAGACAGAGAATTGGTAGGGGTTGTGAATACACTAGTACCACTTAAAGTTCAGTGATACAGTTCAGAAATAGGGTCCTTAAATATTTTGAAAGAATTTACTCTTCAGTCAGCTTAGATGAGAGCTCTCTCCCTGCTCCCCTCTACCCTCTCAAAAGTTGAGAGTAAATAGAATTTGGTTTGATTCCAGGGAGGGGAAAATAAGCAGAGAATAGGACTTTTATACTTTCCAATACCAGGAATAAAATGTTTGTGATATATATGGGTCCAGCAAACCTATCGAGATAATGTGAATACGATAAACTTCCTAATGGCAGGATATTCACTCTCAATCCTGAAGTTACCGGTTCCTGCAGAATTGAGCTTCAGCTGTTACTGTTTTGAAGCCGCTGTAAATTACTGCTTTCCCCAGTTCCCCCACTATTTTTTTTAAATGGGCGGGGGCGCCTGTTAAGATCTAAAATAGATATGTTGGATTGATATTCTCACGTGTTCGGTGTGGAAAACAAAACAAGTACATGCTTTAGAAGCAACAACAATGAAATCCTTTTGAAATGTGTGTTAATATCGTTTAATAAAATAACTAGTTTGAAAGGTTTGACATTTTTCTTTGAGACGGGCTTGGACCAGGGGCCCCTGGCTTCCTAGTGAGTGCAAATAGGAGGGAACTTCTCAGAGCTGAAACCGCTGCTTTGTGGAGCAGGCCTGTGGTTGGAAAACCTAAGTTTTCTCTAGCAAAGACCCAACCTGACTGTCCAGGGCCGAAGGTGAAACCAACTAGAGAATGCAGAAGGAAAAGCCTGGATATATCCCAGAAGATATGGTTGTATTGGCTTTTGGTCCAAGGGTATGGGGGTGGGAGTAGTGGTGTGTGCGCCCACACATTTCTCAGGCATACACAGAGATACCACAGACCACCCACTTCGTGACCACTTGCACTTTACTCTCTTCCAGATGTTCCTTTTTTTTTAATCCCTTTGTCCCCAATATTTTGTTTTCCAGTTTAATAAAGTATGGTTTCCTTTGTTGTGTGGTTGACTTTTCCCCTCATGTTGATCTTTTCCAGATGTCCCCTTTGACTTCTGCACTTAATGTCACTGAAGGCAATCTGAGCCTCTTAAGATCTTTATGGCCTTGTGGGTTTTCTGTTTGATCCTTTGTGTAATTGAATTTTGGAAAGGGATAATGGGTCAGGTGAGTTCTAGATGTTCAGGGAGTGGTTGGTGAAGTGGGATATACTGTATTAATAATTTTTTGTGCATGTCTTCAAAAGGTTGTGCAACTGTGAGCCAAGAAGCATTTTTAAAGCAAGCATAGAATTGGGGGTTTGGGGTGGTAGCAGGGATCCTTCTGGCCAATTATTTGCCCACATCTGCCCTTCCTGCATATTGGCAATCTGTTGTGCAGAAGCCACACTTAACCCTTCTGTCTTACCCCATCCCTTGTTCATAACCCAGTGAGGCTGGGTTGGAATGCTGGCTGTAAGGGGTAAAGAGGGATAGTCACTGCATCTGGGCCAGGCCTGGGTCAGTGGCAGGGTAGAAGGCTCTAAATAGCAGCCTTGCTTATGTGAAGGTACGTACATGTGTCACCAGACACTTAAATAGCAGTGGCCTGGGAACACACCCAGCAGGTAGGGTGTACCACTGTACTGGAATCTGGCTCACCCTTTTTTCCTTGTCTCTTGGGACCTTGACTTGCCCACCTGATTTCTATATCTACCCCTAAAGAAGCAACAGCTTTGAGACTTCCTCATTAGGTTTTCTGGGCATGTTATTCATAATTTCCTCTGCCTAATTTTTTTTTTTAATGTAAGCCAATCTTGTGTAGCAGGGATGAGTTATTCCTTCATGTATGTAGACGTAGCAATGCAAACACAATCAGAATGGGTTTTGGGGTATTGGGGCGTTTCTCATACTTGTTTATGAGTAACTGTATGGACAAGTCCGGTCAGCTGCTGTTCACAATTGCTAAGTAATAACTCACTGAGGCTGCATAGGCAAGGCTACGAGAGGGTCATCGGTAAGAGAGATTGGCCCTTAAGTAAACATCCTGTTCTGTCTTCCCCATGTAGAAGGAAATAGAAGCACTCTAAAGCAAAGAAGCAAGTGCAGTGTAAAACTAAATATCAGTTACTTTTAATTAATTGCTGGGGAAAGGAGAAGGCTTTGCTTAGTTACAAGTTTGAGGGGAAGAGGATAAGAAGGCCAACATCTATGTAAAAGTTGATCATTGCAGTTACAGTCAACCCTCCTCGGTATCCATGAAGGATACCAGGTTCCAGGACCCCCATGGATACCAAAATCCACAGATGCTCAAGTCCCCTACATACAATGGCATAGTATTTGCATATAACCTACACACATCATCCAGTAAATTTTAAATCATCTCTAGATTACTAATACCTAATACAATGTGAGTGCTATGTACATAGTTGTATACAGTATGTTTTGAAATTTGTGTTACTTTTAATTTGTTTATTACCTTTTCCTGAATACTTTTGTGGTTGGTTGAATCCATAGATGCAGAACCCCCAGACAGAGCCAACTGTACATTTCCTTTTTTAAATGTTACGTTTTTCTATCCTTTGTTCACACCTAGGGAAGAATCAAAAATTGAGAATACAGATATGGGTGGAGGGGCTAGTGAATTCTTCAGTGCCAACTGAGGAAACACAAATACAGACTAGGCGTGGTGGCTCACGCTTGTAATCCCAGCACTTAGGGAGGCTAAGGCGGGCAGATCACTTGAGATCAGGAGTTCAAGACCAACCTGGACAATATGACAAAGCCCTGTCTACTAAAAATACAAAAATTAGGGCCAGGCGTGGTGGCTCACGCCTGTAATCCCAGCACTTTGGGAGGCCAAGGCAGGCGGATCACGAGGTCAGGAGTTTGAGACCAGCCTGGCCAATATGGTGAAACCCCATCTCTACTAAAAATACAAAAATTAGCTGGGCGTGGTGGCACGTGCCTGTAATCCCAGCTACTCAGGAGGCTGAGGCAGGAGAATCGCCTAAACCTGGGAGGCGGAGGTTGCAGTGAGCCAAGATTGCACCACTGCATTCCAGCCTGGGTGACAGAGCAAGACTCTGTCTCGGAGTAGGGGGAGGGGGGGACATTAGCTGGGCATGGTGGCACGCACCTGTAATCCCAGCTACTTGGGAGGCTGAGGCAGGAGAATCGCTTGAACCCGGGAAGCAGAGGTTGCAGTGAGCCAAGATTGTGCCATTGCACTCCAGCCTGGGTGACAGAGTGAGACGCCGTCTCAAAAGGAAAACACAAATGCAGGTTGCAGGTTTTTGTGTTTGACTTGAGAGTTGGCTAAACCAGTCTACCCTGGACATGTTCAGGGTCATGGTAAATTGGATATTCCAGCAATCTTCCTCATCCCCATTGTGTCCCCTTATTTTTGAGAATTACTCATATCCTTTGCCACATAATTTGTGGGAGAGGAGAGAAAAGGACTTGAAACTTGCTACATTTTTCTTGGGGTGTTTCAGTTGGAATGGGTAGAAAGGAGACCGACAGCATCCCTTTCCTCTGTTTCTCCCTCCTCCCTGGCTAACAGTCCTTTGCACCTACATGAGACAACACTGAAGATAGTCAATCATTGCCAAGGGCAATAGTGATTAGGAAATGATTTGAAATCTTTATTATTTAGAAGTGGGCCTCAGTTGTATGCAGGTTGAGCATCCCAAATCCAAAGTCCAAAATCTGAGCACGAAAATGACACTCAAAGGAAATGCTCATTGGAGGATTTCGGATTTTCAGATTAGGGATGCTCAAGCAGTAAGTATAATGCAAATATTCCAAAATCTGAAAAGATTCAAAATCAGACACTTCTGGTCCCAAATATTTCAAATAAGGATACTCAACCTGTATTTCCTTCTACAGATGTTATCTAGGACCTTCTTTTAGAGTACTTTGTCCTTCCCTTTGTTTTTTACTTTAGCGTGGAACCTAAATGGACACATCCCTACCTAGACTAGCTCCTGTGTTTGGCGGATCTCCTCTTTTTGCCCTGACCTGACATATCAGTTGTGTAAGAGCTGGGCTGGGAGTGTCTGCTTGTTTTTCTTCTACAGCCCCAAGAGATGTTCTGGGAAGGGAAATCTTAGTAGAGATTTTAGGTGAGCCCAAGGGTTTGTTTTCAAAGTCAAAGTTCAATTTATCCATGCCCCTGACAGAAAGCTTTTACCTCTTTACTCATTCAGCAAATGTGGCTGAACATTCTCTCCCATTGTGGCTTTTCTTTTTTTTTTTTTTTTTAATAGAGACAGGGTCATGCTTTGTTGCCCAGGTTGGTCATAAACTCCTGGGCTCAAGCAGTCCTCCTGCCTTGGCCTCCCAAAATGTTGGGATTACAGACATGAGGCACTGTTCCCGGACACATTGTGGCATTTTATTTTATTGATTTTATTTTTATTTATTTTATTTAGTTTATTTTTTGAGACGGAGTATCATTCTTTTTTGCCCAGGCTGGAGTGCAATGGCGAAATCTAGGCTCACTGCAACCTCTGCCTCCCAGGTTCAAATGATTCTCCTGCCTCAGTCTCCCAAGTAGCTGGGATTATAGGCATGTGCCACCATGCCTGGCTAATTTTTTTTTATTATTATTTAGTAGAGACAGGGTTTCACCATGTTGGTCACGCTGGTCTAGAACTTCTGACCTCAGGTGATCCACCCACCTCGGCCTCCCAAACTGCTGGGATTACAGGCGTGAGCCACTGTGCACGGCCTGATTTTATTTTATTTTATTTTATTAATTTTGAGATGGAGTTTCGCTCTTGTCACCCAGGGTGGAGTGCAATGGCGCGATCTCGGCTCACTGCAACCTCCACCTCCTGGTTCAAGCAATTCTGCCTCAGCCTCCCAAGTAGCTGGGATTACAGGTGCCCGCCACCACGCCCAGCGAATTTTTGTATTTTTAGTAGAGACGGTGTTTCGCCATGTTGGCCAGGCTAGCCTCAAACTCCTGGCCTCAGGTGATCCACCCGCCTCGGCCTCCCAAAGTGCTGGGATTACAGGCATGAGCCACCATGCCCAGCCCTTTTATTTTATTTTTAGAGACGGGGGCCTCACTCTGTTGTACATGCTGGAGTGCAGTGTCATAATCATAGCTCACTGTAACCCAACTCCTGGGCTGAAGCAACTCTCACCTCAGCCTCCTGAGTAGCTGGGACTACAGGCATGCACCACCATGCCCAGCTAATTTTTTTTATTTTTGTAGAGATGGGATCTCACTATGTTATCCAGGCTGGTCTTGAATTCCTGGGTTCAAACGGTCCTCTGCCTTGGCTTCCCAAAGTGCTGGGATTATAGGTGTGGGGCACCATGCCCAGCCTATGATGGCATTTTAAAGCAAAGTTAAAGATTGGCCCCATCCCAGATCTTCCACTTACATTACTAGGGAATTATTTTTTAAAAAATAAACCTAACTTCCCTACCACTTGTGCCTTTAGCCACTACTTTGGCTACTTCTTTGGGCCCCAAAGGTTTTTGTTAGCAATGACATAATCCTTTCTTTTCTTTCTTTTTCTTTTTTTTTTTTTTTTGAGACAGAGTCTTGTTCTGTCTCCCAGGTTGGAGTGCAGTGGCATGATCTTAACTCCTTGCAACCTCCACCTCCCAGGTTCAAGCGATTCTCCTGCCTCAGCCTCCCGAATAGCTGGGACTACAGGCGTGCACCACCATGCCCAACTAATTTTTTGTGTTTTTAGTAGAGATGGGTTTCACCATGTTGGCCAGGCTGGTCTTGAACTCCTGACCTCAAGTGATCTGCTCACCTCACCCTCCCAAAGTGCTGGGATTACAGGTATGAGCCACCACACCCGGCCTCATAATCCTTTCTTTATATATTTTACCTTATTCCTTTTTTTTTTTAACCTCTAATATCTTTTTTTTTTTTTCCTTTGAGACGGATTCTTGTTTGGTTGCCCAGGCTGGAGTGCAGTGACACGATCTCGGCTCACTGCAATCTCTGCCTCCAGGGTTCAAGTGATTCTCCCACCTCAGCCTCCCAAGTAGCTAGGACCACAGGCATGCGCCACCACACCAGGCTTTTTTTTTTTTTTTTTTTTTTTTGAGACAGAGTCTCGCTCTGTCACCCAGGCTGGAGTGCGGTGGCGCAATCTCGGCTCACTGCAAGCTCCGCCTCCCGGGTTCACGCCATTCTCCTGCCTCAGCCTCCCAAGTAGCTGGGATTACAGGCATGTGCCACCACACCTGGCTAATTGTGTATTTTTGGTAGAGACGAGGTTTCTCCATGTTGGTCAGGCTAGTCTCCAACTCCCGACCTCATGTGATCTGCCCGCCTCAGCCTTCCAAAGTGCTGGGATTACAGGCGTGAGCCACCGCACCCGGCTAATTTTTGTATTTTTAGTAAAGACGGGCTTTCACTATGTTGGCCACGCTGATCTCGAACTCCTGACCTCAGATCCACCTGCCTCAGCCTCCCAAATGCTGAGATTACAAGCGTGAGCCACTGCATCCAGCCTTCTCTTTTTTTTTTTTTTTTTTTTTTGAGACGGAGTCTTGCTCTGTTGCCCAGGCTGGAGTGCAGTGGTGCGATCTCGGCTCACTGCAAGCTCCGCCTCCCGGGTTCACGCCATTCTGCCTCAGCTCCCGAGTAGGTGGGACTACAGGTGCATGCTGCCACGCCCAGCTAATTTTTTGTATTTTTAGTAGAGACGGGGTTTCACCATGTTAGCCAGGGTGGTCTCGATCTCCTGACCTCGTGATCCGCCCACCTCGGCCTCCCAAAGTGCTGGGATTACAGGCATGAGCCATTGTGCCCGGCCTCTGCCTTCTCTCTTTTTTTTTTTTTTTTTTTTTTTTTTTTTTTTTTTTTTTTTTGAGACAGGGTATCATTCTGTTGCCCAGGTTGCAGTACAGTGGTGCAATCACGCTTCACTGCACTGGATCTCCTGGGCTCAAGCAATCTTCCCACCTTAGCCTCCCAAGGCACATACCACCATGCCCAGCTAATTTTTTATTTTTTGTAGAGATGGGGGTCTCACTATGTTGTCCAGGCTGTTGTCGAACTCCTGGACTCAAGCAATCCCACTGCCTCAGCCTCCAGTGTTGGGATTACAGGCGTGAGCCACCACACCCAGCCAAATATATTTTCTACATCTTTAGTGCTTCTAAGAAGTAAGATAGATTTGGAGGTATGTGCTGATCCTGAGGACAAGTGGAAAATATTTACATGTAGTTTAAAGTTACATGTAGTTTAAAGCTATAAAAACAATACCTTCTGAACTAGGACTCTAGTCACCTTGGAATTTCTATTCCAAAAGTGGAGTTAAGCTGAGAATTTCCTAAAATTTTACTAAGGGCCTAGGACACCCTTCACTGTGGATTCCCTTTTTCCTGCACTTCTGTGGAAATCTAGCTTTATTTTCTGCACACTTTTTTCCTTAACCTTAATCTGGTAGAGAAAAGTCGGAAGACGCCTCTTTTCTTGGCTTTCTATTGGACCCACCTCTTTTACCCTATATCAAAGGCCTATTTGGCCACAAGTATCAGAATCTTATAACCTGACATATTATGACCAATCTGGTCCCTGAGAGGCAGTATGGCATAGCATAAACAACAAGGGCTTTGCATTCAGATAGACTGGGGGCTTTACTTCTTTGAGAATCATTTTCCTGTTTTAAAGGGAGTATACTTGACATAGTTGTTTTAGGAATTAGGTGAAATAGTGAAGGCATAGCACTGGGTGTTCAGTAGTAGTCTAGGGTGGAGGGGCAACAGCCCAAGTTTTAAGAATAGATGTTTCAAGCCAGGCATGGTGGCTCACGCCTGTAAACGCAGCACTTTGGGAGGCCAAGGCAGGTGGATCACCTGAGGTCAGGAGTTCAAGACCAGCCTGGCCAACATTGTGAAACCCCATCTCTACTAAAAATACAAAAAATTAGCCAGGTGTGGTGGCGGGCGCCTGTAATCCCAGCTACTCGGGAGGCTGAGGCAGGAGAATCGATTGAATCTGGGAGTCGGAGGTTGCAGTGAGCCAAGATCGTGCCATTGCACTCCAGCCTGAGCAACAAGAGTGAAACTCTATCTCAAAAAACAAAAAACAGGCCGGGCACAGTGGCTCACGCCTGTAATCTCAGCACTTTGGGAGGCCAAGGTGGTCGGATCACAAGGTCAGGAGTTTGAGACCAGCCTGACATGGTGAAACCCTGTCTCTACTAAAAATACAAAAATTAGCCGAGCGTGGTGGCGCGCACCTGTAATCCCAGCTACTCAGGAGGCTGAGGCAGAAGAATCACTTGAACCCGGGAGGCAGAGGTTGCAGTGAGCCAAGATAGCACCACTGCACTCCAGCCTCGGCGACAGAGCAAGACTCTGACTCAAAAAAAATTAGCTGGGTGTGGTGGCATACACCTGTAATCCCAGCTACTGGGGAAGCTGAGGCAGGAGGATCACTTGAACCCAGGAGGCGGAGGTTGCAGTGAGCCGAGATCATGCCACTGCACTCCAGCCGGGCAACAGAGCAAGACTTCACCTCAAAAAAAAAAAAAAAAAAAAAAAAGAATAGATTTTTCCTAGGCTGACTAATGGATTAAAATTCCCCAATACTGAGGCATATGCTAGTCACAAGTCCGAAGTTGTAGAAGAACCAGTAACTCATGAATTGGCCTTAGCTTGCTCTTGCGCTTGCTTACTTGCTTGCTTGCTTCTTACAGAGGGCGGATGGAATAACTCAACATTCCTTCCTTCCTCCACTGCAACACAAGTTACATAGGTGATGATGTGGTAGTTGATTGATCGGCATCCCCTCAGCACCCAGCTCACTGCATTGCACACAGTAAGCAGTTAGTAAATGAGAGCATCAAATCAATACAGTGATTGGTACATACTTGATTCAATAATTATTGGGCACCTACCATTTTGTTGCCTGCAATACACCTTTCCCCTTTTGGTGCAGAGGCATGAGAAGAATTCTGCCTGTTGCCACCCTTTCTGAATGCCATTTAAAAATTCTTAACTACCTTCTCCAAACCACACACACACAAGTTATCTTCCTCTCCCGCACTCTTGTCTCTTTCTCTTTGTATTTCAGGGTGTCTACCAGAAGATGGACCCAAGATCCATGGAGGCTCTTGTGACTCAGATCAACTGCCCTGCCCGGGAAACCTGGTCTCTCTGGAAACCTTGATTAAACTGCTTTTTCTGACACCTCTTCCTCTACAACCCTTGATTCTATCACCATTGAAACTTCAGAACCAACTCTAACCATCCCCACCTCCAGGTGAGGGGACTAATGAGAATTACTGACAGCCTGATGGCTACCCCCAAGTCAGTTTCCCTTCATACTTTACTACAAATCTGACCATGTTCCCATATTTACTGAGTAAATTTGATGAAATTTACCTAGTCCTGTGTCCTAGATGTATCAGGGAGAGGGAAGAGAAAGGATAAAGGAAGTTGAGAGCTGGGATAGGAGTTAGAGGCAAAGGGCTTATGTAGGGAGCAGAGAGCTAAAATTCTAGTCAGGCACCTCTTTCTGAGGTGATGGGGGAGTATACTGGGAGCAAACTCTTCTAGAGAAAGCATGGTGTGGTAAAAGAGAACCAAGCTTGGATTCAGAAATCACCATCAGCACTTGCTGTTTGACCTTAAATTCCTCATCTGTAAGATTAAAAGGTCTCAGCCGGGCATGGTGGCTCACGCCTGTAATCCCAGCACTTTGGGAGGCTGAGGCAGGCGGATCACCTGATGCTGGGAGTTCGAGACCAGCCTGACCAACATGGAGAAACCCTGTCTCTACTAAAAATACAAAATTAGCTGGGCCTGGGGTGGCACATGCCTGTAATCCCAGCTACTCGGGAGGCTGAGGCAGGAGAAGCGCTTGAACCTGGGGAGGCGGAGGTTGCGGTAAGCCGAGATCGCGCCACTGCACTCCAGCCTGGGCAACAAGAGTGAAACTCCATCTCAAAAAAAAAAAAAAAAAAAGATTAAAAGGTCTATAAAGTCCCTATTAAGCACCATGAGTATAAAGGGACTCAAACTGACCTCTGCAGATTCTTGATTCCAGCTTTTTTGTTTTTGTTTTGTTTTGAGATGAAGTCTCGCTCTTGTCCCCCAGGCTGGAGTGCATGGCGTGATCTCGGCTCACTGCAACCTCCACCTCCCGGGTTCAAGCGATTCTCCTGTCTCAGCCTCCCAAGTAGCTGGGATTATAGGCGCCCACCACCACGCCCAGCTAATTTTTGTATTTTTAGTAGAGATGGGGTTTCACCATGTTGGCCAGGCTGGTCTAGAACTCCTGACCTCAGGTGATCCACCCGCCTCGGCCTCCCAAGTAGCTGGGATTACAGGTGCCCACCACCACGCCCAGCTAATTTTTGTATTTTTAGTAGAGACGGGGTTTCACCATGTTGGCCAGGCTGGTCTAGAACTCCTGACCTCAGGTGATCCACCTGCCTCGGCCTCCCAAAGTGCTGGGATTACAGCGTGAGCCACTGCGCGCGGCCATCTTTGCTCCAGCTTTAAAGTGGTTACTCCAGAGGCTGAGGTGGTCAGTTGAGCCCAGGAGGTCGAGACTGCAGTGAGCCATGATTGTACCCCTGCACTCCAGCCTGGGCAACGGTGAGACCTTGTCTCAAAATTAAAAAATAAAACTGTTACACTCATTTATCATAATAGCTTCTTGTTGCTTTTGCCCATTACCAAAAAACCATGGGCCACACTAGACGATTTACATAAAATTTAACTCAACAATTGGGAGTAACACTATTCTCATTTTATAGTTGAGAAAATTGAGGCTTAGAGAAATTAAATAGGTCAGGCAAGGTGGCTCATGCCTGTAATTCCAGAACTCTGGGAGGCCGGAGCGCGGTGGCAGTTTGGTGGGGGGGGAGGGGAGGGATTGCTTGAGGCCAGGAGTTCGAGACTACCCTGGCCAACATAGTGAGACCCGCCCCCCCCTCCCGCCCCCGGTCTCTATTAAATAAATATGAGAAGTTAAATAATTTTCCCAAAATTACATAGTTAATGGCAGATCCAGAATTTACACTAGGTCTGTCTGGTTCCCCAGTCTATGCTCTTAAGTTTTGCTACTTGCTGTAAGGACCACGTAAAATAAAATGTATAGTTAAAGGGAAATTACTACCATTTACTGTCTGGTTTTCTCCCACTCTCGCCCTCAAAAGTTCACCTGCCCTTGTCCTCAAAGCCACAGGACGCCTAATTGCTATTTTTGGGTTTCAGCTGAAACGCCACGGGTCTGGGGGATAGCGAGGGTGTGTTACATTTTCGGTCTTCCGGTCAGCCGGAACCACTCACACCGCTGCTGGTGCTGTGTAGGGTGTACCTCTTCGGAGTTCCTGGAGGTGGTGCCAGACTAGAGTGGCAGCTGTAGTAACCAATAGACACGGACTTTGTTGGACCAGAAGCCAATGAAGAATTACGTGGAGGAGAAGCGGCGATAATCTGTTTGAGGATGTAGGCACTGGAGTGAAGGAACATGGCCCTGTATCAGAGGTGGCGGTGTCTCCGGCTCCAAGGTTTACAGGCTTGCAGGCTACACACGGTGCGTGAGGCACCCCCAAAGCTCCGATCCGCATCAGACTTAGCCCAGCCGAAGCCCCCAAATTTTTATGTTAACCCAGCCTCACGCCACTCCTCCTCTCCCTGGTCCTCCGAGTCCCCAGAAAAGGATTCGTATCTAAACTCGTTATCTAATTCTCGAGTTAGCGGTCTGGGGGGCTCTGAGCTCGAAGGACCCCCAGCCTAGGGTCTTGTATCACCCAATCCCCTTAAAAAGTAGGAATTCGGACGAAGTCCACTTAACCATCCCAAAGTGCCATCATCTGCAATTCTAAGAAAGAATGATGGGACGTGTGTTACCTGCTAATATATCTTTCCCTCCAGGCAGTTGTGTCGACCCCTCCACGCTGGTTGGCAGAGCGGCTTGGCCTTTTTGAGGAGCTATGGGCTGCTCAGGTAAAGAGATTAGCAAGCATGGCACAGAAGGAACCCCGGACTATTAAGATATCACTTCCTGGAGGCCAGAAAATTGATGCTGTGGCATGGAACACAACCCCCTACCAACTAGCCCGGCAGATCAGGTAACAGGCCCATCCTGTAACTACCAGGATTATCCTTCTGCCCCTTTACTTTCTCTTCACTTGAGCAGGGGAAGAAAACTTGGTCTGCTTGTTTCTGTTCCATCCCCATTAAGATAGCCTTTCCTGAAGATTTTGTTTTTGTTTTTTGTTGTTGTTCTTTTATACAGACGGGGTCTCTCCATGTTGCCCAGGCTAGTCTTGAACTCCTGGGCTCAAGCGATCCTTCCATCTCAGCCTCCCGAAGTGCTGGGATTACAGGCATGAGCCACCAAACCCGGCCTGAGATTTGTTTTATCTGTATTAGTTTCTGCATCAGAGTCTCTGTCCTTTCATTGGGGAAAGAAATGAAAGCTTCTGTTGCTCTGGTAACTCATTTCACCTTTGCAAGTTTACAGTTGCTGAGAGATGAGCAACTTTCTCCCCACTGTGGATTGTAACCCTGTCTGTTTTAAATCATTAATTTACTTTTTAATAATTGATACATAATAATTGAACATATGAATGGATATATGTGATATTTTGATATATGCATACAATATGTAATGATCAAATCAGGGTGTTCAGGATATCTGTTACCCCAAACATTTATCATTTCTTTGTGTTGGGACTATTTCAAATCTTCTAGCTATTTTGAAATATACAATAAATTATTATTAACTGTATTCACCCAACTCTGCTATGGAACATTAGAGCATATTCCTTCTGTCTAACTCTATTTTTGTACCCATTAGCCAACCTCTTCATCTCCCCTCCCCCATCCTTTCCAGCCTCTGGTAACTATCACTCTATTCTCTACCACTGTGAGATCAACTTTTTAAACTCTCATATAGGAATCAGAACATGTGATATTTCCCTTTTTGTGCCTTGTAACCCTGTCTTTTTCTTCATCCCCACCTTCCACTGCTGAAGTTCAACACTGGCAGATACTGCAGTGGCTGCTCAAGTGAATGGAGAACCTTATGATCTGGAGCGGCCCTTGGAGACAGATTCTGACCTCAGATTTCTGACATTCGATTCCCCAGAGGGGAAAGCAGTAAGTTTCTTTCTTATCAGGAATACAGTGACTACTAAACCAAGAGATATTGAAGCAGGAAATTCTAACATTTTATTCTTTTGCCGCAGTTTCTCCATTTGCAGTTGGGAGGGAGACCTACCACAGACTGTCTTGACTATTTCTGGTTAGGAAACTTATGGTGAAAGTTTTTAACTTAGCTTCAATCTATTAAGCAAACATTTGTGCTAGTGAAAGGGAGAGAGATGATATGTTGAAAAACGAAAGGATAAATATGTAAATTCAGCCCCCTCAACTCTTGAGCACGTACATTATAAGTCATCTGTAGTGTATATTCAATTCTAACATGGCTTATACAGCTGAGCAAACAACCTGGTCACCTCCCCACCTTGTCTTCTTCATGTCAGCTCAGGTAGCACAGACCTTGCCTATTAGGATCCAGAAAAATAGAGTTCTCCTGCCATCTATGTGTAAATAGTGACCAAATCCAAGAGGAATATATCGCACTAGATTCGTTGGGACAGAAAAAAATAGGACTAAAAGACCAAACAGAGACCTAAGTAACCACTGTGTTAAGAAGATAGCTTATTCTGGCCAGGCACAGTAGCTCACGCCTGTAATCCCAGCACTTTGGGAGGCCGAGGCAGGTGGATCATCTGAGGTCAAGAGTTCAAGACCAGCCTGGCCAACATAGTAGAAACCCCGTCTCTACTAAAAATACAAAAATTAGCTGGGCGTGGTGGTGAGCACTTGTCATCCCAGCTAATTGAGAGGCTGAGGCAGAAGAATTGCTTGAACCCTGGAGGCGGAGGTTGCAGTGAGCTGAGATCGCGTCATTGCACTCTAGCCTGGGCGACAGAGCGAGACTCCGTCTCAAAAAAAAAAAAAAAGAAAAATTATTCTGAAGCCCTAAAAGCTTACAGGAGCAGCAGAAGATTGACTGGCCTCCAGCTTCTATGCTTTGGAACTGGGAAGCACCAAGGATTGAGGGGTGGGGCTGGAGCTTCTATGCACTGAAAGAAGAAAAAATACTGGCCTTCTTTCTTTTCTATTCAGTCTTTTTTTTTTGAGATGGAGTCTCACTCTGTCACCCAGGCTGGAGTGCAGTGGCGCGATCTTGGTTCACTGCAACTTCCACCTCCCGGGTTCAAGTGATTCTCCTGCCTCAGCCTCCTGAGTAGCTGGGATTACAGACACACGCCACCATGCCTGGCTAGTTTTGTATGTTTTAGCAGAGACAGGGTTTCACCATGTTGGCCAGACTGGTCTCGAACTCCTGACCTCAGATGATCCGCCTGCCTTGACCTCCTGAAGTGTTTGGGTTACAGGCATGAGCTGCTGTGCCCAGCCTTTTTTTTTAAGCTTGTTACTTTTTAGTGGTCACCCCCAAAATCTAGGATCCCCATTTTGTGGTAGTTATTCCTAGAAGAACCATACCGGCTTTCCTACCAGCTTTTGTGAGGAAGAGCTCAGAGATCTAGGGGTTAAGGGAGAAGTTTATGAACTTGTGAACCCCTTTTTTGTGAACCCAGGTGTTCTGGCACTCCAGCACCCATGTCCTGGGGGCAGCAGCTGAACAATTCCTAGGTGCTGTTCTCTGCAGAGGTCCAAGTACAGAATATGGCTTTTACCATGATTTCTTCCTGGGAAAGGAGAGGTGAGTAATGAAAGGAAGGAGGAGAATGATTCTGGGATGGTTTCTGAGGCTCTTTTCAGGGGCCTTGGGCATGCTCCATTTGGATGAGGAAGCTGGAGGAGAAGGGTTTCTCTAGGTCTCAACTATGACATTAGTATCTCCTTCTGTGCTAGTCCATGTCCCTCTTCTAACTTTGCTTGAAATTTACCTTCTTGGCTGGTGCACGTGTAGTCCCAGCTACTTGGGAGGCTGAGGTGGAAGGATCACTTGAGCTTGGGAGGTTGAGGCTGTGGTGAGCCATGATCTTAACCACTGCAGCCAACTTGTGTGACACAGCAAGACACTCTCTCAAAAAAAAACAAAAAGAAAAAGAAGAAACAACTTACTTTGTTACTTGTTAGCTTTCATAAATTCAAGTTTTACTTAATCGCCCTCATTACTATTGTTCTAAATTTGTCTATCCAGATTTCCTGCATTCAACTTTTAACTTCATGCATAGAGCTTTTTCTCCAGCTGTAATATCTGTTACCTGATTTCCTATTTATATTTTCTCTGAGTTTGTCTGTCTTTGCCTATAACTCTAGATTTCTCTTGAAGGACAGGACCTTACCCGCTAGCCAACAGGTTTGTCACCCAGGTGATTGATGCACCTCATAGGATGCAACCCAACCAATTCTCCTCTTTCCAGGACAATCCGGGGCTCAGAGCTGCCTGTTTTGGAGCGGATTTGCCAGGAACTTACAGCTGCTGCTCGACCCTTCCGGAGGCTAGAGGCTTCACGGGATCAGCTTCGCCAGTTGTTCAAGGTGGGGTGGAGGGAAGAGGTGGCTCTTCCAGGACATCTTTGTGGGAATAAACACTTTTCTTCAATCTCCCTTCTACCTTTTTCCAGGATAACCCCTTTAAGCTTCACTTGATTGAGGAGAAAGTGACAGGTCCAACAGCAACAGTATATGGGTAAGAGTTGTCAAGATTAAGGCAAACAGAGAGGTGGGGAAGCATTGAAGAAGGCCAGAAATGCGATAAGGGAAAAAAGATAGAAGGTAATTTGTGTTGCTCCAGAAAAAGAAATGGGAATGGGAATTGATTTTTTTTTTTTCTTTTTTTGAGACGGAGTCTTGGTCTGTCTCCCAGGCTGGAGTGCGGTAGCACGATCTCGGCTCACTGCAACCTCCGCCTCCTGGGTTCAAGTGATTCTCCTGCCTTAGCCTCCAGAGTGGCTGGGATTACAGGCATGTGCCACCATGCCTGGCTAGTTTTTTTTTTTTTTTTTTTTTTGAGATGAAGTCTTGTTCTGTCACCCAGGCTGGAATGCAGTGGCGCGATCTCGGCTCACTGCATCTCTGCCTCCCGGGTTCAAACAATTCTTCTGCCTCAGCCTCCCGAGTAGCTGGAACTACAGGCGTGCACCACCATGCCTGGCTAATTTTTATATTTTTAGTAGAGACGGGGTTTCACCATATTGTCCAGGCTGGTCTCGAACTCCTGACCACGTGATCCACCCACCTTGGCCTCCCAAAGTTCTGGGATTATAGACATGAGCCACCGCGCCCTGCCGGGGAATTGATTTTTATCTGCCATTGCCCTCTCTCAGTAGGACAGTTCCTTTCTCTTCACCTCTTCTGTCAGCTAAAGACCATGAGAGGGAGAAAGCTAGAAGCTGAAGATTCTGAAAATCACTAACTGGCCTCTTCTTTCTCCTAGGTGTGGCACATTGGTTGACCTTTGCCAGGGCCCCCACCTTCGGCATACTGGACAGATTGGAGGACTGAAGCTGCTATCGGTCAGTTGTGGGACAGAGTTAGGTTAAGATTCCTATTTTGAGCCGGGCATGGTGGCTCACGCCTGTAATCCCAGCACTTTGGGAGGCTGAGGCAGATGGATCATAAAGTCAGGAGTTTGAGACCAGCCTGGCCAATATGGTGAAACCCCGTCTCTACTAAAAATACAAAAATTGGCTGGGTGTGGTGGCGCACACCTGTAGTCCTAGCTGCTCGGGAGGCTGAGACAGGAGAGTTGCCTGAACCTGGGAGGCGGAGGTTGTAGTGAGCCGAGATTGCACTACTGCACTCCAGCCTGGGCAACAGAGCGAGAGTCCATCTCAAAAAAAAAAAAAAAAAAAAAAAAAAAAATTCCTATTTTCACTGGGATGAGCAGGAGAATCGGAAGGTGATACTTTCTGTCGGCACCCCCTTTTTTTTTTTTGAGACCAAGTTTCTCGGTCGCCCAGGCTGGAGTGCAGTGGCGCGATCTTGGCTCACTGCAAGCTTTGCCTCCTGGATTCAAGCAATTCTCCTGCTTCAGCCTCCCGAGTAGCTGGGATAATAGGTGTGCACCACCATGCCCAGCTACTTTTTGTATTTTTAGTAGAGACAGGGTTTCACCATGTTGGCCAGGGTGATCTCAAGTGATCTTCCCTTCTCAGCCTCCCAAAGTGCTGGGATTACAGGCATGAGCCACTGAGCCTGGCCCTGTAAGCCCTTTCTTTACTCTCATAAGCTGAGCGGGGAATACAGGAGAAAGAAACTTTGTCCCCACATTCTAAAAACCCCAGTTTGATGGCACACACTGGACAGCCTGCTAGGGCCCAGAAGCCAATTCAGATGCCGTAATATGATGTCAGTATTAAGGGGGGTGGAGGGGTGGAGCAGGAGGGTGTGAGCAAGCTGGATGGGTTATACAGGGAAGGGTTGTAGAGAGAGGGGGCATGGTCCAGGAGGAAGATGAACACCATTTGACAGGCACAGGGAGAATACCTTTAGTGAAGGGCATGCTTTTTATGAAAATACCGTTCTGCATGGTGGCTCACGCCTATAATCCCAGCACTTTGGGAAGCCGAGGTGGGTGGACCACCTGAGGTTGGGAGTTCGAGACCGGCCTGACCAACATGGAGAAACCCTGTCTCTACTAAAAATACAAAATTAACTGGGCGTGGTGGCACATGCCTGTAATCCCAGCTACTTGTGAGGCTGAGGCAGGAGAATCACTTGAACCTGGGAGGTGGAGGTTGTGGCGATCCAAGATCGTGCCATTGCACTCTAGCCTGGGCAACAAGAGCAAAACTCCGTCTCAAAAAAAAAGAAAGAAAAGAAAATACTGTTCTGGACAAGATGAGTTACTAGATGGAATGGGATGAGTTACAAGGGAGCAAGGGGAAATGCAGATGTGTAGAGCAAAAAGCTCTGAACTTAGACTGGGCATGGTGGCTTATGCCTATAATCCCAGCACTTTGGGAGGCCAAGGTGGGTGGATCACTTGAGATCAGCCTGGCCAACATGGCAAAACCCCGTGGCGCGGTGGCCTTGGGTAAATCTTATTTTCCCCATCTATAAAATGAGGCTATTCCTTTTTGTCCTACCAGTAAATTCACCTCATAAAGATAATGAAAACCAGGCCAGGCATGGTGGCTCACACCTGTAATCCCAGCACTTTGGGGAGGGTGAGGCAGGCGGATCACTTGAGGTCAGGAGTTCGAGACCAGCCTGGCCAACATGGTGAAACCCTGTCTCTACTAAAAATACACAAATTAGCTGGGTGTGCTGGCCTACGCCTGTAATCCCAGCTATGAAGAAGGCTGAGGCAGGACAGTCACTTGAACTCTGCCAGGAGGCAGAGGTTGCAGTGAGCTGAGATTGTGCCACTGCATTCCAGCCTGGGCCACGGAGCGAGACAATATCTCAAAAAAAAAAAAAAAAAAAAAAAGATAATGAAAACCAACTAATGCAGGAAAAAGGAAAAGTTAAAAAGTGCTGTAAAATATAGACTGTCGGCCAGGTGCAGTGGTTCACACGTGTAATCCCAACACTTTGGGAGGCCAAGTTGGGCGGATCACTTGAGCTCAGGAGTTCAAGACCAGCCTGGCCAACATGGTGAAACCTCGTCACTACTAAAAATAAAAAATTAGCTGGGCGTGGTGGCATGCACCTGTAGTCCCAGCTACTCAGGAGGCTGAGGCAGGAGAATTGCTTGAACTGGGAGGCAGAGGTTGCAGTGAGCCAAGATTGCACCACTGCACTCCAGCCTGGGCAACAGAGTGAGACTCTGTTTCAAAAAATATACATATAGGGGCTGGGCGTGGTGGCTCACGCCTGTAATCCTAACACTTTGGGAGGCTGAGGCAAGTGAATCACGAGGTCCAGAGATCAAGACCATCCTGGCTAACACAGTGAAACCCCGTCTCTACTAAAAATACAAAAAATTAGTCGGGTGTGGCCGGGCGTGGTGGCTCACGCCTGTAATCCCATCACTTTGGGAGGCTGAGGCAGGCGGATCATGAGGTCAGGAGATCGAGACCATCCTGGCTAACACAGTGAAACCCTGTCTACTAAAAATACAAAAAATTAGCTGGGCGAGGTGGCGGGCGCCTGTAGTCCCAGCTACCTGGGAGGCTGAGGCAGGAGAATGGCGTGAACCCTGGGGGGTGGAGCCTGCAGTGAGCCAAGATCACGCCACTGCACTCCAGCCTGGGCGACAGCAAGACTCCGTCTCAAAAAAAGAAAAAAAAAAAAAAAGAAAAAAAAATTAGTCGAGTGTGGTGGTGGTGGCCTATAGTCCCAGCTACTTGGGAGGCTGAGGCAGGAGAATGGCGTGAACCTGGGAGGCGGAGCTTGCAGTGAGCCGAGATCGCGCCACTGCACTCCAGCCTGGGTGACAGATGTATATATACACACACACACACGTATAGACTGTTTCTCATTAGTACTGTTTAACAGTTTTATTTTATTTCATTTTTATTTTTTTGAGACAGAGTCTTGCTCTGTTGCCCAGGCTGGAGTGCAGTGGCCCGATCTCGGCTCACTGCAACCTCTGCCTGCCAGGTTCAAGCAATTCTTCTGCTTCAGCCTCCTGAGTAGCTGGGTTACAGGCACGTGCCACCACACCTGGCTAATTTTTGTATTTTTAGTACAGACAAGGTTTCACCATGTTGGTCAGGCTGGTCTTGAACTCTTGACCTTGTGATCCACCCACCTCAGCCCCCCAAAGTGCTGGGATTACAGGTGTGAGCCACTGCGCCCGGCCTCTCATTAGTACTTGTTTGTTTGTTTGTTTGTTTGTTTGTTATTTTTTGAGATGGAGTCTTGCTCTGTCGCCCAGGCTGGAGTGCAGTGGTGCGATCGCGACTCACTGCTAGCTCCACCTTCCGGGTTCATGCCATTGTCCTGCCTCAGCCTCCCGAGTAGCTGCGACTACAGGCACCCACCACCACACCCAGCTAATTTTTTTGTATTTTTAGTAGAGACGGGGTTTCACCATGTTAGCCAGGATGGTCTCGATCTCCTGACCTCGTGATCCGCCCGCCTCGGCCTCCCAAAGTGCTGGGATTACAGGCGTGAGCCACCGCGCCCGGCTCATTAGTACTGTTAAAGGAGAGAGCAGGCAGAGGCTTTTGGATTTCATGTGGCCAGGAATGGGATATGGTATAGAAGACTGACTTTTCTAGCAGCTGTATAGGATATTGATAAATGGAGGAATAGACTGACATTTGACCAGAGCTTATGGTTATTCCTCTAAGCAGTCATTGATTAGAATGGGAAGGAACTAAGTAAAGGGGTAATGAGAATGGGGAGAAAAAGAGAAGGCAAGGTAAGGTTAGGCCTGACCAGGTTGTATGTAGGAATTAAGAGTCAGGCAATTTCAACACTTTAATCTAGAAGAAGGGTGTCTAGAGGATGGAGGTGTTCATCCTACTGGTGGGATTGTTGTCAAGAGGCATACCTGTGACACTTAACACTGAGAGTATCATATGAGTCTTGAAAAAGGTTGGGGGCCTTCAGTCCTCATCTTTCCTTTGATCCCCTATGTCCTCACACAGAACTCATCATCCTTATGGAGGTCTTCAGGGGCCCCAGAGACACTGCAGAGAGTGTCAGGGATTTCCTTCCCCACAACAGAATTGCTGAGGGCCTGGGAAGCATGGAGGGAGGAAGCAGAATTGCGGGACCACCGGCGCATTGGGAAGGTACAGGGATTGGGAAGATAGGGAGGGATGGTGATAAGGGTTGGAGAGAGATGACAGAACCTGATTATGAAATTGGGAGCAGATTCAGTCACACAGACTGAGCAGCTCCGTCAGTTGTTCTGAGTTCCAAAGCCACCTCCTTGCCCTTGAAGTGACCCAATATTGCTATTCCTGACCCCAGGAACAGGAGCTCTTCTTCTTCCATGAACTGAGCCCTGGGAGCTGCTTCTTCCTGCCACGAGGGACAAGGGTGTATAATGCACTAGTGGCGTTTATCAGGGTAAGGGGACCCAGGTCTAGAGGAAAGAAGACCAGGGAGGGGCTGAGGGACTAGAAGAAGCTAAGGTGTTTGTGTTAAAAGATGGGGGTTGGGGCCGGGCACAGTGGCTCACATCTATAATCCTAGCACTTTCGGAGGCTGAGCCGTGCAGATCACCTGAGGTCAGGAGTTCGAGACCAGCCTGGCCAACATGGCAAAACCCTGTCTCTACTAAAACAAATACAAAAAATTAGCCAGTGTGGTGGCTGTGCCTGTAGTCCCAGCTACTGGGGAGGCTGAGGCAGGAGAATCCCTTGAACCCAGGAAGGGGAGGTTGCAGTGAACTGAGATTGAGCCACTGCACTCCAGCCTGTGTGATACAGTGAGACTCCGTCTTGAAGAGAAAAAAAAAGGCGGGGGGGCTGGTTTGGAATCATAAACATAAATATTGAAAGTGCTGGTGACCTTTAATACTACAATTGTGTGGTCTGCAGTTGGGGAGCATAGAGATGGGACCTGGTATTTAATAGGTTGTGGTTGCAATCAGCATGGCCTGAGGGCCCAGGAAGATCACACAGCTGACACCCTACCTGCTTTCCTTCCAGTTACTCTGACCTTCCATGTCTGTACCCTCCTCTCCAGGCTGAGTATGCCCATCGTGGTTTCTCCGAGGTGAAAACTCCCACACTGTTTTCTACGAAGCTCTGGGAACAGTCAGGGCACTGGGAGCATTATCAGGAAGACATGTTTGCCGTGCAGCCCCCAGGCTCTGACAGGCCTCCCAGCTCCCAGAGTGACGATTCTACCAGGCATATCACAGATACACTCGCCCTCAAGCCTATGAACTGCCCTGCACACTGGTAAGCTGGGAGCTAGGGTTACAATCAGGTTGCTAAATATTAAATAATAGAAAGCACCTTGGGGCCGGGCACGGTGGCTCATGCCTGTAATCCCAACACTTTGGGAGGCCGAGGCGGGTGGATCACCTGAGGTCGGGAGTTTGAGACCAGCCTGACCAACATGGAGAAACCCTGTCTCTACTAAAAATACAAAAAATTAGCCGGGCACGGTGGCGGGCGCCTGTAGTCCCAGCTACTCGGGAGGCTGAGGCAGGCGAATGGCGTGAACCCAGGAGGTGGAGCTTGCAGTGAGCCGAGATCGCGCCACTGCACTCCAGCCTGGGTGACACAGCGAGACTCCATCTCAAAAAAAAAAAAAAGAAAGCACCTTGGAAAGAGTATTGGGACACCGATTTGAGCCTACAGTCTTCCCCCTAGCTAACCATGTAAATTTGGGAAACTCATTTTACCTCTTTAGGTCTCAGTCTCCTTAAAGTTGCTATCTAAGGCTTCTCCTTCAGCTCAGTGACCATCACAGAACAGGGAAATGGTAAACGATGTCTGTTATTGTGTTACTGAGAAATCCACTTTTGAACCTCAGGGCTCAGACTGTGATGAGTGGGATTGATAGGACTCAGTGGGAGGATGTGCTGAGGCTGGAGAGGGTTATAGCAGATGGTGCAGAGAAAGTAGGCAAGCAGATTGGGTGGAGGAGCAGTCTTCGGGGGCTAGTCCTCCCTATGGCCCTGACCCCTCTGCACCCCAACCTCAGCCTGATGTTCGCCCACCGGCCCAGATCCTGGCGGGAACTGCCCCTGCGACTAGCTGACTTTGGGGCTCTACACCGGGCCGAAGCCTCTGGTGGTCTGAGGGGACTGACCCGACTGCGGTGCTTCCAGCAGGATGACGCTCACATCTTCTGTACAACAGATCAGGTGGCCTTTCCCTGGCTCCACCAAAGCTTTTCTAAACCACCTTTCTTTCTCCCTATGAACCTGCAAACCCCTGATCTTTATTTGCCCCCTGTATGTACTATAATTCAGCTACATTCTACCCCTAGCTTGCTTCTGCTTCCTCTCTGTTTTTGCCCTTTGTTTTCCTCAAACTGCCAGCATCCCTGATCTCTAGCGGGCTCACAGCTCACTGACCCTTATTTCCTGCCCCTAGCTGGAAGCAGAGATCCAAAGCTGTCTTGATTTCCTCCGTTCCGTCTATGCCGTTCTTGGCTTCTCCTTCCGCCTGGCACTGTCCACCCGGCCATCTGGCTTCCTGGGGGACCCTTGCCTTTGGGACCAGGCCGAACAGGTGAGTAGGAGGTAGAGAAATAGAGGCAGATAAACCACTCTCTGGTGGGAAGGAGTGGAGAATACAGTAATCAAGGTTCTCAGAGGCATCTGGTGAGTGGGTCATTTGTTGGGGACTGACCGGATGTGTTGCTTTTGAAGTCTAAGATGATGTATTCCACTCTTGTCTCATTCCTTCAAAGGTCCTTAAACAGGCCCTGAAGGAATTTGGAGAACCCTGGGACCTCAACTCTGGAGATGGTGCCTTCTATGGACCTAAGGTAAGCTTGGGACCCTGGTTAGTGTTGTATTTATTTATTTTTTGCTTTGTTTTAGTAAATATTTAATAGATACAAAGAATTTTTTTTTTTTGAGACAGTCTCACTCTGTCACCCAGGCTAGAATGCAGTGGCGTGATCTCAGCTCACTGCAACCTCCAGCTCCCTGGTTCAAGCAATTCCCCTGCCTCAGCCTCCCGAGTAGCTGGGATTACAGGTGTACGCCACCACACCCGGCTAATTTTTTTGTATTTTTAATAGAGATGGGGTTTCGCCATGTTGGCCAGACTGGTCTCGAACTCCTGACCTCAGGCAATCCACCCCCCTCGGCCTCCCAAAGTGCTGGGATTACAGGCGTGAGCCACCGCGCCCGGCCACAAAGAAATATTTTTAAACTTACGTAGGATATAAAGAAAAACAATATACTTTCTGCCCTCTTGGCATCTACAATCTAGTGAGGGCTGCTGAAGGTAAATAGGCCATATCAGTGCTGCGAGATCTGTGCTGTGTAGGTACCAAGAGAGCACGTTAGCTGGGGTTAGCATTACTCGGGGAGGTTACAAAAGGTGTCCTGCAGGAATCACTTCCCAATCTGAAAGGTGAGTGTTGGCCAAGTAAAGGTGTGTTTCAGGAGGGAACAGTGTAGGCAGAGGCTGGGGATAAGGATGAAAACACATGGCAGACCAATCTGGGCAACACAGGGAGACCCTGTGTCTACCAAAAAAAAAAAAAAAAAATTAGCTGGGTGCAGTAGCTTGTGCCTGTGGTCCCAGCTACCCAGCAGGCTGAGATGGGAGGATCACCTGATCCCAGGAGGTAGAGGCTGCAGTGAGCCGAGATTGCGCCCCACTGCACTCCAGCCTGGGTGATAGAGTGAGACCCTTTCTCAAAAAAAAAGAAGTCAAGGGGAAAAAAGGACTGAAAAGTGTCCACTGGATTTAGTAAAAAGGCTGCTGGATTTCAAAGGACCATTTTCAGTAAAGTAGGGCCTGAGGGTGGAGTTAGAAGATGAATAAATGAGGCCTGTGTGGTGGCTCACGCCTGTAATCCCAGCACTTTGGGAGGCCGACGTGGGTGGATCACTTGAGGTCAGGAGTTCAAGACCAGCCTGGCCAATGTGGCGAAACCCCATCTCTACTAAAAATATAAAAATTGGCCGGGTGAGGTGTTAGGACACACCTGTAGTCCCAGCTACTCAGTAGCCTGAGGCAGGAGAATCGCTGAACCTGGGAAGTTGCAGTGAGCCAAGATCACACCACTGCACCCTAGCCTGGGCAACAGAGCAAGACTCCATCCCAAAAAGTAAAAATAAAACAGGCCGGGGGCGTGGCTCACGCCTATAATCCCAGCACTTTGGGAGGCTGAGGCAGGTGGATCACCTGAGGTCAGGGGTTTGAGACCCTGTCTCTACTAAAAATACAAAAATTAGCCCAGTGTGGTGACAGGCACCTGTAAACCCAGGAGGCGGAGGTTGCAGTGAGCCGAGGTCGCACCACTGCACTCCAGCCTGGGCGACAGTGAGGCTCCATCTCAAAAAAATAATAATAAAATGAAAAATAAAATAAATGCTATAATGAGAGGAAGTCTATTTGGAGGGAGAAGTTGTTGTAAAGGGAAGTTCCTGGAGAGGTTTAAGGTAGGATTGAGAAGCCTTCATAGAAAGGATCACCATTGCCATTGTATCCAGGGTGGAAGGAAAGGCTGAAGGTAGATGCAAGGAAGTTTGTAGGCATGGTAACAGGAAGTTGAGGCTCTTCCCATCCCATGGTATCAATTATCTGAATTCTTCATGAGGCAGGATCATTTGCTGAAATGAGAGTGGAGAAGAGGAGAGTTGTCAGTGAGGGGGCTGAAGATATGAAGAAAAGGCTGTGTGCAGTGGCCCCCTCTTGTAATCCCAGCACTTAGGGAGGCTGAGCTGAGAGGATCACTTGAATCCAGGAGTTTGATACCAGCCTGGGCAACATAGTAAGAGGGCATCATAATAAGACCTCGTCTCTACAAAAAAAATTTTTTTTTTTTTTTTTTTCTGAGACTATGTCTCGCTCTGCTGCCCAGGCTGGAGTGCAGTGGCTCGATCTTGGCTCACTGCAAGCTCCACCTCCTGGATTCACGCCATTCTCCTGCCTCAGCCTCCCGAGTAGCTGGGACTATAGGCAGGCACCCATCACCATGCCTGGCTAATTTTTTTCTTTTTTTTTTTTTTAGTAGATATGGGGTTTCACCGTGTTAGCCAGGATGGTCTTGATCTGCTGACCTCATGATCTGCCCGCCTCGGCCTACCAAAGTGCTGGGATTACAGGCATGAGCCACTGCGCCCGGCCGTCTCTACAAAAAATTTAAAACAAATTTTAAAATTAGCTGGATGTGATGGTGGGCACCTGTAGTCCCAGCTACTCAGGACGCTGAGGTGGGAGGATCACTTGAGCCCAGGATTTTGAGGCTGCATGAGCTATGATCAAGGCACCGCACTCCAGCTTGGGTAACAGAACAAAACCCTGTCTCAATAAAATAAATAAATAAAAAGAGAAAGGAAATTACTCAAAAACTGTTATATAGCTAAAATCTTTTTTTTGTTTGTTTTGTTTTATTTATTTATTTTTATATATTTTTTTGAGACCGAATTTTGCTCTGTCGCCCAGGTTGGAGTGCAGTGGCGCAATCTCGGCTCACTGCAACCCCTGCCTGCCAGGTTCAAGCGATTCTCCTGCCCCAGCCTCCCGAGTAGCTGGGATTACAGGCATGTACCACCACGCCCGGCTAATTTTTGTATTTTTAGTAGAGATGGGATTTCACCATGTTGGCCAGGCTGGTCTTGAACTCCCAACCTCAGGTGATCTGCTCGCCTTGGCTTCCCAAAGTGGTGGGATTATTACAGGCATGAGCCATCTTGCCCAGCGTTTTTTTCGTTTTTGTTTTTTTCCCCGAGACAGACTCTTGCTCCGTTGCCAGACTGAAGTGCAGTGGCGGATCTTGGCTCACTGCAACCTCCACCTCCCAGGTTCAAGCGATTCTCTTGCCTCAGCCTCCCGAGTATCTGGGACAGGTGTGCACCACCACGCCCAGCTAATTTTTTTTTTTTTTTTTGAGGCGGAGTTTTACTCTGTCGCCAGGCTGGAGTGGAGTGGCACAATCTCGGCTCACCACAACCTCCACCTCCTGGGTTCAAGCGATTCTCCTGCCTCAGCCTCCCCAGTAGCTGGGATTACAGGCACCCGCTACCACACCAGCTAATTTTTGTATTCCCTTTTTTAGTAGATGGCATTTCACCGTGTTGGCCAGGCTGGTCTCGAACTCCTGACCTCAGGTGGTCCACCTACCTCGGCCTCCCAAAGTGCTGGGATTACAGGAGTGGGCCATGTGCCTTGCCTGGCTAAAATCTTTTGAGTACTCAAAGTTGCTGTTGACTGTGTTGGGGTCTTTTATTCAGGTAACATGTGTATTCTCATTTTTATGTCCCAAGTGTTTATTCCAGCATATGGTATTTATTTACCTGCTTCACTAAGTAGTTAGTAAATTAAAATATTAACAGTAATGAAAGTGTGTCTTCTGATTTATTTCAGCAATAACAGTAGGCAAATAAAATATCTTTATTACTAAGAAAAGAATTGAGAGAGGTTAAACAATGTGCTTAAGGTTACAGAGATAACAGTCATAAAGTGTGTATTATGTTGAATCAGTCTAATAAGTTGCTGGCTCAGATACTGCTATAAAAAGAGAGAGCAAAAAGCTGGAAAATCCCTGAGGAGAACAGAGCATAGAGCTTATTAGGGCAATCCAAAGGATTGCTGGCAGCAGACAGGGACCACCTGAATCTCGAAATACTGACTTCCATGGTGGCATCAATCTCTGCATTTGCATCTGTGTGGTTTGTGACATATTGGGCAGCACTGAGCAGTTCTCTTGCAGGGCCAAAGATGTAGGAGGCTAAGGTGCAGAAGAACAATGAATGGCACAAAGGGAACTAGGGAAAATGGTACAGCTTCATGGGATAAGAAACAAAGGTGGGAGGGGCCTGAGGATGGGAGAGAAAAAGAGGAGTTAAAGAACCGGTGGGTTGAAGTGCCATTAATAGGAATAATTGTCATGGCCGGGTGTGGTGGCTCACACCCATAATCCCAGCACTTTGGGAGGCCGAAGTGGGCAGATCACTTGAGATCAGGAGTTTGAGACCAGCCTGGCCAACATGGTGAAACCCCATCCCTACTGAAAAAAAAAAAATACACATATATGTGTATATATATATATGTGTGTGTGTATATGTGTGTATATATATGTGTGTGTATATATATGTGTGTATATATGTGTATATATGTGTGTATGTGTGTATATATGTGTGTGTATATGTGTATATATGTATGTGTACATATGTGTATATATGTATATATGTGTGTATATATATGTGTATGTATATGTGTGTGTATATATACACACACACACACACATATACACACACATACATATATATATATGTTAGCTGGGCATGGTGGCATGTACCTGTAGTCCCAGCTACTCAGGAGGCTGAGGCAGGAGAGTCGCTTGAACCCGGGAGGCGGAGGCTGCAGTGAGCTGAAATCGTGCCACTGCACTCCTGTCAGGGTGACAGAGTGAGACTCTGTCTCAAAAAAAAAAAAAAAAAAGGAATAATTGTCAGAGCTGGCTGACCAAGAGACAGTAATCAGAGTAGGGTGTCTGATGGACAGTTTCAGAGGTACAGCCATTGGGGGAGATGACAGGATAAAGGGTGTAGCCATAGATGGGTGGTGGTGAAGATCTCTGAGATGAGGAGCTCAAGGAATTGAGAGGCCAGGGTGTGGACATCAGGTAATATTATAACACCATTATTAGATGGAGAGAGCTGCTGAGAACTACTGCCAGAGTGAGTTGAGTAGAGTGAAGTGGAGGGGTAGCGTATGATAGAGCTAGGTGACATGATGAAGGTAGTAGCCCGGGATGAGGGTAGGTTAAAGGGTGGGATGGCACAGGTAATGGAGGATAGTGGTTCTGGATAGTGCTTCTGGCTTATCTCGTGCCTTCCCATCTGTTTCCTGTAGATTGACGTGCACCTCCACGATGCCCTGGGCCGGCCACATCAGTGTGGGACAATTCAGCTTGACTTCCAACTGCCCCTGAGATTTGACCTCCAGTATAAGGGGTATAAAACCTTGCCCTATCCTCTTTTCCCTTGACAGTGCATGGAATAAGTCCTTCTGCCTTTGGCCCTAAAAACTAAACCCTCCACACCCTCTCCTGCCAGAGCTGAATATTTCTTAAAAACTGGAAGGTGATCTTGGGTACACAATTCGTGATACTTCCACCATTCCATCCACCCCCCCTTTTTCCTTTCAAGGCAGGCGGGTGCCCTGGAGCGTCCAGTCCTCATTCACCGAGCAGTGCTCGGTTCTGTGGAAAGACTGTTGGGAGTGCTGGCAGAAAGCTGCGGGGGGAAATGGTGAGACCTCTGACCTGGATTTCTGTTCTGGCCCCAAACCGGATAGTTATGCTCCAGATCCTGTCCCCCTTCATATGCCAGCCTCTTTCCTTCTCAAGTCTGCTCCATACAAGCACACTTCTGGCCAGAGCCAGAGTGACTAATTTGCCATCATCTGTTCTTTCCCTACCAGGCCACTGTGGCTGTCCCCGTTCCAGGTGGTGGTCATCCCTGTGGAGAGTGAGCAAGAGGAATACGCCAAAGAGGTAAGGAGTTGAGGTAAGGGAGGGGGCAGAAGCAGGTCCAGTAGAGAGTCTGGTGCCCTGCAGTGGGCAGGAGGAGGCCGCAGGGGTGGTAGAGGAAGGAGCACAGCCCTCGCAGCCACAAGACTGGGCTCGAGTGGCTGCTGTCCTAGATGCTGGAAATCCTGTATCTAAAAAATGTGACTAATGCCTACCTTGTAGAGATGTATGAAAATTAAACAAATTAACAAATGTTGAAAGCCACCAAAAGAGCACTTGGCACAAAACTGGGATTGAGTACACAGTTTTATTTTTCCTTTCTAGAGAGAATTGAGGATATGGATGGTACCAGAGTCAAACAGCTGGTTGGGTAGAGCAGTGGCTAGAAGGCAAAGTCCACGGAATAACTGGGGGGTCATCTCCAGTAGGAGGCAGAAAGGTTGTGGGGTTGGGGATGAATGGGGAGGAGGCCTCAATGTGGAGATGAAATGAGGAGAGGTTGCTGGTGAGAAGTGGAGAGCCCCGAGGCAGGGAAAGGAGGAACAGATGGGGGCATTGAGGGAAAAGAGCATCAGACTGTTCTAGCTCCTTAACTTTCCAGTAAATTAACTTCCTGTCACCAAACCTCTGTTGCAGGCACAGCAGAGCCTGCGGGCTGCCGGACTGGTCAGTGACCTGGATGCAGACTCTGGACTGACCCTCAGCCGGAGAATCCGCCGGGCCCAGCTTGCCCACTACAATTTTCAGTTTGGTAAGCTGAACCTCAGAGCCAATGTTCTCCCACCTGCCGTCTGCATTCTTGCTGTTAAGTTTACCAAGTCTGGTAATGCACATTTGGGTTAATTGGGGCTCATTACCTGAGCAGGTAGGAGCCAGGATTCAGGACACCTGACTCATTTGGGCCCTGTGTTCCTTCACATTGCCCTGCCCTCCCCATAACCACTTCTGACACTCAAAATAGTTTTCCTCTTTTTAACTCCACTCTAGCTGTTGGTGTCTGTTAGGTTAATTAACCAAGGGAGCATCAGAGAGAAAGGGACGGGAGGGTTAATACAGCGTTAATTACCCTTGTTTATTTTAGACCTAGATGGAATCAGCCCTAAGGGATGAGGAGAAAGGCCTTAGGGAGAAAATTCTGGCACTGCCATGCTCCCTTTTTCATTTTCCAGGGTTCAGGGCTCTATCTCAAAGGCGAGGAGCAGAAACTCCTCAGCCAGATTACCTGATTCTTGAGTTTTGCACACCCCACTCTCCCCACAAGCACCCAGAGCAAGCTGTGCTGCAATCCCAGGGACTTGTACATGGCCCCTTTCCCTCCCTTACCGCCCAGTCAGCCCCTGCATACATCCTCCTCAGCAGAGGCCCCTCACTCTGTGAATCCAGCCCTAACAGACACCAAGAGCCAGAGTGGGACTGATGAGAGGAAACTGTTCTAAGGGTCAGAGTGGTTGGGGGGAGGCGGGGCAGTGTGAAGGCCACACCACTCCTGCCACCTTCCATTTGCTCTAATACCCCCTTCAGACACACAGACACACACAGTTTCTCTCTGTGGGGTTCTCAGTGTTTGTCTTTCTCTGCTTGACTCTAATGTCTCTGACACACACACACACACACACACACACACACACACACACACACACTTTCTCTCTGTGGGGTTCTCAGTGTTTGTCTTTCTCTGCTTGACTCTTATGTCTCTGACCCTGGGGCTCTTGACCAGAAGTGATAAGGCCTGCGGGGACTGAAGCACTTCCTTGTCTCCTCAGGATGAGCAGGACTGGTCATTTAGTATTAGCAGACACAGCTGAATACTTCCTTTCTGTGAACCATATCTGGGCTCTGCTCCCACCCTTCCTAAAGATTTAGGTCTCTCAAGTTTCTGCAGAGCAAAAGAAACTGTTCCATGTGGGTGAATTTGCCCTGAGGTTCCCAAACTTCCTCTACCTGCAGTGGTTGGCCAGAAAGAGCAAAGTAAGAGAACAGTGAACATTCGGACTCGAGATAATCGTCGCCTTGGGGAGTGGGACTTGCCTGAGGCTGTGCAGCGACTGGTGGAGCTACAGAACACGAGGGTCCCAAATGCCGAAGAAATTTTCTGAGCCTTTGTACATAGATGAGGCAAAAACCTGCGAGTGCCATCAGCCTCCCTCACATGGGAGACCCCAACCCAGCTGACAGTGTGGAGCCCCCAGAACTTCAGAACTGTGTGGAGGCACATGTCTGCTCTCCTGAAAAGAGACTTGGTTTGGGGACCCCACAAAAGGAGGGAAGCTGTAGCTGTTTGGGTGTGAGGAGAATGAAACTACAAAAAAAAATAAATTGGCCAGGCGCAGTGGCTCATGCCTGTAATCCCAGCACTCTGGGAGGCTGAGGCGGACAGATCATGAGGTCAGGAGATCAAGACCACCCTGGCTAACACGGTGAAACCCTGTCTCTACTAAAAATACAAAAAATTAGCCGGGCATGGTGGCACACGCCTGTAGTCCCAGCTACTCAGGAGGCTGAGGCAGGAGAATCGCTTGAACCCGGGAGGTGGAGGTTGCAGTGAGCTGAGATTGCGCCACTGCACTCCCCTAGGCGACAGAGCGAGACTCTGTCTCTAAATAAATAAATAAATACAAACTGGAAGCTGCTGGTCATATGTCTTCATCTCTGACTCTGGAGAGGTGGGATAAAAGGATGTTCCACTTTGTCTCCCTCTTTTTTGTCCCAGAGAGTTAGGGAAATTGAAAAGGGACAGTCCAGACCTCACACTGGTAGGGGAGATCCCTTGGATAGGTTTCCTGCTCCCCGCTGTAAACTCCTTTGTGCCCTGTTTCCCCAACCCCAGTTCATGAGTTGGCAGATCCCCTCTCCACAGAAGGCAGCATGTAGATGGAGAAACTGAGGCACAAACTAGGGGCTCAAACACCTCTTGCTCCTTGATTCTCTGAATCAGTTTCTCTTGAAGGTCATAAGAATGTTCTCCTCTAATCAGTCCCATTCTTCTCAATCCTCTGAGGAGGCTTCAGGGTGACTTTGGGAGGAGTGGCTTCCAGAGGAGGAGCAGCTGGGACTGAGTCATGGCAGGAAGCTGAGGAGGGCGGGAGATCACACCAGACAATTATAAAAGAAGAGCTGGTCCTGAAGCTCACAACCGTAACAGCCACCAGACAAGCTTCAGTGGCCGGCCCTTCACATCCAGACTTGCCTGAGAGGACCCACCTCTGAGTATCCAGTGGTCAGTTGCCCCAGGATGGGGACCACAGCCAGAGCAGCCTTGGTCTTGACCTATTTGGCTGTTGCTTCTGCTGCCTCTGAGGGAGGTGAGTTGGGGGATCAGCACTTAGGAGGGGGTCTGGGCTTGCATGGCAGGGGTCTGGGTCCAGGCATCCCAGACGGCTCATCACTAGCAGAGTGATTCTCCGTTTGGCTTCCCTTTTCTGAGCAGGCCCAAAGTGGGCCTAGGCCAGTGGAGCCTTTAACCAAGGAGGCAGAGAGCAGGGGCACAGAAGGAGAGGGGTTCCTAGAAACTGCTGCCAAGAAACACAGAATCCCAGTCAAATAGACAACTGAGTGGGGGGTGGGTTCACAGAGTGAGGGTCTCCTGCTGATGAGGATGTAGGGAGGTGGCTGGTGGGAGAGGCAAGGGAGGGAAAAGGGGCCCCCAGGCTGCTCAAAACCGGATTGCTGGCCCAGCAAGCCTGACTGACTCCCTGTCTGATTAGAGGAGTTGAGGGGTGTCCATCCACAGAGCCACCCTCCATCCAGCACAAACACATTCTTTATCTGCTTTGATGCCTGAACAAAACAGGAACCCCTCAATGCTGTGGGTGGAAACTAAGAAAAAAAGGAAAAGAAAAGGAAAAAAACCACCCAGGGCACTCCTGCAGGAAGCTGCTGAGGATGTCAGCAAATCTGTCCACTTCTCTGTGAAGCCCCATGCCATCATTCTTCCCAGCTCCTGGTCTTTTGTGTCTGCAGATCACCTACAAGTGACCCTTCCCTGTGCCTGTCCCAGTCCCCCAGGCCCTAAATTGAGACCTAAACTAAGGCGGAGCTGAGACTGGCTGAAGGGGAAGCACTCAACCTTCAGGAAGCCTCCTTAACCAAAGGCCTAAAGATGTTTCAAGGGCCTGAAGTAGGAGGGTGGGTGGAGGAGGTGGATTGGGTAGGCTCCAACCAGCTCAAGGTCCAGACTTTTTCCTCTGAAAGCTAGAGACGCATCCCAGCAGAGACTGGGGAGGACAACCCACAGCCCTGAGGGAAAGAAGCTGGCAGAGGAAATGAGGGCCTCCCTCCCCAATCCCGTATGCCATACTCCCTTTAGGCCCAACCTCTGAGCCAGTAGAGGTGGAGCTATCAGACCGCCACAGGCTTTCTCAGAACCCAGCTGGTCATGTCTAGGTGTGTTGGGGCTGGGAGAGGATTAGGGGACACGGGGCAGGTGAATACAGAGGGGCATCTCGTGTCTTGCTTGTCTGGCCTACACTCTTGATCTCCACAGCCTCCCCATCCCTTGCTGAAGTCCAGGGAAGGCCCTCCCAGTGGCCCCTGACTTGCCCTTCTTCCCTCCAGGCTTCACGGCTACAGGACAGAGGCAGCTGAGGCCAGAGCACTTTCAAGAAGGTAAGAGTTTGGGGGAGCAGCATGGGATTGGGACTCCAGGAGGCACTGTGGGCTCTGATGTCTCCCCTCTTGCTTCTAGTTGGCTACGCAGCTCCCCCCTCCCCACCCCTATCCCGAAGCTTCCCCATGGATCACCCTGACTCCTCTCAGCATGGCCCTCCCTTTGAGGGACAGAGTCAAGGTAAGGTCACCACCCCATGCCCTCCTCAGTGACCCTCCAGGTTTCTAATCTGGCCTATATCCCACTTTTCAGGTGGGAAGGAGGGAAGAGGCCCTCGCCCCCACTCCCAGCCCTGGCTAGGCGAAAGGGTGGGCTGCTCACACATTCCCCCTTCTATAGTGCAGCCCCCTCCCTCTCAGGAGGCCACCCCTCTCCAACAGGAAAAGCTGCTACCTGCCCAACTCCCTGCTGAAAAGGAAGGTGAGCGCTTGCCCACCCTCCCTCACCTCTATCCCACTATGGATCCTGTTGACACCAGGCTGATCCCTGCTCCTTGGTGCCCTCACCCCTATCTTGCAGTGGGTCCCCCTCTCCCTCAGGAAGCTGTCCCCCTCCAAAAAGAGCTGCCCTCTCTCCAGCACCCCAATGAACAGAAGGAAGGTAAGCAGCTCCCTCTCTTCTTTACCCACCTTTACCTCATGGCCTTCCCCCAGAGCATGGGCTTCGGGGCAGACAAGACGGTGGGCTCTGCCACTCACCAGTTGTATAACCTTGGGTAAGTTACATACTTCTCCAAGCCTTTGTTTCTTCATCTGTAAAATTGAGGACATACCTGTTTTAGAAAGTTATGTGATTAGATGTGCAAAAATAGCATCTATTTTCACTTGCTTCTCTGCTGAGTTCTTCTTTGTGCATGTAAACTAGCCAGGCTTTCTCTGCTAGAGATGGCCATCCCAACATGGCTTTTGCTTACTCCTTCTACCCCAGTAGACCCACCTCTTCCATATCAGGAGGAGATAATCATCCAATCCATGCCGAGAGAGGGTGAGTGACAGCTTTGGTCTGTCCATCCTCCTGCCTTAGTGCTCAGGACCCTGGGGAGAGGAGCAGGAAGCCCGAGCCTTGAGAAGCAGCAGGAGGTGGGGGCAGGCTGTGAGCTGACACCTTTCACACCTCGCTTCTCTTTTCCTTTCAGTTATTTTAAAAGGAAGAGCCACAAATTGTTCTTTCTCATTTCCCCTATATCCTCCCAACCCTTTCTCCTCCACCCCAGATTCTTTCAATCCTCCCAGCTCATCCAGCCTTTGTGGGTTCCTTCACATGTCCCCGCTTCCCACTGTTTTCCCCATTCCAGGAACGCCAGCTCCATTTGGGGACCAGAGCCATCCAGAACCTGAGTCCTGGAATGCAGCCCAGCACTGCCAACAGGACCGGTCTCAAGGGGGCTGGGGCCACCGGCTGGATGGCTTCCCCCCTGGGCGGCCTTCTCCAGACAATCTGAACCAAATCTGCCTTCCTAACCGTCAGCATGTGGTATATGGTCCCTGGAACCTACCACAGTCCAGCTACTCCCACCTCACTCGCCAGGGTGAGACCCTCAATTTCCTGGAGATTGGATATTCCCGCTGCTGCCACTGCCGCAGCCACACAAACCGCCTAGAGTGTGCCAAACTTGTGGTAAGGTTGGGTTCTTGATGCCGGGGGGTGTCCTTTAACCCCCAGACAGTATGTGTGTTTTAAGGGTTAGAGCACTAGGCCTGGGTCTAGAGGAACCTCAGGTCCCGTTCACTGGCCCTACCCTGGGCCTCCCCAATGTGCCAGGGGAGCGGAGGACAACCACTGTTTCTTTTTTATCTGCCTGCCCAGTGTCCTTTCCTGGAGCCTGGGAGGAAGGCAGGAATGTGGAAAGTGGGCTGATCCTCCCCTCTTGCTCTAGTGGGAGGAAGCAATGAGCCGATTCTGTGAGGCCGAGTTCTCGGTCAAGACCCGACCCCACTGGTGCTGCACGCGGCAGGGGGAGGCTCGGTTCTCCTGCTTCCAGGAGGAAGCTCCCCAGCCACACTACCAGCTCCGGGCCTGCCCCAGCCATCAGCCTGATATTTCCTCGGGTCTTGAGCTGCCTTTCCCTCCTGGGGTGCCCACATTGGACAATATCAAGAACATCTGCCACCTGAGGCGCTTCCGCTCTGTGCCACGCAACCTGCCAGCTACTGACCCCCTACAAAGGGAGCTGCTGGCACTGATCCAGCTGGAGAGGGAGTTCCAGCGCTGCTGCCGCCAGGGGAACAATCACACCTGTACATGGAAGGCCGTAAGTGGGCGTCCCAGCCTCCCCGAGAGCCTGTTTGCCTGCCTGCCCATCTTCGACCTCTGATCCTGCCAGTCCATCCATCCATGTACCCCCTGCTGTGAGTGCGTCCACCCGTTCATCTGCTTGTGGCTGTCCGTCCATCCATTGTGTTTGTCACCTGAGTTTGTTCATCTTGAGCTTCGTACTACACTTCTGGCCTCCTCCACTCATGATCCACACACGCATCTGTCTACCATCCATCCATCCGTCCAGCTCTGGCCTCACCTGACCTTCTCCATCCACTGTTCCAGCTCATCTCCCGGCACCAGCTTGGAACCTCATCCAGGCTTCCACCCGTCCACCTTCCCAAGCCCACACATCAACAGTTGCCTCCTAACCCTCTACTTTTTTGCCATTCCCTTTGGGCCCCTCGGGCTGGGAGCCCCTCATCTAGTTGCCAGGGACGATAAGGGAAGTCAATGGTCAGGAGAGAAGGGGCCAAGTGTCCAGCTTCTGACTTCCCTCTCTCTGGTCCACAGTGGGAGGATACCCTTGACAAATACTGTGACCGGGAGTATGCTGTGAAGACCCACCACCACTTGTGTTGCCGCCACCCTCCCAGCCCTACTCGGGATGAGTGCTTTGCCCGTCGGGCTCCTTACCCCAACTATGACCGGGACATCTTGACCATTGACATCAGTCGAGTCACCCCCAACCTCATGGGCCACCTCTGTGGAAACCAAAGAATTCTCACCAAGCAGTAAGTCTTGCCTAGTCCTTCCCCACTCTTCCTTTCCCGAAAACTTCCTTTTGGGACACCTTTGGGAAAAGCAAAATCATGATATCCCAACCCCATCTGATGCCAGAAGATGCCCAAAGACCCTAACCCCTGCCCCTTTCACACCAACATAGTAAACATATTCCTGGGCTGATCCACAACATGACTGCCCGCTGCTGTGACCTGCCATTTCCAGAACAGGCCTGCTGTGCAGAGGAGGAGGTGAGTGTGTGGAGTCTAGTCTCCGGAGGAATGCAGGGGAGGGGAGGGAAAGAGCTAGAACTGCAGGCCACCCCTTCTCTTTAGTACCTCAAACCAGCCTTTGGTTATAATGACTAGTGGGGGAGGTGTTTTTTTCTTGGTTCCAGAAAAGTCTTCACTCTGACCTGGCCTGCTCCCCATCTCTAAGTTCCTATTATGCCTTCTCCGGGCCACAAGCTTCTGGCATTTCCAGATGTACACATCTGTCAGTCACAAGGAATCCAGCTGTGCAAGGCAGGCTTGCACTCTCTCTGGGCCCCAGGAGGGGAACGAGGGAGAGAGCAGTAGAAGCTGATGAAAGGGGGACTTTGGCACCCAAGTATCTACATCTGTCCTTGGACCACCTCCCCACCCCATCATCTGTTTTACTTTTCTCATTCATCAGAAATTAACCTTCATCAATGATCTGTGTGGTCCCCGACGTAACTTCTGGCGAGACCCTGCCCTCTGCTGTTACCTGAGTCCTGGGGATGAACAGGTCAACTGCTTCAACATGAATTATCTGAGGAACGTGGCTCTAGTGTCTGGAGACACTGAGAACGCCAAGGGCCAGGGGGAGCAGGGCTCAACTGGAGGAACAAATATCAGCTCCACCTCTGAGCCCAAGGAAGAATGAGTCACCCCAGAGCCCTAGAGGGTCAGATGGGGGGAACCCCACCCTGCCCCACCCCTCTGAACACTCATTACAGTAAACACCTCTTGGATTTGGTGTCCTCATTGTCTATCTAATGTCTCACCCGCAGTGTTTTAAGTGGATCTTGGTGCCCTAGCCCAGGAGGGCACTGGCGTTTTCAGACACATCACAGACAAACACACCCTCCTAAGCCTGCTTGTATTTCCTTCAGTGCCTGGCCCCTGAGGCCCACGGCCCTGCCCCCTTCACTGAGCAGATGTTCACAGGCTGTGGGATGGGACCATAACTAAACAGCTTGACGTCACTTTGCCATCTTGAATTTATTCACATATTTTGAAAGGAGTGCCACCTTGTTAGCTAGCTATCAGGACTCAAAGAAGATATGGTTCTTGGCCTTGGTGAGCCCCCAAAATGCCACAGCCCAGCCTAACATTTTTAAAGCTTCACTTTTGATCCTTAGAATTCATGCCTTCATTCATTCAATATCCTTTTTTTTTTTCTTGAGACACAGTCTCGCTCTATCGCCCAGGCTGAAGTGCAGTGGCACGATCTTGGCTCACTGCAACTTGCAACCCTCCTGGGTTCAAGCGATTCTCCTGCCTCAGCCTCCCGAGTAGCTGGGATTACAGGTGTGCACCAGCACACCCAGCTAATTTTTGTGTTTTTAGTAGAGACGGGTTTTCACCATGTTGGCCAGGCTCCCAAAGTGCTGGGATTACAGGTGTGGGCCACTGTGCCTGGCCAATATCCATTTATTGAACCCCTATCTATGCACACTCTGCTAGACTTGGGGATACACATCCAGAACACACACAGCCCCTGCCCTGAGGTTGTTCACTGTCCCTGAGCCTAGCAGGTGTGACAAGTGTTGTGGTACAGGGCCCCCAGCGTGCTCTGAGCATGACAGGAACGTCCTGAGGTGGGAGTGGGGCTGGGGGCAGCACAGGTGCACAGGAGGGGCGTTGAGGTCAGAGCTTCTCCAGTAAAGAAGTAGAGGGTGTGAGCGGGCAGAGTGCGCACAAGGGTCAAGGCTGAAAGGGCCTGACTCTTTGGTGGCCTTCCTCTCAGATATGGCTGGAATGATAAGCAAGAGCTCATCACTAATGCCTCACCCGCAGGGTTTTAAGTGGATCTTGGTGCCCTGGCCCAGGGAGCACTGGCGTTTTCAATCGGAGGATGTGTTCCAATTTGCCTTTTAAGAATGTCTAGGCCGGACGCACTGGCTCACGCTGTAATCCCAGCATTTTGGAAGGCCGAGGCGGGCGGATCACTTGAGGTTAGGAGTTCGAGATCAGCCCGACCAACATGGTGAAACCCCATCTTTACTGAATTAGCCAGGCGTGGTGGTGCCCACCTATAATCCAAACTACTCGGGAGGCTGAGGCACGAGAATCACTTGAACCTGGGAGGTGGAGGTTGCAGTGAGCCAGTATCGCACCACTGCACTCAGCCTGGCCGACACAGCGAGACTGTGCCTCAAAAAATAAAATAAAATAAAATAATGTCTAGTCGGAGAGCCGGGGAGGTGGCGCGCGCCTGTAATCCCAGCCACCCAATGAGCTATGGTCTCGGCACTGCACTTCAACCTGCGAGACCCAGTCTCAAAAAGAAAAAAAAAAGTTTAGTCGGCAGCCAGCAAGGCGGGACGCTGGGAGGCCAGTTCAAAGAGTGTCGTCCCAAGTGCCGGAGGGACGGAGCTGTAGTCCCCAACCTGAGCTGGACCCGAGGGTGGCGGTGACTAGGACTCTCAAGCCCTACAAAGCTGCTCCCAGGAACCCGAGGCCTCAAGGCTGGATCTGAAAGAATCGGAATGAAGACTCGGAATGAAGAGTCCCAGGGGGACAAGTCCTGTGTGACTCCGCCGCCAGGACGACCTTCCAGAAAGCAGACTTCTCCGCTCCAGTTCTAGCGGAGACGGAGAGAGTGAACCAAGAACCATCATCCTGCGCCAGCCAGGGGCAAGCGGAGCCTCAGTTGCTCCCAAACCCACGCCCGCCTCTCCTTCCTCTCCTCCTCCACAGGCTTTCATTTATTTACTTAAGTATTTTTAGCCCAGTAGCAGTTTCCAGTCCAGCGGCCCCTCAGATCTTTCGCCGGCTGTCCGCCCCACCTGTCCGTCAGCACGCGAGCCAATGAGCGGGCGAGGGCAGCGCTGTGCCCCGCCCCTGAGCCGGCAGCCCAGTCTCCGGAGCCCGGGGCCGCCTGGGCCTCCTGCCCGCCGCGCTCGAGTCTGGAGCTCGAGAGTGACACTGCGCATGTGCGGGCGTCCTGCGCATCTCCTACGGCCTCCAGGACAGAGGAACCGGGGGAGGCAGGGGGAAAAGGCCGGCCCAGCAATTCCCCTACCCCCCGGTCCCACGTGTAACCTCCTGGCCTGGGTCGCCCCAGCCCACGGGGAGCGGGCGGAGTCCTGGCCCACGAAGCCTTGTCACCTGGCGGGCGAATCCGCAAGCGGAGACTTGTCTTTAAAGGGCTTTGGGCCGGGCGCGGTGGCTCATGCCTGGAATCCCAGCACTTTGGGAGGCCGAGGCGGTGGATCACGAGGTCAGGAGTTCAAGACCAGCCTGGCCAAGAAGGTGAAACCCCGTCTGTACTAAAAATACAAAAAAAAAAAAAAATTAGCCGGGCGTGGTGGCGGGCGCCTATAATCCCAGCTACTCGGGAGGCTGAGGCAGAGAATTGCTTGAACCCGGGAGGCGGAGGCTGCAGTAAGATCGCGCCACCGCACTCCAGCCTGGGCGAGAGAGGAGACTCTGTCTCAAAAAAAGAAAGGGAGCGGGGGGGGGCTTTGGTCTGTGCAGGAGCTTCCCTGAGATGCTTTAGAGCTGCGTTTGCAAAGTGCAGCGCCAAATGCTGCAGAGAGGTGGGAGTCAGAGGAGAGGAGGACTGCGGTCCCAAACCCTAGCAGTTTAGTCTGTCGGGGAGGAGAGGAAGGGAACCCGGAGAGCACTTGTAAGCTACAGTGCTGAATATGAGGAGGTACTGAATTGAGCATCAAATGCTGAGAGTTAAAGAATTCTCCCTAGGGACCAGCCAGCTATTATCTGGAAGCAGTGATTTTGGATAGAGCCTGGAAGCACGGGTAGCATTGCTGTTAGCAATAAAAGGTGAACGTGTTAACATTCACTGCAATTCGTTGTATACACTATTAAAATATAACTTGCTCAATTCAGGGGCGGTGAGTAAAGTAAAGGAGTCAGAGCTCCTAATTATTGGAGAGGCCAGGGAAAGCTTCACAGAATTCAAGCTTGAGTAGGGTTTTGTTGAAAGGGAAGGATATACAAAGCATTGAATGTATGCAAAGTTCAGCTAAAGTAAACAGTCCTTTTTGTGTTAGGCAGAGTGCTAAAAGTACTCTGGCTATAACGAAGACTACAACACCACCTTCAGGGACGTTAGCGTCTGTGGAGACTTGAACATCTAATGTTAGAAATATTCTCAGAATTCTGAGACAGCCACCTAGCCTGGCCTTCAGGGAGATCTTCCAGGAAGAGGAAATAACACAGAAAGTGTGGTATATTTAAATATATCTAGCCAGGCGTGGTGGCTCACACCTGTAATCCCAGCACTTTGGGAGGTCGAGGCCAGTGGATCAACCGAGGTCAGGAGTTCGAGACCAGCCTGACCAACATGGTGAAAGCCGTCCCTACTAAAAATACAAAATTAGCCAGGCGTGATGGCGCATGCCTCTAATCCCAGCTACTTGGGAGGCTGAGGCAGAAGAATTGCTTGAACCCAGGAGGCAGAGGTTGTAGTGAGCCGAGATTGTGCCATTGCACTCCAGCCTGGGTGACAGAGCCAGGCTCCATCTCAAAAAAAAAAAAAAAAAAGGTTGAGGGCATGGTGAGGGAGGGGACTTTTTTTAAAAGCTCTTCAGGAGATAGGGTTGAGAGAACCTGTTTGCTGGTGTCTAGGGTGACTACCAAGTTTGAGGCTGTGGTAACTAAGGTAAGTGTTACAGACTGAATGTGTACCCCTAAATGCATTTGTTGAAATCCTAACCCCCAGTGTGATGGTATTAGGAGGTGGGGCCTTTGGGAGGTAATTAGGTCATGAGGGTGGAGCCCTCATAAATGGGATTAGTGCTCTTATAAAAGGGACCCCAGAGAGTTCTCTAGCTCTTCCTGCCCTGTGAGATACAAGAAGTTGGCAGGCTGCAACCTGGCAGAGGGCCCTCACCTGAGCCTGACCATGCTGGCACATGATCTAGGACTTCTAGCCTCCAGAACTGTGAGAAATACATTTCTGCTGTTTAATCCACCCTGTCTATGGTACTTCACAGCTCATACTGACTAAGGCAGCAGAACATACAGGAGGAAGAGGAGCAGGTTTCACAGAGGGAAGACATGAGTTCAATTTTGGACTTCTCAGTAGTCGGTGTCCTCAGTGGTAGCACCTTCAAACGGAAGGTGTCAAAAGTCAAATTCTGGAGAGTTGAGTATGAATGGGAGATGAAGAAAAGGAGGCAGCACTTGTAGCCTGCTCTTAATGTATTTCTGCACTCTACACTAGCAGCCTATTACACAGGACACTTGGATGTCTCCTAGATATCACAAATTCAGCTTCAAAAATGAATTCTTCTAGGTATATGGAAAGATGTGAAGAAGAAAATATAGCAATAAGTTAGGCGGTAGGTATATGGTTGTTTACTGTACAATCTGTCAGTTTTTCTGTATTTTTGAAATTTTTCATGATAAAATATTAAGAAAAAAGTAGTGGGCCCATCCTCTTTACCCTCCAACTATTCTTCTTCCCATGTGCCCTATTTCAATAAATAGAACAACTGTTTAGTCAGTTGTTTAGGCCAGAGAATATCAGAGTTGTTAGGCCTGGGAATATCATTCTTTAGTTTCTCTCCTTTCCCCTTGTAGTCTAATCAGTTGCCAAGTCTCTTTTTTTTTTTTTTAAGATGGAGTTTCACTCTTGTTGCCCAGGCTGGAGTGCAATGGCGTGATCTCGGCTCACCGCAACCTGTGCCCCCTGGGTTCAAGTGATTCTCCTGCCTCAGTCTCCCAAGTAGCTGCAATTACAGTCATGCACTACCACGCCCGGTTCATTTTGCATTTTTTTAGTAGAGACATGGGGTTTCTCCATGTTGTTCAGGCTAGTCCCGAACTCCTGACCTCAGGTGATCCGCCTGCCTCAGCCTCCCAAAGTGCTGGGATTATAAGCGTGAGCCACCGCGCCCAGCAATAGAGTTACACCTTACACCAAAGTTAGGTTATAAGTCAGTACATAAGGCCAAAATTACATAGTTAACATAACCTTTGAAAATCCCTGGCCGGGCGCTGTGGCTCACGCCTGTAATCTGGGCACTTTGGGAGGCCGAGTTGGGCAGATCACCTGAGGTCAGGAGTTTGAGACCAGCCTGGCCAACATGGTGAAACCACGTCTCTACCAAAAATACAAAATTAGCTGGGTGTGGTGGCGTGCCTCTGTAGTCCCAGCTATTTGGGAGGCTGAGGCAGGAGAATCACTTGAACCCAGGAGGCAGAGGTTGCAGTGAGCTGAGATCGTGCCATTGCACTCCAGCCTGGGCGACAAGAGTGAAACTCTGTCTCAACAAACAAATTAATAATAAAAGTATGCAAAACATAAATGTATAGCTCAATGGATGGTTATAAAATGAACCTCCTGCAACAAATGCCTAAGTCAAGCCAAAGCATCCCAGAGGCCCCCACAGTGCTGCTTCCTGATGACGCCCTCCTCCCGTGCCCATGAAGGAATCCTGCTCCCTTGATATTTAGAGTTATCACTCAATCGCTTGTTAAAACTAGTTTACCACCTAAAAATGAACCCTAAAAGCAGTCATTTCAGATTTTGTAAACAGCTTTATTGGATATAATTAGCATACCATTAATTCACCCATGTAAAATGTACAATTCAATGGTTTTTGGTATATTACATTATTAATTTTTAAAAAGTATGGTAAAATAAATGTAAGGGCGGTGGCTCATGCCTGTAATCCCAACACTTTGGGAGACCGAGGTGGGCAGATCACCTGAGGTGGGGCGTTTGAGACCAGCCTGACCAACATGGAGAAACCCCATCTCTACTAAAAATACAAAATTAGGGCCAGGCACGGTGGCTCACGCCTGTAATCCCAGCACTTTGGGAGGCTGAGGTGGATGGATCACAAGGTCAGGAGTTCGAGACCAGCCTGGCCAAGATGGTGAAACCCCGTCTCTACTGAAAATACAAAAAAATTAGCCGGGCATGGTGGTGGGCGCCTGTAATCCCAGCTACTCGGGAGGCTGAGGCAGGAGAATCAGGAGAATCGCTTGAACCTGGGAGGCAGAAGTTGGAGTGAGCCGAGATTGTGCCTGGGCAACAAGAGCGAAACTCTGTCTCAAAAAATAATAATAAAATAGGTTGGCGCAGTGGCTCATGCCTGTAATCCCAGCACTTTGGGAGGCCGAGGCAGACGGATCACCTGAGGTCGGGAGTTCGAGACCAGCCTGACCATGGAGAAACCTCATCTCTACTAAAAATACAAAATTAGCCGGGTGTGGTGGTGCATGCCTGTAGTCCCAGCTATTCAGGAGGCTGAGGCAGGAGAATCACTTGAATCCGGGAGGTGGAGGTTGTGATGAGCCAAGATCACACCATTGCATTCCAGCCTGGGCAACAAAAAGTGAAACTCTGTCTCAAAAATAAATAAATAAACAAATGTATGACAAAATTTGCCATTTTAACCATTGTTAAGTGTACAACTCAGTGGCATTAATTATATTCACAATATTGTACAACCATCACCACTATCTATTCCAAAACTTTTCCATCACCCCAAACAGAAGCTCTGTAACCATTAAGCAATAACTGGCATCCCCCCTCGCTTTAGCCCCTGATAACTCCTAATATACTGTCTTTATGAATTTGCCTATTCTGGGTACCTCATATAATGTGCCTATAATATTTGTCCTTTTGCATCTGGCTTATTTCACTTAGCATAATGTTTTCAAGGCTCATCCATGTTACAGCATGTATCAGAACTTCATTCCCTTTTATGGCTGAATCATATTCCATTGTATGTGTATACATATGATGTGTGTATATGCCACATTTTGCTTATCCATTCATCTGTTGATGGACATTTGCGTCGTTTTCATCTTTCAACTATTGTGAATAATGCACAATTATTTCATTTTGCCAATTTTTGAACTTCATAAGAATGGAATCAGAATAATTACAACATATTTTTTTGTGCATGTCTGACTTTTTAAATATGCATTCATGTTATTTTATATACCTGTAGTTCATTCATTTTCTTTTCTTTTCTTTTCTTTTTTTTTTTTTTTTTTTTTTTTTTTTGAGACAGGGTTTTGCTCTTGTTGCCCAGGCTAGAGTGCAGTGGTGCAATCTTGGCTCAGCGCGATCTCAGCTCACTGCAACCTCCGCCTCCTGGGATTCTCCTGCTTCAGCCTCCCATGTAGTTGGGATTACAGGCGCCTGCCAATACGCCTGGCTAATTTTGTATTTTTAGCAGAGACAGGGTTTCTCCGTGTTGGTCAAGCTGGTCTCGAACTCCCGACCTCAGGTGATCTGCCTGCCTCAGCCTCTCAAAGTGCTGGGATTACAGGCGTGAGCCGCCACGCCCGGCCTCATTTTCATATGGAATTCTATTTCAGAAATATGCCAATTTATCCATTCTACTGTTGATAGATACATGAATTGTTTCCAGTTTTAAGCTATTTCAAATATGCTATTATAAAAATGGTAGATATTGCATGAATTTCTGTCAGGTATACAGCTAGGAGTTGAATGGCTGGGTGAGAGTTTATTTGGCTTAACTAGAGAATGCCAAAGTGGTTGTACTAATTTTTCTTCCCACAGGCAGTGTATGAGAGTTCCACTTGTTCTACACCCTCTCCAATTCTTGAGGTTGTCAATGTGGTTAGCCATTCTGGTGAGTTTGTGGTGCAATGGTACCTCAGTATGGGTTTAACTTGCATTTCTGTGTTTATAAATGAGGTTAAACACCTTGTGATATGTCAACTGATCATTTGGATATCTTCTGTGAGATGTCTGCTCAAGTCCCTTGCCTATCTTCTGAAAGTGTTATTGTTTTATTTGCTCATTTAAGATTGGTAACCACCTGGAGTTGATTTTGACATTTACTGGGAGGTAGAGGGTCATGATTCATATTATTCCATTTGGAGATTCAGTTATTCCAGCACCATGTGTTGAAAAGACTGTTATTACCCCTCTGCAGGCCATGTTTGTCATAAATCAAGTGTCCATATTTGCATGGGTCTATTTATGGACCTTCCATTCTACTATCTGTTCCTCCTTGCACAATACTGCACAGTTGGTAGCTTTATATTAAAGTTTGATATTTATAGGCCAAGCACTCCCTCCCAATTTGTTCTTCAGGAAAGTCTTGGCTATTGTTTAATGATTGGACACAAATTGTAGGAACAGTATATACAAATTCTTTAAGTCTTAAAAATGGAAAAGCCACCCAGGTGTGGTGGCCCACTCCCGTAATCCCAGCACTTTGGGAGTCCAAGGTGGGCAGATCACCTGAGGGCAGGAGTTCGAGATCAGCCTGGCCAACATGGTGAAACCCCGTCTCTACTAAAAATACAAAAAAATTAGCTGGGTGTGGTGGCCTGTGCCTGTAATCCCAGCTACTCTGGAGGTGGAGGCAGAAGAATCGCGTGCACCCAGGAGATGGAGGTTGCAGTGAGCCGAGATTATGCCACTGCACTCCAGCCTAGGTGACAGAGTGAGACTGTCTCAAAAAAAAAAAAAAAAAGAAAGAAAGAAAGAAAAGCCATGTTGTAATCCTTTTCTGAACAGTCATTCCAGTGACTTTCCAGCTTAGAAGTTGGTAGTGGTTGGCCGGGAGTGGTGGCTCACGCCTGTAATCCCAGCACTTTGGGAGGCCAAGGCAGGAGGATCGCCCAAGGTCAGGAGTTCAAGACCAGCCTGGGCAATGTGGTGAAACCCTGTCTCTACTAAAAATACAAAAAGTAGCTGGGCATAGCGGTGCATGCCTGTAGTCCCAGCTACTCAGGAGGCTGAGGCAGGAGAATCGCTTGAACCCAGGAGGGGGTGGTTGCCATGAGCCAAGATGGCGCCACTGCACTCCAGCCTGGGCAGCAGAGCGAGACTCCGTCAAAAAAAAAAAAAAAAACAAGAAGTTGGCAGCACTGTCCAATACAGTATCCACCAGCCACTTGTGACTACTGAGCACTTGAAATGTGACTGGTCTGAATTGCAATGTACTGTAAGTGTAAAATACACAATGGATTTCTACAATAAAGGATGCAAGATATCAATATTTTTCCTGTTGTTTACATGAAAACTTGGAGGTATACTGGATTAATGAATTCTCTCTCTCTCTCTCTCTCTCTCTCTATATATATATATATTTTTTTTTTTTGAGACAGAGTCTTGCTCTGTCACCCAGGCTGGATGGAGTGCAGTGGCATGATTTTGGCTCACTGCAACCTCTGCCTCCCAGGTTCAAGCGATTCTCCTGCCTCATCCTCCTGAGTAGCTGGGACTACAGGCATGCACCACCATGCCCGGCTAACTTAATTTTTATATTGTTAGTAGAGATGGGGTTTTGCATTGTTGACCAGGCTGGTCTCAAACTCCTGACCTCAAGTGATCCGCCCACCGCAGCCTCCCAAAGTGCTGGGATTACAGGTGTGAGCCACTGCGCCTGGCATATATTATTAAAATTAATTTCATCTGTCTCATTTTACTTTTTTAATGTTACTAAAATTTTTTTAAATTACATATGTGGTGACCAGGCGCGGTGGCTCATGCCTGTAATCCTAGCACTTTGGGAAGCCAAAGGCGGGAGGATCACCTGAGGTCAGGAGTTCGAGACCAGCCTGACCAACATGGTGAAACCCTGTCTCTACTAAAAATACAAAAATTAGCCATGCATGGTGGTGCATGCCTGTAGTCCCAGCTACTCGGGAGGCTGAGGCAGGAGAATGGCGTGAACCCGGGAGGCAGAGGTTGTAGTGAGCCGAGATCATGCCACTGCACTCCAGCCTGGGTGACAGAGCGAGACTCCGTCAAAAAAAAAAAAAAAAAAAATTACATATGTGGCTTACATTGGTGACTGGAATTATATTTCTGCTGGACAGTGTGGTGGGCTGAATAATGGCCCCAAAGATTTCCAGGTCCTACTCCCTGGAAACCGTGAATTTTGTTTTACAAGGCAGAAGGAACTTTGCAGATACAGCCAAGGGTATGGATCTTGAGATGGGAGCTTATCCAGAATTATCTGCGCGGACTCTAAATGGCATCACAAAGTAGGCAGAATGCGATTTGACAACAGAAGAGAAGGAATTTGACTGTGGAAGCAGAGATCAAGGTGATTGATGTGGGCAGCCACCATTAACAGGAAGAAACAAGCAAAAGAATCTTTCTCCCCCAGAGCCTCCGGAAGGAACCAGTCCTGATGACACTTTGACTTTAGCCCCATAAGACTCATTTTGGACATTTGGCCTCTGGAACTATAAGAGAATAAATGACTGTTGTTTTACGCTGCTAGATTTGTTTTTTAATTTTTTTATTTTTAATTTTTTTTAGAGATGGTCTCTCACTTTGCCACCTAGGCTGGAATGCAGTGGTGCGATTAGAGCTCACTGCAGCCTTGAACTCATGGCTTCAAGAGACACTCTCACCTTAGCCAACCAAAGCACTCGGATTACAGGTGTGGTGCACAACTGTGCCTGGCCAAATTTCTTTAAATTTAAATATTATATACACCAGAGACTCAAAAAAATCTCAGGCTTCCACAGCATCATAAGTTATTAAGAATAACTAGACTACCTCTACAAAGATGTCAAAAAAAGTCACATCATCTTGACAGTGAAATCCAAAACCAGAGTATAGTTGAGTTTAAGACATAATTCTACTGAAAAACAACATGGGTGTATATGCAGAAAAGAATATCCAGAACTCATACCTCAATAATAAGACAAGTCAATCAAAAGATGGACAAAAGATTTGAATAGACATTTCATCTAAGAAGATATACAGACTGCTAATAAGCAATGAAAAAATGCTCAACATCTTTAGTGATTAGAGACATGCAAATTAGAACCACAAGAAGGTACCATTTTGCACCCACTAAAATGGCTATAATGAAAAAAAGCAACCAGGTACGCATGCCTGTAATCCCAGCTCTTTGGGAGGCCCAGGCAGGAGGATCAGTTGAGGCCAGGAGTTTACAAGATTCTGTCTCTACGAAAAATAAAAATAAATTAGAGTGGTGTGGTGGTACTTGCCTGTAGTCCCAGCTACTCAGGAGACTGAACTGAGGGGATCTCTTGAGCCCAGGAGTTTGAGGGTACAGTGAGCCATGATCACACCACTGCACTGCAGCCTGAAAACAGAGTGAAACCCTGTCTTGGAAAAAAAAAAAAAAAAAAAAGTCCTGGTGCAGTGGCTCACGCCTGTAATTCCAGCACTGTGGGAGGCCGAGGCAGGCAGATCACGAGGTCAGGAGTTCGAGACCAGCCTGAACAACATGGTGAAACCCCATCTCTGCTAAAAATTATCCAGGCATGGTGGCACGCATCTGTAATCCCAGCTACTCAGGAGGCTGAGGCAGGAGAATCGCTTGAACCCAGTAGGCGGAGCTTGCAGTGAGCTGAGATGGCACCATTGCACTCCAGTCTGGGCGACAGAGCAAGAGTCCGTCTCAAAAACAAAAAACAAAAAAACCCAAAACATTAGCCAGGTGTGGTGCCATGCACCTGTGGTCCCAGCTACTCTGGAGGCTGAGGTGGGAGGATCGCTTGAACCTGGTAGATCAAGGCTGCAGTCAGCCATGATTGCACCAGCCTGGGTCCCAGAGTGAGACCATGTCTTAAAAAACAAACAAACAAACAAAAAGCATACAGTTCAAATGGAAAAAAAAAATCCAGTCTGCAACCACTGCCTTTTAAATGAAATATTTTGTCCATTTACACTTAATACAAATCCTGATTTTTAAAAACTTAAATCTGTTGGTTTTGGTTGGTCCCACCATTCTATGTTTTATTTTTTTGTTTTCATAAAGATGGTGTCTTCCTCTGTCACCCAGACACGAATGCAGTGGTACAGTTACAGCTCATTTTGCCTAGCTTATTTAAGGCTAGTAACCACCTAGAGTTGATTTTACAACCTCAAATTGCTGGGCTCAAGTGATCCTCCTGCCTCAGGCTCTCGAGTAACTGGAACTACAGGCACACACCACCATACCTGGCTAATTTTGTAGAGACAGAGGTCTTGCTGTATTGCTCAGGCTGGTGTCAACTCCTGGCTTCAAGCAATTCTCCCATTTCGGCCTCCCAAAGTGCTGAGATTACAGGTGTCAGCAACCGTGCCCAGCCATGTACGTTTTATGTAAATAGATTTATTCCATATGTGGTCTTTTTTGTTTGGTTTCTTTCACTCAGCATAATATTTTCAAGGTTCATTCATGTTCAGCATGCATCAGTACTTCATTCCTTTTTTAAAAAGTTTTTTTTTGGGCAGGTGCAGTGGCTCACGCCTGTAATCCCAGCACTTTGGGAGGCTGTGGCGGGCGGATCACGAGGTCAGGAGATCAAGACCACGGTGAAACCCCGTCTCTACTAAAAATATAAAAAATTAGCTGGGCGCGGTAGCAGGCACCTGTAGTCCCAGCTACTCAGGAGGCCGAGGCAGGAGAATGGTGTGAACTCGGGAGGCGGAGCTTGCAGTGAACCGAGATCATGCCACTGCACTCCAGCCTGGGTGACAGAGTGAGACTCTGTCTCAAAAAAAAAAAAAAAAAGTTTTCTTTTGTAGAGACAGGGTCTCGCTATGTCGCCCAGGCTGGTCTCAAACTCCTGGGCTCAAGTGATCCACCCACCTCATCTTTCCAAGTTGCTGGGAGTACATGCTTGAGCTACTGCACACGGCGAGTATGTCTCTGTTATCTATTGAACCTAATGTTGTTTTTTTTGAGTCTGAGTCTTGCTCTGTTGCCCAGCCTCAGCCTCCCGAGTCGCAGGGACTACAGGCACATGCCACCATGCTCAGCTAATTTTTGTATTTTTATTTCTATTTTTATATATTTATTTTTATTTTTTTGAGGCGGAGTCTCACTCTGTCGCCCAGGTTGGAGTGCAGTGGCGCGATCCTGGTTCACTGCATGCTCCACCTCCCGGGTTCATGCCATTCTCCTGCCTCAGCCTCCCAAGTAGTTGGGACTACAGGCGCCCACCACCACGCCCGGCTAATTTTTTTGTATTTTTAGTAGAGATGGGGTTTCACCATGTTAGCCAGGATGGTCTTGATCTCCTGACCTCGTGATCCACCCGCCTCGGCCTCCCAAAGTGCTGAGATTACAGGTGTGAGCCACCACGCCTGGCCTATATATTTATTTATTTATTGAGACAGAGTCTTGCTCTGTCACCCAGGCTGGATTGCAGTGGTGCGATCTCGGCTCACTGCAACCTCCGCCTCCCGGGTTCAAGCAATTCTCCTGTCTCAGCCTCCCTCCCGAGAAGTTGGGACTACAGGCACCCACCACCACACCCAGCTAATTTTTTTTATTTTTAGTAGAGACCATATTGGTCAGGCTGGTCTCGAACTCCTGACCTCAGGTGATCAGCCTGGCTCAGCCTCCCAATGTGCTGGGATTTCAGATGTGAGCCACCACATGTGAGCCTGGCCTATTTTTATTTTTTATTTATTTACTTATTTATTTTTGAGATGGAGTCTTGATCTGTCGCCCAGGCTGGAGTGCAGTGGTATGATCTTGACTAACTGCAACCTCTGCCTCCCGGGTTCAAGCGAGTCTCCTGCCTCAGCCTCCCGAGTAGCTGGGATTACAGGTGCCCACCACCACGGCTGGCTAATTTGTGTATTTTTAGTAGAGATGAGATTTCACCCTGTTAGCCAGGCTGGTCTTAAGCTCCTGACCTCAGGTGATCTGCCCGCCTCGGCCTCCCAAAGTGATGGGATTACAGGTGTGGGCCACTGTGCCTGGCCAAAAACTTAAAAGCTTGAAAAACTCATTTTAAAAGCACCAGAGGCTGGGCGTGGTGGCTGGTCTGGAACCTGGAATTTGAGACCCGCCTGGCCAACATGGGGCCAAAATGGCGAAACCCCACCTCTACTAAAAATACAAAAGTTAGCTGGGCATGGTGGTGGGCACCTGTGATTCCAGCTACTCAGGAGGCTGAGGCAGGAGAATCGCTTGAACCCGAGAGGCGGAGGTTTCAGTGAGCCAAGATCGCACCACTCCACTCCAACCTGGGCGACGTAGCAAGGCTCCGTCTCAAAAAATGTATAAGTAAATAAATAAATAAATAAAAGTTTTCACTGGTAGGAGGACTTGCTTGAATTATCTAGTCATATATATGCAGAATTGGTGGTCCCATTGACCCTCAAGTGAGGCATCCAATAGGCAGCAAATATTTTCAGGGAAGGTGGGGTCCTCGCTGTATTATGGAAGAAATCATGATTGGTCTAAGTCAATCATGGTAACCCTCTTCCTCTTCGCCTATCCGGGGTGGGCATATGACCCAGGTTTCACCAAAAAGACACAAGAGGAAGACTCCAGGGAACTTGTGGATGAATTTTTGTGCCCTTATAAAAGAGAGCTGTTGAGGAACCAGAGCCCTTTCTCTTTTTTTTTGCATTGGGATGATGTTATATAAGGAAGGCACAGTTGATTCTGTGGCAACATCTTATAACTGAGAGAGAAGTGAAGAAAATTGCAAAGATGTCAACTCCTGCTTCTTGATATTGTGAAGCCTCTTAAAAACTTTGGAACTTTTTGCTTCTGGGCTTCTTGAGGAAACAGTCAACATCCTTATGGTTTTGCTGTTAGTCAGGTTTTCTGTTATGTGTAGGCCAAAGCATTCCCAGCCGACATGTCATCCCTGAAGTCTCAGCTTTAAATGTCATTCCTCAGGGAGGCCTTCCTGAAACCCCCAGATCAACACATTCTGTAACACTCCCCACTGTCCCTGAGTGGTCCTCATCACACTTGTAATTATTATTACTATTAATTTTTTTTTTTTTGAGACGGAGTCTCACTCTGTCGCCCAGGCTGGAGTGCAGTGGTGCAATCTCGGTTCACTGCAAGCTCCGCCTCCCAGGTTCACGCCATTCTCCTGCCTCAGCCTCCCGAGTAGTAACTGGGACTACAGGCGCCCACCACCACGCCCAGCTAATTTTCTTTCGTATTTTTAGTACAGATGGGATTTCACCATGTTAGCCAGGATGGTCTCGATCTCCTGACCTCTTGATCCGTCTGCTTCGGCCTCCCAAAGTGCTGGGATTACAGGCCTGAGCCACTGTGCCTGGCACTTGTAATTATTAATATTTATTGAATGATGGTCTTTGTCTCAGGGCTATTTGCTCCACCAGAGCAGAGACTATGACAGGCATCCCAGAGCCTAGCCCAATGACAGGCACAGGAGCCACTAAATAAATAGCAAAAAAAAAAAAAAATCAAAGGATCTAGAGCACAGGTGGAGGGAGAAGCAGGATAAATCCATGAAAGGTGTGAATTGAAATATGTGCAGCTGGGCTTCTGCTATCACATGGAAACTTTAAAGCTTAATGAATCATTAAAGAAGGGTTGGAATGACCATTGTGGGAACGGGGTGTGAGTGTTTATCTGGTACAGTAAGAGCTGCCAAGTAGTGTTAAAGGCCCAGCTGGGATTAGAAACCATACGTGTGCATTGGCAGAAACCAGCAGAATTAGAAGATTTCCTCCAGCAGCGTTCAGCCATTTGAGTGTGGGAGAGAAGCTGGGTAATTAGGTCAGCCCCAAAATGGGGGCTTGGTGGGCAGGCTGCTGCCTTTTGTTCCTTTCTCAGATGAAGTAAATGAAAATAGATGTGGAATTTTGTTTTCCTTGTCCCCAAAATGAAACCTTGTAGAACTCAAAGGCTTGCCCTTTGGCCCTAGACTGGAGCCAAAAAGGCTGAAGCATTTACCCCAAACGTCTTCCCCTATGGCCTGCTTGCCTAGCAGGGCCCATGGAAAGATTTGTGGGGATCTGTGATTTTTTTTTTTTTTTTTTTTGAGGTGGAGTCTCGCTCTGTCACCCAGGCTGGAGTGCAGTGGCGCCATCTCGGCTCACTGCAAGCTCCGCCTCCCGGGTTCACGCCATTCTCCTGCCTCAGTCTCCCGAGTAGCTGGGACTACAGGCACCTGCCACCACGCCCGGCTAATTTTTTGTATTTTTAGTAGAGACGGGGTTTTCCCATGTTGGCCAGGATGGTCTCGATCTCCTGATCTCATGATCCGCCCACCTCGGCCTCCCAAAGTGCTGGGATTACAGGGGTGACCCACCGCGCCCAGCCTGTGAATTTCTTAAAGTATGCAAAATGCGGTGTGTCTGTGTGTGTGCATTTTTCTGGGGCGAGTATCTGTAGCTTACATCAAATTCTTTAAAGGGTGATCCAGAAAGACAAGAGCCCCTAACTTGGGTCAGCTCGTAGCCCAGGCCCTGGATTCACTGCTGTGGATCAGGGCCTGACTGATGGGCAGTTACATCCCTGCCTCTTGACAAGGGGCAGTGTGGCACAGAGGTAGATGTGCAGGGGCCTGGACTGCACCACCTCAGGGAAGCTACTTAGCTCCTCAGTTTTCTCTTCTGTAAAATGGGAATGATAATCCCAGTTCCTTATTTCAGAGGGCTGTGAAGATTAAGTTAGATAATACATGCAAATGCTGAGGCCATGCTGGGTACTTAGTAACGGCTGGGTACTTACTAATAGGATGCTCATTTAAGAACAAAGACTTTGAATCGGGAGGCAGCATCTGGGGGAGCACAGTTACAGACAATTTTTTTGCTAAGCACAACATCTGATCATTCTCTCCCCTCTGATACTGTGTGGTCCCATGCAGGTTCCTTAATCACTGCCTCAGTTTCCTTATCTGTAAAATGGAGATGATAACAGTAACTGCCTCATGGTTTGCAGGGACTCTCTGAGGCCGGTGCTCACTAAGTGCTGGTTATTATTGTGATTTTTACTGCCCAGGGCCCAAATTCAGGCTCCTCATCTTGATAAGAAAGGCTCTTCCCACCAGGCCTTGCCCCGCACTGAAGCCGTCACAACCCAGCAGGCATCTTTACACTGTCTCCAGTGTCCAGTGGCTCTACGGGCCAAAGCACTGAGCACAGAAGAGAGCGAGTGACCAAACGGAGGCCCGCAACACCCGCGCCCTTCCTCAGAGTATTCCCTTCCAAGAGTGCCCTCGCCCTTCCCTTCCCAATTTCCATCTATAGATATCCAGCTTTTGGTTCAAAGCGGAACTCCAGAAACCACACTGTCCATAACGCCTTCCTAATTCCTCTCATCAGAAGCCCCTGTTCTGAGCCAGTCATGTGGCATATGCAGTTCTCAGGAACAATACGCCTCAGTTCCCTAACTGCACTGCAGTCTCTGGGGACAGGCCTGGCCCCTTCCTGTTCTTTTTACCACATCTGTCACCATCTTTGCACAGAGAATACCTTTGGTAGAGAGCTCCTGAATAAAGGAAATGAAATACTCAATGATTCCACTATTCCAAGGCATTCACACATCTAAGGGAAGGGAGAAAGAATCCCCAAATGACTGATCTGTACACTAAGAAACTGATTATACAAATGAACAATGGCCAGACCATATATTAAAATACAACTCTAGGCTGGGCAGAGTGGCTCATGCCTGTAATCCCAGCACTTTGGGAGGCCGAGGTGGGCAGATCATCCGAGGTTGGGAGTTAGAGACCAGCCTGACCAACATGGAGAAATCCGTCTCTACTAAAAATATAAAATTAGCCTGTAATCCCAGCTACTCTGGAGGCTGAGGCAGGAGAATTGCTTGAACCTGGGAGGCGGAGGTTGCGGTGAGCCGGGATCTCGCCACTGCACTCCAGCCTGGGCAACAAGAGCAAAACTCCATCTCAAGAAAAAAAAAAAATACAACTCCCACCCACAGCCTGCGGTCACTTGCTGGGGAAACTAACTCATTAGCTGCAACAATTAACCTGGGAGGTCTTCCTGCTCTAAGTCAGGCTTGCAAGAAGCCAGATTGCTATCTCTAGTGACAATCCAGGAAGCTAAACAATAACCAGTAATGTCTGTAACAATCAGCCCCAAATGGCCAGAATTTGATTAGTAACTGACAGTTTCCTTAATTTTGTTCTCACTTTAGGACCAACCAGGGAAAGCCAAAAATGCACCCCTAACCAAGCACACAGGATGCCCTGCTTCTAGTTAGCCCATGCACGGGCAGCTTCCCCACACCAACAGCCTCCAATCAGGGCACACCTGAAGCCTTCACTTTCCTCAGCTATAAAGGTGTCCCACTCCTCTGCCTGCCTTCGAAGCTCTGTCAAAATGCAAGTGCAGATGGCTGACACCCTTGCTCTGTCGCCCAGGCTGGAGTGCAGTGGCGCGATCTTGGCTCACTGCAAGCTCCGACTCCCGGGTTCACGCCATTCTCCTGCCTCTCAGCCTCCCGAGTATCTGGGACTACAGGTGCCCACCACCACGCCCAGCTAATTTTTTTGTATTTTTAGTAGAGACGGGGTTTCACCATGTTAGCCAGGATGCTCTTGATCTCCTGACCTCCTGATCCGCCTGCCTCGGCCTCCCAAAGTGCTGGGATTACAGGCATGAGCCACTGCACCCGGCCAGCCTTTGCTTTTTTAAAGTTGGTTTTCCTTTATTTCCACAAGACCCAGGAACGAAAGCGCAGGGAGCAGAGGCTGGACCGTCCTCTGTCAGTTCCCTCGTTCCCCTGGAGTGGAGCTCTGAGCCCTGGGACCACAGAGTTGGCTGTTACACTGGAAACACTGATCAGACCTTTGGACTCAGCTGAGCTAAGGCTGGAGAAGCCAATTGACTCAGATGAAATACCCCAGGCATAAAATCACAAAAGAGTTTTTGTTAGATGCTGGTTGGGAGGGAGTGGCTCCAGAGATCTGGGAAAAGAGCAGGCCGGCCGGCAATAGAGACATGAGGGAAAGGCAGGAACTTTGCCTAGAATGGGGGCCAGGGGTTGCCAGCACCCGCCTTGGTGGGACAGAGAATTGAGTCAAGATTCTTATCTCACCTCCACTATGATCCTTTTTTCATTCCACAGATATTCACTGAGTGCATAGTGTGTGCGCCAGGCCCTGTTCTGGGAGATGACAGGCAAGGCCACTGACTTCATGGAGCTCGCCCCCTAACGGTGAAGACAAACAGTGAATGACTAAGGAAAAAAAAAAAAGGTAATTTCAGAAGTGGCAAGTGCCCTGAGCAAAATAAACTAAGATGGTGCAACAGAGAAAAAGGGTGCTGGGGGGTGGGGACACATGCCTCTTTCTAATGCTGCTTCTTGGAGGAAGGTATCTGTGCTAACACCCTAGCAGCCAGGAGCCAGCAGTGCAACTAGAGAGGAAGAGCTTTTCCAGGCATGGGGAACAGCTTTGGCAAAGACCCTGAGGTGGCCCAGGATTGACATGTCCGATAAAGAACGGAGAGGCCAGTGCGGCCGGAGTAGCAGTAATAGCGTTGGGATGAGGCCAGGGAGGAGGCTCACGCCTGGCCAGGCGTGAAGAGCCTTCTTGGCCATGTCAAGAGTTTAGATTTCATTTTATTCAAAAAGGCACTGAATGGCTAGCCTGCCTCAGCCGTTTTTTCAGGGCCTTAGAAGAGCTGCTTTGCCAAGCTCCTGTCAGGATTGCAGCAGAGGGGACCCGTGGGTGTTGGGGGATGGCCTTGAGGGGATGGAGTATAGATCAGCCTCACTGCTGTAAGCCACAACTGAACCCCTTGCTGAGTAGGGCAAGATGGGCCACATGGAGTGTGGAAACTCCGAAACTCTATGCTAAATGTTTTTTTGTGTATACCTATCTTAGGAAGAGAACCAGAGCTTTTTTTTTTTTTTTTTTTTTTTTTTTTTTTTTTGAGATGGAGTCTCACTCTGTTGCCCAGGCTGGAGTGCAGTGGTGCAATCTCTGCTCACTGCAACCTCCGCCTCCCAGGTTCAAGTGATTCTCCTACCTTAGCCTCTCGAGTAGCTGGGACTACAGGTGGTGTGCCACAACACCTGGCTAATTTTTGTATTTTTAGTAGAGATGAGGTTTCGCCATGTTGGCCAGGCTGGTCTCAAACTCCTGACCTCAGGTGATCCACCCACCTCATCTTCCCAAAGTGTTGGGATTACAGGCATGAGCCACCGTGCCCAGCCTGTTTTTTCAGATTCTAACTCCTAAGCACTAAGAACCCAGAGCTTTTATCAGCCTCTCAGCAGAGTCTCTGTGACCAAAAAAGATAGAAAAAGGAGAATAATGACACCTGTGCTTCCATATGCATGGGGTATTTTAATAAGGATGTTCAGATGTGGCCTTGGAGGAGGAGAGAGGGAGGCTGGAAGAAGGAGACGTGTCGTGGATCCTGTGTGTGCTTTACCTGTTTTTAAAATCTGGCGTAAAGGACTAACACTGTGGACAAGGATGGCGTGGGGAGAAAGGTGCTGAAGTCTCGGCATGGCAGGAACCTGCAGGGAGGCCCTTCCCATCCTTAACTCAGCCTTCTGGGCCAGGGTGGGGCAGTGACAAACCCACGGTCAGATCCTAACCCAGGTGGCCCCACCCCACCCCTAACCTGTGCTCACATGCCTCAACTCTGAGGAGCTGGTCCTGGAGAGGTGGGGTGCAGGAGGGCGGCACCTCCCCTGAGCCCGAGGAGGCTGCAGCTGCCCTGCAGGTGTGGGCTGCACTGCTCTGCAAGAGACTCCCTGGAGAGGGATGCCCTTTGTCCAGGCCACTGAAGCCGCTGTCGTCCTCTGAGCATGCCCCAAGCTCTTCTGAGCCCCGCACCTTCATAGAAAGAGGCACCTGGCTGGCCCCAACAGGATCGCTTTGCTCAGACCTGAGTTCTTATGAAGGGCTCAGTCCCAAAGTCTTGGTTGGTCATTTTGCTTTCTGTCAAAGTTCACCTCACTATGCCTGGTATCTGTGCCCCCCCAGCCCCCACTCAGGAGATGGAGGCTGAGATAGAAATGTGCTCTCTAGCCTGGCACAGTGGCTCAAGCCTGTAATCCCAGCACTTTGGGAGGCCAAGGTGGGCAGATCATGAGGTCAGGAGATCGAGACCATCCTGGCCAACATGGTGAAACCCCGTCTGTACTAAAAATACAAAAATTTGCTGGGTGTGGTGGCGCGTGGCTGTAATCCCAGCTACTCAGGAGGCTGAGGCAGGAGAATCGCTTGAACCAGGGAGTTGGAGGTTGCAGTGAGCTGAGATCATGCCACTGCACTCCAGCCTGGCAACAGAGCGAGACTCTGTCTCAAAAAAAAAAAAAAAAAAAAAAATGTCCTCTCTAACTCTCTCCAGAATCTTGGCTGGAATTGACTTTGCCTCCCCACAAATAGGCTCTGGCCTGGCCTTCAGGACCCACCTGTTCTCAGCAATCAGCCAGCCCCTCCTGGTGTTCAGATCCCCAGTAATCTGGGTTCACGAGCTGGGAAACAGAGTTGACTGGTGATGACAGGTCCCTGGCAGGATGCAAAGCGGCTGAGGGCCTCCTGGGCCAGCACTTGGGTAAGCCAAAGTGCTGCTCTCCTCTGCTTGAGAACAATTGGGACTGTTGCATAGCTTCCTCCTGAGGCCTTCGAAATGGCTTCCTCTGAGGGATAAGAGCACAGTCACCCAAACTTGTGTCGACAAACAGTATTTTCATGCCAAATCTTCTAACTTGATTTTTTTTTCTTTTTGAGACCGAGTCTCACTCTGTTATCCAGGCTGGAGTGCGGTGGCGCAATCTCAGCTCACTGCAACCTCCGCCTCCGAGGTTCAAGCAATTCTCCTGCCTCAGCCTCCCAAGTAGCTGGGATTACAGGCGCCTGCCACCACGCCTGGCTAATTTTTGTATTTTTAGTAGAGACAGAGTTTCACCATATTGGTCAGGCTGATCTCGAACTCGTGAGCTCATGCGATTTGCCAGCCTTGGCCTCCCAAATTGCTGGGATTACACGCGTGAGCCACCGCGCCCAGGCTCAAATCTTCTAACTCTAAATTAAGTAGTAATACAAATAGCCAATATGTGTGTGGGACTTATGGTGGGCCAGGCACTGTTCAGTTACGGGCTTTATGTGCATCTTTTCATTTAAACTCCACAGAACCCTGACGCTTGGCATGGTCCATGGCCCCCTCCACACAGCCAGTTGGCCAGGGAGCCGAGGCAGCCTGTAAATGCTCTGCCTGGAGCTGCTCGTAAACAAAAACAGAGTGATCCACAAAAGGGCCCCACAGTCTGGCACTGAATGGAATCCCACCTTCGGTCCAGCAACTGGAGAACGAAAGTCCACATCCTGATGACTGGTTCTGCACCTGGGGCTTAGAGCACATAGCAAGGGGCTGAGAAGCAGCCACCACATAATCAGTGACTGCAATTTCATCACACAGTCCTCCATGCCAGGCCCTGTGGGGAAACCAAGATATGTAAGGCAAGCCCTGCTCTTAGGAATTTCTAATCTCAGTACTGAAAAGTTAATAACATAAGGACGCAGCCTATCTGTGCTCACACCATGGCATGAGCTGTGTGGATTCCAAGTGCTAAATGAAGCTGGAAGGGCAGAGGTCACATCGGGCCAGTATGTGCTTCTTGGAAGAGGTGGCATTTGAGTCACTTGAAGAATGAGCAGGAGATGAGGGATGGGAAGGAGAAGGCATTCCTGGGATGCCATGAGCAAAGTGTCACAGTTTTGCATTGATCACTGTCATCCATGTAAGAGCAAGGACAGCTCAGGGAGGTGGTGGCCATAGAATGGAGGTGGACACATAAATATGTGGAGAAAGAAGGTAGCCTTTGGGTTAAAAGGCCAAGACTTGACACCTGTGAGGACCTGGAATCTAACCCTGTGTTTGTCTGTAAACCCAAGGCAAGTCACCCTTCTTCCGAGGCAGTTTCTTCACCTGTAAAATGAAGGGACTGGGCAAGACGGTCTCTAAAGTTCCTAGGGCCAGGTGCAGTGGCTCACGCCTATCTTCACAATACTTTGGGAGGCTGATGCAGAAGGATCACTGGAGCTCCCTCAAGACCAGCCTGGGGAACACAGGGAGAACCTTGTCTCTACAAAAAATTAAAAATATTAGCTGGACATGGTGGCAGGACCTGTGGTTCCAGCTACTCAGGAGGCTGAGGGGGGAGGATATTTTGAACCTGGGAGGTCGAGGCTGCAGTGAGCTGTGATCACACCACTGCACTTCAGCCTGGGCAATAAATAAATAAACAAGTAACAAAGTTCCTTACTACTTTAGAATCAGGGTAGAAAGGAGTGAAGATGACTTTAGGATTTTGAAGAACAGGCCCAGCAGCAGGAGGTGAGGAGTCTGGAGAACAGCAGATCTGGGGAGAGGCCTTCGGCTTTAGATAAAATGCGTGGACCCCTTCACGACTCTTCCTTCTGCTGGGGTCCTCCAGCGCTGCCACAGGCTGACCTGTTCTCAGACTTGCATGGGACGTGTGTTGCCTCCCTACATCTCTCCCTGAGATGTGAGCCTGGCTACATCAAGGCCAGAGCAATGAGAGGCAGTGGCCCTTGCCCCAGCTTTTCCCCAATGAGGAAGCACCATCATCACCAACACCATCTTGCCACGATAGCACTGGAGAGCCTGCAGGTGAAGGTGGGGATCCCCTAAATTCACAATTAAGTTCCTTTACCCCAGGGAAATGGGCACTGGAAACAGAAACAGGCTGTTATTGAGAAATCAGTTAACATATGGTCCCTGCATACTTCTGTTTGAGGGCCCCAATTAGCTCATACCTGGTTCACAGGCAAACTTTCCAACAAACGGGGCAGATCTCATACTGGGTGTGTATAAGAGCCCCTGTGGAGGCTGGGCACAGTGACTCACAACTGTAATCCCAGCACTTTGGGAGGCCAAGGCGGGAGGATCGCTTGAGCCCAGGAGATCCAGGCTGCAGTGAGCTAAGATCATGCCACCGCACTCCAGCCTGGGTGACAGACACCCTGTCCCAAAAAATAAAGAAGAACCCCTGTGGAGCTCATGAACAGGACCACCCAGAGGAGGGGACCAGGCACCTTTATTTTCATAGCCTCCCAGGCACTTGTTAGGCACACTAAAGTGAGAGACTCTTTGGGGTGGATAGAGCTGCCCAGAGGGTTTGGGCTGGGAGAGCGGTGGGGCAGGGGCCCTCCAAAGAGGCAACAGGCTCCTCAGAGTGAGACTGAGCTGTCTCTCCACAGAGGGCAGGGGAGGGAGGGTGGCCCTGGGCAGAGGGGCTGAAGCTGGAGAGGCAGTGGAGGCCGGAGGGCACAGGCTTTGCAGCTGAGCAAGGGGCCAGGGTCAGATCCTGAAGCTGCCGGGACAGGGGGCGCTGTGAGCAGGGACGGGAGGCCTTTCTGAGGCAGGAGAATCACTTGAACCCAGGAGGCGGAGGTTGCAGTGAGCTGAGATCATGCCACCACACTCCAGCCTGGGCAACAGAGCGAGACTCCATCTCAAAAAAAAAAAAAACAAAAAACAAAAAGCAGATACACACCTTCCCGTCCACCCTTTGTCCACTGAGATGAGCTGGGCCTGTGGTGGGAGGGGTGAGCACCTCCTGCCTCAACTTGCATTTCCTTCCCAGCAGGCCCGGGCTCTCCTGCCTCTGACTTCAAGTCCTTGGTATGTATGAAATTCCTGCCTCTCCTCTGGCCGCCCTGCCTGCCTCCCTGGCTGCAGTTACAGTTTTGTCCCTTGTTCCTACCCTTTTATGTCTGCCTTTCTCAGGCCTTCAGCCCAATGTGTCAAGATTAATTTGACACCAAATTGGCTTTCTCTGGAAATTCAAGGAAACTTCTAGGCACAAGAGCAAAATTCCTTTGGGGAAAATGCTCATGGCCCCTTCCTCAAGGCAGTCCTGGGGTTGGAGTCCTTGACCCGACCCAGGCCGGGATAGCACCCTGGAGGGGGAGGCCCTGTCTGGAGGGAAACAGCTCGCTCAGGGTCTTGCACCCGCCCGCCCCCCCTCCAACCCTGTGCCCTGCTCCTGACAGAGAGAGACAGGCCCTCCTCAAAGTATGACTAGGGCCCTTCTCACCCCCAGAGCTCACCTCTCTGTAAGGCTCTGCTCTGCTGGAAAAAAAGTATTCATTTACTTTTGGACTGGGGCGACAGATTGCAATTTGGGGCCATCATGGTTGGATGTTTATGTTCTCGGAGGAGCCTCTTTGGGGAAGGAAACTGGGTTTCTCTCACCTTCCTTATTTGAGACAAAATGTACTATTTCCTGCTCTTAATTCAGCATCTACAATTGTCCTGGGAATTGGGTGCAGTGCCATGGGGTCAGGACAGTAGTGTGATTCCAGACTCCAGAACAAAACAATAGGATGCTCTGTTTTCTCAAAATGCCTTGAGTCCTCAGGCCTGGCCCCCCAACCACTAGGCAGCGCCTATCCTTCCTCTGTGGTCTCACCCCTCTTCCCAGAGCATCTGCCCTCACAACCACCTCACATTCTGTCCAGAACCCCCAAGCACAAGGAGCCTGCCAAGCTGAGAAGTCATCACAGAACTCAGTTCTACTGGCATATCTGCCACCAGAATTCGCAGTAAAGAGGACAGGTTCTGGTTGGGTGCATGGCTCATGACTGTAATCCCAACACTTCGGGAGGCCAAGGTGAGAGGATCATTTGAGCCCAGTTCGAGACCAGCCTGCACAACATAGTAAGACTCCGTCTCTACAAAAAATTTTTTTAATTAGCCGGACGCGGTTGTGCACACCTTATAGTCCCAGCTACTCAGAAAGCTGAGGCAGAAGGGTTGCATGAGCCCCAGAGTTTGAGGCTGCAGTGAGCTATGATCACACCACTGCACTCCAGCCTGGGCAACAGAGTGAGATCCTGTCTCAAAAAAAAAAAAAAAAAAAATGAGAAAGAAGAAAGAAAGAAAGGGCCAGGCATGATGGCTCATGCCTGTAATCCCAACACTTTGGGAGGCTGAGGTGGGTGGATCACTTGAGGTCAGGAGTTCAAGACTAGCCTGACCAAAATGGTGAAACCCCATCTCTACTAAAACTACAAAAATTAGCTGGATGTGGTGGCAGGCTCCTGCAATCCCAGCTACTACGAGGCAGGAGAATGGCTTGAACCTGGGAGGTGGAGGTTGCAGTGAGCTGAGACTGCATCACTGCACTCCAGCCTGGGCGACAGAGCAAGGTTCCATCAAGAAAGAAAGAAAGAAGAAAGAGAGAGAGAGAAAGAAAAGAAAAGAAAGAGAGGAAGGAAAGGAGGAAGGGAGGGAAGTAGAGGGAGGGAGGGAGAGAGAGAGAAAGAAAAGAAAGAAGGGAGGGAGGGAGGGAGGGAGGAAGGAAGGAAGGAAGGAAGGCAGTCAGGCAGGCAGGAGGGCAGGCAGGCACGAAGGCCCGGCATGGTGGCTCACTCCTATAATCCTAGCAGTTTGGGAGGCCCAGGCAGGTGGATCACCTGAGATCAGGAGTTCGAGACCAGCCTGGCCAACATGGGGAAACCCCATCTCTACTAAAAATACAAAAAATTAGCTGGGCATGGTGGTGCACACCTGTAATCCGAGCTACTCAGGAGGCTGAGGCAGGAAAATCACTTGAACCTGGGAGGTGGAGCTTAAAGTGAGCCGAGATCGCGCCATTGCACTCCAGCCTGGGTGACACAGCGAGACTCCAAAAAAAAAAAAAGAAGAAAAGAAAGAGGGAGAAGAGGGTGAAAGAGAGAGAGAGAAAGCAAGAAAGGGAGGAAGAGAGAGAGAGAGAGAGATGGAAGGAAGGAAGGAGAGAGAGAAAGAAAAAGAAAAGAGATAATAGAGGGGCCAGGCGTGGTGGCTCATGCCTGTAATCCCAGCACTTTGGGAGGCTGAAATGGGCAGATCACCTGAGGTCAGGAGTTCGAGGCCAGCCTGACGAACATGGTGAAACCCCGTCTCTACTAAAAATACAAAAATTAGCTGGGCATGGTGGTGGGTGCCTGTAATTCCAGCTACTTGGGAGGCTGAGGCAGGAGAATCGCTTGAACCCAGGAGGTGGAGGTTGCAGTGAGCCCTGAGACCACACCATTGCACTCCAGCCTGGGTGACCGGAGCAAGACTCCATCTAAAAAAAAGAAGAAAAAAGAAGGCCAGGAGTGGTGGCTTATGACTGTAATCCCAGCATTTTGGGAGGCCAAGGCGAGTGGATCACGAGGTCAAGAGATCGAGACCATCCTGGCCAACATGGTGAAACCCTGTCTCTACTAAAAATACAAAAAAAAATTAGCTAGGCATGGTGGCGTGCACCTGTAGTCCCAGCTACTCGGGAGGCTGAGGCAGGAAAATCGCTTGAACCCAGGAGGCGGAGGTTGCAGTGAGCTGAGATCACGCCACTGCACTCCAGCCTGACAACACAACGAGACTCCATCTCAAAAAAAAAAAAAAAAGCCAGGTGCAGTGGCTCACACCTGTAATCCCAGCACTTTGGGAGGCCGAGGCAGGTGGATCACAAAGTCAAGAGATCAAGACCAGCCTGACCAACATGGAGAAACCCTGTCTCTACGAAAAATACAAAATTAGCTGGATGTAGTGGTGCAGGCCTGTAATCCCAACTACTCGGGAGGCTGAGGCAGGATAATCGCTTGAATCAGGGAGGCAGAGGTTGCAGTGAGCTGAGATCATGCCATCGCATTCCAGCCTGGGCAACAAGAGCAAAACTCCGTCTCAAAAAAAAAAACAGAAAGAAAGAAAAGAAAGGGCCGGCGCGGTGGCTCACGCCTATAATCCCAGCACTTTGGGGGCGGATCACCTGAGGTCAGGAGTTTGAGACCAGCCTGGCTAACATGGTGAAACCCCGTTTCTACTAAAAATACAAAAAATTAGCCAGGCGTGGTGGTGCACGCCTGTAATCCCAGCTACTCAGGAGGCTGAGGGAGGAGAATCACTTGAACTTGGGAGGCAGAGGTTGTAGTGAGCCGAGATTGCGCCACTGCACCCAGCTTGGGCAACAAGAGTGAAACTCTGTCTCAAAAAAAAAAAGGAAAAGAAATAAAAAGGAGAGAAAGAAAGAAAGAAGAAAGAAAAAAAGAAAGAAAGAAAGAGGAAAGAGGAGAGGAGAGAAGAAAGAAAAGAAAGGTCCTGTACAGATGGCAGCATCATTTTTTCCCCCCAATTCCTGGCACAGAGGCTGAGCCATTATTGTCAACCTACTGTGAAAAGACATTATGTCCTCTCTGTCACTGGCAAATCCTGACCAGAGTCTTGTTGGACTCTGAGAGCATCCCCAGCAAAGAACTCTGAGCATCACAGAGGAGCAGCATGAAGTCTTCCTTTAATGCAGTCTTGATCTACCTAGAACATCAGCTACAAAATAATTTTGCACAGCATCATTAACAATAGTGCTGCCTTCGTTTTGTATATGACTCCACGGCTTTCATACATATTCCATCAGTTGTATTTGGGGTTTTATGAAAACCTGTGAAGTTGGCCAGGCACAGTGGCTCACGCCTGTAATCCCAGCACTTTGGGAGGCTGACGCGGGTGGATCACCTGAGGCCAGGAGTTTGAGACTAGCCTGGCCAACATGGTGAAACCCCGTCTCTACTAAAAATACAAAAATTAGCTGGTGGTGGCACATATTTGGGAGGCTGAGGCGGGAGAATTGCTTGAACCTGGGAGGTGAGGTTGCAGTGAGCCGAGATCCTGCCATTGCACTCCAACCTGGGTGACAGAGCGAGACTCCATCTCAAAAAAAAAAAAAAAGAAAAGAAAAAAATATAGGAGTATATCTTTTTTTGTTGTTTTTGTTTTTTGTTTTGAGATGGAGTCTCGCTCTGTTGCCCAGGCTGGAGTATAGTGGCGTGATCTCGGCTCACTGCAACCTCCGCCTCCCAGGTTCAAGCAATTCTCTTGCCTCAGCCTCCCGAGTAGCTGGGACTATAGACGCCCTCCACCATGCCCAGCTAATTTTTGTATTTTTAGTAGAGACGAGGTTTCACTATGTTGGCCAGGCTGGTCCCGAACTCCTGACCTCGTGATCCACCCGCCTTGGCCTCCCAAAGTGCTGGAATTACAGGCGTGAGCCACCGCGCCTGACCGAGTATATCTTTTTTTAAAAAGAAAATAAATAAAGAAATAAAGTCTACATAGCGGTGACTGGGAGACCAGAATATCCCATTCATGTCTTGGTCCTCATCGTACCAAATGGATCACATCCTGTTTCTTCATCATTTCATCAGGTGCAAGGCAGTTGGGCCGTGATGGGGCAGGACAACAACCAGAAAATGCTGGAATGTGGCCAGAGCTGAGGCAGTGCTCACCCCACACACATTCATTAAATGCCTACTGTGTGCAGAGTGAGGTGGTGAATACAAAGGTAAACACAGCAAGGTGGTCTCACCCTCCAGTCCCTGGAAGAGCACAGGTCACCACTGGCTGCTCTCATAGCAGCTGCCTAGTATGGGCGGCTGGGTCAAGCCAAAGCGGAATGGTCAGAAGAACAGCATCAGTGAGACAAAACAGTGGAGACAGCATGACAGGACACGGACTCAACGGCTGGAAGCCAGCCTGGCGCGCAGCAATTGGGAATGGGGTGTCTGTTTTGGAACAAAGGAGTTGAGCAACCATGATTCGGAGAGGCAGAAAAGCAAACACCAGGCTTTCCGAAAATGGTTGCTATGACCACAAACCTAAAGACAGACAGCGGCATGTTCATTTCTGGGCCCCAACTGTACATATTATTGGTATTAGCATCAGCATTATCTTGGAATAGGGACAACGTCTTATATGAGGCACTCATTCAAAATGTTATTTAATTTATAAAACTTCCTTATGCTACTGCCAGGGGAAAAAATTATTAAGTAAATTCAGCTAAATTTCTGGAAATTTTATTTGCATACAATGTATACAAATAACAGCGCCTAATTTAGAATCCTGGCTCTCTCACTTTCTAGCTGAGAGATTAGAGACAAATTAGTGGATTTGTCTTTGTGTCTTTGTTTGCAAATCTGTAAATGGTGTAACAGTCTCCACCTCACAGGGTTACAATGAGGACAGAGTGAGGTAATGTGTGTAAAGCTCTTCTAACAGCCCGGTCAGGGGCACAAAGTAAGTGCTATATACATGTTAGCTATATTGTTATTATTAAATCAGTATGTTGAGCTCAAAGTCAGACCAATGTCAGCCTGTCCCCTCTTTTTTTCCTTATCTGTCCAATCTTTAGAGATAATTTTGGATGAACATCTACTTTTCTTTTTTCTGAGATGGAGTCTAGCCCTGTCACCCAGGCTGGAGTGCAATGACACGATCTCGGCTCACTGCAACCTCCGCCTCCCGGGTTCAAGCAATTCTCCTGCCTCAGCCTCCCGAGTAGCTGGGATTACAGACGCCTGCCACCACGCCTGGCTAATTTTTGTATTTTTAGTAGAGACGGGGTTTCACCATGTTGGCCAGACTGGTCTCAAACTTCTGTCCTCAGCGATCTGCCCACTTTGGCCTCCCAAAGTGCTGGGATTACAGGCTGGATGAACATCTACTTATTACATAATCTTTTAAAAAACTTCTCTTTTTTTTTTTTTTTTGAGACGGAGTTTCACTCTTGTTGCCCAGGCTGGAGAGCAATGGTGCAATCTGAGCTCACCGCAACCTCCGCCTCCCAGATTCAAGTGATTCTCCTGCCTCAGCCTCCCAAGTAGCTGGGATTACAGACATGCGCCACCACGCCTGGCTACTTTTCTATTTTTAGTAGAGACAGGGTTGGTCAGGCTGGTCTTGGACTCCCAACCTCAGGTAATCCGCCCACCTCAGCCTCCCAAAGTGCTGGGATTACAGGTGTGAGCCACAGTGCCCGGCCTTAAAAACTTCTTTTTAAAAATTATTTATGTATTTGTTTATTTTTGAGACAGGGTCTTGCTATGTTGCCCAGGCTGGTGTCAAATTCCTGGGCTTAAGCAATCTACTCACCTCAGCCTCCCAAAGTGCTGGGATTACAGGTGTGAGACACCGCACCCAGCCTAAAAACTTTCTATCCTGGAGACAGTGTCCACAAACTTAATCTGGTATTTCACAAGTTGCTGAGGCATAGGAAACTCTTTTCTTTCTACAATATTTTCAGACCACCAAGCCATGAGAGGTGACAGCAGTAGCAAATCTCATGAGCTCTTCGGTCAGCAGCCATTTCTTAGTGGAAAGGACTGTATCTGACCTTCAGTTCTCAGCAGTTACAAATGTCAAAGGCAGACCTTTTCTCTCCTCCCAGGCTCCCCTCCCACACTCCTGTCCTGCAGCTTCCCTCCCTGTAGATAAGTGAATGCTGATGGGGTGTGACTGGGCCAGGACTGAAGGGTCCCTGGCCTAAAATATCTTCCTCTGCCCAGAAGGCTGGGCTTCTCATCATCTATATCATACTCTGAGGTCTGGGGAAAGGGGCTTCCCCTTCAAAGCTAGCACTATAAATATGTCTCCAGGTTGTCACCAGGAGTCCCTAGATAAACCACCCCTCTGGGAGGGGCATTAACCTTTTATCTTCTCAACCCATGTAGGAACTCAGGACTCAGATGGAGGATGAGGAGAGGCACCTCCCAGAGGCGCAGGTCGATCTGACCCGCTTCATGTTTCGTGGTGTACTTCGTGTTTTCAAGTTGTTGTTGTTGTTTCAGTGACTTATCAAAAAAACAAAACTCTAATATAAAATAGGAAAAAGTATAGATGATACAAAGTAGCACAAATAGTCCTTTATTCTGAAAGAACTTAGTGATTTACCGAGAAAAAAATATGCATGTTAAATTTCAAATAATGATACAATTCTTTTTCTCCTTTCTTTTTTCTTCTTTTTTTTTTTTTTTTAGATATGAGGTCTTGCCATGTTGCCCAGGCTGGACTTGAACTCTTGGCCTCAAGTGATCCTCCCACTTCAGCCTCCCAAATCACCAGGACTACAGGTGCCTGCAATTGTACCCAGCTCGGGACACAATTCTTACATTTTCTTTTCTTTTCTTTATTTTTTTGAGGCAGAGTCTTGCTCTGTCACCTAAGCTGGAGTGCAGTGGCATGATCTCAGCTCAATGCAACCTCCGCCTGCCAGGTTCAAGCAATTCTCCCTGTCTCAGCCTCCTGAGTAGCTGGGATTACAAGCGCCCACCACCACACCCGGCTAATTTTTGTATTTTTAGTAGAGATGGGGTTTTGCCATGTTGGCTAGGCTGGTCTTGAACTCCTGACCTCAGATGATCCGCCCGCCTTGGCCTCCCAAGTTGCTGGGATTGCAGGCATGAGCCACCGCGCCCGGCCCAATTCCTACATTTTGAAAGCATTTTATGTTTTCATATCCATCATCTTCTTAGAGATAACATCTCCTTCAGCTGAGCCCAGTATTAACCTTCCCATGACCCCATTACCTGCCGTGTCTGTGCCTGATCAGACCCAACTCCTTGAGGCCAGAGACTTCTTGCTGCTTCTTCAACACCAAGTGCAAAAGGCGCCCAAAAAATGACAGGTGGGGAACCAAAGACCTCTGATATTTTGTGAGGATGCAGGACAATGTTGTTAGAGCTTCTATTTTTGTGTTTTAGTTTTTCAAGAGAAATTTTAAAATATCCAGGTTTTAAAATACGTATTGACAAGTTATTTAAAAAAAAAAAAAAATGTGCCTTTAGGTTGGGCCCAGTGGCTCACACATGTAATCCCGGCATTTTAGGAGCCCAAGGAAGGAGGATTTCTTGAGCCCAGGAGTTTGAAACTAGCCTGTCTTAAAAACAAAAAACAAACAAACAAAAACCTTTAAAACACTGAGTAGACCCAACAAAATACAACGCGTCAGTAAATAGAAAGTAAAAATATAGGCCGGGCGCAGTGGCTCATGTCTGTAATCCCAGCACTTTGGGAGGCTGAGGCGGACGGATCATGAGGTCAGGAGTTCGAGACCAGCCTGGCCAACATGGTGAAACCCCCCCATCTCTACTAAAGATACAAAAAATTAGCCAGGCGTGGTGGCTCGTGCCTGCAATCCCACCTACTCAGGAGGCTGAGGCAGGAGAATGGCTTGAACCCAGGAGGCAGAGGTTGCAGTGAGCTGAGATGGCGCAATTGCACTCCAGCCTGGGTGACAGGACAAGACTCCTTCTCAAAAAAAAAAAAGTAAAATATAAAAATAGCAGTGACCATTTATTATCTACTCTATGCCAGCCATTTTACATATTTTATTTATTTATGTGTTTATTTTTTGAGACGAGGTCTCTCTCTGTCGCAGGGGCTGGAGTGCAGTGGCACGATCATAGTTCACTGCAGCCTCAAACTCCTGGGCTCAAGCAATCCTCCCCGCTCAGCCTCCTGAGTAGCTAGGACTACAGGCTTTCACCACCATGCCCATCTTACATATATTATTTATTTATAATAAATAATAGCCAGGCGCGGTGGCTCACGCCTATAATCCCAGAACTTTGGGAGGCCGAGGCAGGAGGATCACTTGAGGTCGGGAGTTCGAGACTAGCCTGACTAACATGGAGAAACCCCGTCTCTACTAAAAAATATAAAATAAGCCAGGCATGGTGGCGCATGCCTCTAATCCCAGCTACTTGGGAGGCTGAGGCAGGAGAATCACTTGAACCTGGGAGGCGGAGGTTGCAGTGAGCCGAGATCGCGCCACTGCACTCCAGCCTGGGCAACAAGAGTGAAACTCCATCTCAAAAAAAAAAAAAGAAAAAAAAAAAGATAAAACTAATAGATGGATTGCTCTTGTGGTTAAAAAAATTCACAAAAATAACATTACATAGCTGGGTGCGGTGGCTCACGCCTGTAATCCCAGCACTTTGGGAGGCCGAGGCGGACGGATCACGAGGTCAGGAGCTCGAGACCATTCTGGCTAACACGATGAAACCCCGTCTCTACTAAAAATACAAAAAATTAGCCGGGCGTGGTGGCAGACGCCTGTAGTCCCAGCTACTCAGGAGGCTAGAGCAGGAGAATGGCGTGAACCTGGGAGGCGGAGCTTGCAGTGAGCCAAGATAGCACCACTGCACTCCAGCCTGGACGACAGAGTGAGACTCCGTCTCAAAAAAAAAAAAAAAAAATAATAATAATAATAATAATAAACATAACGCAGAGTAAAAAGCAAAAGCCTTTTTCAGTCCTCCCCCAACCCTGCATCCCTCCCCAGATGTCACCAATACTACTGAGTTTGGGGTGCATTCTTCCATGTATAAATGGGTAAAGAGACATATCCAAGCCCATCATATATATTAGATTAGTCCCATTTTGCAGATGAGCAAACTGCACCACACAGGGGTGGAAGTATTCGTCGAAGACCACATAGCTGGCAAGAGCTGGAGCTGAGATTCAAATCCAGATCAGTCTGACTCAGAAGTCAGCACGCTGTCCTTTCGCTGAGTCCCGAGTGTAAAACCTTACTGAGGAAAAAAACCGAAGCTCATAGAAGTCCCAGCAATCTGAACCACCACTGCCCAACACGGGAGAGGCAGGAGTGACTGAGTTTGCAGGGGAGGCTGCGTGGAGGGGAGAGCCTGGACCCACGCGGATCGGGGGCCGCGGGTACCTCCGTCCAGGGCGCTTCCCTCCCGGACCAGCGGCTCTCCCAGGCCGCCTCGCTCCAGGCGCCCCTGGAGGCTGCCCCGCCTGTGCCGCGCCGCGCCGTGTTCGCACCGCTCACCCGAGCCGCTCGGAGGCCCGGGTTGCTTAAGTCCCTAGTCTCAGCCGGGCACGAGGACAGCGCCCGGGAGCGACTGCAGCCTCCGACCCCGGCTGGGCCAGCCCGGGCTGCTTAAGTCCCTAGTCTCGGCCGGGCACGAGGACAGCGCCCGGGAGCGACTGCAGCCTCCGACCCCGGCTGGGCCAGCCCGGGCTTCAGCTCACGTAGCCGTCGGGGGGCGCCCGGCGCGCAGCCCGGGGTGGGTGGTCCTGGCGAGTGGGGCTGCGAGGCAGACCGGCCCCACCCCGGGGCAGCCGAGGGGCGCGGGCTGGGGCGCGTGGCGGGCGGGGCTGGGCGGGGGCGGGCGCGAGGGCGGAGTCGCGGCCGAGGCGGCCGTGACCGGAGCGCGGCTCAGGGGCCCCAGTGGCCGCCGCGGAGCGAGGTTGCCTGGAGAGAGCGCCTGGGCGCAGAAGGGTTAACGGGCCACCGGGGGCTCGCAGAGCAGGTAGAGACCTCCCCGGGACCCCGGCCCCGGCCGCCCCTCTCCCGGGTCCCGTTAGACCGACCGCCCCGCGCGCCCGCGTCGTCCCCTCTCCCTGCGCTGTGCGGTCGCGACCCCGCCACGACCCTGGACCCAGCTCCGGTGGCCTCGGACAATCTTCCAGCCCCTGGGGTCGAATTCCTGGGGAGGGAGTCTGATCCCGTGGAACTCTGGCCCCATCACCCGGGCGGGGAGTGAACCAAAATTCCTCCTAAGTCACATAGTAAAGTTGGAAAACAGACCCACGACCTCCCCGCGCGGCCGGCGCCTCCTGCCCTCTCTCTAGGAGGGTGCTCTCGGACGGTGTGCCCCCCACTGCACTCCTGAACTTGGAGGACAGGGTCGCCGCGAGGGACGCAGGTGGGTGCCCTTGATCCAGCACAGCCCGATGGCAGAAGAGGTTGACAAAAAAGAAAGACACCTGTTGGGGTGGCCTGCCAGACCCAGGAGTGGAGGGCTCTGTGAGGGCCCGGGAATTCGGACTCAGGACAGGGACTCTCCATGGCTAGGCCCAGAAACACAGGGTCCAACCACTCTCCAGCAGGGAGACCTGGGGGTGAAGGGGTGAGCCCTGCGCAGGTCTCTGTTCCTTGGTCTTCACTGGGCAGTGTGGAGAGGTGTGGCCAGGAGGAGCCCGCGTTTGTCCAGACCAGGGTCTACTCTGGCACCAGAGTGACCACCTCTGACCTCTCCTTTCCTCGTCCTGGGCCGGGAACGACACCAAATGAGGGACATGGAAAGGGGTGAGAAGCATAAATGTGCGTGTGTTTCTGCAGAGGAGGGGGCATGGGCCCCTGCCGGGCTGCGCAGGGGAGGGTGGGGTGGGACTTTTCCAGAGAGGGAGCCAGGCCTGGCCCGGGCCCCGGGAGCTCACGTCACCCCCACCCCTCACTTCTCCAGGGGACTGCCAAAGCCAAACCCAGCTCGGGACGGGATTATGTGTACTGGGTAGACCCGTGGAGAGGGGCGGCGAGAAGAGATCTCGGTGGCAGAGAGAAGCAGAGGCAGAGAGGGCATGAAGAGGGGTCGGCATCAGAGAAGGGGCAGGCAGTGACTATCACCCCATTTCTTCTTCCCTCAGCTGGAGTAACAAGAGTCAGGCAGAGCCTGAAGACTTGGGTGGAACATGGGCCCTTCTCTGGAGATCCTGGCCTCCTCCGTTCAGTCAGGGTGGAGTTGCTGACCTTAGTGGCTGGCCCAGCCAGGGGAAGGAGTGGCCATCGGCAACCCCCACCCCAACCCCAATCGCTGAGGCGCCCGCTCTGGCTCAGCCACTCTGACCCCTCCCTCAAATTCCGAACCCTAGGTCTCAGGGAGGGCAGTGGGGCTGGGTGTCTGCCCCCAGGCACATTCCTACCCTTCTCTTGGTCATTTTCTGCCCCAGAGCTGGCCCACCTCAGCAATGCGAGGGCTCCCTGGATTCCTCTCCCGGGTGCCTTTCAGATCCAACAGAAACAGATTTTTTTTTTCCTGGAAAGCAGAACTAAGAGTGGGATGAGGAGCAGGGGTGGGAAGGACTCAAAGTGAGAAGAAGGGGGCAAAGAGAGTCAGGCTTGGTGGCTGGGGTGGCTTCCAAGCCTCACTTCTCCAGTGTTCAAAGCTGAACTTCAGATGGACTTCCCGGCTCTTCAGAATGAGAGGCCTGTGGCTGGGGCATGAGGCAGCCCCGGCTGCACCTCTCCTTCCCGCTTCCCCAGCTGGTAGAGATGCACAGGAAACAAGCCCTCACTGAACCAACTCCGGATGCTGGCACCCAGAGTGGGTGTTACATTGCCGGCTTCTTCTCTAGAGATTAAACCGTCAACCCATTTAGCTTATCCCTTGGCCAAAAAGTGTCTGAGATGTGCCTGGATGTTCCCTAAAGAGCTTATCTAAGAAGGGAAGAGAAAGCCGGGAGGCAAGTAGGACAGAGAGATGACTGGGGAAGGTCTTGTGTCTGGAAGACCCAAGGAAGGGGCTTCTGGTGGGTCCTCAGAGAGAGTGTCTGGCGCATCCTCAGTGGAGCCTTCCTCCTCTACTTTCTAGGCACCTCTGGGAGGGCAGGAGTGGGAGCAGATGACAACCATTTTAGAAGGAGCCCTCTGGCTGGGTGCGGTGGCTCACACCTGTCATCCCAGCACTTTGGGAGGCCAAGGCAGGAGAAGTGCTTGAGGCCTGGAGTTCGAGACCAGCCTGTGCAATTTAGCTGGATCCCATCTCCACCAAAAAATACCAAAATTAGCTGGGTGTGGTGGTGCACGCATGTAGTCCCACCTACTCAGGAGGCTGAGGAAGAAGGAGAGCCTGTGAGTTTGAGGCTGCAATGAGCTTTGGTGGCACCACTGCCCTCCAGCCTGGATGACAGAGTGAGATCTCCATCTCAAAAAAAAAAAAAAAAAAAAGCCTTTTGTCTGTGCCTGAGCCAGCCTAGAAACAGTCCCTAGGTAGGATTTGGGGAGGAGCTAAGAAGCCCCTACAGGGCCCAGAGGTGGGGACTGAGCCTTAGTTGGAAGGCTGAGGTCAGCCCCTGACCATGTAGCCTCTACAGATGGACAAGGCAGTGATCCTCCCTGCTCCCACCCTGAGGATCCTAAAGGGATGGGCCAGTTTCACCCCCTCCTCCATATTCTCTGAGCTGTCCTCCCAGCCCCAAGCTCTCTGGACACTGGAGAGGTAACCACCAGGCTTCTGTCCCTGCAGAGAGCACCCTCCACGCCCAGATGCCTGCGTAGTTTTTGTGACCAGTCCGCTCCTGCCTTCCCCTGGGGCAGTAGAGGGGGAGCGATGGAGAGCTGGACTGGCAGGTGAGAGAAGGGGCCACGGGTTGGGGGGGAGGAAAAGGGGAGGTGCTGGGATGGCTCTGTGTCTGGAAGTGAGGGAAAGGGGACCACTGGGAGGGGCAGGGGAAGTGATGAGTAACTTCTGCTTTCTGAGAAGTTGGTAGTCAGGATATGGGAGCTGGCTGGGGGCGGAGGGCAGTGTTGCAACACCCCCTCTGGCTCCAGTCTGACGTCCCTCCCCTGGCCTTTGGTTTGCAGGCCCTGGCTGTATCTGCTGCTGCTTCTGTCCCTCCCTCAGCTCTGCTTGGATCAGGAGGTGAGTTCTGGACAAGTGAGCAGCTGCAGCCTGCCTGCCACCCTTTCATCTCCCCCTAGGCTCCCACCCCATCTCTCCAGGCCACGCCTCCATTCCCCACAGCCCACCCACCTCCCCTGCCAACTCCCCAGTTCCTTGCCTCATAACACCAAGAGGCCGAGGTGTAGTTCTCCCTCTGCTGCTGAATGTGACCTTGGACTGGTAGCGACTCCGTGAGCCTCAGTGTTGGTCTACATGGACACTCTGGACAGTTCCCTCTAATCCTTCCAATTCTGTCTGACCTTTTTCTCTATATAGGTGTTGTCCGGACACTCTCTTCAGACACCTACAGAAGAGGGCCAGGGCCCCGAAGGTGTCTGGGGACCTTGGGTCCAGTGGGCCTCTTGCTCCCAGCCCTGCGGGGTGGGGGTGCAGCGCAGGAGCCGGACATGTCAGCTCCCTACAGTGCAGCTCCGCCCGAGTCTGCTCCTCCCTCCCCGGCCCCCAAGACATCCAGAAGCCCTCCTCCCCCGGGGCCAGGGTCCCAGACCCCAGACTTCTCCAGAAACCCTCCCCTTGTACAGGACACAGTCTCGGGGAAGGGGTGGCCCACTTCGAGGTCCCGCTTCCCACCTAGGGAGAGAGGAGACCCAGGAGATTCGAGCGGCCAGGAGGTGAGAGGCCTGGGTGTAAGAGGTAGGCCTTGGGCAAGGTGGGGGCTTAGCATGAAGGAAAGGGGAGCACGGGTGGCTTCAGAGGGCTTGTCTTTGGTGCCAGGAAGTAAACTGGGGAAACAGGGTCAGAGGTGGTCAGAGCTGTGCCCCCACATCTGAAACACCTTCTCAGGTCCCGGCTTCGAGACCCCATCAAGCCAGGAATGTTCGGTTATGGGAGAGTGCCCTTTGCATTGCCACTGCACCGGAACCGCAGGCACCCTCGGAGGCCACCCAGATCTGAGCTGTCCCTGATCTCTTCTAGAGGGGAAGAGCCTATTCCATCCCCTACTCCAAGAGCAGAGCCATTCTCCGCAAACGGCAGCCCCCAAACTGAGCTCCCTCCCACAGAACTGTCTGTCCACACCCCATCCCCCCCAGCAGAACCTCTAAGCCCTGAAACTGCTCAGACAGAGGTGGCCCCCAGAACCAGGCCTGCCCCCCTACGGCATCACCCCAGAGCCCAGGCCTCTGGCACAGAGCCCCCCTCACCCACGCACTCCTTAGGAGAAGGTGGCTTCTTCCGTGCATCCCCTCAGCCACGAAGGCCAAGTTCCCAGGGTTGGGCCAGTCCCCAGGTAGCAGGGAGACGCCCTGATCCTTTTCCTTCGGTCCCTCGGGGCCGAGGCCAGCAGGGCCAGGGGCCTTGGGGAACTGGGGGGACTCCTCACTGGCCCCGCCTGGAGCCTGACCCTCAGCACCTGGGCGCCTGGCTGCCCCTGCTGAGCAACGGCCCCCATGCCAGCTCCCTCTGGAGCCTCTTTGCTCCCAGTAGCCCTATCCCAAGATGTGCTGGGGAGAGTGAACAGCTAAGAGCCTGCAGCCAAGCGGTGAGTCTCCTCGGGCCTCCCCTCCCAACCCCGACCTCCAGTGTGGCTTCCCTGCCCTGAAGCTGGGTCCTCAGCTTCCGCTTGGCAGCTGAGGGAGAAGGGCCTAGGCATCTGACCACCTCAGGGCAGGGGTCTTGGAGCTCTTCCGCTGACCTGAGCCTCCCACCTGCTCCCCAGGTTCAGCCCTGACCCTACCCTCATTTTGCTCCCCAGCTCTGACTCCTTTGTACCCCTCACCGCAGCCCTGCCCCCCTGAGCAGCCAGACCCCCGGGCCCTGCAGTGCGCAGCCTTTAACTCCCAGGAATTCATGGGCCAGCTGTATCAGTGGGAGCCCTTCACTGAAGGTGAGGTTTCTTGCTCACCCCTGGGCAGTGGTGGCTTGGAATTGGGGATGAAGGGGAGAGGAGATACCTGCTTACTCCCAGCCCTGAATGACTTCCAGCCCCTCTGCTTCCCCTGCGCCATGCCTTCTTTCTTCTCCCTGGGGCTGGGTCAGGAGACAGCACAGGTGGTGAGTGGTCTGCAGAAGGGTCGGGGTGGGAGGAGGAGGTGTGGGAGACACGCTTTGTCCGGACTCCCCTGGGAAGGCCATCACTGGGGGTCAGGAGGCTGTGACACAAGAGGGCCATGGTGGGAGAGATCCTGTCCAGCCGTGACAGCCAGGTGGGGGTGTGCCACGCATCCTGGGCACTATCGTATCGGTTGCTCCCAGGTTACCATCCGCTTCATTTTAGGCCTGTGTTAACTTGACACCAGGGTAAGCACTCAAGAGCTCTGAACACACAGAATCATGGGCATCAGGGATTGCTCCTCTCTCAGTTGAGTCCCCTTGATGGTCTCGGTGACCTCAACTGACCTGACCACCTTTTTTTTTTTTTTTTTCTGAGACAGAGTCTCACTCTGTCGCCCAGGCTGGAGTACAGTGGCACGATCTCAGCTCACTGCAACCTCTGCTTCCTGGGTTCAAGCGATTCTCCTGCCTCAGCCTCCCGAGTAGCTGGGACTACAGGCATGTGCCACCACGCCTGGTTAATTTTTGTATCTGTAGTGGAGACGGGGTTTCACCATGTTGGCCAGGCTGGTCTTGAACTCCTGACCTAATGATGCACCCACCTCGGCCTCCCAGAGTGCTGGGATTACAGGCATGAGCCACTGCGCCCGGCCCTGACCACCTCAGCTTATGCTGTTGTCACATTTCCTTCATCCACAGTGACCTGGGCAACCTCAAGGTGCCCCCTCTGGGGCCTCTCTCAGCTAACCTCCCACCAGGGAGCCCACTAACCACCCTTCTACCCTGTCCCTTAGTCCAGGGCTCCCAGCGCTGTGAACTGAACTGCCGGCCCCGTGGCTTCCGCTTCTATGTCCGTCACACCGAAAAGGTCCAGGATGGGACCCTGTGTCAGCCTGGAGCCCCTGACATCTGTGTGGCTGGACGCTGTCTGGTGAGGGAAGACAGTGTGTGTGTGTGTGTGCACACACATGCATATGCACACAGACACACACATGCCCCCATATGCATACACATGTACACACACACATATGTATGAACAGATGCACACATGCAAGCACATACACACACGCATATGCACACAGACACATGCACACACACACATGCACACACACGCATATGCACACACATGCACACACACATGCACAGACACATGCATGCACATGTGCACACGTGCACGAACACATGCACACACATGTATGCAGACACACATGCACACACATGTAGACACGCATGCATGAACACATGCACACATGCACACACACGTATTTGCACAGTCTCAATTCAACAACAAAACACCATACTGAGATCACCGAGGGAGAATTCTCACCTGCCAAGCTGCGCTGAGCAGAGCCTGAAGGATCTGATTGGGCGCCTGTCCGTGTCCCTGGGTCTGGCTGGGGATGGTGGGGCTGTTTTTGTGCTCTCACTTGTGGCACAAAAAGCAGGGTAGTGAGCTGAGGCTCCCGAGGGGACCGGGGTGGGGTTGAGGTGGTGTCTGGCGTTCTGTGGCCGCTGCCTCACCTCACTCTCTCCAGAGCCCCGGCTGTGATGGGATCCTTGGCTCTGGCAGGCGTCCTGATGGCTGTGGAGTCTGTGGGGGTGATGATTCTACCTGTCGCCTTGTTTCGGGGAACCTCACTGACCGAGGCGGCCCCCTGGGCTATCAGAAGATCTTGTGGATTCCAGCGGGAGCCTCGCGGCTCCAGATTGCCCAGCTCCGGCCTAGCTCCAACTACCTGGGTGAGCACCCAGCTGCCTCCCCTTCCACTTCCGTCTCTGTTCGGCCCTCCATACCCCCACTCAGAGCAGTGAGCAAGCCAAACAGGGGGAAGTCCAGGGCCTAGCCCCTCCCCTCGTGGAAGGAGTGAGGAAGCTGAGAGGGCTTGGGGGGATCTTAGGTTCTGGTGGGAGCTTCTATAGGCTAAGGACACGGTGTGGGAGGAGGAAGGTATTATCACCCTGGAATTTCCCGATCTCTCACCTCTGACCCGCAGCACTTCGTGGCCCTGGGGGCCGGTCCATCATCAATGGGAACTGGGCTGTGGATCCCCCTGGGTCCTACAGGGCCGGCGGGACCGTCTTTCGATATAACCGTCCTCCCAGGGAGGAGGGCAAAGGGGAGAGTCTGTCGGCTGAAGGCCCCACCACCCAGCCTGTGGATGTCTATGTGAGCCTGGGGCCAGGGGCAGCTGAATGCTGGGGAGGGAGGCTGTTCCCTCTAAGGGCAGAGCTGTGGTTGTCAAGATGGGAGAGAGAGCTGGTGGCATCCTCTTCCGGCCACCCCCACATATTCATTATCTTCTCTTCTCCCCAGATGATCTTTCAGGAGGAAAACCCAGGCGTTTTTTATCAGTATGTCATCTCTTCACCTCCTCCAATCCTTGAGAACCCCACCCCAGAGCCCCCTGTCCCCCAGCTTCAGCCGGGTAAGACTCTGACCCCTGCATTTGGAAGGAGGAGGGAGAGGCTGCAGGGCTGGCTCGGGGCAGTGGGGTGGCATCTGATTCACCTGCTCCCCTGCACAGAGATTCTGAGGGTGGAGCCCCCACTTGCTCCGGCACCCCGCCCAGCCCGGACCCCAGGCACCCTCCAGCGTCAGGTGCGGATCCCCCAGATGCCCGCCCCGCCCCATCCCAGGACACCCCTGGGGTCTCCAGCTGCGTACTGGAAACGAGTGGGACACTCTGCATGCTCAGCGTCCTGCGGGAAAGGTGAGACATCGCAGTGCGTTCCCCGCATCTCGGTCCAAACCCCCCAACTGACACTCCCGCATCCCGGATTGTGGGGCCACGCCCGACCCTGCGTCTGGGACACCACTGAGCTCGGGCTCTAGCCTCCTGCCTCCCTGGCTGCCTTCTCACCCACTCAGGTGTCTGGCGCCCCATTTTCCTCTGCATCTCCCGTGAGTCGGGAGAGGAACTGGATGAACGCAGCTGTGCCGCGGGTGCCAGGCCCCCAGCCTCCCCTGAACCCTGCCACGGCACCCCATGCCCCCCATAGTGAGTATGGGGGAGCCCACGGGGAGGGTTAGGGTACTGGAAACACAGCAGTTGCCCCCAGAATCTTACCTGAACTCTGCACTCAACGCAACATCTCCTGGCTGCAGAGAGACAACATTAGATTAGAAAGGCAGACATTCGGTAGGCAGCAAGAAAGCCATGGCAGGCTGAGCCCCCCAGGAACCCAGACTCCAAACGCCAAACGTGCCCACTCTCCTCTGAGGCCCCCACGTCCAGTGTGTCTTCCATCTCCGCTGCCACGGCAGCCCCACACATCTCATCTATGTCTCCGCCTCTTCCCTGCCCTGCTGGTGCCTGCAGCTGGGAGGCTGGCGAGTGGACATCCTGCAGCCGCTCCTGTGGCCCCGGCACCCAGCACCGCCAGCTGCAGTGCCGGCAGGAATTTGGGGGGGGTGGCTCCTCGGTGCCCCCAGAGCGCTGTGGACATCTCCCCCGGCCCAACATCACCCAGTCTTGCCAGCTGCGCCTCTGTGGCCATTGGGAAGTTGGCTCTCCTTGGAGCCAGGTGAGTTTGCCCAGGCAAGGAGGTGCTGGGGAGGGGAATGGGCACAGGTGAACAACAGCAGTGGTTTTTCAACTTCTTTTTCATCAGCAGAAACTATTTACAAACAGGGTTTCATATGGACCCCCAATATAGAAGTCAGATAAGGGACTGAACCAGGGACTGGGGGCCCAGGGCCCTAGGGCTCAGCCTCCTCCTCAGCCCACGAAGCCATGTGACTGCTGGGCTGGGGATCGAAGGCAGAGCCTGGTTCTGAAGCCTAGAGCTGGAAGCTGGCTGAGAAGGTCTGGGAAGCCCAGCTCCCTGGATTCCCCTCGCCCCCTCAGTGCTCCGTGCGGTGCGGCCGGGGCCAGAGAAGCCGGCAGGTTCGCTGTGTTGGGAACAATGGTGATGAAGTGAGCGAGCAGGAGTGTGCGTCAGGCCCCCCGCAGCCCCCCAGCAGAGAGGCCTGTGACATGGGGCCCTGTACTACCGCCTGGTTCCACAGCGACTGGAGCTCCAAGGTGAGCCCGGAACCCCCAGCCATGTCCTGCATCCTGGGTAACCATGCCCAGGACACCTCAGCCTTTCCAGCACAGCTCAATAAACTTGTATTGATCAAGCACCTGCTATATGCCTGACCCTGGGAACTCAGAGATAAGTGAGAACAAATTCCATGAGGGGCCCGGCTAGGATTCCTCGTCCAGGCCTGGTACCCGGGGACATTCCCACCCACCCAGGATTCGGACCCAGGATGCATCCCTCCCTGACCCCCTACTGTCCCTTGTGCCAGTCACCAGCAGGCCCCTCACACAGGCCGCTCTCCTCCTCCGCAGTGCTCAGCCGAGTGTGGGACGGGAATCCAGCGGCGCTCTGTGGTCTGCCTTGGGAGTGGGGCAGCCCTCGGGCCAGGCCAGGGGGAAGCAGGAGCAGGAACTGGGCAGAGCTGTCCAACAGGAAGCCGGCCCCCTGACATGCGCGCCTGCAGCCTGGGGCCCTGTGAGAGAACTTGGCGCTGGTACGCAGGGCCCTGGGGTGAGGTAAGCTGAGCGCCTGCTGAGAGCAGGAAGGGGGTGCCAGTCCCAGTGGGATTCCTTGTGGGCACTTGGGGTGCTCTCTGTCCTCCCCTCCCTTCATCACCCTGCCCTCCCCCTACACTAGTGCTCCTCCGAATGTGGCTCTGGCACACAGCGTAGAGACATCATCTGTGTATCCAAACTGGGGACGGAGTTCAATGTGACTTCTCCAAGCAACTGTTCTCACCTCCCCAGGCCCCCCGCCCTGCAGCCCTGTCAAGGGCAGGCCTGCCAGGATCGATGGTTTTCCACGCCCTGGAGCCCAGTGAGTGCCTGGCTGCGCTGTCCTGTCCTGCTCAGCCTGGGCCCCTAGGGGAGGGGAGCTCCTCTCGCTGTACCCCCTCCAGGTCTCTCTGTGCCCCAGAATAAGCCCAGCCAAGCGTTACCACTGTCCTACTTCTTATAGACTTGGAGGAAAGATGGGCCCTCTCCATTTGGGATTTCACAATGTCCTTGGAGGGTCCCCACCACCACCTTTTGGGGAGACAGGTGGCAGCCAGGGGTTAAGGAGAATCCCGGGCCTGGCAAAGGTCTGATATGATGGCTGGGGTCGCCCCAGTGTTCTCGCTCCTGCCAAGGGGGAACGCAGACACGGGAGGTCCAGTGCCTGAGCACCAACCAGACCCTCAGCACCCGATGCCCTCCTCAACTGCGGCCCTCCAGGAAGCGCCCCTGTAACAGCCAACCCTGCAGCCAGCGCCCTGGTAAAGAGCCCCCTCTCCCCAATCCCCAATACAGTGGATTAGCTGAAGTATGGGAGGAGATGAGAAAGGACCAGTGGGAATGGGCAGCACACCCATTCCCGGACGGGTGGGTCCTGGTGACTCTCTTGTGCCCACTGGTCTCCTCTGTCCCCAGATGATCAATGCAAGGACAGCTCTCCACATTGCCCCCTGGTGGTACAGGCCCGGCTCTGCGTCTACCCCTACTACACAGCCACCTGTTGCCGCTCTTGCGCACATGTCCTGGAGCGGTCTCCCCAGGATCCCTCCTGAAAGGGGTCCGGGGCACCTTCACGGTTTTCTGTGCCACCATCGGTCACCCATTGATCGGCCCACTCTGAACCCCCTGGCTCTCCAGCCTGTCCCAGTCTCAGCAGGGATGTCCTCCAGGTGACAGAGGGTGGCAAGGTGACTGACAGAAAGTGACTTTCAGGGCTGTGGTCAGGCCCATGTGGTGGTGTGATGGGTGTGTGCACATATGCCTCAGGTGTGCTTTTGGGACTGCATGGATATGTGTGTGCTCAAACGTGTATCACTTTTCAAAAAGAGGTTACACAGACTGAGAAGGACAAGACCTGTTTCCCTGAGACTTTCCTAGGTGGAGAGGAAAGCAAGTCTGCAGTTCCTTGCTAATCTGAGCTACTTAGAGTGTGGTCTCCCCACCAACTCCAGTTTTGTGCCCTAAGCCTCATTTCTCATGTTCAGACCTCACATCTTCTAAGCTGCCCTGTGTCTCTGACCCCTTCTCATTTGCCTAGTATCTCTGCCCCTGCCTCCCTAATTAGCTAGGGCTGGGGTCAGCCACTGCCAATCCTGCCTTACCCAGGAAGGCAGGAGGAAAGAGACTGCCTCTCCAGAGCAAGGCCCAGCTGGGCAGAGGGTGAAAAAGAGAAATGTGAGCATGCGCTCCCCCCCCAACCCCGCCCAGCCCCTAGCCCCACTCCCTGCCTCCTGAAATGGTTCCCACCCAGAACTAATTTATTTTTTATTAAAGATGGTCATGACAAATGAGAAATGAGCTCTTCCTTGTCGGCTACGGACCCCTCAGCAGTGTGAAGGCAGAAGGTAGGGTGGGCAGGGGAACAGCATTAGAGCCCAGGAGAGTTTGGGTCAGAGAATCCCCGCCAGCCCCAGGCCCTGCAGGCTGGTCATGGGCCACTAGAGGTCACCAGTTCTCCCATTTGAGGTGTGGGGCGCTGGGTTCCAGAGCTGAAGGAAGGGCTGCGCGGCCGCGGTGCGCTTTTTGGTGGGTCGAGTCTCTCTGGGAAGTCTCCGGGTATCTGCGCCTTTCCGCTGGGGCCTGAGCGAAGGGCAGTTGGCTTGTCGAAGCTCTTTTTTCCTGTTCCCTTTCTCTAGCCCTGCCTTCTGTCTCTCTTTCTGCCGTACGCATTTCCCTACGCTCTGGGGCTTCTCCTGGGGTGGGGAAAGGGAAGGGATTCCTGCCCCGAGCCCTTCCCCTGGAGGAGGAGGAGCCCGGCCCGGCTCCGGGGCCCTGGGCGGGGCTGAGGGAGGAGCGGGGCAGCACTGGATGTCCTGCCAAAGCCACATTCCTTAGAGATGGCTCAGCCTGGCCTCCTTCCTCCTCCTACTCGCTTCTCTCAAGGTAGAGAACTTGCTAGAGGCGGCCTGAGAGGGGCAGGGCTTTGCCATCACATCCTCTCCCAGACCCCTGCCATTCGGAGACTGAGGCCGAGTCTCTCCTGGAAGCCGGGCTGCCCAGGAGGGGCGGTGCCGCAGGAGCGCCCCCGCTCGCGACTCCACAAGCCCAGCTGAGCACGGCCGGGAATACGGGGCCTGCGGAAACAGTGAACTCAGTGGCTGCTGTTTTCTGAGCACCTGAACCCTGTGGGGGACGACAGAGTTGCCCGAGGCGGCAGGATGTCCCCACACTCGCGGTCCCCCGCACATCTTCCTGTTGCTTTGGGACTCGGGCTTTCTCTGGGTTGAAAGTGGCCGAGAAGGAAGAATTTGGACATCTTAAGAGGAGAGCGAGTGGGGAAGGAGGCAAAAGGGAATGGAGAAGGAAGATAAAACTGACGTCAGCCCAGGGCAGGGAGCGAGGAAAGGGGGCCACAAGGAAAGCCCAGTTCCAACGTCTCTGCTGAGCCTAAAGAGGCCTCAGCAGGGAATCACAGATGTGGGGGGCCAGGGAAACGGGATCCGAGCCCGCCCAGTCGGTATAGAAGGCCGAAGGCAGAGTCCTGAGACCCAGGGAGGGGTGGGGTGGAGGCTGGGGCCCTCCCAGCGATTCCTGGAAGCCCAGAGCTGGGCGGTGCCGGCTCAGCTGACTTCCCCGAAGCTCCCCTCCCTCTGCTCAGGGCTGTTGCTGGGCAGGTTTGGCGTTTGCCCTGAGCCTGAGAACCAATCGCAGGTGGAGGTGCGGTCGCAGCCCCTCGCAGGGCCCCCCGGCTTCAGCACCCCATTTCTCTCTCTGCCCGCCCATGAGCTCCCTCTCGGCCTCCAGCCTCTGACCTCTCAGGAGGTGGGCTCTCATCTGGGGGTCTGCTCCCTTTCTCCTCTTATTTTAGAGCTAGGACTCAGTGCAGCCCCTAAGGATTCCTTCCTCTGGTCACTGAGGTCATTATGGGGTCAATGTGGAAGTTCTCAGGAAAGGGAACCCGACCCCAAGCAATCCCTTTTCTTGGCCCCGTAGAGGGGAGTAGTGTGGCCAGACACCTGTTCGCTGACCTCTGAAACCCTCTGGAGGGACTTGGGAGAGCAGAAGCTGCAGCCTGAGGGCAGAGGAATGTGGGGAGGGCCCCTGGGTTTGGTGCAGTAGTGGGAATTTAGGGAAGGACTCAGAGGAACTGGACCCCTGAGAATTGAGATGAGGGTGGGGTGGTGATAAGAACAAACTTGATATGCACAAGAGAGATCAAGCATGCAAAAGGCCTGCAAATTGTTGAGGATGCCTCCTTTCTGAGGGTGTGCTGGGGGAGGGGGTTGTGGTTTGAGTATCAGTGACACTAGGGGTGATCTGTGCTCTCACAAGTTCAGCTGGGTCAGGATTCCTCTCCCCTCCCCCTCCCAGCTTCCCCAGGGTAAATACCCACCCAATTTAAGTTGCAGCTTTTGGACTAAATTTAGCTCCTGGACTTCCCCAACCCCCAGGCCTCCCTGTAAGCAGGTGCTCACAGCTGCAGCGTGGGTCTGGTGGAGAGTTTGAACCTTCTCCTCACCTCCACTCATCCAGATTCCACCTTTCTGGTAACTAGGAGTGAAGCAGAGCACAGGAATCCAGTGGCTGGCCCAGGGCATAAGTGTCTCAGCCTTAAGCCACCTTCTCCCAGGAAATCTGTAAGAAAAGAGCTCTGGTGGAAGACTCTAGATGGACATGGAGGGTGGTGGGGTGTAGAGAGAACAAGATGCCAGGAGAGCCTCCCTCCAGATTCTCTCCAGCCAGACCCTCTCTTATTCCTTGCTCTCCCCTTGTCCCCAGGTTTACAAATAGAGACTTCATGTTAGCATCTTCCCCACCAGAGTAAACTGACCCAGGAAGCCCTCTCCTCTCTTTGAACCATGGAGAATCATGCTACCGTAGAAATTATGGTTTGGGGAGGTGTGTGTTTCAAGTGGAGGTGGTTTGCCACAGGTAGGTGATGAAGAGCTGTCAGCTTTAAAGGGCAGAGACACCGTCTAAAGGAAGTAGAAAGCCTCAGGAAAGTACCTAAGTCTAAGTCTGTCAACAAGAGACAGAAAAAGTTTGGGTTAACCTCAAAGTAGCCAGCATAAAGCCTGAATCTGACTTTTGGGCTTCCTGACCTAGGAGACTGGGAAAACTCAAGAAGAGGGTGTTTCAAGGCTGAGTCTGAAGGAAGAAAGGATTTGAGGGAGGAATGTATAAGATTAGTCCAAAACAAGGTATGCACGAGATATGGCAGTCAGATGCCAGGGAGCCATCAGCTCTGCCAGCTGAAGGGGAGGTGCAGAGTTGGCTGGAAGCTGGCCAGAGCAGAGCATTTCTCCTGTGAGCACTGGAGAGCTGTGTTGAGAGGCCTGGGAAGAGCCCTGTGCTGGGGGAGGAAGGCTAGGTTGGGTCGGCATGTTTGTGTGCTGTACTCTTCTGAGCCTTACCTGAATCTCTTGAGATAGCTCCACTGAACTTTGAGTGAAAAGGAAAAGAAACTGGGGGAAAGAGGGTGGGATTATAAAAAAAGGAGCAGACTGTACCCCTGGGATCCCTAGCCTAAAAGGCCCTCCCCTTGATGAGACAGGCAGAGATCATCTCCCCTGGAACAAGGTCACCCTTCCTCTCTCCCATCGCTACATTCCTCTCCTCCTTACTGTTGACTATTGGTTGCCTGCCTCTTTCATCACAAAATGAGACTCCTCTTTAGCTTTAGTAGAGGGTTGGGCAAACTTTTTCTCTACAGAAGTAGATGATAAATATGTTAGGCTTTGCAGGCCCTATCATCTCTGTTGCAGCTTCTCTACTGTAGCAGCACAAAGCAGCCATAGACAATAAGTAAACAAATGGGCGCAGCTGTGTTCCAATCAGACTTGTGTCACTAAAGTTTTAAATTTTTTTTTTTTTTTTTTTGAGACAGGATCTTGCTTTGTTGCCCAGGGTAGAGTGCGGGGGTGGGGTGCAATCATAGCTCACTGCAGTTTTGACCTCCAGGGCTCAAGCCATCCTCCTGCCTCAGCCTCCCAAGTAGCTGGGACCACAGGTGCAGGTCACCACACCCAGCTAATTAAAAAATTTTTTTTTGTAGAGACAAGGTCTCACTGTATTGCCCAGGCTGGTCCTGAACTACTGGGCTCAAGCAGTTCTCCCACCTCAGCCTCCCAAAGTGCTGGAATTACAGGCATGAGCCACTGTGCCCGGCCCATTTTTTTCAACCATTTAAAAATACCAAAATGATTCTTAGCTTGTGGGCCATACAAAAACAGGCAGCAGGGCAAATTTGGCAGGGAGGTGGTTTCTGACCCTGGGGATTTTTCCTAACTGGTGACTCCTGCTCTGCCTAGCCATAGAAAGTCCTGTTTGTGTCTCTTCCGGGCCTCAAAATACAGCTGTAGAACCTTTTAATTCAACATACTCTACTGATGCCTGGTTCTTAATTGCTTCTCCTAGGGAATTTAAGGACTCGAAAATGGTTAATAGAGTAAACCCTTAAGGGACAGTCCTGAAACTCCTTCTATTTGTGTAGTGCTTTAAGGTAAAAGCACAAAGCACGTGTATCAATAGTCTCTCTTTAAATCTTTGCGGTAATAAGATAGCTGACAGTATCGTTAAGTCCTGTTTATAGGGGAGAAAATTAAGGCTTCAGATCTAGTTTCTTCACTTTTTTTTTTTTTTTTTTTTAGATGGAGTTTTGCTCTTGTTGCCCAGGCTGGGGTGCAATGGTGTGATTTCGGCTCACTGCAACCTCCGCTTCCCGGGTTCAAGCGATTCTACTCACTCAGCCTCCCAAGTAGCTGGGACTACAGGCATGTGTCACCACGCCTGGCTAATGTTGTATTTTTAATAGAGACAGGGTTTCACCATGTTGGTCAGGGTGGTCTCGAACTCCTGACCTCAAGTGATCCACTCGCCTCGGCCTCCCGAAGTGTTGGGATTACAGGCACCACGTCTGGCCAAAAACACTTTTAAAAATTTATTTTTGGTTAGACACGGTGGCTCACGCCTGTAATCCCAGCACTTTGAGAGGCCAAGGCAGGGAGATCACCTAAGTCCAGGAGTTGAAGACCATCCTGGCCAACACAGTGAGACCCTGTTTCCATTTATGTAAAAATAAAAGAATTTTTAAAAATTATATGTATATTTTTAAGAGACAGGGTCTCACTATGTTGCCTAGGCTAGACTTGAACTCCTAAGCTCAAGCAATCCTCCCGCCTCAGCTTCTTGAATAGCTGGGTCTATGGGGTGCCTGGCTTCCTTCTTTTCTCTTTTTTTTTTTTTTTTTTTGAGACAGGGTCTTGCTGTGTCATCGGGCTGAAATGCAGTGGCACAATCACAGCTCACTGCAGCCTCAACTTCCTAGGCTCAAGTGATCCTCCTGCCTCAGTCTCCCTAGTAGCTATGACTACTGACCATGAGCTTTCTATTACTCAGTTTCATTCACACAGGGCATCTTGTTATCAAAATAATTTTGGCCTCAATGATCCAAACCTTGAATAGTTTTTTGTTTTGTTTTGTTTTGTTTTGAGACAGAGTCTCGCTTGGTCACCCAGGCTGGAGTGCAGTGGTGCAATTTCGGATCACTGCAACCTCCTGGCTTCAAGTGATTCTCCTGCCTCAGCCTCCTGAGTAACTGGGACTACAGGCACGCACCATCATGCCTGGCTAATTTTTGTATTTTTAATAGAGAAGGGGTTTCGCCATGTTGGCCAGGCTGGTCTTGAGCTCCTGGCCTCAAGTGATCTGCCCGCCTTGGCCTCCCAAAGTGCTGGGATTACAGGCATAAGCCACTGTGCCCAGCCCAAACCTTGAATAGTTTTAAGTGTTCTTGCTGTTTTTTTTTCAAATGTCTTTCAGGACTTTTCAGCTAAAATTCTGTTTAAACTTTTTCAAACTTTCAAGAAATTAGAAATACTTTCAAATTCATGACAGTTGTGTGTCATTTATACCCAATCCAGACTTATTTAGACCAAACAGCCTTTTTTTCCTACCAGTGTTTTCCAATTTTTATCTTAAGAGGCAGGGTCTTGCTATGTTGCCCATGCTGGAGGGCGGTGGCTATTCACAGGTGCAATTCTACTACTGATGAGCACAGGAATTTTGACCAGCTCTATTTCCAACGTAGGCAGGTTCACCCCTCCTTAGGCAACCTGGTGGTCCCCCACTCCCAAGAAGTCACCATATTGATGCGGAACTTAGCGTGAACACCAAATCAACATAGCGCACTATAGCCCTGAACTCCGGGGCTCAAGTGATTCTTCTGCCTTAGCCTCCAGAGTATCTGGGACTACAAGCGCGTGCAACTGCGCCTGGCCAATTTTCCTGGGTCCAGGAAATGACAGTATTCCTGGTCTTTGTTTAAGGTACACTGTCTTGCAAACATAGGCTTATGTATAATGGTAAGCCACAAGCATTTACTAAGTTTTTTTTTGAGACATAGTCTCACTGGCCCAGGCTGGAGTGCAGTGGCACGATCTAGGATCACTGCAACCTCTGCATCCCAGGTTCAAGCAATTCTCATGCCTCAGCCTCCTAAGTAGCTGGGACCACAGGTGCACACCACCACACCCATTTTTAGTAGAGTTTTGCCATGTTGGTCAGGCTGGTCTCAAACTCCTGACCTCAGGTGATCCACCCGCCTTGGCCTCTCAAAGTGCTGGGATTACAGGCATGAGCCACCGTGACTGGTCAAATTTTTCTTTAATACAGTAGCACTGATACATCTTTCATGGTTCATGATGGGGAAAGGAAGATACAGCGACTTCCATCCTGTTTCATACCTGACCCCAACTACCCAGCTTTGAAGTGGGGCAAGGGGCAAGGAAGCAGGTAGCCCAGCACTCCTCCCCGCCATCACCAGGCTCCTCTGCAGAGCTGTTGTTCCTTAAAGCTGACAACAAGCCACCTCATTTCAAAACACACACACACAACCTCATTTTGACACGAAGTTGTTTCCCTCTTTCTGTTTCTCTGCTTTGCCTCATGAGGGATTTCTGAGAAATGAAAAAAAGTCACCTCCCACAGCCGCAGCCTGCAGTTTTGTTTTTTGGTTTTGTTTTTACAGATGAAGAAGAGGGGGGTGGAGGAAAGGAGTATACCGCTTAAGCATCTAGTATTAATCCAAAACTCTGCAAAGTAAGAGAAATGCTCTTCCCATAGCCCTTCACCTGAGGTGTGCCCCACTTTCCTTAGATCTGGGCTCTCATGCAAAAGGAAATAAACAAGGTATCCTCCCCTCAGGAAAGTTCAGTAACAAAGCAGTGAAACCGAACAGCTGCTCCCTTGCAGCAGGCCAGCTGTCTCCCCTCCCCCCATTTCCACCAAGGGCCGGAGACGGTGGGAACTGCTCCAGGCAACCTAAAGGATGGCGTTGTGAGCTGAGAAAGGCAGGCCTGATAGATCTGGGCATAGGAGCTTCAGGAATAAAATGCATGTGAATGCGGTGTTTCCCAGGGAGAATTAACCGCATTCTCGCCTTCAAATCTGAATACCTGAGAGTCATAACCAGCCCAGTAGGGTAGACTATGAAATGTATAGCAAAATTTTCAAAACCAGCTCCTCCTACCAGACAAGAAAATTAACATTTTTAAGGGCACAGAACTGAAAGCATTTTTACTGAAATCTAATCCAGGATGAAACCTAACAGTTAAACATTCTTTTCCTTCTCTGCTTCTTTGGCTCTCTATCCCAGCACACCTTGTCCCAGGCTAACTTGAGTAAACATACACATGTGACCACATGAGGGCGGGAAGAACACCAAGTGGGGGTGGTGAAATTCTGAATGGAATGCAGCCCCAGCTAGTTAGGGAGCCCCGGGCTGAGACCTCTGGAACTGGCAGTAGACTTATACAGGCAAAGAAGCCAAAACAATGAGCTCATGGGCAAGAATGCAGCCTGTGGGGAAGTCTGGGCAGCTAGAGCAAACTGGTTTTTTGAATCAGGATGGGAATAGCAATAGTTGAGTCTCCCACGGGAACAGATCAGGGAGAGTGGAAGCCACCATTCAGTATCTTAGGGTTCCAGTTAAATAACTTTTGGAAGCTCTTATTAAAATTCTGTTCTGCAGACAGCATAGTGCTCTTAGGCAAAACCTTGGTTCCTTTCCCTGACTATGTAAAACCTAGAGGGTGAAGGACCAGTGAGGCTCCAGTGACCTACCTTAGGTGATGCTCTTAAAAGAGCAACTTTATTCAAACCAGGCCTGCCAATGCCAGCTCCTTCAGTCTAGATCCAAAGATGGCTATGATCCTGAGATTGTGTGTTTAGGGTCACCACTTTAACATGATACAGGAAGCAATTGAGTCTTTTCTACTTCCTAAACACAGTCCATCCAGTCGTGTGTCATTTATACCCAGTGCAGACTTATTTAGACCAAAGAGCCTTTTTTTCCTACCAGTGTTTTCCAAATTTTATCTTAAGAGGCAGGGTCTTGTTATGTTGCCCATGCTGGAGAGCAGTGGCTATTCACAGGTGCAATTCTACTACTGAGGAGCACAGGAGTTTTAACCAGCTCTATTTCCAACCTAGGCAGGTTCACCCCTCCTTAGGCAACCTGATGGTCCCCCACTCCCAAGAAGTCACCATATTGATGCAGAACTTAGCGTGAACACCAGATCAACGTAGCACACTATAGCCCTGAACTCTGGGGCTGAAGTGATTCTTCTGCCTTAGCCTCCAGAATATCTGGGACTATAGGTACGTACAACTGTGCCTGGCCAAATTTTTTTTTTTTTTTGAGATGGAGTCTCGCTCTGTCACCCAGGCTGGAGTGCAGTGGTGTGATCATGACTCACTGCAGCCTCTGCCTCCCGGGTTCAAGTGATTCTGGTGCCTCAGCCTCCCGAGTAGCTGGGACTACAGGAATAAGCCACCACGCCCAGCTAATTTTTTTGTATTTTTAGTAGAGATGGGGTTTCGCCATGTTGGCCAGGCTATCCTCGAACTCCTGACCTCAGGTGATCTGCCTACCTTGGCCTCCCAAAGTGCTGGGATTACAGGCATGAGCCGCCTCGCCTGGCTCTAATATTTTTATATAAGGCCTGAGATGGGAAAAACTGAAGACATACAGTATTCACTGACCAAGAGCGGCGAGCGGAGAAAGAAGGCAGGGAAGGAAGATGGAATAAGAAAATTACCTACACAGTCCATCCCTGCTTCTCCCATCTCCATACACCCAGAGGGTCTTTCCCAATTCCATGCTTTGGTACGTGTTTCTTACTCATCTTTTTTTTTGAGTCTCATTCTGTTGCCCAGGCTGGAGTGCAGTGGCATGATCTCAGATCACTGCAGCCTCCACCTCCCGGGCTCAAGTGATTCTCCGGCCTCAGCCCCCCAAGAAGCTAGGATTACAGGTGTGCACCATTACGCTCATCAAATTTTTGTGTTTTTAGTAGAGACGGGGTTTTGCCATGTTGGCCACACTGGTGACCTCGGGTGATCTACCCACCTCAGCCTCTCCAAGTGCTGGGATTACAGGTATGAGCCACCGTGCCCAGCCTCGTTACTCATCTTTTAAGGTCCAACCTCACATTTCTTATGAAGCCTTCTTTACCACCCTCTACGTCTAGAAGTTGTCACCCTGCTTTTTCCCAACCCTATAATGCTTTGTACAGTGCCTTCTAATTATTTCTGTCCATGTCTATGACTCTTACTAGATTGTAAACTTTGTGTGTGTGTGTTTCTTTTTTTTTTAAAGACAGGGTCTCACTCTATTGCCTGGGCTGGAGTGCAGTGGCACAATTTCAGCTCACTGCAACCTCGACTTCGTAAGCTCAAGCGCTTCTCCCACCTCAGCCTCCCCAGTGGCTGGGACCACAGGCACGTGCTACTATGCCAAGCTAATTTTTTTTATGTTTTATAGAGATGGAGTTTCACCATATTGCCTGGGCTGGTCTCAAACTCCTGGGTTTAAGCAATCTGCCTGCCTTAGCCTCCCAAAGTGCTGGGATTACAGGCATGAGCCACTGCACCCAGCTAATCACAAACTTTAACATCTAGCCACATTTGCATTCTCATTATGGGATTCGTTATGCATAAATTCTTTAGCATGCATCTCCTAAAAACAAGGTATAATACTCAAGAAATTTAACATCGATACAGTAGTAACATACAATCCATAAATTTCCACAAATGTCCCCATGTCCTTTATAGCTTTTTGACATGTGTAGTTAGTTGTCATGTTTCTTTTGAACTATTCCCCAATCTTTTTTTGAGTTTTTTTTTTTTTTTTTTTGAGACAGGGTCTTGCTCTGTCTCCCAGGCTGGAGTGCAGGGGCCCAATCTCAGCTCACTGCAACCTCGGCCTCCCGGGTTTAAACAATTCTTCTGCCTCAGCCTTCCAAGTAGCTGGGACTACAGGAGTCCACCACCACACCTGGCTAATTTTTCTATTTTTACTAGAGACGGAGCTTCACCATATTGGCCAGGCGGGCCTCGAACTCCTGACATTGTGATCCGCCCGCCTTGGCCTCCCAAAGTGCTGGGATTACAGGCGTGAGCCACCGCACCCGGCCTCTTTTTTTGAGTTTCTTAAGGGGAAGAATGATCTCTTTATAATTCCATTATCTAACAGTTCATGATACATAATAAGCAGTCTACTGTCATGTAATAGAAAAATGAAGACACTCTCAACATCTGGCTGCCTAGAGCTCCTGCTAAATAGACAAGCCTGGGCAATATAGCAAGACCCCATCTCTATGAACAAAACAAAACAAAACACAAGGCATGGATGGTGAGGTACCTGTACCAGCTACTTTGGAGGTTGAGGTGGGAGTATTGCTTGAGCACAGGAGTTCAAGGCTGCAGTGAACCGTGATAGTCCCACTGCACTGCAGCCTGGGCAATAGAGTGAGACCCCACCTCTTAAAAAAAAAAAAATCCCAGCTTACCTCAATGTTGAAGATTTCTCATTTCCCAATGGAAAATAACTATTATTCTATGCAGGTCAAGAAGGGAACTGCAAATTAGAAACCAAGTATAGTGTGGGAACAAAAGCTTGCTACGTATATCCTTTTTCTACTTCCCAAGAATTATTAGTAAAGGACACCAAATTTTCGGAGGTGTTTTTTTTTGAGATGGAGTCTCGCTCTGTCGCCAGGCTGGAGTGCAGTGGTGTGATTTTGGCTCACTGCAATCTGGGACTACAGGCGCATGACCCCATGCCCAGCTAATTTTTGTATTTTTAGTAGAGACAGGGTTTCACCATGTTGGCCAAGCTGGTCTCGAATTCCTGACTTCGGGTGATCTGCCCGCCTTGGGCTCCCAAAGTGCTGGGATTACAGGCATAAGCCACCGCCCCTGGCCTTTTTTTTTTTTTTTTTTTTTTGTGAGAGGAAGTCTCGCTCTGTCACCCAGACTGGAGTGCAGTGGCATGATCTTGGCTCACTGCAACCTCCACCTCCTGGGTTCAAGCAATTCTCCTGCCTCAGCCTCCTGAATAGGTGGGACTACTGGTGCCCGCCACCAGTAGTGGCGTTTAACCGTGTTGGCCAGGCTGGTCTCAAACTTCTGACCTCAAGTGATCCCTCCGCCTTGGCCTCCCAAAGTGCTGGGATTACAGGTGTGAGTCACTGTGCCCTTTTTTTTTTTTTTTGAGACAGCGTCTGGCTCTGTCGCCCAGGCCCCGGAGTGCAATGGCATGATCTCAGCTCACTGCAACCTCCGCCTCCCGGGTTCAAGCGATTCTCCTGCCTCAGCCTCCTGAGTAGCTGGGACTACAGGTGCCCGCCACCACGCCCAGGTGATTTTTATATTTTTTATATAGAAACGGGGTTTCACCATGTTGGCCAGGATGGTCTCAATCCCTTGACCTCATGATCAGCCCGCCTCAGCCTCCCAAAGTGCTGGGATTACAGGCCTGAGCCACAGCGCCCGACCCTGAGAGCTGTTTCTTAATCTGCCTGGAGGAAAATCCCCAGCCCCCAACTTTCCACATACTTCATATAGATAACACTGTAACAACTTTGAAACTAAGAGAGAGAGAATTAAGTTTTCAAATTTGAAATTGAGAAGCCTTTGAAGAGTGGCAGCGTTCTAGAAACAGTTCCATGATTGAACAAGTGAAGCAAAAAACTAGGATAGAGACTCAACTGACCATCTGAACTCCAGGAATTAATAGCCAGTGCTTTGGGCATCTGGCTGGAGCCATGGTACGCACCAGTTGTACAAGTTATTTCATTTTAATTTTGTAAAAAAAAATCCTTCGGCTGTCACAACTGTTTTAAATAAAAATTTTGTGAAAAAACAGTATGAAGACCTTGCTCTAGATACAGAACAGGAACTGAGAAAGTCTGGTTGTGTCAAATAAAGCAAAGTGTTGATAATTCTGACTACTGATTAAGATTACCCAGTTACTATTAAATCCAAGCTTTTAAGGTGCTGAGCAAAGGAACACTGTACCAGAAATGGCTTCACATCATAGCACGTCAACGGGAGCAATAGCACTAACTTAACTCAGGCCAAGACTTGGGCTTGGGTCCTCTGTGGCTGCTACTCTCCTACCACACCTTTGCTTGGGAGTGCACTTACACAGCTTTCTTTGTAATGATACAAAAAGTTGCTGCCTTTTGGTAGTTAGGCTCCAGAAAGGGGCTTCCAAACCAAAATGCACTTTTAAATAGAAATGCAACTGACTGCAGGGAGGCACAGAATCCTGATTGCCTGATTAGCATATGATGCTCAGGGCTTAAAACCAAGTATGCAAACCTCACATTTGCACATTTCCATGGTGATTCAGCTCACTTTCAAGGTAGCTGAAAATAAAGGCAGGATAGGGGTTTTTGAAATTGACTGGCTTCTTTTTACCTCCTTTTGGAAAGCAGAAGGGGAAAAGCACTGCTGCCAAGAACTTCATCAAAACTCTTTAACTTTAGGTATTATTTAGGTGTTATGATAGAGTAACTGCTGTACAGTACCCTCTTACCTCAAGATCAAGGCTGGGCGCAGTGGCTCAGGTCTGTAATCCCAGCACTTCGGCTGAGGCGAGTGGATCACTGAGGTCAGGACTTCAAGACCAGCCTGACCAACATGGCAAAACCCCGTCTCTACCAAAAATAGAAATATTAGCCGGGCATGGTGGCGGGCACCTGTAATCCCAGCTACTCGGGAGGCTGAGGTTGCAGTGAGCCGAGATTGCGCCACTGCACTCTAGCCTGGGCAACAGAGTGAGACTGTGCCTCAAAACAAAACAAAACATACCAACACCTGGTGATTCAAAAAAAAATCAAGACAGAGGCTGGGTGCGATGGCTCACGCCTGTAATCCTGGCACTCTGGGAGGCAGAGGTGGGCAGATCACCTGAGGTCGGGAGTTCGAGACCACCCTGACCAACACGGAGAAACCCCATCTCTACTAAAAATACAAAATTAGCTGGGTGTGGTGGCGCATGCCTGTATTCCCAGCTACTCGAGAGGCTGACGCAGGAGAATCATTTGAACCCGGGAGGCGGAGGTTGCGGTGAGCGGAGATCGTGCCATTGCACTCCAGCCTGGACAAGAGCAAAACTCCATCTCAAAAAAAAATAATAAATAAATACAGAAATTTTGATTTTAAGGAGGTTTTTGATTTTTTTACTTGGAGGTTTAAGAACTCCTCTAAGTACAGCAGTAATATATTTAATTAAAAACCCAACACCTCTAATTTGAATTGAAGAAAGGAACTGTCCTTTGCTCTAAGGCAAATCAGCTTTGTGAGGCTTTTGCTTTGAATTCACCTATACATATTTGCTCAGCTGACTTCTCTAAAATGTTTGCCTAAGAGAGGGAAGGAAAAAGAGGCGTCGATGAGAAAAGACCCATATCACACCCTGTATTTGAATAAAAGATTTATTTTTTTTCCTCAGGAAAAACAGAAAGTTAGGGAAACACACTACATTTGACAACCAACATTAATTTGTAGTTGGTCCTAACCCTTCCTGGCACAGCTATCAAAAGTACAGCTGTTTAACCAGAACCAAGGTGTTCACCCCCCACAGAATGTACATGAACACTAAAGGACTGCATGTTTTTCCCTGAGAGAAGCGTAAGACAAACAGAAGTCAAAAAGTAGTCACTGGGAGCGCCATCCTTCTAAGCAAATCCTCCTTTTCCCTTTTGGAGGATTTGCCCGAACTACGTAGCCAGTCAGCACTTAGACCACCTGCCTCCTCCTCCCCCTATAAACCCACCACTCCCCTCCTCCTTTCCCAAACCACTTGGGGTGTCCTAAGCCCTCACTGCCCCAAGCCCAAAATATCAACTAAGATCCTTGTCTGTATTTCCACAGTCATACCTAATGAATTGGGAAGTGGGGCCCCTAAAAACCAATTCACATCTATGCACTTGTTTCCACTGGATTTGGCAGACAGGCTTTTTTAGTTACCGTAACCAGATCTTAAGATTAATTAAAAACTACATAAAGTGCTTTTAGGTCCTTAGAGATACATGATATAAATAAGTGGCTTATGATCAAGAACGATAAATACATAGGTAAAAATAGCTCTAGCAAAGATGACCTTATGGCTCTGAGATGGGCAGGCAGGGCAATTCTTCCCCATTACATTCTTAGTCATCTTATTCATACCTATTTTTAAATGGAGTCCACAGACTAAAGGTCATGTTCCGAGACTGAAGCTTTCAAATGACCCTAGTTCCAATATAGACACTTCCTTCAGTTTATCAGTAGCTTTTAAACTCTGAGGTTTAACACAGCTCACCTCTTTCTGTAAATTTAAGTGAGCATACTCCTATACAAAGGAAACTTTAGAGAAAGCCTCATAAAATGTTCTTTCCTCTGAAAATTCCTGAGGGGACTTTTGACACATTTCCCCCAAAGACAGGATAAAACAATAGTTGAAAAGATACCAGTCCAAGGAAAAGGGACTTCCTCCCACCTCTCAATGACTGTTAGTGTCACAGCACCCATGGTATTACCACCTGCTAACAGGATAAAGTTCGTGAAAGATGAAAGGTCTGTGGACTCTTGGTGGGGAGGGAGGGTCACTCAGGTTTCCAGCAGGGGTTTCACAGTGCCAAAATCTAAAAGGGCTAGGAAGAGTTCAGGGATGGCAGGGGAAAGCTGTAGGAATTGATATAAATATCTGTAGAGGGAGCAGAACAAGCAGCAATTTCAAGGAAGGACAGGAAATAAAAGGTTAAGTCTGATAGAACAAACATCAAGACTGAAATCCAAAGATGCCAATGCAAAAATTTGCAACAAGGTTTGGGAATCATTAACAGAAACAAAACAGTAAGTATTTGCTTTATTGACATACTGGGCTTAGACCTGTGTGTGTAACAAGCAAGCCTAATAATAGCACCATGGTTAGACTAGCCTGCTTTTCCAAGCCATCATTTTATAATTTATTAAGCAAACAAGGGATCAAATGTCTCTCCATCCACCTGATGTGATCTTTTTATATGCACACAGCTAATGAGTTCCATTCTGCTGAAAATCTTTTAGTAAAAGCTTTAAAGATGAGCTCATGAATTCACTTTAAATTTCACCAGTTAAATTAGGTCAAATGGAAGGAACTCAAATGAGTATTGCCCAATCAGAGCCCATTATTTGTAAGTCATCAGTAACCTCAAAACTCCACTTAGACCTAATTATTGAAAACTTGCATATAATGAAGTGAAAGAATTTCCATTCATCAACCTCTCAATCCCAGGTTTTCAAAGAAAAACCTATCTAAGGAATACTTACCAAATCAGATAAGAAAATTTAAACCTGCATAGTTAATCAATCAGATTTGTTCCACTACAACCAGTCTGCATACAGTTACACATCAATTCGTTCTGTATACACTCTAGAACTGAACAGAACAAAGTTTAGCATAGAAAAGCTGTAAGAAACAGGTTCCTAATTACGGAAGTTGCAAAGTTCAAAAGGGTATGAAAAAAACTAATGTAAATTCGATACTTCCTTCGTTTCAAAGAAATAGACTTTCTGTAAAAATATATACAATTTTTACAAATACATTTACAAGTTGTCTTAAGAATTGAGGATATCCATATTCATAACTAATTACTGAGCCTTCCGTCAAGTATTATTGGTGATAAACTAGGCTAATAAAGTAAGAATCATGGAAACCAAGCCAAAGCATAACAGGTATAAAAGTCCTGAACACTTGGACTTTCTATTTCAAGAAGTATACTGGGAAAGCTAATTAGAGAGAGGAAAAGCTTCCCTTGTACAGTACTGAGGCTTACAGTCATAGTTCTATTACTTGTAGCTTTTACACAGGTCACTGGCATTGTTAGTGCTTCTCTTAACACTACAGTAAATTAATGAATTCGGCGGGTAATCAATTCTATGACTTGCCTGGCTACTGGCCACTTTCCTGTTCTCAATAAGGAAATTAAGTCTTTCCACCCTACCATCTTCACTAAATCTAAAAGTCCTCTTCCATAGCTTCCCAAACAAAGTTTGTTTGTTGCTGAAACTGAACTTTGCTTCTTTCAGACAGTGACTCTTCAATCAATGGGGAGCACTCTTCCCATGTATTTATTCTTGTTAGCCATAATCCTCTTGCCACTTGCTTTTCTGGCTAGGTTGCTAGGGTGCAACTCTAGGAAGTTACAGCTTGGAGTCCAACTGCACAAACTGGTTTTGGTGGTGGTGGTGGTTGGTTAAAAGTCAACTATTGCACTTACAGTAAGGCTATCTTATTAGATATGCCAAACCAGCTCCTACTCCAGCAACACCTGCAAAAGCCAGCAGCACATTCCTGATGCCACCTTCTAGGTCCTCTACATGGAAGAACTCCACAAACCCATCCTAGAAAACAAAAAAGAAAAGCACATTTTCAAGTATGGGTTTCTGCTCTCTTAACAACACTACTACCAGAGAGAAGGTAAATTAAAATATCTAAGGTTTCCCCCTAAAGCAATAGTAAACCAATTATTATTCACCCCGGGGCAAAAAAAGAAAATAAGTTCTTCAGTTTCTTAAGCGGGCACCCATGATAGTTAAACTTCATTTTACGGTACTATCTTGGTCTTATTAGGATTTATCCTAACAAAGGGACTTCCAGAGTTCCCATGAGGTAAAAGACGAAAACCCTTATTCTCAAATCTCCACCACCTAATATTTCAGTAACACCTCAACTGCGCAGATCACTTTTTCTCAACGTAGTTAAATACATCCTGCATCAGATCTGGGTTTCTGTTTAAAACGCAGGCTCCACCCCATATCTTCTCTATTAAAACAGGGAGCGCCTTAGGAATTAATTCAGCTATCCTCCCCTGGTGACTTATTTTTTCATGCTTTGAATCCACTGAAGAGTATTCAACTGAATTGGAATAAAAAATAGCCTAGAGAAAACCAAGATTTTTGATACAATTCAAGACCGCCATACCACTATCTCTAAGGATCCACTACTTAAATCAACATCAAATAAACAACGGTCCTTTAGTTAGAGCCTGCAAACAGCCGTGCGTCATAAAAACCTTTAGATATCCCCACCTCTCTAAAAAAAATCCTTCATTCTACTTCCACTCCAAGGCCCCTTTCATCCTTAAGGCAAACTTACCCAGCCTCTTTGTTTAACTAGCCAGTCCCGTTTTGTCCTTACGAGAACGTCTGTGATACTTTCTGCTAATGGTTCGATGCAGCTTTCTTGGTTTATGGTCTTCAAGTGTTTAGCCACAAAGGCACCAAAAGAAATGAGAGTCACAATCCTGCCCCAGTTTGTTACGCCGTCGCTGAAAACATGGATCATCACTCGAGACAACGATTTCACATCGTCTTCGTTTTTGATGTCCAGTTTCCGAAGCATGCCTGAGGAAGAAAAGCATGCAGGTCCTCACGGCCTCCTTTGTCTAAACCGGCGCAAGATTCGCCTGCCCACCCGCGGCGGGAAAGTCGCTACTGGGATTTACAGAACTCAGGTTGACCCCACTTGAAATTGACATCCCACCCTTTCCGGTCTTTGAACAAGAGCTGCCATTTCCAAAAGAATCAAGATGGGCGGAAACAATGACTCATGGCCAGAATATTCTGGCGTCAGGAATAGGATGAGACACGTTTCAACACTGACTCGTTTCGGTTTCCAACCCACCCTTGGCGGGTGAGTCCGGGGAGAGATGGAAAAAAGGGAGTGAGGCCTTGGCGATTAATGAACCCCCTTACCTTGGAAGGCCGTCTCATGGTTGCGCTGCACGCCATCCCCAACCCGTCGTAAGGTCTCCAGCGCCTTCCTGCTGGTGGCCCCAGACCTGCCCATTGGCTTTGTGTCCTTGGCGCCGGTGGCCTGCTCCCGAAGGTACCGAGAGATAATCTCCAGCGACTGCCGGTACAACTCGTCCTCCTCCTCCTCTGCTGGCGGCGGCGTCGAGGGTAGTGACCCGTCCGTACTGGTGTTATTACCAGATTCCCCGACCAACTCCAGCAGAGGCAGGACAGCCGGCCGCTTCCCGAGAGGCTCCGGCTCGTACCCGTCCAGCTCCTCTTCGGGCGACATGATGGCGTCGGCGGCCGGGGCTTCCATCTCCTCAAGCGGCGCCGCGCGGCGGGTGGGCGCGAAGAAAAGCAGCCTCGCGGGGGTCGCGGTGACGTCGGGGACCTCGGCGCCAATGGGCGGCGGCCGCGCGACCCTCCGGGAGTCTGGCGTGAGGGTGGACGGGGGGCTTGCGCCGGCGCTTCCGCCAATCACCGCGCCGGCCTCCCCTCCCCCTATCTCTCGCCGGGCCGAGGCCTCCTTCTCCGTAGCCAAAAGTCGCCCTCCCGGAGGGGTGGCGCCGCCGCTGCCGGCCCCCAAGCCGGCCCCCCCACAGTAGAGGTTGAGTCCGATTACCGCGTTTCTTTTGAGGCCAAACATTGCCAGTCGCCGCCGCCGCCTGGCTGAGAAAACTGGGGAAGACCCCGACTCCTTACTGGAAGGAAGCGGAAGTGAGAAGTGGCGAGCAGCTCCTTTATCACGGTTTTAGGGCGGCCAGTCCTACGGGGTGGCGCCAGCGAACTCTTATTTTTTTAAAAAAAGTATTCCCATAAAAGGGGAAAGGGGCGGCACCTTCCGGAGGGTTGCGCACGGCACCTACCGGCTGCCCGGCCGGGCCGGGGCGGGGCCGGGGCCGGGGCCTGAGCGGGGCCTTCCGGTCTTCGGAGGCTCTGAGTGCCGGTTACGTAACGGCGGCTCCGAGCGCCTGGGGTCCTCCCAGGCTCGGGGTCCTCCCAGGCTCGAGCTCCTCCTGGGCTCGAGCTCTTTCCATGAGCACCTCGGGCCTTCTCGTGGCTACCTCTGTGCTTCCCTGAGACCTGATTTGCGAGCCCTTTTTGCTGGTTTTCGCCAGAGGTTTTTTACCAAATCAAAATTTCAACCATTGACTAACACAGGGGTTGAAGGAAGAAGACGGGGAAGTTCAGTGATGGATGGGAACAACAGTCTTAGATGATAGGGATAATTAAGAGGGCATAGTTGGGGACTTGTGGTTATTTTGCACAGCTCTCTACTCTCAGTCCAATGTTTGGAAATGAGGATGCTCCATGTGCTACCCTAAAGAACCATTTATGTAAGTGGACTAAACTAAAACTGCCACAGCTAAACGATTCCTGCCTCCCTGCTTGCTTCTCCCATCTCTGTTCCATAGTCTTTGGTGCTATTTACATATAGGCCTTAATCCATTAGCATCTCGTCTGAGAGTCTTGACACCATTTTTTGTTTGTTTTGAGACAGAGTCTAGCTCTGTTGCCCAGGCTGGAGTGCAGTAGGGCGATCTCGGCTCACTACAAGCTCCACTTCCCACGTTCAGATGATTCGGTACCTCAGCCTCCCGAGTAGCTGGGATTACAGGTGTGCGCCACCACATCTGGCTAGTTTTTGTATTTTTGGTAGAGATGGGGTTTTCACGATGTTGGCCAGGCTGGTCTCGAACTCATGGCCTCAAGTGACCCGCCTGTCTCAGCCTCCCAAAGTGCTGGGATTACAGCTGTGAGCCACCTCGCCCAGCTGATTATTGTATTTTTAGTAGAGATGTGTTTCATGCGCGTCTGTGTGAAGACACCACCAAACAGGCTTTGTGTGAGCAACATGGCTGTTTATTTCACCTGGGTGCAGGCGGGCTGAGTCCGAAAAGAGAGTCAGCAAAGGGTGATGGATTATCATTAGTTCTTACAGGTTTTGGGACAGGTGGTGAAGTTGAGAGCAATGTTTTGCGGGCAGGGGTGGATCTCACAAAGTACATTCTCAAGGGTGGGGAGAATTACAAAGAACCTTCTTAAGGGTGGGGGAGATTACAAAGTACATTGATCAGTTCGGGTGGGGCAGAAACAAATCACAATGGTGGAATGTCATCAGTTAAGGCTATTTTTACTTCTTTTGTTGATCTTCAGTTACTTCAGGCCATCTGGATGTATACATGCAAGTCATAGGGGATGCGATGGCTTGGCTTGGGCTCAGAGGCCTGACAATGTGGTTTCACCATGTTGGCCAGGCTGGTCTCAAACTCCTGGCCTCAGGTGATCCACCTGCTTCAGCCTCTTAAAGTGCTGGGATTACAGGCATGAGTCACTGCACCCAGCTGACACCATTTATTTTTATACTGATAATAAGGCACATTTGACTCTAGAGGTTTGTAAAGCCCTTGAGAACAAGGATCTTCTTATATGCCATGTATGTTAGTTAACGTTAATTAAAGCAGCCTTTTTGTTAAAAGATCTGTAAAAATAATAGCTAAAATTCAAAAGCAAGGTGCTGAGAGACATAGGAAAGGTGAGCAAGCTCACTTTTTATTTATTTTTTTGAGATGAGGTCTTGCCCTGTCACCCAGGCTGGAGTGCAGTGGCACCATCAGTGCTCATTGCTGCCTCAACTTCCTGGGCTGAAGTGATCCCCCCACCACAGCCTCGCGAGTAGAGAGGAACACAGGTGCATGCCCCTATACTTGGCTAATTTTTTTATTTCTTGTAGAGATGGGGTATCACTATTTTGCCCAGGCCGGTCTTGAACTCCTGGACTCAGGTGATCCTCCTACCTTGGCCTCCCAAAGTGTTGGGATTACAGACCGGGCTCTGTGCCTCATGCCAGTAATCCCAGCACTTTGGGAGGCTGAGGTGGGTGGATCGCTTGAGCCCAGGAGTTTGAGACCAGCCTGGGAAACATGGCGAAACCCTGTCTCTACTAAAAACACAAAAATTAGATGGGTGTGGTGGTGCGCCTCTGTAATCCCAGCTACTCTGGAGGCTGAGACAGGAGAACTGCTTGAACCCAAGAGATGGAGGTTGCGGTGAGCCAAGATAGTGCCACTGCACTCCAGCCTGGGCAACAGAGCAAGACTCGGTCTCAAAAAATAATAATAATAATGAGGCCTGGCGCGGTGGCTCACACCTGCAATCCCAGCACTTTGGGAGGCCAAGGCGGGCAAATCATCTGAGGTCAGGAGTTTGAGACCAGCCCAACCAACATGGAGAAACTCCATCTCTACTAAAAATACAAAATTAGCCGGGCCGTGGTGGCACATGCCTGTAATCCCAGCTACTTGGAAGGCTGAGGCGGGAGAATCGCTCGAACCTGGGAGGCGGAGGTTGCGGTGAGCTGAGAGTGCGCCATTGCACTCCAGCCTGGACAACAAGAGCAAAACGCCATCTCAAAAATAAATAAATAAATAAATAAAGTGTTGCAATTATAGGCATGAGTCTCCCTCTTCGCCAAAAGTTCCTAATCCCCAAAATGTCACAGTTTAGTAAGGTGATACGGCGTCCATACCACCCATTTATGTTTTGGGCAGGACCTAGAACCATAGGGGTTTATAGTATGAGTGGCGAGGATAGAGCATTTTGTGGTTGTAGTGAATAAGAAATAGTTTCTCTATTTAAGGAATGTCTAATCTTGTACAGCAACTAACCATAATGTGAGATGGAATGTATGCTCTACACAAGGCATTAACAACTTCATTTTGGAGTTAAGAGGTTGGGAAATTCACTTTGGGCTGAGAGAGCTAGAGGAAAGTGTTATGGAGGAGGTAGCTTTGCTCTCATGCTTTATAAAGTAAAATTTTATCAGGTGGTAAAGTGGAAAGAGATAGGAGGAGCAATGATTTTTCCTTGTACAGAGGCTAAAAAAGGAAATGCAAGTTTCACTTTAAAATAAATTGCATTTTATTCATTATTTATTATTATTATTTTTTGAGACGGGTATCACCATGTTGCTCAGGCTGGAGTGCAGTGGTGCAGTCTCGGCTCACTGCAACCTTGACCTCCTGAGCTAAAGTGATACTCCTACCTCAGCTTCCCAAGTAGCTGGGACTACAGGCCAGCACCACCATGCCTGGCTAATTTTTGTGTTTTTTTGTAGAGATGGGGTTTCACCATGTTGTCCAGGCCAATCTCGAACTCCTGGCCTCAAGCCATCTGCCCTCCTTGGCCTCCCAAAGTGCTAGGATTACAGGCATGAGCCATTGCACCTGGCCCTATTTATTAGGAAACAAGTCTTGGTCGGGCATGGTGGCTCACGCCTGTAATCCCAGCACTTTGGGAGGCTGAGGCGGGCAGATCACGAGGTCAGGAGATCAAGACCATCCTGGCCAACACGGTGAAACCCCGTCTCTACTAAAAAAGAATACGAAAAATTAGCCGGGCATGGTGGCGGGTGCCTATAGTCCCAGCTACTCGGGAGGCTGATGCAGGAGAATGGCATGAATCCGGGGGGCAGAGCTTTCAGTGAGCCGAGATCGTGCCACTGCACTCCAGCCTGGGCAACAGAACGAGACTCTGTCTCAAAAAAAAAAAAAGAAAAGAAACAAAGTAACAAAGTCTTGCTATGTTATCCAGGATGGTCTACAACTCCTGTCCTCAAGGGATCCTCCCACCTGAGCCTCTTGAATAGCTGGGATTATAAGCATGAGCCACCACACCCAGTTACAAATACATTTTATTTTATTTTATTTTATTTTACTTATTATTTTTTTTTGAGATGGAGTCTTGCTCTGTTGCCCAGGCTGGAGTGCAGTGGCACAATCTCGGCTCACCACAACGTCCACCTCCTGGGTTCAAGCGTTTCTCCTGCCTCAGCCTCCCAAGTAGCTGGGACTACAGGTGTGCACCACCATGCCCGGCTAATTTTTGTATTTTTAGTAGAGACAGGGTTTCACTATGTTAGCCAGGCCGGTCTCAAACTCCTGACCTTGTGATCCACCTGCCTCAGCCTCCCAAAGTGCTGGGATTACAGATGTGAGCCGCTGCGCCCGGCCTTTTTTTTTTTTTGAGATGGAGCCTTGCTCTGCTGTCCAGGTTGGAGTGCAATGGCGCGGTCTTGGCTCACTGCAACTTCCACCTCCCAGGTTCAAGCAATTCGGCCTCAGCCTCCTGAATAGCTGGGACTACAGGCGCGTGCCATTACACCCAGCTAATTTTTGTTTTTTTTTTTTTTTTTTGAGACAGAGTCTTGCTCTTTCACCCAGGCCGGACTGCCGTGGCGCTATCTCAGCTCACTGCAAGCTCCACCTCCCGGGTTCACGCCATTCTTCTGCCTCAGCCTCCCGAGTAGCTGGGACTACAGGCACCTGGCTAATTTTTTGTATTTTTAGTAGAGACAGGGTTTCACCGTGTTAGCCAAGATGGTCTCAATCTCCTGACCTCGTGATCCGCCCGCCTCGGCCTCCCAAAGTGCTGGGATTACAGGCGTGAGCCACCGCGCCCGGCCTAATTTTTGTATTTTTAGTAGAGATGGGGTTTCACCATGTTGGCCAGGCTGGTCTTGAACTCCTGACCTCATAATCCACCCGCTTCAGCCTCCCAAAGTGCTGGGATTACAGTCATGAGCCACCACGCCCAGCAGAGCCAGGGTTTTGCTCTGTCAAGGCTGAAGTACAGTGGTGCAATCATGGCTCACTGTAGCACTAAACATCTGAGCACCTCAGCCTCCCAAGTAGCTAGGACTACAGGCATGTACCATCACGTCCAGCTAATTTTTTAAAATTTATTTTTGGCAGAGATGGGGCCTCAGTGTTGCCCAGGCTAGTATAAACTCCTGGAGTCAAGCCATCCTCCTGTCTCGGCCTCCCAAAATGGGATTAAAGGCGTGAGCCATTGTGCCCAGCCTGATGTTCCTTTGTATAGCAACCTCTTCACCTCCTTTTCTGTCTTGAACCCACTCCTATGAAGCTTTGATTCTCACCACTGAAACTTGTCAAGGTTATCTATGACCTCTACATTGCCATGTCTCAGTGGTCAATTTGCAGGCCTCCTCATACTTCTCAGCAGTATTTGACTTGGTTGATCATTCTTGTGCGGAAACACTTTCTTCCTGTGCTTTTTAGGGTACCACACACTCCTGATTTTCCTTCTTCTATACTGGCTACTCTTCAATTTTGTTACTCTCTCTGGTTGTCCACTTGATGAGAGCACTTAATGTACTTCTCTTCGTAACCCCAGCCATGCCTGACCCGTGGCAGACACTCCACTGTTGAATGGATGAACCTGAATGTTTACCAACATGGGATATATAGAAAAGTGAGATGGTGGCCAGGCTGGGTACGGTGGCTCATGTTTGTAATCCCAGCAGTTTGGGAGGCTGAGGCGGGCGGATCATGAGGTCAGGAGATCGAGACCATCCTGGCCAACATGGTGAAACCCCATCTCTACTAAAAATACAAAAATTAGCTGGGCATGGTGGTGCGCGCCTGTAGTCCCAGCTACTCGGGAGACTGAGGCAGGAGAATCGCTTGAACCCAGCAGGCAGAGGTTGCAGTGAGCTGAGATCGCGCCACTGCACTCCAGCCTGGGGACAGAGTGAGACTCCGTCTCAAAAAAAAAAAAAAAGATGGGGACATACAATTGAGGCTTTGAAAGCCAAAGAGTTTTGAACTTTTCTAAGCAATTGGGAACCACTAAGCCCTAGAATACCATGATGCACGGTCTAATTTAGTTTCATTACTCTAATGGTGGGCTTTAGAATGGATTAAGGGAGAGAGAATTAGAGGCAAAGAAATAAATGTTGAGGCTACTGCAGTATGATAGTCACGAAATAATGTTAGGGCTGGGTGTGGCGGCTCACATCTGTAATCCCAGCACTTGGAGAGGCCGAGGTGAGAGGATTGCTTGAGCCCAGGAGTTCAAGACCAACCTAGGCAACATAGAAAGGCCCCATCTCTATTAAAAAAAAAAAAAAGGAAAAAAAGAAATAATGGTGACATGTAGTTAGGTGATGGCAGTAGAAATGGAAAAGATACATTTAGAGACACTGTGGAGCAGGGTCTATAGGCCTTGATGACTAAGAAGATAACATAACAGAGTGTAACATATCATCAGATAGACATCATATTATACAAGATCAGCAGGCAGACCACCTTCTAGACTCCTATGGACTGCCCTAGAGAACCAGTGTTCTCACCCTGTGCAGCAAGGAGGCAAGGAGTCAGCATGATCTCTTGGGAGGGCCTGTCCTCAGGGAATTTTAATTCACTTAGGTCTCCTGGTCCTTAGTATTAGTCAGTCATAGGAACCTCTGGGTTTGTCCACACTCCCTAAGAATGTCTCTTATTCTTAAGATAAATATCTTGGCCACAGTCCTGAACCTCAAAAAAAAAAAAAAAAAATTGTTGGCCGGGTGCAGTGGCTCACGCCTGTAATCCCAGCACTTTGGGAGGCCAAGGTGGGCAGATCATGAGGTCAGGAGTTCAAGACCAGCCTGGCCAACATGGCAAACCCTGTCTCTACTAAAAATACAAAAATCAGCCAGACGTGTTGGCGCATACCTGTAATCCCAGCTACTAGTGAGGTTGAGGCAGGAGAATCGCTTGAACCTTGCAGGCGGTGGTTGCAGTGAGCCGAGATCGCGCCATTGCACTCCAGCCTGGGTGACAGAGCAAGACTCTGTTTAAAAAAAAAAAAAAAAAAGGGCGGGCACAGTCACTCAGCCTGTAAATCCCAGCACTGTGGGAGGCTGAGGTAGGAGGATCACCTGAGGTCAGGAGTTCAAGACCAGCCTGGCCAACATGGAGAAACCCTGTCTCAACTAAAAATACAAAAAAAATTAGCCAGGCCTGGTGGTGGGCGCCTGTAATCCCAGCTACTCAGGAGGCTGAGGTAGGAGAATCGCTTGAACCTGGGAGGCAGAGGTTGCGGTGAGCTGAGATCGCACCATTGCACTCCAGCTTGGGCAACAAAAGCGAAACTCCATCTCAGAAAATAATAATAATTAATATATAGCTTCTCTCTTGACAAGATGGCCACCCTGGCAGTACCAGCAAGTGTTCCTCCAGCTATGCCGGCCCCAGCCCTAATGGCAGTCTTAGCCTCGGTCCCAGCCCCAGCGCCAGCACTGGCTACAGCTCCAGCTCTGGCCACAACTCCAGCCTTATCTTCAGACCCTACAGCAACAGCAGCTATGACTGTGGCTATGACTGCAGCTCCGGGCCAGGACCCAGCCTCAGCGCAAGCTCCAGCGCAGACCCCAGTGCCTGCTCTGTCTGGTCCTGCCATCCCAGGACCCTTTCCCGGGGGCTGTGTGCTCAGGCTGCACCCTGTCATTTTGGCCTCCATAGTGGACAGCTAAGAGTGACGCAATGAGGGAGGTGCCCGAGTTATTGGGACCTCGTTGGGAATTGTCGACAAACACTCAGTGGAGGTCACCAATTAGTTTTCAGTGCCGCACAATGAGTCAGAAGATGAAGTGGCTGTTGACATGCAATTTGCTAAGAACATGTATGAACTGCATAAAAAATGAGCTCATCCTGGGCTGGTAGGCTACAGGCCATGACATCACAGAACACTCTGTGCTGATTCATAAGTACTACAGCCTGATGGCCCCCAACCCCATCCGCCTCACTGTGGTCAGAAGTCTCCAGAACCACTGCATGAGCATCAAACCCTATGTCAGTACTTTAATGGGTGTCCCTGGGAGGACCATGGGAGTGATGTTCACACCTCTGACAGTGATGTATGCATACTATGACACTGAATGCCTTGGAGTTGACCTGATTATGAAGACCTGTTTTAACCCCAGCTAAGGGATCCGACTCTCAAGTGACTTGCAGCAAGTAGGAGGGGCATCAGCTTGCATCCAGGATGTCCTAGGCACAGTGTTGCAATATGCAGAGGATGTACTGTCTGGAAAGATGTCAGCTGACAATACTGTGGACCACTTCTTAACAAGCCTGGTTAAGCAAGTATCCAAAATAGTTACCAGTGATTTCGAGAGCATGCTTAACAGCAACATCAAGGACCTGCTGATGGTGACCTACCTGGCCAATCTCACACAGTCATAGATTGCCCTCAATGAGAAACTTGTAAACCTGTGAATGGGCCCCAAGCAGTTCACCTGCCAGTCTAGATCTCAACCCCAGGACTCAGAATGAAGTGAGGGAGAAATGGGTTTTTTGTGGTCTTGAGTCACACTGAGACAGTGAACTGCTTGTGACTCTAATAAACATAGCCTACCTTTTGTAAAAATTAAAAAAAAAAAAGATATATATTATATATACCACCGCGCCCGGCCCATGCCCTACTCTCTCATACTGTGCCGCCAGCACAGCACCTCCCCTCACAACACCATAATCGATCATTTTTACATACTCAATCATATATAAGAATCCTGGCCAGGCACAGTGGCTCACGCCTGTAATCCCAGCACTTTGGGAGGCTGAGGCAGGAGGATCACGAGGTCAGGAGATCGAGACCATCCTGGCTAACACAGTGAAACCCCATCTCCACTAAAAATACAAAAAATTAGCCGGGTGTGGTGGGGTGTGGTGGCGGGCGCCTATAGTCCCAGCTACTGGAAAGGCTGAAGGAGGAGAATGGCATGAACCCGGGAGGTGGAGCTTGCAGTGAGCCGAGATTGTGCCACTACACTCCAGCCAGGGTGACAGAGCAAGACTCTGTCACAAAAAAAAAAAAAAAAAGAATCCTTTGAAGCTTCCGCAAATTGGGAGCACATTTCCTCCTCAAAATATGTCTTTGTTTCAGAGAATTCATTTACATCATTTTTTTTTTCAAAACGGGAAAAAAATTAGGCCCCAGTGTAGGAACTAAGATGTACTCAATAGCTTTGTTCTCCAGGCTTTGGGAGCCTGAAATTGGACATACTTAATATCTCATGTTGCCTTCCCCTATCTTCTAGTTGAAAAACTATTTGTTCTTATCTCCATTGCCCCTCTTAATTACTCAACTCCTTTATTCCTTAGCCTGGTAAAGCAGTGTTTTTCTTTTTTTCCTTTTTAGGCCCTATATATAATTTGTGCTTTGGGAAGCTCTCAACTCTGCTGATAGAAATTTCTGGAACTATTGGGGCACCATGTTCTCTTCTCCTAACTTGAGGCTAATCTTTAGCCTTTAATCTCTAAGGTCTGTTTATGCCATATTCTTTTTTTTTTTTTTTTTTTGAGATGGAGTCTTGCTCTGTCGCCCAGGCTGGAGTCCATAAGCGCAATCTCGGCTCACTGCAACCTCTGCCTCTCGGGTTGAGGCGATTCTCCTGCCTCAGCCACCCGAGTAGCTGGGATTACAGGCGCACGCCGCCAGAAATTTTTGTATTGTCAGTAGAGATGGCGTTTCACCATGTTGGCCAGGCTGGTTTCAAACTCCTGACCTCAAGTGATCCTCCCGCCTCGGCCTCCCAAAGTGCTGGGATTACAGGCGTGAGCCACCGCGCCCGGCCTATGCCCTACTACTGTGCCTACAGCACAGCATCTCCCATCACAACACCATAATCAATCAGTTTTACATACTCAATCATTTTCACATATAAGATCATAGTTTGGCCAGGCGTGGTAGCTAACGCCTGTAATCCCAGAACTTTGGGAGGCCGAGGTGGGTGGATCACCTAAGGTCAGGAGTTCAAGACCAGCCTGGCCAACATGGTGAAACCCCATCTCTACTAAAAATACAAAAATTAGTTGGGCGTGGTGATGGGTGCCTGTAATCCCAGCTACTGGAGAGGCTGTGGCAGGAGAATTGCTTGAACTCGGGAGGCGGAGGTTGCAGTGAGCTGAGATTGTGCCACTGCACTCCAGCCTGGGTGATAGAGGAAGACTCCATCTCAAAGAAAAAAAAAAAAAATTCAGGCCCAAGTCTCCCCAGGTAACACTAGCATATAACTAGAGTTCAGTAGTCTCTCAGGAGGTGTGACAGACATTGCTACTTGTCTTAGCCAGTATTTATTTTCTAATTTTTTGAGACGGAGTCTCACTCTGTCGCCCAGGCTGGAGGGCAGTGGCGCGATCTCGGCTCACCACAAACTCCGCCTCCTGGATTCAAGCAATTCTCTGCCTCATCCTCCCAAGTAGCTGCGATTACAGGCACCTGCCACCACACCCAGCTAATTTTTGCATTTTTAGTAGAGACGGGGTTTCACCATGTTGGCCAGGCTGGTCTCGAACTCCTGACCTTGTGATCTGCCCACCTTGCCCTCCCAAAGTGCTGGGATTACAGGCATGAGCCACCATGCATGGCCTAATTTTTGTATTTTTAGTAGAGACGGGGTTTCACCAGCTTGGCCAGGCTGGTCTTGAACTCTTGACCTCATGATCCACCCGCCTTGGCCTCCCAAAGTGCTGAGATTACAGGTGTGAGCCACCGCGCCCAGCCGTCTTATTCAACATTTATCCTCCCTTTCTTCCTTTCTGACAGAACCCCATTTTTTTTTTCAGAATTACAATGTGCTTAGCTTTCCATGACTCCCTTGCCGCCCTGAAAATGTTAATAAAACTTTGTCATGGGCGGGATGCAGTGGCTCACGCCTGTAATCCCAGCACTTTAGGAGGCTGTGGTGGGCAGATCACCTGAGGTCAGGAGTTTGAGACCAACCTGGCCAACATGGTGAAACCCATCTCTACTAAAAATACAAAAAAATTAGCTGGGCATAGTGGCAGGCACCTGTAATGCCAGCTACTCAGGACGCTGAGGCAGGAGAATTGTTTGTACCCGGGAGGTGGAGGTTGCAGTGAGCCGAGACCGCGCCATTGCACTCCAGCCTGGGCAACAAGAGCAAAACTCCATCTAAAAAAAAACAAAAACAAAAACAAAAAAATTAATTAATGAATTTTTTGAAGACAGAGTCTTGCTCTATCACTCAGGCTGGAGTGCAGTGGCACAACTATGGCTCACTGCAGCCTTGACCTCCTGGGCTCAAGTAATCCTCCTACCTCTGCCTCCTGAACAGCTGGTTCCACAGGGGTGCACCACCACACCTGGTTAAATTTTTTTATTTTTTGTAGAGACAGGGCCTCACTATGTTGTCCAGACTGGTGAAACAATCAGTCTTCTCACCTCAGCCTCTCAAAATGCTGGGATTACAGGTGTGTGAGCCACCTTGCCCCAGCCTATGCATGCAATTAATAGTTAAAAAAAAAACATGGCTTTAAATAAAGTTCAACATCCATGCATGATTAAAACAAACAAACAAAAAAACACCTGTCTGAGCATGGTGGCTCATGCATGTAATCTCAGCACTTTGGGAGGCTGAGCAAGGAGGACTGCTTGAACTGAGGAGGTCAAAACCAGCCTGGGCAAAATAGCAAGACCTTGTCTCTATAAAAAAATTGATGGCATACACCTGTGTTCCCAACAACTAGGGAAGCTGAGGTAGGAGAATCCCCTGAATACAGAAGGTTGAGGCTGCAGTGAGCCATGTTCATGCCACTGTACTCCATCCAGCCTGGATGACAGACACCCTGTCTCAAAAAAAAAGTTTCAGATTTTGGATTTTTGGATTCAAAATCTGATGCTATATTTTTATTTATTTATTTATTTATTTTCAGGCAGGGTCTGACTATATTGCCCAGGCTGGTCTAGACCTTCTGGGCTCAAGCTATGCTTCTGCCTCGGCCTCCCAAAGTGCTGGGATTACAGGCGTGAACCACCGCACCTGGCTCTAATTCTCTCTCTCTATTTTTTTGATCCTATATTTTTAAAGTCTCTCAGTTTTAATTTTCATTAGGACAAATGTTGGTAGATACCACCTACATAAACACAAAGCTTTTTGGGGTTCTCAATACATTTTAAGAATATAGGCCAGACGTGGTGGCTCACACTTGTAAATCCCAGCATCCCAATCTCCAGTTTGGGAGGCTGAGGCAGAAGGATAGCTTGAGCAAGGGAGTTCGAGACCAGCCTGAGCAACAGTGAGACCCTGTCTCTACAAAAAAAATAAAAGAGGCCTGGCGCAGTGGCTCACACCTGTAATCCCAGCACTGTGGGAGACTGAGGCGGGTGGATGACCTGAGATTAGGAGTTTGAGACCAGCCTGGCCAATATGGGGAAACTCTGTCTCTACTAAAAATACTAATTAGAAATTAAATAAAATAATAATATAGAGGGGCTCTAAGACAAAAAAATTTGAGAAACACTGATACATGAGAGTATATATAGGCTGGGCACGGTGGCTCATGCCTGTAATCCCTGCTGAGGCAGGGGGATCGCTTGAGCTCAGGAGTTGGAGACCAGCCTGGGCAATATGATGAAACCCTGTCTCTATCAAAAATACAAAAAATTACTTGGGCACAGTGGTGTGCGCCTGTGGTCCCAGTTGGGAGGATCTCTTGAGCCTTGGAGGTGGAGGCTGCAGTACTGCACTCCAGCCTGGGTGACAGAGTGAGACCCCATCACACACACACAAAAAAAGATATATATACTTGCTTATCCCAGTATCTAACGTATAAACACTCAAATAAGTAGTAGCTTTTTTTTTTTTTTTTTTTTTTTTTTGGAAACAAGGTCTCACTCTTGTTGCCCAGGCTGGAGTGGAGTGGCGCATGATCGTGGCTCACTGCAGCCTCGACCTCCTGGACTCAGGTGATCCTCCCACCCTCTCACCTCAGCCGCCCCTCTCCCCTGGCCACCAGTGACTGAAACTACAGGTGTGCACCACTACCCCCTCTTAAACTCCTGGGCTCAAGCGATCACCTGCCTCAGCCTCCAAAAGTGCTGGGTTACAGGTGTGAGCCACCATGTCCAGCCAGTAGTACATGTTAGTATGTAGTAAGAGCATAGGGGAGTGGTGGGGGCAAAGTTTGAAGTTTGGTGACAGATTGTGAAGGGCTTTCAGTGCTATTGATAAAATTTTAAGCAAGGATGACACGATCGAATTTTGTAATTTAGGAAGCCAAGTCTAGGAGTGGTGGGCAAAGAGGTGGGGAGGCTGGTCCATGGGAATCTAGCTAGGGAGTTGTTGCAATTGTCTAGGGAAAATCTGACAAGGAGTTGAACAAATTTATCAAGAATGGGAAAGGGGCCGGGCGCGGTGGCTCACGCCTGTAACCCCAACACTTTGGGAGGCCGATGTGGGCAGATCACAAGGTCAGGAGTGTGAGACCAGCTTGACCAATATGGTGAACCAAAAATACAAAAATTAGCCAAGCATGGTGGCAGGCGCCTGTAATCCCAGCTACTCAGGCTGCTGAGGCAGGAGAATCGCTTGAACCTGGGAGGTGGAGGTTGCAGTGAGCCGAGATCATGCCATTGCACTCCAGCCTGGGTGACAGAGTGAGACTCTGTCTCAAAAAAGAAAAAAGAAAAAAAAAAGAATGGGAAAGAATGAAAGGACTTTGATTTGAGAAACATTTCTCAAGGTAGAATCAGCAGGATTTGATGACCAATTGGATGTGTGACCAAAGAGAAAGGAAGAAGTTTAAGATAACTTCCAAGATTTCTGGCCGGGTGCGATGGCTCAAGCCTGTAATCCCAGCACTTTGGGAGGCCGAGGCAGGTGGATCACCTGAAGTCGGGAGTTCGAGACCAGCCTGATCAACACGGAGAAACCCTGTCTCTACTAAAATTACAAAAAATTAGCCAGGTGTGGTGGCGTGTGCCTGTAATCCCAGCTACTTGGGAGGCTGAGGCAGGAGAATTGCTTGAACCTGGGAGGCAGAGGTTGCAGTGAGCTGAGATCACACCATTGCACTCCAACCTGGGCAACAAGAGCGAAATTCTGCTTCAAAAAAAAAAAAGATTTCTATAATGGGAGGCAGGGTAAGTAGTGATGCTTTTTCAATTATTTATTTATTTTTTATATATTTTTAGAGACAGGTTCTTGCTGTCTCACATAGGCTGGTGTGCAGTGATGCCATCATAGCTCACTATAACCTTGAACTCCTGGGCTCAAGGAAATCTTCCTGCCTAAGTCTCTTTAGTAACTGGGACTACAGGTGCTGGCCACGCTCATTTTTAATTTTTTTTTTTTTTTTTGAGACAGGTCTCACTCTGTCGCTCAGGCTTAAGTGCAGTGGCACGATCTTGGCTCACTGCAACCTCCGTCTCCCGGGTTCAAGCAATTCTGCCTCAGCCTCCCAAGTATCTGGGGCTACAGGCGTGTGCCACCACACCTGGCTAATTTTTGTTTTAGTAGAGATGGGTCTTGCCATGTTGTCCAGGCTGGTCTCAAACTCCTGGCCTCAAGTGATCTACCTGCCTCAGCCTCCCAAAGTGCTGGGATTACAGGAGTGAGCCACTGCACCTGGCTTACATTTTTTTTTTTTTTTTCTGTAGAGGCAGGGTCTTGCTATGTTGCTCAAGCTGGTCTCGAACTCAAAGCATTGGGATTACAGGTATGAGCCACTGTGCCCGGCCAAGTGATGCTTTTAAATAAGGGTGTATATATTTGGAAGACAAGCTTTGTTGGGAAAGATGATACATACTGAGCCAGAAGTGCTGTGAGACTCAGTAGATAAGGAATCCAACAGGCAGTCAGATATGCAGGATTAAGGCTACAGGAATGGTCAGGGCTACAGAAATATTTCAGGAGTTATCAAGAGGTAGATTGTAGTTTAATGAGAAGACAGTTAACATTTACTGAGCATCTGTTCAATGGCAGACACTCTGGTGTTTGTGCATGGGTAGGGCACTCATAATTGATGGCCTCAATTTTCTTTGAAAGGGAAACCCGGCCGGGCGCGGTGGCTCACACCTGTGATCCCAGCACTTTGGGAGGCTGAGGCGGGTAGATCACAAGATCAGGAGTTCAAGACCAGCCTAGCCAAGATGGTGAAACCCCGTCTCTACTAAAAAATACAAAAATTAGCTGGGGCTGGGCACAGTGGCAGGCACCTGTAATCCCAGCTACTCAGGAGGCTGAGGTAGGAGAATCGCTTGAACCTGGGGGGCGGACATTGCAGTGAGCTGAGATCGCACCACTGCACTCCAGCCTGAGTGACAGAGTGAGACTCCATCTCAAAAACAAAACAAAACAAAAAAAACACAAAGGGAAACCCTCAGCCTGGCGCAGTGGCTCACACCTCTAATCCCAGCACTTTGGGAGGCCAAGGTGGGCAGATCACCTGAGGTCGGAAGTTTGAAACCAGCCTGACTAATATGGAGAAACCCTGTCTCTACTAAAAATACAAAATTAGCTGGGCCTGGTGGCGCATGCCTGTAATCCCAGCTACTTGGGAGGCTGAGGCAGAATAGCTTGAACCCTGGAGGAAGAGGTTGCTGTGAGCCGAGATCACGCCATTGCACTCCAGCCTAGGCAATAAGGGCAAAACTCTGTCTCAAAAAAAAAAAAAAGAAAGAAAGAAAAAGAAAGAGAAACTCTCTAAGGGGCTAGGGGGTAGGGCATTTAGGCAGTCTTGATGAGAAGAGTTTGGGACTGCTCCTTTAGAACTTCACCACTTTATCATTCTTGCAGAGAATGCTCCTGTCTTTGGTGATGCTCTCTTCTTCCAATGAAATGGAAATCAAAGATGAATTCTTTTCTACTTTACCTTTTAAATTTAGCTATATTCACAGTTGAAGAGCATAGGCTTTGATGCCAGATAGATGTGGGTTTGAATCTGCTTCTGCCCCTTACTAGCTGAGTGACCCTACCTGAGTAATTTAACCTTCTTGGTCTGTTCCCACAGCTATAAAATGAGTAAAACAACTACCTTGCTGGGTTATTATGGATTAAATGAATAATGAAAGTAAACAATTAGTTCAGTCCCTTCACATAATTAGTACTGAAGAAAAGATATTATTATTATTATTTTTGAGATGGAGTCTCACTCTGTCGCCCAGGCTGGAGTGCAATGGCATAATCTTGTCTCACTGCAACCTCTGCCTCCCGAGTTCAAGCCATTATCCTGCCTCAGCCTCCTGAGTAGCTGGGATTACAGGTGCCTGCCACCACTCCCGGCTAATTTTTTGTATTTTTAATAGAGACGGGGTTTCACTATGTTGGCCAGGCTGGTCTCAAACTCCTGACTTTGTGATCCGCCCGCCTCAGCCTCCCAAAGTGCTGGGATTACAGATGTGAGCCACTGCACCCGGCCAAGAAAAGATATTATTTCTGAGATGCGGTCTTACTCTGTTGCCCAGGCAAGTGGCAGTGGCAGTGGCTTGATCATAGCTTATTGCAGCCTTGAACTCCTTGGCTCAAGTGATCCCCCTGCCTTGGCCTCCCAAGTAGCTGGGACTAAAAGCACACACTACCACACACAGGTAATTAAATTTTTTTTTTTTTTTTTGGAGAGACAGAATCTTGCTATGTTGCACAGGCTGGTCTTAAACTCCTGGGTTCAAGAGCTCTTCCCACACCAGTCTCCCAAAGTGCTGGGATTATAGGCATCAGCCACCTCACCCACCCTATTATTATTATTAGTCCTCCCAACAACTCTTAAGAGAAACATATCATATTCTTATCCCCATTTTTTACACAAAATGAGAATTAAATGTAGATTTGGGAATTTATAGCCAGCTTTTAATTGATGGCTAGCATTTGAATTCAAGTCTAATTGTAGAGCCCTTTCTTATCCAGGAAGACTATGTAACAGGAGAAAGGAGGACCATGTAGAACTCTGAGGAACACCAATGTTTAAGAGGTGGGCAGGAAAAGAGAAAGAAGAACCAGAGATGAATTGTTTAAGTATTAGTTTTTTGGGGCTGCCATAACAAAGTACCAAAGGCTCAGTGGCTTAAACAACAGAAATTTATTTCCTCACACTTCTGGAGGCTAGAAGTCCAAGGTCAAGGTATCGAAGGTTGTTTCTTCTGGGGCGTCTTATAAATGGCTGTATCTTGTCTGATGCCCTTTTTTTTTTTTTTTTTTTTTTTTGAGATGGAGTTTCACTCTTGTTACCCAGGCTGGAGTGCAATGGTGCAATCTCAGCTCACTGCAACCTCTGCCTCCCAGGTTCAAGCAATTCTCCTGCCTCAGCCTCCCAAGTACCTGGGATTACAGGCACATGCCCCCATGCCTGGCTAATTTTTGTATTTTTAGTAGATACAGGTTTTCACCATGTTGGCCAGGCTGGTCTCAAACTCCTGACCTCAGGTGATCCACCAGTCTCAGCCTCCCAAAGTGCTGGGATTACAGGCGTGAGCCACCGCGCCCGGCCAACCTTAGTTACTTCTTTAAAGACCCTTTCTCCAAATGCAATCCCAGGCTGAGGTACTGGGGGTTAGGACTTCAACACAGGAATTTTGGGTGGGGAGAAGGGAGGCAAAATTCAGTCCCTAACACTCTATGATATGTTTTCATGGCACCCTTTATTTTCCTTCACAGTATATATTATATATACATACACATACACACGTAGACATAGTATATATGTAATTATTTCTTTAGTTATTTGTTGAATTACTGTATCTACATTTCTAGAAATTGTTCCTTTAAAAATCTTTTTTTTTTTTTTTGACAGATTCTTGCTCCGTCACCCAGGCTGCAATGTAATGGCGTGATCTCGGCTCACTGCAACCTCTGCTTCCCGAGTTCAAGCAGCTCTCCTGCCTCAACCTCCCGAGTAGCTGGGATTACAGGCATGTGCCATCACGCCCAGCTGATTTTTGTATTTTTAGTAGAGACGGGGTTTCACCATGTTGGCCAGGTTACTCTTGAACTCCTGACCTCCTGATCTGCCTGCCTTGGCCTCCCAAAGTGCTGGGATTACAGGTGTGAGCCACCGCACCTGGCCTGTTTTTTTTTGTTTTTGTTTTTTTGTTTTTAAACCAAGCAATGGTTATGGAAGTCTTGTCATTTTTAGTGATTTATTCCCTAGTGATACATTATTTTTTCTGTCCGGTGCTTGAATCAGGCTTTTATATATATTAAACATACTTCTTTTTTGTTTTGTTTTGAGATGGAGTCTTGCTCTGTCACCCAGACTGGAGTGCAGTGGTATGATCTTGGTTCAGTGCAACCTCCGCCTCCCGGGTTCAAGTGATTCTCCTGCCTCAGCCTCCCAGGTAGCCAGGACTACAGGCACACGCTACCACGCCCGGCTAATTTTTGTATTTTTGGTGGACACGGGGTTTCACCATATTGGCCAGGCTGGTCTCCAACTCCTGACCTCAGGTGATCCATGCACCTCCGGTCTCCCACAGTGCTGGGATTACAGGTGTGAGCCACAGCTCCTGGCAAACATACTTCTTTATATGCAGCAATATAATTCTAATATCCAAAGTCTCTGTGGGCATAATTCTGCTATTTATGATTTCTGCTCATTCTCATTTATGGTGGCCTACTTCCTGTTGCTTTGTGTTTGTGGGATTTTTATTAGTGAACACATATTCAAAGGAACTTAACAATAGGGATTTTTTTTCCTTATAGTTTACCATCTGAACTCCAGGGATTTTTTTTAGGTTTGCCTTGAAGGTGACTTTCTCCAGAGAGGATCTGTATTTCGTTCTCTGCAGTGCCTGACAATTAGGTTACTATCACCCTGTAACTACTTTAAAATAAATTCTGGGCTTGGTCGGGCTTGGTGGCTCATGCCTGTAATTCCAGCACTTTGGAAGGCCCAGGTGGGCAGATCACTTGAGGTCATGAGTTCGAGACCAGCCTGGCCAACATGGCGAAACCCGTCTCAACTAAAAATACAAAAATTAGTCGGGCATCATGGTGGGTGCCGGTAATCCCAGCTACTTGGGAGGCTGAGGCAGGAGAATGGCATGAACCCGGGAGGCAGAGGTTACAGTGAGCCAAGATCACGCCATTGCACTCCAGCCTGGGCAACAGAGGGAGACTCCATCTCAGTAAGTAAGTAAATAAGTAAGTAAGTAAATAAATAAATAAATAAATAATAAATAAAATTCTGGGCCTGAAGTGTTTCTGTCTATTCAGGTAGTATAAACTTAGACTATAAACTCATGAAGACTAGCCTGTGAATACCCAGGGGAGGTCTTCACAATCCCCGACTTCCACCCCTGATTCAGAGCCAAGATTGCAGTAGGGACATTTCCTTGCTGTCTCTTTTTTCAAGGTGGGTATTTTTACTGGTTTACCCTTTCCTTTTTTTTTTTTTTTTGAGACGGAGTCTCGCTTTGTCACCCGGGCTGCAGTGCAGTGGCGCAATCTCGGCTCACTGCAAGCTCCGCCTCCCAGGTTCATGCCATTCTCCTGCCTCAGCCTCTGGAGTAGCTGGGACTACAGACACCTGCCACCACGCCGGGCTAATTTTTTGTATTTTTAGTAGAGACGGGGTTTCACTGTGTTAGCCACGATGGTCTCGATCTCCTGACCTCGTGATCCACCCGCCTTGGCCTCCCAAAGTGCTGGGATTACAGGCGTGAGCCACCGCGCCTGGCCTGGTTTACCCTTTCATTGACAGTGGAGCCTGTGCCCACTGCATTAAAGTTGAAGCTCTGTCACTGGCGATTTGGCAGATTCCCCTAGAGCTGTCGCCAATTTCAGCCATATGTGTCTTGAATTCATGCTTTTTGCTTTTTATATTCAAGCTGGTGGTTTTAGGTGTTTTATTTATTTATTTATTTTTTATACGGAGTCTTGCTCTGTCGCCTAGGCTGGAGTGCAGTGGTGCGATCTTGGCTCACGGCAAGCTCCAACTCCCAGGTTCATGCCATTCTCCTGCCTCAGCCTCTCGAGTAGCTGGGACTACAGGCACCCACCATAATGCCCAGCTAATTTTTGTATTTTAGTAGAGACAGGGTTTCACCATGTTGGCCAGTCTGGTCTTGAACTCCTGACCTCAAGTGATCTGCCCACCTCAGCCTCCCAAAGTGCTGGGATTACAGGCGTGAGCCACCATGCCTGGCCTCACCACTCTTTTTCTGGCACCTGGCCCTGTGACTGGTTTTGTGGAAGACAATTTTTCGATGGATCTTTTGGGGGCGGGGGTGCAGGAGCTGGGAATGGTATTGGGATGAAACTGTTCCATCCGATCATCAGGCATTAGATTCTCATAAGGAGGACGAAACCCAAATCCCTTGCATGCATAGTTCATGATAGGGTTTGCAATCCTATGAGAATCTAATGTCTGCTAATCTGACAGGAGGCAGAGCTCAGGCTGTGATGCTCACTTGCCAGTCACTCATCTCCTGCTGTGCAGCCCGGTTCTTAACAGGCCATGAACTGGTGCTGGTCTGCAGCCCAGGGTTTGGGGACCCCTGCCTCACTGAATATACGAAATTGGGAAGAAAGTCAGGAGTTCCTAAAAGGACAAGAGAGGAAAAAAATTCAGATAAGGACTGAAAAAAAGGCTATTGTATTTGGCAATTAGGCATTTTCAGAATAGATGTAGTAAAGTCATAAGGATAAAAAGCTTAATTTCAGTGGGTTGACAAATTAAGAGAGCTGAAGAAGGTATAGAAAATAAAACTTCTGGCCGGGTGCGGTAGCTCACACCTGTAATCCCAGCACTTTGGGAGGCCGAGGCAGGCAGTTCATGAGGTCAGGAGATCCAGACCATCCTGGCTAACACGGTGAAACCCCATCTCCACCAAAAAATACAAAAAAATTAGCCGGGCATGGTGGCGGGCACCTGTAGTCCCAGCTACTCGGAAGGCTGAGGCAGGAGAATGGCGTGAACCCAGGAGGCGGAGCTTGCAGTGAGCTGAGATCACGCTACTGCACTCCAGCCTGGGTGACAGAGCGAGACTCCGTCTCAAAGAAAACAAAGGAAGAAAATAAAACTTCCAGGCCACGTGCAGTGGCTCACGCCTGTAATCCCAGCACTTTGGGAGGCCGAGACGGGCGGATCACCTGAGGTCAGGAGTTCGAGACCAGCCTGACCAACATGGAGAAACCCTGTCTCTACTAAAAATACAAAATTAGCCAGGCGTGGTGGTGCATGCCTGTAATCCCAGCTACTCAGGAGGCTGAGGCAAGAGAATCACTTGAGCCTGGGAGACGGAGGTTGTGGTGAGCCGAGATCGCGCCATTGCACTCCAGCCTGAGCAACAAGAGTGAAACTCCGTCTCAAAAATAATAATAATAATAATAAATAAAATAAAATGAAAATAAAACTTCTGGCCAGGCGTGGTGGCTCACACCTGTAATCCCAGCACTTTAGGAGGCTGAGGTGGGCGGATCACGAGGTCAACAGATTGAGACCATCCTGACCAACATGGTGAAACCCCGTCTCTACTAAAAATACAAAAATGAGCTGGGCGTGGTGGTGCGCGCTTGTAGTCTCAGCTACTCAGGAGGCAAAGGCAGGAGAATTGCTTGAACCCGGGAGGCGGAGGTTGCAGTGAGCCGAGATTGTGCCACTGCACTCCAGCCTGTTGACAGAGTGAGACTCCATCTCAAAAGAAAATAAAACTTTTTTTTCAAGAAATGTTAGAGTGAAGAGAAAGCAGAAGAGTGGTTGGGTTGAAGAAAGATTATTCAGAAGGAGGGAATCAAACATATTTGTAAGTTAAAGAGAATGACCATGCAGAATAAAATACATTATAAAAGTGAGAAAGGATAAGTGTTAGGGTGCAGTATTTCAGAAGAGACAGATGGGAGGGTAAAGGTCTGAGTTATAAGGCCTTTGTAAGGAGATCCTCTTCTTCAGCCAGGCAGGAAGATACATACAGATGGGTGCCCTCACAGTTTAGAGGTCAAAAGGAGGAATGTGGCCGGGCACAGTGGCTCATGTGTGTAATCCTGGCACTTTGGGAGGCTCAGATGGGAACATCCCTCAAGCCCAGGAGACCAGCCTGGGCAACATAGTGAGACCCCGTCTCTAAAAAAACATTAAAAAAAAATAGCCAAGTGTGGCGGTGTGCACCTGTGGTCCCAGCTCCTCAGAGGCTGAGGTGGGAGGATTGCTGGGGCCTGGGAAGTTGAAGCTGCAGTGAGCTGTGATGGTGCCACTATACTCCATCTTGGGCGACAGAGTGAGACCTGGTCTGGGGGAAAAAAAAGAAAAAGAGAGAAAAAGAAGAGAGAAAGAGAGGAGAGAGAGAAAGAAGGAAAGAAGAGATAGAGAAAGAGCACTTTGGGAGGTCGAGACGGGTGGATCACCTGAGGTCAGGAGTTGGAGAACAGCCTGGCCAACATGGCAAAACCCTTTCTCTACTAAAAACACAAAAACTAGCCGGGCATGGTGGCGGGTGCCTGTAATCACAGCTACTCAGGAGGCTGAGGCAGGAGAATCGCTTGAACCTGGGAGGTGGAGGTTGCAGTGAGCTGAGATCGCGCCACTGCACTCCAGCCTGGGTGACAGAGTGAGGAAAAAAAGGAAGAGAAGAGAAGGGAGGGGAGGGGGAGGGGAGGGGGAGGGGGAGGGGGAGGGGAGGGGGAGGGGGAGGGGGAGGGGAGGGGGAGGGGAGGGGAGGGGGAGGGGGAGGGGGAGGGGAGGGGAGGGGGAGGGGAGGGGGAGGGGAGGGGGAGGGGAGGGGAGGGGGAGGGGGAGGGGAGGGGGGAGGGAGGGGGAGGGGAGGGGGAGGGGGAGGGGGAGGGGAGGGGGAGGGGGAGGGGAGAGGGGGAAGAGGCCAGGTGTGCTGGCTCATGCCTGTAATCCCAGTGCTTTGGGAGGCCAAGGCAGGTGGATCATTTGAAACCCTGTCTCTACTAAAATACAAAAATAATTAGCCAGGTGTGGTGGCGGGTGCCTGTAATCTCAGCTACCAGGGAGGCTGAGGCAGGTTAATTGCTTGAACCTGGGAGGCAGAGGTTGCAGGAAGCTGAGATCGTGCCGCTGTACTACTCCAGCCTGGGGGAGGGGAGGGGAGGGGGAAAAGGAAAGGGAAGAACGCTGGGGAATGTGGCACTGGTTTATTATCCTTTTGAGGCCGACTGTAAGGTGGTCTACAAAAGGCAGAGGCTGGGACTAGAAAGAGGTGCTTAAGGAGAGCAGCTGTGAGAAATTGACAAGGCATTTGGCTCCCCATGAGGACTGCCAAGTTAAGGCTGGAAACCACATACTGGTACCAGTTCCGACTCATGATTAACTAATGCTCTCCTATAAAACAGATGCCAACACTCAGAAGGAGAGAAAACACATCTGTGTCCTCAATACCTAGAACAACTGTTGGCATATCAACAGGCCCTCAATAAATATTTCTTGAATGAGCAAATAAACATAAAGTTTACATTGATCTAGAACTGGGGAGGGGTGAGGTGGTTGGGACCAAAGAACAAAAGACAAATGTAACTGAGGGTGTGGTAAAAGTGTCTTGAGATCATTGTCCATGAAGTCCAAGGTGGATAAGGAAAGAAGTGAAGCCAGAAAGGATATGGTAGATTGGAACTGTAGTTGACCCAAACTAGGTGATACAAAATTGAAGAATGAATGACAATTTATAGGTGTTTAGAAAATTTGTGGGTTCTGAAATGAAAGAAGCAGATCTTTAGAGGAAATGACCCAGTGACCCAGATGACTTAAGCCTAAGAAATGGGTAGAAAACTTGTTTACTATTAAATTTAAATTTTTCTCCTTTTGGGCTGGGCGCGGTGGCTCACACCTGCAATCCCAGCACTTTGGGAGGCCGAGATGGGCAGATCACCTGAGGTCGGGAGTTCAAGACCAGCCTGACCAACATGGAGAAACCCCATCTCTACTAAAAATACAAAATTAGCTGGGCGTGGTGGCGCATGCCTGTAATCTCAGCTACTAGGGAGGCTGAGTCAGGAGAATTGCTTGAACCTGGGAGGCAGAGGTTGTGGTGAGCCGGGATTGTACCACTGCACTCCAGCCTGGGCAACAAGAGCAAAACGCTGTTTCAAAGAAAAAAAATTTTTTTTTCTCCGTTTGGCTTGAGACACAGAACTCACACCTCTCTTCTGTGAAGTCTATAATGGGGCCTGCAGCTGCACGTTCCAGTTGAACTAGGCTCCCAGTTGCTATTGGCTGAGCAGACAATGCAAACAATACTCAGAATCCTATTAACTAACAATGGATTAACACCAAATTAGAAGTGTCTAGTGCATACTGTTCTGAGGGCTGTCCTATTCAATGTTTGTACAAATGGTTTAGTTAAGAACGTTGATGACAGATTATCACATTTGTAGACATCAATAATCTAGTAGAGATAATATGCTGGATAGCAGAATCAGAATATAAAGAGATCTTGGCAGGCAGGATCAAATCTAACGAGGTGGGGTTTTTTTTGTTTTGTTTTGTTTTTTCATTTTTTAGAGACAGGGTCTCTATATGCTGGAGCACAGCTGCTATTCACAGGTGCATTCATAGCACACTACAGCCTTAAAACTCCTGGCCTCAGATGATCCTCTAACGTTAGCCTCTGAAGTAGCTGGGACTATAGGCATACCCCACTGCACCTAGCTAAGATGCAGTTTAAATGGGTCAAATGCAAAGTTCAGTGCAAAGGTTAAAAAAAAATAAAGTGGCTGGGCGCAGTGGCTCATGCCTGTAATCCCAGCACTTTGGGAGGCTGAGGCGGGTGGATCGCCTGAGGTCGGGAGTTCGAGACCAGCCTGACCAACATGGAGAAACCCTGTCTCTACTGAAAATACAAAATTAGCTGGGCGTGGTGGTGCATGCCTGTAAATCCCAGCTACTCGGGAGGCTGAGGCAGGAGAATTGCTTGAACCTGGGAGGCAGAGGTTGCAGTGAGCCAAGATCGCGCCATTGCACTCCAGTCTGGGCAACAAGAGCGAAACTCTGTCTCAATAACTAAATAAATAAATAAATAAAAATAAAGTGTCAGGGCATGGTGGCTTACACCTATTATCCCAGCACTTTGGGACGCTGAGACAGGAGAATCAATTGCGTTCAGGATTTTTTTTTTTTTTTTTTTCTGAGATGGAATCAGTTCCTGTCGCCCAAGCTGGAGAGCAGTGATGCGATCTCGGCTCACTGCAACCTCCACCTCCTGGGGTCAAGCGATTCACCTGAGGCCAGGATCTTGAGATGCTGTGTGCCTGTAGTCCTAGCTACTTGAGAGAGACTAAGATGGGAGGATCTTTTGAGCCTAGGAGTTCAAGGCTACAGTGAGCTATGATCTCACCCATGTATACCAGCCTGTGTGACAGAGCAAGATCCTGTCTCTAAAAAATAACTTAGGAGAGACAACAAAAATATGGGCAAAATAAGGAGTTAAAATGGAGGACAATACAAATGGTATATACATACATGCCCATACACATATACCTATAATCTCTACACACGCATGTATGTATATGTGTGTATGTGTAACTTTTGCTTATCTTTCATGCTGGCAAAAATGTAAATGACCAGGCCAGGTGTGGTGGCTCATGCCTGTAATCCCTGTACTTTGGGAGGCCGAGGCAGGTGGATCAACTGAGGTCAGGAGTTCGAGACTAGCCTGGATAACATACAGTGAAACCTTGTCTCTACTAAAAAATACAAAAATTAGCCGGGCATGGTGGCGTGCACCTGTAATCTCAGCTACTCAGGGGGCTGAGGCAGGAGAATTGCTTGAACCCAGGAGGTGGAGGTTGCAGTAAGCCAAGATGATGCCACTGTAGTCCAGCCTGGGTGACAGAGTGAGATTCTGTCTCTAAAATAATAATAATAATAAATTAAATGACCACTCATATCTAATATCAAGTATTAGAAAAGTATGGGCAAATGGCCTATGGCAGTCTTACAAAGTTGGTGGGAATATAAATCAATTTAGGGCAATCTGTAAGTACATATTACAATTTTTTTTCAACAGTGTAAGGAGGTTTTTGTTTGTTTTTTTGTTTTGTTTTGTTTTGTTTTTGAGATAGATTCTTGCTCTGTTGCCAGGCTGGAGTGCAATGCCATGATCTTGGCTCACTGCAACCTCCGCCTCCTGGGTTCAAGCGATTCTCCTGCCTCAGCCTCCCAAGCAGCTGGGACTACAGGTGCCTGCCACCACGCCCAGCTAATTTTTGTATTTGTAGTAGAGACAGGGTTTCACCATGTTGACCAGGATGGCTTCAATCTCTTGACCTTGTGATCTGCCCGCCTTGGCCTCCCAAAGTGCTGGGATTACAGATATGAGCCACTGCACCTAGCTGTAAATAGTTTTTAAATTGTGGATATGTAACAATAGACAAAATTATTTAAAGTCAATAAATTTTTATTCAAGGAATTCCATGTTGTGATTTCTTCCACTGTCCATCAAGGTCACTTTAGATCCTCTAAAGAGCTGGAGTCAAAAGATTTATCTTCAAGTTAGCCTTTTTAATGAAACTGATCCAGCTGTCCTGTCAGCCCATAATTACTTTGGCTTCCTGTCGTCTCCTTTTAATATGGATATACTGATGAAGACTTCAAAATTCACCAAGAATCTTTGGGATCTAATTTCTTCAACCAATTTACTTTAGGGTCCTTTATACTGTCGGTCGTGGGGATCTGCCAGGTTATCAATTTGACACCTTAAGCCATCTCACTCAAGAATAGTACAGATGTGTGGAATATGCCAATACCTTTAACTCCAGACATCACGTTCTCAAGATAAAAGCTTTTAAAACAAAAAGCCATCGTATGTCTCGTCAACATGAAATTGGAATGCAAAATTAATACTGCTGAGGATTTCCCTCATATCCCATGCTGTTTAACTATCTATTCTACAGTCCTAGAATCAATCTTTTTTTTAAGAGACAAGGTCTTTGTTACGAAGGCTGGAGTAGAGTGGTGCCATCAAAGCTCAGTGCAGCCTCCAACTCCTGGGCTCAATCCTTTTGCCTCAGCCTCCCCTTCCTGAGTAGCTGCAACTACAGGCACACGCCCCAATACCCAGCTAGTTTTTAAATTTTTGTGGAGATGAGGTGTTTGTTACTTTCTTGCCCAGGCTGGTCTTGAACTCCTGGTTTCAAGCAATACACCCACCTCAGTGTGGGGATTGCAGACTTGAGCCACTGCGCCTGGCCTGGAACCAACCTTTATGGCTATCAATACTCCCATCAGTTAACTGTCTCAGGTATCATAATATCCCTTCTTATATGTATCAAAACTCATACTGAACAATGAGTTCTGGGTTGCAAAAAGTACATATTAAAATTTTAAATGCCGGGCGCGGTGGCTCACACCTGTAATTCCAGAACTTTGGGAGGCCGAGGAGGGCAGATCACGAGGTCAGGAATTTGAGACAGCCTGACCAATATGGTGAAACCCCGTCTGTATTAAAAATACAAAAATTAGCTGGGCATGGTGGCACGTGCCTGTAGGCCCAGCTACTCAGAGGCTGAGGCAGAAGAATCGCTTGAATCCGGGAGGCAGAGGTTGCATTGAGCCAGAATCCGGGAGGCGGAGGTTGCATTGAGCCAAGATTGCATCACTGTACTCCAGCCTGGGCAACAGAGCAAGACTCTGTCCCTTTAAAAAGAAAAAAAATTTTTAAATGTGCATACCCTGTGACCCAGCAACTTTCAATATTTACCGTAGAGAGGCCAGGTGCAGTGGCTCATGCCTGTAATCCCAGCACTTTGGGAGGCCGAGGTGGGTGGATTACCTGAGGTCAGGAGTTTGAGACCAGCCTGGCTAACATGATGAAACCCCATCTCTACAAAAAAATCACAAAATTAGCCAGGCGTGGTGTTGCATGCCTGTAATCCCAGCTACTCAGGAGGCTGAGGCAGGAGAATCGCTTGAACCTGGGAGGTTGAGGTAGCAATGAGCCGAGATTATGCCATTGCACTCCAGCCTGGGCGACAAGAGCAAAACTTTGTCTAAAATAAAATAAAACAATATTATATATATATATATATTTATAATATATTTATATTTATATATATATTTATATTTTACCCTAGAGAAATACTCCCATATAGCACTAAGAGGCATAAAGAATTTTCACTGAAACATTGTAATAGCAAACAATTGGAAACAATCTATATGTCCAACAACAGAATGGTTAAGTAAGCTGTGATACATTCATACTATAGGATACAATATAACAGTTCTTATGAATGAGACATCTTTATATGTATTGAGATGCAAGTTCTCTGAAACATGTTAAGGGTAAAAAGAAGATCTGGAATAATACAAACCGTGTGATACTTTTTTTTTTTTTTTTTTTTGAGACAGGGTCTGGCTCTATTGCCCAGGCTGGAATCCAATGGCACTATCATGGCTCATTGCAGCCTTGACCTCCAGGGCTCAAGCAATCTTCCCACCTCAGCCTCCCTGTAGCTGGGACTACAAGTGTGTGCCACCACACCCGGCTATTTTTTAGTTTTTGTAGACACAAAACTATGTTACCCAGGATGGTCTCAAACTCCTGGCCTTGAGTGATTTTCCTGCCTTAGCCTCCCAAAGTGCTGGGATTACAGGTGTGAGGCACTATGCCCGGTTCATTTATGTTTTAAAAGTCTCATATAACTAGCCGGGTGTGGTGGCTCATGCCTATAATCTCAGCACTTTGGGAGGCCAAGGCAGGCAGATCGCTTGAGTCCAGGAATTCAAGATCAGCCTGGGCAACATGGCAAAACTCTGTCTCTACAAAAAATATACAAAAATTATCCAGGCGTGGTGGCATGTGCCTGTAGTCCCAGCTACTCTGGAGGCCAAAGTGGGAGGATTACTTGGTCCGGGAGGCAGAGGGTGCAGTGAGCCAAGATCATGCCACTACACTCCAGTCTGGGCAACAGAGTGAGACCGTCTAAAAAAAAAAAAAAGTCCCATATATTTCTACATGTAAATATATAGAAAAAGGGCTGGAAGGATATATAATCAATATTAAACAGTGTTTATCTCTGGAAGGAAAGGACCAGGACTTGGAATAATGGCAAGGAAGCCTTGTTTGCAGTTTTTTTTTTTTTTTTTTCATCGTTTTTGAGGAGTCTCACGCTATCGCCCAGGCTGGAGTGCAGTGGTGTCATCTCAGCTCACCGTACCTCCGCCTCTCCGCCTCCTGGGTTTAATCGATTCTCCTGCCTCAGCCTCCTCAGTAGCTAGGATTACAGGTGTCTGCCACCACAGCCAGATAATTTTTGTATTTTTTTTTTTTTTTTTTAGTAGAGACAGGGTTTCACCATGTTAGCCAGGCTGGTCTCAAACTTCTGACCTCAAGTGATCGGCCGGCCTCGGCCTCCCAAAGTGCTGGGATTACAGGCATGAGTCACCAAGCCCGGCTTTTGTTGTTGTTGTTGTTTTTTGTTTCTGAGTTGGAGTCTTGCTCTGTCATCCAGGCTGAAGTGCAGTAGCATGATCTCGGCTCACTGCAACCTCCACCTCCTGGGTTCAAGCCATTCTCCCGCCTCAGCCTGCCGAGTAGCTGGGACTATAGGAGTACACCATGCCCAGCTAATTTTTTGTATTTTAGTAGAGATGGGGTTTCACCATGTTGCCCAGGCTGGTCTCAAACTCCTAAGCTCAGGCAATCCGCTCACCTTGGCCTCCTAAAGTGCTAGGACTACAGGCGTGAGCCACCACGTCCAACCTGTAGTTTTGTTTTTTTTTTGAATGAAGGTTTTTAATGTTATATGTTGTATAAAATTAATGCATTAATTTATTATTATGAAATCAAAACAACCCTACCTTACCCCGAAAATAACACCTGTAGGTTTTTGTCAGTTGTCAGATGGGCATCTTGCTATGTTGCCCAGGCCGGTTTCAAACTCATGGAGCTCAAGCTATCTTCTGCCTCAGCCTCTAGAGCAGCTAAGACTACAAGTGTGCACCACCATGTCCAGCTTAGGTGTCAGTTTGATATGAGTCAGTAGCATAAGTAGTAAAGAAAACCTAAGGGGGCCTTGGGCTCTCCTACGGTCCAGGTCTACAAGCAAGCAGGTAATGGTTTAGTTCTATTTGGCTTGGTGAGGCCACATCTGGACCAAAGTTAGACAGGCACACTGACACATTTGAGCTCATCCAGAGAGTAGACAAGGTGATGCCAGGAGTCCACACTATGTCAAGGAGGACTAGCTAAAGGGAGGGAGAATGTTTAGGCTAGTAGATGTAGAAAGAGGTGGTCCTCAAACTCTTGACGTTTTCATGAGGGTGAAGATAGTAGATTTCAAGACACTGGAGTTATTCAAGAGACTAAATGTTCACTTTCCAGGGATACTGTGAAAAAGATTCACTGAGGAGGCATTCGTTGGAACTAGATTTTTTTTTTTTTTTAAGAGACAGGGTTCTGCTGTGTTACCCAGGCTGGTCTCTAACTCCTAAGCTCAAGAGATCCGCTTGCCTCAGCCTGCCAAAGTGATGGGATTACAGGGTAAGCCACGTGCCTGGCCTGGAACTAGATGATCTTAGTTTCCAACTAACTTTATTTCAATTTATTTCAAGTTTCCTTGAAATAAATTGAGTTTTCAATTTATTTCTGGTTCCTTGGCCTCAACCAGATTTATTGAAATTTAAGTCCCTAAAACTGTCTTTTGTTTTATTATAGAGAGGATATTAACCAGAAGGTTACATACTACAATCTGGAAGGAATAATCTCAATATCATGAGTGCCAATTAAGTGCCTCAGAGAATACAAAGATGACCATAACTGGAATGCTTAACAAGTACCAACTGAAGAAATGTAATGAAAATTAAAGTTTAATTTGTTTTCCCCTGTCTCTGCACAATTTATTTCAGTGGGAGAGGTTTTCCTCAGATGTGGATCACCTTTAGGTAACAGTCTTTGCAACCACTTTAAGTAGCAAAACATACTCTTGGTCAGAAATATATTAACACATCAATTTTCATCATAGGTAAGAATCTCTCTACCCCACAGCTAGGGTCAACAGAGCCAGCCAGCTCGCCTCTGTGAAAGAGGGGTAGTTGGCTTCTCTCCTTTTGCTACACTGATATTTCTAGGAATGGGGCAGAATGAAGAGGAAGGGTTATTAGTGGCTTCATGCTGTCTAGGCCTGACTGATGTTAAGAATTATCTCATGAGCATTTGTATGGCTCCATCAGAGGCTTCCCTGGGGGCGCTTTCCAAAGGCAGTGGCAACTTCCTGAAGTGAGGTGATGTATTCTATTTCTATAGGCACCACTCTCTCATTATCCTTTTGTTTTCCAGTGTTCTTTTCCACATGAAGAGCCCCACTATGCATCCAGGCAGTTCTCTTGAGTAGGATTTAAACTGGCTCCACACATGGTCCACAGGATTCATGTATATCTGACCGTTTATCAGAAGCCAGTGTGGTGACTTCCAGGATGTGACTCTCTACTTTGTTACATCAGGCTCTGTTGTTAGTCAGCCTTTGCCTTGAAATTCCTCTACCGTGAGTCATACACAGTCTAATGATTATACCTTACCCAAGGACAAATACAAAATGTTTCAGTGGTCTTGAAGCCACTGTCTCTAGGATTGAGAAGATAGAATTACTCCTCACCTCATCTCTTTTTTTGGGGTGGGGGATGGAGTTTTGCTCCCCCTGCCCAGGCTGGAGTGCAGTGGTGCGATCTCAGCTCACTGCAACGTCCACCTCCCGGGTTCAAGCGATTCTCCTGCCTCAGCCTCCTGAGTAGCTGGGACTACGGGCACCCGTCACCGCGCCTGGCTAATTTTTTTGTATTTTTAGTAGAGACGGGGTTTCACCATGTTAGCCAGGCTAGTCTCGAACTCCTAACCTCAGGTGACGTGCCCGCCTCAGCTTCCCAAAGTGCTGGGATTACAGGCGTCAGCCACCTCACCTGGCCCTTCCCCACCTCTTCTCTTTGGGATTGAATAGGGCTCACAGCATGGTAGTAGCTCTCTCCAAAGAAAGCTCTTTTATAAACCCAGTCTCCACTTTTTTGTTGTTGTTGTTTTTTTTTGAGACAGGGTCTCACTCTGTGGCCCAGGCTGAAGTGCAGTGGTATGATGATGGCTCATGGCAGCCTCAAACTCCTGGCTCATGTGATCCACCTGCCTCAGCCTCCTGAGTAGTAGCTGGGATTACAGGCATGCACCACCATGCCTGGCTAATTTTTTTTTTTTTTTTTAGATGGATTACTCTTGCTCTGTCGCCCAGGCTGGAGTATAGTGGTGCGATCTCAGTTCACTGCAACCTCCACCTCCCGAGTTCAAGTGACTCTCCTGCCTCAGCCTCCAGAGTAACTGGGATTATAGGCGCCCACCACCACACCCTGCTAATTTTTGTATTTTTAGTAAAAACGGGGTTTCACCATTTGGCCAGGCTGGTCTTGAACTCCTGATGACCTCAAGTGATCCGCCTGCCTCAGCCTCCTAAAGTGCTGGGATTACAGGCATGAGCCTCTGCCCCAGGCTTTTTAATTTTTTTAAATTTTTTATTTTTTTTTTTGAGACGGAGTCTTGCTCTGTCACCAGGCTGGAGTCCAGTGGTGCGATCTCGGTGCTCACTGCAATCTCTACCTCCCAGGTTCAAGTGATTTTCCTGCCTCAGCCTCCCAAGTAGCTGGGACTACAGGCACGTGCCACCATGCCCAGATAATTTTTTGTATTTTCAGTAGAGACAGGGTTTCACCATGTTGAGCAGGATGGTCTCGATCTCTTGACCTCGTGATCCGCCTGCCTCGGCCTCCCAAAATGCTGGGATTACAGGCTTGAGCCACCGCGCCCGGCCTAATTTTTTAATTTTTTTGTGGAGACAAGGTCTCACCATGTTGCCCAGGTTGGTCTTGAACTAGCCTGAAGTGATCCTCCCGCCTCAGCCTCCCAAAGTGCTAGGATTACAGGAGTAAGCCACTGCATCTGGCCTTCTAGCTTCACTTTTCATACTCTTGAAATGGGTGAGGGGGTTCAAGAGTTGTGCAACTGGTTCTTGGTAAGTTCCTTTAAAATACTGCATTTACATCTGCTGTCTCCCTTTGGAGTTTCATATCTATTAGATCTTGATACGCCAGCTGAAACATCCAGTTTAAGATTTTGTTAAGTATAAAACATAATCTGCTTTATCAATCCTGCTTTAAATCTTCCCTCATTCCTTATCTGAGGCTATGTGATTTAGTCACACCTCACAAGCCAAGCCCTAGGCCTAGGCCATCAAGTTGGTATGGCATGATCTGGTCATGCTCTCCTTTACTGATAAAGAAAACCAAGCTAAGGCCAAGGGCCCACTATAACAAACCTACTGCCCATGAGAGGGATAAATCAGGAGTCCCTCTTGGCTCCAAACCTAGTTCTCTATAAGGATGTATACAGAGCAAAGTGATTTGGTCAAGTAGCCATGGGCTTTGGAGTCTGTCATTTATCAAGTGATCTTAGATGAATTATCTTTTCTCAGCTTCATTACAATTTTGTAAAATAGGGCCGGGCGCCGTGGCTCAACCCTGTGGGTATAAGCCTTTGGGAGGCTGAGGCGGGCAGATCACTTGAGGTCAGTTCGACAGCTTGGCCAACATGGTGAAACTCCATCTCTACTAAAAATACAAAAATAAGCCAGGTGTGGTTGCGGGTGCCCATAATCCCAGCTACTTGGGAGGCTGAGGTAGAACTGTTTGAACCCAGGAGGTGGAGGTTGCACTGAACCGAGATTGCACTACTGCACTCTAGCCTGGATGATAGACTGAGACTGTCTCAAATTAAAAAAAAAAAAATTATAAAATAGCCTCACCTTTCAATTTGAAATTTATTTATTTATTTTTTGAGACGGAGTTTCCCTTTTGTCGCCTAGCCTAAAGTGCAATGCCACAATCTCAGCTCACTGCAACCTCCTGCCTCCTGGGTTCAAGCAATTCTCCTGCCTCAGCCTCCCGAGTAGCTGGGATTACAGGTGTGCGTCACCACCAGCTAATTTTTGTATTTTTAGTAGAGACAGGGTTTCACCATGTTGACCAGGCTGGTCTCAATCTCCTGACCTCAGGTGATCTACCCGCCTTGGCCTCCCAAAGTGCTGGGATTGTGGGCATGAGCCACCATGCCCAGCCTGAAATTTATTTATTTTTTTTAAAGTCAGTCTCTGTAGAGACTGTCAAAAATTGCCAATGCCAACTATATTGTAAGTTACTACAGTGGGATATGTGAAAATTCTTTTTTTTTTTTTTTTTTGAGACATGGTCTCACTCCATCACCCAGTGGAGTGCAGTGGCAAGATCACAGTTCACTGCAACCTCGACTTCACAGGCTCAAGTAATCCTTCCATGGCATGTGCCACCATGTCTGGCTAACTTTTTGTAAAGACGGGGTCTCTCTAAGTTGCCTAAGCTGGTCTCAAAACTCTTAGACTCAAGTGATCTGCCTGCCTTGGCCTCCAAAAGTGCTGGGATAACAGGTGTGGCTCACACAGTGGCTACTGGGCCTGGCCCAACAGAAACCTTTTCTTTTTTTCTTTTGAGACAGAGTCTCAACTCTGGAGTCTCACTCTGTTGCCCAGGCTAGAGTGCAGTGGTGCAATCTTGGCTCACTGCAATCTCCACCTCCCAGGTTCAAGTGATTCTTCTGCCTCAGCCTCCTGAATAGCTGAGATTACAGGCGTGTGCCACCACACCCGGCTAATTTCTGTATTTTTAGTAGATGGGGTTTCGCCATGTTGGCTGTGCCGGTCTCGAACTCCTGACCTCAGGTGATCCACCCGCCTTGGCCTCCCAAAGTATTGGGATTACAGGCGTGAGCCATGGTGCCTGGCTTGAAACTTTTTTTGAGACAGAGTCTCGCTCTGTCGCCCAGGCTGGAGTGCAGTGGCGCGATCTCAGCTCACTGAAAGCTCCGCCTCCTGAGTTCACACCATTCTCCTGCCTCAGCCTCCCAAGTAGCTGGGACTAACAGGCGCCTGCCCCCACACCCAGCTAATTTTTATATTTTTGGTAGAGACGGGGGTTTCACCGTGTTAGCCAGGATGGTCTCGATCTCCTGACCTCATGATTGGCCTGTCTCGGCCTCCCAGAGTGCTGGGATTATAGGCGTGAGCCACTGTGCTTGGCCTGAAACGTTTTCAATTAGCAATAATTGTACATTGGACAAACCTCATTGGCTATGATACTGCCACTGCACAAAACTTAAAAAAAATTTTTTTTTGAGACAGAGTCTTGCTCTGTCGCCCAGGCTGGAGTGCAGTGGCAAGATCTCGGCTCACTACAAGCTCCGCCTCCGGGGTTCACGCCATTCTCCTGCCTCAGCCTCCAGAGTAGCTGAGACTACAGGCACCCGACAGCACGCCCGGCTAATTTTTGTCATATTTTTTAGTAGAGACGGGGTTTCACCATGTTAGCCAGGATGGTCTTGATCTCCTGACCTCGTGATCCGCCCACCTCGGCCTCCCAAAGTGCAGGGATTACAGGCGTGAGCCACCGCGCCCAGCCAAAATTTAATTTTTAATTAAACAATTAATATATGAATATTTTCCTTGGAAAAAAGGAAAATATAGATGACACAAAAGTTCCTATGATTACCACTTCCAATCTCACTCCCCTAATTCTTTTCTGGAAGTGACCACAATTCTTTTTTTTTTTTTTTTGAGACAGAGTCTTGCTCTGGTGCCAGGCTGGAGTGCAGTGGTGCGATCTCAGCTCACTTCCGCCTCTTAGGTTCAAGCAATTCTTGTGCCTCAGCCTCCCGAGTAGCTGGGATTAAGGCACACGCCACCACACCCAGCTAATTTTTGTATTTTTAGTAGAGATGGGGTTTCACCATGTTGGCCAGGATGGTTTCGATCTCCTGACCTCGTGATCCACCGGCCTCAGCTTCCCAAAGTGTTGGGATTACAGGCGTGAGTCAGCGTGCCTGGCTGTAACAGTTCTCAGTTTAGCAGTTATCCTTCCAGTTCTTTTTCAATTGATCTGTGCTTTTTAACCCATAAAAATAGGATAGATAGTAGTATCTGTCTCACAGGAAAAGAACAGAAGTGAAATGCAAAGTGGGTAATGTTTTCCTTTTTCTCGTTCCTAAGAGCGGAGACCTACTGCAGAAACACAGCTGTACAGTACATTCAAGCTGAAGAAAAAAAAATCTTTTTTATTTCCAAGGGTGGAATTATCTGCCCTTGGTATTATCTAATACCTTGTATTTTAAAATATAAGTTTTTTGTTTTCCAAAAAACTCGACATCACACACAGATTTTACAGTAGGAACAAGTTCTAGCCTGGCACACAACACAGCCAGCGTCTTGGACAGGGGTCTGCCAGAGGAGGGTAGCAAAAGCCAAAAGCCCAGAAAGTATTCTGCTTCCTTTGTCCTCTTCCATTTTAGCCAGGCAAGGAGGATTCTGTGTCTTATATCTTCTTTTCCCTGTGGCGTTCATTTCCAATTGCAGAAAGGAGGTCATATGACCAGATTCTTTCCTTAAACAGCTTTCCAGCTGAGTACAACAAAGACAAAACAAAGCAACCCTGCTCCTCCACAATTCTGCTCTTCCATCACTCTACATGGCAGGGGAAACTCCCACAATAGCTTTTTCCTACTGTCAGAGAGGAAGCATAAACCAAGATTTCCAAAGGCACCACTGGTTGGTTCCCAGGTGCCCTAGAGTAGGATTTTTATTTTATTTTACTTTATTATTTTTTTTTTTTGAGATGAGGTCTTATTATGTTGCCCAGGCTGGTCTTGAACTCCTGGGCTCAACAAATCCTCCTGCCTCAGCCTCTGAGTAGCTGGGATTATAGGCACTCGCCTCCACACCTGGCTCTAGGATTTTATTTTAGCATAAAACCAAATTCCACTTTGCTAGCCATGATACAAGTTTCTTTTTGAGACGGAGTCTCATTCTGTCGCCCAGGCTGGAGTGCAGTGGCATGATCTCGGCTCACTGCAACCTCTGCCTCCCGGGATCAAGCAATTCTCCTGCCTCAGCCTCCCGAATAGCTGGGATTACAGGCGCCCACCACCACGCTAGACTGATTTTTGTGTATTTTAGTACAGACAGGGTTTCACCATGTTGGTCAGGCTGGTCTCGAACTCCTGACCTCAAGTAATTCACCTGCCTCAGCCTCCCAAAGTGCTGGGATTACAGGCGTGAGCCACCCTGCCCGGCCCCTCTTTTTGTATATCTAATTTAATTCTAACAAAAGCATATAAGGTTTTTAGTTTAGTTTTTGAGACATGCTGTTGCCCAGGCTGGAGTGCAGTGGTGTAGATATGGCTCACTGCAGCCTTGACCTCCTGGGCTCAAGGGATCCTCCTGCTTCAGCCTCTGGTACAGCTGGGACCACAGTGCGTGCCACCACACCTGGCTAATTTTTAAGGTTTTTTTGTAGAGATGGGGTCTTACTCTGTAGCCTAGGCTGGTCTCAAACTTCTGGACTCAAGTGATCCTCCCATCTTGGCCTCCCAAAATGCTGGGATTGTGGGCATAAGGCACCATGCCCAGCCCAGCCCATATAAGTTTTTTTTTTTTTTTTTAAGACAGAGTTTTGCTATGTTGCCCAAGCTGGGGTGCAGTGGCACGATCTCAGCTCACTGCAACCTCTGCCTCCTGGGTTCAAGCGATTCTCCTGCCTCAGCGTCTCGAGTAGCTGGGATTACAGGTGTGCACCACCACGCCCAGCTAATTTTTGTATTTTTAGTAGAGACAGGTTTTCACCACATTGGCCAGGCTGGTCCTGAACTCCTGACCTCAAGTGATCCACCTGTCCTGGCCTCCCAAAGTGCTGGGATTACATGCTTGAGCCACTGCACCTGGCCCCATATAGAGTTTTTATTGTCATTATTCCCATATTACAGATGAAGGGACTAAGGCTCAAAGGGTAAATAAGTCTGTTCTTAAATAGTGACTTCCTGAGACACAGGAGATGTTTAAGAACAGTAATGGTAGGTGGGAAGTGGCATTTCGGAGCAGGAGTGAGAAGCATGAAAATGTAGCAAGAATAGAAAAGGGTGGGAAAACAGCAAATTAAGAGGAAGAAAAATGCAGGTCCTAGCAAGAATTGCTACTCACCACTGCCAGAGTCTGGGCCATGTTCTAGGTGTGTATTTAAACAAATCTCCATAGCAACCATCTGGTTTCTGTTTTTCTATGACAACACAGGCTTGCATTTCTAAATACAAGCACTGGTGAGGACAAGTGTGGGCTGGGGAAGGGAAGTGGGACCGCTGAGTCAAGGGGAAACTGCGCAAAAAAGGCAAAGGTTCTCTTGGTATGCCCTCATCTATCCCCTCCCAGCACACCCTCAAGGAAGGGGTCTTTCCTTGACTCACAGCAGTCATTGTTAAGAGCTGAGCCTTGTATGCACTTTGTCTTTTGTTTTGGAGACAGAGTCTGGCTCTGTCACCCAGGCTGGAGTGCGGTGGTGTAATCTTTGCTTACTTAAACCTCTTCCTCCGAAGTTCAAGCAATTCTCTTGCCTCAGCCTCCCGAGTAGCTGGGACTACAGGCGCCTGCCACCACTCAGTTAATTTTTAATTTTTTTGTAGAGACAAGGTCTCACTACATCGCCCAGCCTGGTCTCAAACTCCTGGGCTGAAGAACTCCTCGTGCCTCGGCCTCTCAAAATGCTGGCATTACAGGTGTGAGCCACTGTGGCCAGCCCATGATATCTTATTTTTACCAATTATGTAAATTCCTATCTAATTAGGGTATATCCTTGGTGCAAGAGGGGGAAGGGTAGATGCTTTTGCTTCTCATTTTCAACCCAGGTGGCACTTTTGGAGATACTGAGGGTAGAGAGAGGTTGGAGGATCTCATCTGATAAAGGTGTGGTAGCCCCAGAAAGAAAGGTGAGAACAAGGCAGCTAGGCATGGAGATGCAGGGATAAGAATAGATACTGCCATGAGGACTAAGTGGGCCCAGACCTGAGTTAAAACAGCCCCCATCCCCGCTTTTTATTTTTATTTTGAGATGGAGCCTCTCTCTGTCACCCAGGCTGGAGTGCAGTGGCGCGATCTCGGCTCACTGCAAGCTCCACCTCCCGGGGTTCATGCCATTCTCCTGCCTCAGCCTCCTGAGTAGCTGGGACTACAGATGCATGCCACCACGCCCAGCTAATTTTTGTATTTTTAGTAGAGATGGGGTTTCACCGTGTTAACCAGGATGGTCTCGATCTCCTGACCTCGTGATCCTCCCGCCTCGGCCTCCCAAAGTGCTGGGATTACAACAAGAGCCCCTTTCTTAAGCACAGTGATTCTCAACCAGGCAACCAGGCAACTCCAGGGGGCATTTGGCAATGTCTGGGGACTTTTCTGATTATTCTGACTAAGCAACTAATGGGTAGAGGACAAAGATGCTGTTAAACATCCTGAAATGCACAGGACAGTCCCTGCAACAAAGAATTACTTGGCCCAAAATGTCAGCAGTTCCAAGATTGAAAAACCTGAGTAAAGAGATGCTGGTCCTACAGGAAACGTCTCCTTTGTCCATTGCAGGAGCACCAGTGTGACAGATAAAACCATTTGAGGGGGGCCGGGCACGGTGGCTCACGCCTGTAATCCCAACACTTTGGGAGGCCAAGGTGGGTGGATCACCTGAGATCAGGAGTTCGAGACCAGCCTGGCCAACATGATGAAACCCCGTCTCTACTAAAAATACAAAAAATTAGCTGGGTGTGATGGCTACCTGGGAGGCTGCGGCAGGAGAATCGCTTGAATCCAGGAGGTGGAGGTTGCAGTGAGCCGAGATTGCGCCATCGCTCTCCAGCCTGGGAAACAAGAGCAAAACTCTGTCTAAAACAAACAAACAAAAAACTATTTGAGGGGGATATACCAGAGATGCCTGCTTGTTCCCCTGGGCCCTGAGTCCCTCTCAGACTTTCAGACCAAGTATTTTTAGTTTTCTTCTGACAAAAATAAATTCAAGCCAGAATCCAAACTTGCTGTGAAATCAGCTGGTTCTAGAGAATAGGGTATTTTCCTATACCCTTCTTGGTATAGGCAAAACTGCCCCACAGAGGCGTGCAATCAGGCAAAGGCATGCTCCTCTTGGCCTTAGTTTCACCATTTGTAAAACGAGTACACTGAACTCAATGATCTCGAATGTCCCTTTAGTTCCAAAACTCTGTACTTTTGGACATTTAAGAAATATCCTGGGCTGTACAGTTTGGGTCTGTAGAAAAGGAAATGACTCAAATGCAATAGAGGAAGCCTAAGGATGACTCAGACTTCCCTAATCATAAACGACACTTCAGACATGGACCTTAACGTCAAACCAGGATTCATGATCACTAAATGACTTTCCTTTTGTACGTGTGAGCAGGTGGCGTTCACCAGGGGTGAGACTTTATTGACAGTAAGTTGCCTCTGCGAAAAAATGCCCTCATATGTCTGCTGATGTTTGAATTTCTCCTATGCAGAGTTTTGTCTCCAGTTAAAAATGTAAATACTGTTGTTTCTTGTTGGAGCTCAGAGGAAAAAAAGATAACTACTCTAGGATATGTATCAATTTGATGCTACTTTATTTTATTTATTGAGACAGGGTCTGGCTCTGTTGCCCAGGCTGGAGTGCAGCAGTGCAATCACAGCTCACTGCAGCCTCAACCTCCTGTGCCCAATCGATGCTCCCACCTCAGCCTGCCATTGCTGGAACTACAGGCACATGACAATACGCCTGGCTAATTTTTTTAAATTTTTCAGACAGGGTCTCCTTACGTTGCCCAGGCTGGTCTCAAACTCCTGTACTCAAGTGATCCTCCCACCTCAGCCTCCCAAAGTGATGGCATTACAGATGTGAGCCACCTCACCCCAGCAAGTTGATTTTTAACAAAAGATAACAGCAAAACCCCAGATACATTAGCAAACTACCTTCACAGCTCGATGTGAGAACTCTCTTAGTTTTATTTATTTATACACAGAGTCTCATTCTGTTGCCCAGGCTGGAGTGCAGTGGTGCAAACACAGCTCACTGCAGCCTTCACCTTCTGGACTCAGGCTATCCTCCAGCCTCAGCCTCCCCTGTAGCTGGGACCACAGGTGCATGCCATCATGCATGGCTAATTTTTAAATTTTTTTGTAGAGATGGGGGTCTCATTTTGTTGCCCAGGGTGGTCTCGAACTCCTGGGCACAAGCAATCTTCCCCTCCCAAAGTGCTGGGATTACAGGCATGAGCCACCACCTGGCTCCAATCTAAAATTTTATATTCTTGCTACAATGTCTTGAACTTCCAGGTTAATCATTTCTGCTTCTAAATCATCTGCTCTTTGACCTTATAAAGAGTTCTCTTAAAAATAAATAAATAATAGAGAAAGAAACAAAGAATTCTCTTGACCAGAGGTTTTTTTTTTTTTTTTGAGACAGGGTTTTGCTCTTGTTGCCCAGGCTGGAGTGCAATGGCGCAATCTTGCCTCACTGCAACCTCTGCCTCCCGGGTTCAAGAGATTCTCCTGCCTCAGCCTCCCTGGTAGCTGGGATTACAGGCGCACGCCACCACACCCAGCTAATTTTTTGTATTTTTAGTAGAGACGGAGTTTCACTATGTTGGCCAGGCTGGTCTCAAACTCCTGACCTGACCTCGTGATCCACCCACCCCAGCCTCCCAAAGTGCTAGGATTACAGGTGTGGGCCACCGCGCCTGGCTTGACCAGTTTATCACAACTTCCTTAGCCTATTTTCTTATCTAGCTATAATCAGAGAGATTCTTTAATCTTTCACCAGCACTTTCATCCCCTTGCTTCCTTCTTAGTATACTTTATCTGTCTACAAATCCTGACTCAGGATCTAAACAATAATGTCTTCCCTGCTCTTGTACCCAGGGAGCTAGGTGCTTCTAGAGAAAATAGCACAAAGATATGGATTGGTACCATTACATGTTCATGGTACCAATCTGTTAGAACCTCAACATTGCTTGCTTCCTAACCACCCCTCCCCACCTTTTTTAAGAGATGGGGTTTGGTTATGTTGCCCAGGCTGGAGTGCAGTGGCTAGTCACAAGCACGATAATTGTGCACTGCAGTCTCGAACTCCTGGGCTCGAGATCTTCCTACCTCACCGTCCCAAGTAGCTGGGACTATAGGCGTGTGCCACCATGCCTGGCTTTTATTTTTTGTAGAGATGAGTTCTTACCATGTTGTCCAGGCTGGTCTGGAACTCCTGGACTCAAGCAATCCTCCTGCCTCAGCCTCCCAAACTGTCGGGATTACAGGCGCCTGAGTCATTGGGCTCCGCCCCTCCTCTCTTCTATGTCCTTTTATGGCTATATTTTTTACACTCCCACCTCTCTAACATCCTACTTTACAAGTCTGACTAAAGCTGTCAGACAACGACTCCTATAAATTACTTAGCCCCAGTCAAAAACAATCAGCTGGGAGTTTACTGTTATATTTTCGCCTTGAGTCTCCAGCAGGATGAGGCATATATAGTCCTACTTGAGACCACTTTCTCACTCAGTTGGCTTCCCAAGTAGACTAACCCCACCACCTAGTAGAGTGGCTGGCACACGGTAAGTGCTCAGCAAACATCTGCAGAAGTAGACCATGTAACTAAACCACATCCACCTGTGCTCATTTCACCTCCTTTCTCTTCAGAACCCTGCTTTTTGGTTATTATCATTCTCTACTGAGCTCCAGCTTTTACTTATTCCTTTCACTCTTTCAATAAATATGCCTGAATTGTTCCCATCCTAAAACAACCACAAAACCTCTCCATATTACTTAGTTCTACAAGCCAGATTTCACCTCTACAAATCCACTGAAATTGGTCTCAAAAAGGTTACTAACTGCCAAATCAAATGGATACTCCAGTCCTTTCTCTTTCGTATTTGGTGTTTGAGTTTTTTTTTGAGATGGAGTCTTGCTCTTGTCGCCCAGGCTGGAGTGCAATGGTGCCATCTTGGCTCACTGCAACCTCCACCTCCTGGGTTAAGTGATTCTCCTGTCTCAGCCTCCTGAGTAGCTGGGATTACAGGCACCCGCCACCACACCCGGTTAATTTTTACTATTTTTGGTAGAGATGGGGTTTCACCATGTTGGCCAGGCTGGTCTTGAATTCCCAACCTCAGGTGATTCCCCCATCTCGGTCTCCCAAAGTGCTGGGATTACAGGCGTGAGCCACCGTGCCCAGCCCTGTCTACTCTTCTTTATACCCATTGTCATTACCTTCCTTGGTTCCTAATCATCTCTCACCTGAAATATTGTAGCAACATAATAAAGTGTCTTACAATTCAACTAGCCCATGATAATGGTTTACTGAGTGGAGTATGGAATTTCCACTTAGGTGTTACTTCACCTACTTCAAACTTCACCATTGTTACTTCATTTATTATTTTTTGAGACCGAGTCTCACTCTGTCGCCCAGCCTGGAGTGCAATGGTGCTAACTCGGCCCACTGCAACCTCCGCCTCCCGGATTCAAGCGATTCTCCTGTCTCAGCCTCTTGAGTAACTGGGATTACAGGCACCTGCCACTACACCCAGCTTGGCCTTGCCCCTTGGATGCTTACTATAGTTACTGTGAATTATTCCCAGTTTGCAGAATGTAATAACTCTGAATCACTTTACATAGTTCTTTCTACCCAGAAGACCCCTTTCCCGATCTAACCCCTTTACCTGAATAAATTCTTCTACTTCATCAGATCTCAGCTTAGAAGCTATTTTCTGTGACAGGATTTTCCTGTCCTTCCTCCACCTCCTCAAATTGGGTAGGTTCCCCTATTCTGTGCTTCTAGAGCATTTTGTGTTTGTCCCTGTCTTAGCACCAATCCCTTCTAATTCCTTATCTGTCTGTTTTTATTATATCCCTCTATAGGCTGTAAACTCCTTGAGGGCAGGAACCATGTTTTATTTTTTTTTTTGGAGACAGAGTTTTGCTCTTGTTGCCCAGGCTGGAGTACAGTGACGCAATCTCGGCTCACTGCAACCTCCGCCTCCCGGGTTCAAGCAATTCTCGTGCCTCAGCCTCCCAAGTAGCTGGAATTACAGGCATGCACCACCACATCTGGCTAATTTTGTATTTTTAGTACAGACAGGGTTTCACCACATTGGTCAGGCTGGTCTCGAACTCCTGACATCAGGCCATCCGCCCGCCTTGGCCTCCCAAAGTGCTGAGATTACAGACGCGAGCCATCACGCCCAGCTGGAACCATGTTTTACGCACTTTTGTAGTCCCTGAAGTAAGGACTTTACAAGCCTTATCTTGCTTAATCATCACAACCACCCTCATGGTAGGTACCATGTCGTTACTATTATGCAAGTAAGTAAATTGAGGCAGAGAGTTAAAGAAACTTGTTCAGAGTTATTAAAAAAAAAAATCAGGATTTTAAAATTTTATTTTTTTCAAGATGAAGTTTCACTCTTATTGCCCAGGCTAAAGTGCTGTAGCTTGATCTCGGCTCACTGAAACCTCCGCCTCCTGGGTTCAAGCGATTCTCCTGCCTTAGCTTGCGGAGTAGCTGGGATTACAGGCACCTGCCACCAGGCCTGGCTAATTTTTGTATTTTTAGTAGAGACGGGGGTTTCACCATGTTGGCCAGGCTGGTCTCGAACTTTTTTTTTTTTTTTTTTTTTTTGAGACGGAGTCTCGCTGTCGCCCAGGCTGGAGTGCAGTGGCGCAATCTCAGCTCACTGCAAGCTTCGCCTCCTGGGTTCAGGCCATTCTCCTGCCTCAGCCTCCCGAGTAGCTGGGACTACAGGCGCCTGCAACCACGCCCGGCTAATTTTTTGTATCTTTAGTAGAGACGGGGTTTCACCGTGTTAGCCAGGATGGTCTCAATCTCCTGACCTCGTAGTGAGGAGCTGAGACTGTAGTGAGCCATGATTACACCACTGCATTCCAGCATTCCAGCCTGGGGGACAGAGACCCTGTATCAAAAAAAAAAAAGAAAAGGCCAGGTGCGGTGGCTCATGCTTGTAATCCCAGCACGTTGGGAGGTCAAGGCAGGGGGATCACTGACCTCGTGATCCGCCCGCCTCGGCCTCCCAAAGTGCTGGGATTAGAGGCGTGAGCCACCACGCCCAGCCATGGTCTCGAACTTCTGACCTCAGGGGATCCACCTGCCTCGGCCTCCCAAAGTGCTGAAAGTACAGGTGTGAGCCACCATGCCAGGCCAAAATCAGGATTTAACACCAGACAGCCTAATACTAGAACCAGTCCATCACTAAATCCATCCCCCTTTAAATCCCTTTTCCACACAATTTGGCAGCAACCTATCTAAAACACAAATCTGACTATATCCCTTGTCTGTAACGTAGGCCTGCCTGCCTATTGTATCCTCTAGTAACATGACTCCTGTCTACCTTCCTGGCCAGGTCTCCAAACACTCTCCAGGACTCACTTGATACTGCCACTATAGAAATACCAAAGAGTCCATCCTTCTCATCCTTCTCTACTTGTTGGTCCCTCGACCAAAATGCCCCTTCACCTTACCTTTCTGGAGAAATCCTGCTCATCCTTCAGAACTTTCTCCATGAAACCTTTCCTGATCATTCTTTTCCCTATCCCTCTGCAGGCAGCGGAGTAAATCCTGTCACTGCTCTCAGAAGCTGTGTGACTTAGGGCTTGGGCAAGTTATTTTGTCTTAGTTTTATCATCTGTAGAATGGACATACTAAGAGTATATACTTCATAAAATTGTTTTAAGGATTAAATGAGATGTAAAATAAGCACTTAGCATGGGGCTTGACACATAGTAAGTACTCAAAATACTAGGCCCCCATGGCGGCTCACATCTGTAATCTCAGCACTTTGGGAGGCGACAAGAGCACATCACTTGAACTCAGTTCAGGGGCTCGAAACCAGCCTGGGCAACATAGCAAAACCCTGTCTCTACAAAAAATACAAAAATCAGCTGGGCACAGTGGCTTGAGCCTATAGTCCCAGCTACTCAAGAGGCTGAGGTGGGAGGATCACTTGAGTCCAGGAAGTTGAGACTGTAGTGAGCCAGGATTACACCACTGCATTCCAGCATTCCAGCCTGGGGGACAGAGACCCTGCATCAAAAAAAAAAAGGCCAGGTGCGGTGGCTCATGCCTGTAATCCCAGCACTTTGGGAGGTCGAGGCGGGTGGATCACTTGAGGTCAGGAGTTCAAGACCAGCCTGGCCAACATGGCAAAACCCCGTCTCTACTAAAAATACAAAAATTAGCCGGGCATGGTGGTGCATGGCTATAGTCCCAGCTACTTGGTAGGCTGAGGCACGAGAATCGCTTGAACACAAAAGGTGGAGGTTGCAGTGAGCTGAGATCACACCACTGCACTCCAGCTTGGGCAACAGAGCAAGACCTTGCCTCAAAACAAAAACAAAACAAAACAAAAAACAAAAACAAAAAACCACAGCCAGGCGCGGTGGCTCACATCTGTAATCCTAGCACTTTGGGAGGCTGAGGCAGGTGGATCACCTGAGGTCAGGAGTTCAAGACCAGCCAGGGCAACATGGCGAAACCCCGTCTCTACTAAAAGTACAAAAATTAGCCAGGTGTGGTGGCAGTCACCTGTAATCCCAGCTACTCAGGTGGCTGAGGCAGGAGAATAGCTTGAACCCAGGAGGCAGAGGTTGCAGTGAGTTGAGATCTCACTACTGCACTCCAGCCTGGGCGACAAGAGTGAGACTCTGTCTTAAAAAGAAAAAAAAACCAACAGGCCAGGAGCAGTGGCTCAAGCCTGCAATCCCAGCACTTTGGGAGGCTGAGGTGGGTGGATCACTTGAGGTGAGGAGTTCAAGACTGGCCTGGCCAACATGGTGATACACCATCTCTACCAAAAATACAAAAATTAGCGGGGCATGGTGGCACATGCCTGTAATCCCAGCTACTCCGTAGGGTGAGGCAGAATCACTTGAACCCAGAGGTGGAGGTTCCAGTGAGCCAAGATCACATCACTACACTCCAGTGACGAAGGGAGACTCTGTCTCAGAAAAAAAAAAAAAAAAAAAAAAAAACTATTATTAATTAATTACGTGTCCCTATTCCTCTGTATAGCTAGACCACCACTGCTGTAAGTTTAACACTGTAATATGATTTCTTCATGTGTAGGTCACCACTACAATGTAATCTCCTTGAAAGAGGCAGCCACATACCATTTACCTTGTATTTTAGCACAATGCCAGGCATATTGTGGACACTTATTAAGTAACTGGACTGTTTAAATACTACCCACCTTTCAAGGCCCAGTTAAATGTCCATTTCCACCACTTATGTTTACCTAATGAGTCCAGTCAGATTTTCTCTTCTCAGAATTCTACTACTTGACTAACCATATGCTATCTTGCATTATATGTAGAAGTGTCTCAATTAGGTTACATGTTCCTCTAGAGCAGAAATGACCTCTTACACTGTTTATCTGGCCAAAAACAGCTTATTTTTCCAACTGCAAAGCGAGTATTCAGCAGTCACTTGGGACTTAAAATATTGCAGCCCAACCACGGGAGGTCCCACCTTATCTTTACTAGTGAAGTCATCTGTCTTTAATAAAATTCAGCTAACAGCTTATCTCCTGACTCTCCTTCCCTTAGCTTAGCTACTGGAACTCTGCTTAGAACTATAAATCTGCCTATATTTGTGTGCTGCTGTCATATCTCAGGTTCCCCAGGGTGGAAGAGATCTTTCTTTTTAATCTCCCTCAAGACCCAGTAGAGGGCATTATACAGACGAGGGCTGCTTGTGTGGGTGCTGTTGGCTCACTGTGGATATATCCTCAATGGCAACTCTCCAGGTTATTTTTCTTTGCCTTTGATATGCCCAGCCCACACCAGCTTAAAATAAAAGCTGTTGGACAGTAATGGTGACTTCATCCCTGCCACCCTGTATATTAGATGGCTCAGCTTAGTGGCTTGTCAGCACAATCAGGTTGGAGGAGTGGAAGAACCTTTGATTCAACTCTTTGGGATAAAGACTTTAGAATACATCTAGCTAAAATAATGAGCAGGAATAACTATTAGAAGCATTGCAGAATCAGTTTGCTTTGCTTGCCTAGCCCTACAGTATGGGAGTGAAGGAGATGGACTGGCAAGTTTTAAAATGGGATACATCCTGCCAAGTGTGCAGTGGTGAAGAACTAAAAGGAAAAAAAAAAGGCTAAGGAGTAACATGAAATACAGATAGCCCCAAACATTTTTGGCACCCCAGGCTTCTTAAGGCCACAAATTAAAATTGAGGACCAGGGAAGCCAGGAATAGTGGGAAGAAATAATATAAAAGCCTAAGATACTAACTCAAGCTCTTCAGCTAACTAGCTTTTCTACTTTACAAGTAACTTATCTCTATACCTTAATTTCCTCACTTGTATTAAAATGAAATTGCACTAACTGCTGGGTGTAGTGGTTCACACCTGTAATCCCTGCACTTTGGGAGGCTGAGGTGGAAAGACTGCTTGAGGCCAGGAGTTCAGGAGCAGCCTACACAACAAAATGAGATCCTCTCTACAAAAGAAAGGATGAAAATATATTCTCAGCCAGGAGCAGTGGCTTATGCCTGTAATCCCAGCACTTTGGGAGGCTGAGATGGGAAGGTGCTTAAGCCTGTGTTCTGAGACTCACCTGGACAACATGGTGAATCCTCATCTCTACAAAAAATAATTAGCCAGGTGTGGTGGCGTGTGCTTGTAGTCCCAGCTACTTGGGAGGCTGAGATGGGAAGATTACTTGAGCCCAGGAGGTTGAGGCTACAGTGAGTGTTTGCACCCTGCACTCCATTCTGGGTGACTGAGCAAGATCCTGCCTCTAAAAAAAAAAAAAAAAAAAAAAAAAAAAAAAAAAAAAAAAAAAAAAGAAAGAAATTGAATGATCCCACATTCAGCCTCACAGACCTCACCTCATTCCCCAGCTGGCAAACACAAACCAGGGATAACATACTCAGGAGGAAATCATGGGATGGCTCACTAACCCCACCACAATAAACACCATTAACTTGTGTCTCTAGTTTAAATTTGTACTTGTTTTATTTTATTCATTTATTTTTTTTAGACGGAGTCTCGCTCTGTCGCCCAGGCTGGAGTGCAATGGCACAATCTCGGCTCACTGCAAACTCTGCCTCCTGGGTTCAAGCGATTCTCCTGCCTCAGCCTCCCAAGTAAGTGGGATTATAGGCATGTGCCGCCACGCCCGGCTAATTTTTGTATTTTTAGTAGAGACGGGGTTTCACCATGTTGGCTAGGCTGGTCTCAAACTCCTGACCTCAAGTGATCCACCCACCTTGGACTCCCAAAGTGCTAGGATTATAGGCGTGAGCCACCGTACACCCGCTGGAGTTTTTTCTCCTTTGGTAACCTTTCTTTTGTACGTTACATTCACAGGCAGCTTTTAACTTCTTTCAGTAGCAGGTTTCCAGCAATGCAGATTGGCACATCATGAGGAAAGAAATCACTCTGCCTCCTGCTGGCCACCAGCAGAAAGACTTGAGTTTCTTTTGGCTTATTACAAAGAAATAATATATTTCTTTTGGTTTGTCACATTTCTCCCTCACAAACATGGGAACTTGAAAAGGAATGGAAGACAGAGGGAAAAAGGAGACTGGGCCTCCTTTTCTGCTAAACCTGGACTAGGCTTAGGTGTCAAGAAACCATTTAGATCAAATATCTTAAATGCCTCATTTTGTGAGCCACAAACTGAGGTTGATGCACCTTCTACATTAGTTACAGAAACAAAGGGATGGGCAAGGTTTATGCCAACATTCCTGCTCCCTTTCCTAAGTGATGGTATTGGGGAACTCAGCCGCATCTCACATTAACAGTGTCTTCAGTATTGTTTTCTTCCCCCTCCCAAACCCCAATAAAACACACCAACTGCTTCAGAGTATTTCTGGGTTGGGTTTTTTCATGGGTTTTTGTTTTGTTTATTTCGAATACTGAAAAAGTCCTTTGGGCTCTGTGGGGTTCCCCACGCTCACGGCTCCTTTCTCCCACACTCACTGCCCTTCCTCCCACAGCAAATCTATTTCAAGGACAGTACTTTTTAAAATGATTAATGTTGAGTTCTCAACTAGCTCTGCAGAACTAGAGGAGCTGTTTGCATCTGTCTGTGCGGATGGAGTTTCTTTTATCTGACACCAGGTCTCCAACCACACTGAAACAAGGCATTTATCTACAGAGCTCAACTAGAACCCCTTTTCATTAGGCTACTCCACTTCCTTCCCCTCATACCTACCCCACATCAGCCACGTGGTTAAGAAGGATAGTCAGGAATGTTTTTACCAACTCCAAGCCCTAATTCATACTCCTCCCTATCTCCCACCCCACCCTTTCAACCCCACCCCCACCCCGAGAATTTCATTGATATTTCTCCCAACTGTTATTTGGAAAAAAGGTAAAACAAAAAAGGTTCAAGGTCTTGGTGCTCAGCCCAAGGGGCTCCATGTGCTGGGACACCAACAGGAAAGGGCTTCTGCCTCTCCAGCCCACACCCGAGCCACCTCCTGACCCCTGGCTGCAAAAGCAGGAAGGGGCAGGAGCCAGCACAGGACCCGGGTGGGGCAGGGAGGGGAAGCGTCTCAGGATCTGGCAGAGCCCCGGGCAGCATCATTCAACTTGGCCACTGCGGACGAACACAGAAGAAAAAAAAAAAACAACACTGTCAAGTAATAGGGGAAAAAAACCCTGAACTCCAACCCAGTCTCTACCCCATGATTCCTCCACATTTAACAACCATTAGGCTACCTGGCATGTCTCAATCCTATCCATAAGGGAGTTGCAAAAAAAATCAAAAAATAGAATTTCAGTCTTTTCCTATCCACGAAACAACGTTATCTGCCTTTCTGGGATATCCATGGATAACAAACATAGAAAAATAATTCTTTAGATAAGATCAAAATAACTGGAGGTTTCCAGGTGGGTAAGCTGCCTGGCTCAGAGCAGGCTGTTTCAGAGGCATGGCCACAGCTACTTGCAAAGACTGAGGTAGCACAGTGATGAGGTGGTGACTGTGTGGAGGCCAGAACCAGACCACACACATGCTGTTCTGAATGGATTTAATAATCTAGGTTTAATCAAAGCAATTTGCATTTGGATTTTGGAATGACCACTCCTTGCTAAGGAAGCTATGTACTTCATGCTGTGGAAACTGGCAAATACAGAATGTAGCTTGTTTGTTTTCTTAGCCTTGAAGATGACCAGGTAGAGAGACAGAGTGAGACCAACAGTTTTTCTGATTTCCCTGCTCCTCCTATTCCTTCCTAAAAATCAGACTCATTGTGACCAGTAGTCTTGAGGACTCAAGCTGAATGATAGAGAAAGCAGCTCAGACAGAAAAGAAAAAAAGTACAGAATTTGAGAAGATCGGAGATGAAGAAAACGTACAAAATTATATATATATTTATATATATAATAACATGACATATCTATGTACAACATGGCTGGGACAGTTGAAGAAACTATACAATGGTGTTCAGCATTTTCCCCTTCCCACATGGACTTTAAGGATGACAGAATGAGGAAATGGAGCAAGAAACACAAAAATTATATACAATTACAAGTGACAGTCAAGGAGTTTGGGGACCAGGGAGTCCAGGGATCCTGCTCTCTCCATTCCTTCCTCACCAACTTTCTCCTATCCAATTTGAATGACAGCCTGAACACTGAATGGCCAGTCAGGAGAAAAGCATATACACACCTCATCCCCCCACATGCACATCAGCAAGTCTATCAGTCATTCTCATTGGGCCAAATGTTTGGCATATCAGAATTTGTGATGTGAGAGGGCAAGAGGATTACAGAATCTTGCTCTCTTGAGCATTAGTTCTCACCCTGGTCCTCTCTGTCATAACTAGCAAGTTGCGTTCAATAAAATTCTAGCCAAGCTGGTGATAACTAGATTGAAGATGCTGGTCACCTGCAACCCCTTTCCTCCACCTGTTCATGAGTCAGCATGGCTACCTCTCCTCATGATAAAAGAGCTGGGTTGCTGAGTTCTGGGAATGCAGAGATTTCTCAGTCTTCCTCCTCTCCCTCCCTAACCACTTTCCCCAGCTTCCTCCAAGGTGAATCATCTTCTAAGAACCTGTTCCTCCAGCCCTGCAGGAGTACTCAGCCCCAGGGGCTAGCTCAGTTTACCCTTCTTCCTCTTTCCCTAACAATATACCTGGTATCAGACTGCATCTGAAACATGGGTCAACATATGTGCATGACTGAGCATGTTTCCTCAGGCCTGCAGCTCCGCTGCCAGAGAAGCTTTTTAGCAGCTAAGGCCCAGAGGTAGGCTGGGAAAGTGGGCTGGGTCAGAGGCGAGAAGCTTCCATGGCTAGCTTCCTAAGTATTTTTTTTTTTGACTCTCAAGACTGTGATATCTATAAGGTTCTCTTGCCTGAATTTATAATCCCCAAACCTCAATTTACTCTCTCCTCATGTATCCCTCAAATGGTTCCCCTCTGTAGTACTTTCCCAGTATTACAGAGCAGAGGTTCACCACCCACGAGCCTTCCTCACTTTTAGTTTTAGAATGAACAGTATGGAGTTTTTCTGCTGGCAGTTAAGACTTCAGAATCAGAATCAATCTTACATATATTTAACTCTATTTTACAGACGAGGAAATAGAAATCCAGAGAGGCTAAATGACTTAACCAAGGTTATACAACAGCTCTGCTGGGACTGAGTAGAGTGAGAACCCAGATATCTTGACTCCTAAACCAGTGCTCGTCCCACTATCCCATGATACTTTCAAAAGCAACATGCTGGAAGAGAGAGAGAAGGTGCCCATTTTCTGTGAATAATGTTCATCAATCTTTATACTATTTGAGAGCCAGAGCAAACTGTAAGAGATACTAAGTAATGGAGGCTAAGGGGGCACTGTAGTTTTAGGCAAACAAGTCAATTTTTCTTTTTAAGGATTCTCTAAACCTGCCATAATGGAAACATGAAGCAATAGCAGCCTAAGGGACAGAACACTTAGAAGCACAGAAAACATGTCTCATTCAATCTACCTTTCCCAACTACGTTAGGTTAGCCTTGGGATGTTAAACCTGCCAAACTATTCCCAAGGCTCAGCCTAATCAATGTTGGGACATTCTCTCCCAAAAGGAGAAATCACATCTCTCCAGTTTCTCACACAAAAAAAGCATTTGCAGCATTATCCAATCCTAGCCTTTCCTATTTCTGGGCCCTACCTGGACTACAGGGAGTGTGTGGAAGTGTCAATCTAACGAAATAAATAAACTTAGAGCCCCTTTTCAACCTACATTACCTTCTCAGCAGCCCCCAGCAGAATCACAGTCATTTCTGGCTAGCAAGCTGAGAAGATCTGACTAGGTGCCCATTTCATCCCTGCCTATAATATATAAACGTCCAGTGGTTGAGGAAGGGGAGGAGAGGGGGGCTCAGGTTACCCCGCAAGCTTGCTGGTGACGAGCGAGGACTTTCTCTGGGGCAGATCCTGTGGGGTGGGGATGTGATCACCAGTCACCAGGTTCTTGTCTGGTCCTGCACTTGGCAGCTGCTTATTCTTCATCTTGGCTTTGGCCATGTTGTAGTCTCCTGAGTCAAAGTACTTTTGCTAAGAGATAAGAGGGAGGTTTAGGTGAGTGAGGACTCTGGCCTTCCTCAAAAACAAGGAGACTCACATCTCACATCCATTATAAACCCTCATGCACACTCGGATCTTTCAAGAAGTCTTCCTTGATTAACCTCATGCATACACAGTTTAACATTAATTACATGTACTTATGTCTTCTCCCCAGTGTGTTCTGACTTTTTCAGGTACGTAAGCAATTTCCCAGCTAGAGTATATAGTTTTGGAGTCAAGGGATAGCCCCTGCCATCCTTTGTACTCCACTCAGTAGAGGATCGTTCCACCAAAATCACTTATTCATAAAGGGTAACTGAGGACCTTACTGGGTACAGGGCAATAGCCTGGAACTGGAGAAACAGAAATGAATAAGATATAGAGAAGGATAAATATGGGGCTATCCTAGCCACCAGGAGATCAACTACAAGCCAACAACCTCAAAATGATTATTCTCCCAGACCAGGAATAGAAACTGGGCCTGTTCATGAGGATAATGTATTTTCCTTCTGACTCTCACAGCTCCCACACATGTTCCATGACTGTGACAGCCTGCCCACGCCTGCCTTGCCTCCAGCAAGGTAAATGCAAATCAGCATCACATTATCATCTGTGACTAAGACTCAATAACTGGAATCCTCCACAGGGATATTTCACCCACCATTTCATCCACACAGAGAAGCACACTCCAATGTAATGATTTATAATCCTACAGTCATTGCAGAGGAGAGTAAGGAAAATAAAAAAAATTTTTTTTGAGATGGAGCCTCGCTATGTTGCCCAGGCTGGAGTGCAGTGGCACGATCTCGGCTCACTGCAAGCTCCGCCTCCCGGGTTCACGCCATTCTCCTGCTTCAGCCTCCCGAGTAGCTGGGACTACAGGCGCCCGCCACCACACCCGGCTAAGTTTTTGTATTATTAATAGAGACGGGGTTTCACTATGGTCTCGATCTCCTGACCTCGTGCTCCGCCCGTCTCGGCCTCCCAAAGTGCTGGGATTACAGGCGTGAGCCACCGCGCCTGGCCAAATTTTTTTTAAAAAAAACGATAATATAATCCCTCAGTCAGCTTTAGGTACCTTTGGGAACTAAAAATCTGATCAGGAGCTACATGGCTATGAAAGTAGACTCTCTCTTGGTAAGGAGGACCACTCTGAACAAGAAAAATACATTTGCTGCAGGAGTATAATTAATGGCTGGTGCTCACTTCAAGGGTATGAAGAAACTGATTCATTTCAAGTTGAGGATTTATTTCTGTAGGAGAGATGGTTTGATCTTCTTCTGAAATGATGCATCCCAAAATTTATCTCTAATGCTTAAAAAGTGCACAATCCTAAAACCTCCAACATTCAAACAGGCAAATGCCTGGGGGCAGTCTGCATTTCAGTTTCTAACATCTTTCCCTCATTTCCCCACACACCCAAATGCTCCAATTTAGGCCTTAATTTCCTACATGGGAAATCAGGAGGGAATTGATACCACATCAGGGATTTACATTAATTTGACTTGCTCTTTTCAAATTTCAAATTCGCCTCTACTTCTGTTCAACAACAAAACCTCCAGAAAAGGATCCAGTAGAACCTCTACAGACTTCATTCGAAGAACCTCCTTTGGCTCCAAAGAAAGAGGGTAAGAGACTATGCCCCATACCCCTTTCTGGAGTCTCTTCATGAGGAAGTCGGAGCCTCCAGGCTTTTGTCCTAGGCTTGGGTATTTGGCCTTTAGCTTTGCCTCTTCAGCTCTCTCAGGGAGAATACCTTCTTTCTCCTGCGTGTCCTGGAGAAAACAAATGAGCCAAATAAAATTAAAGACTGAGAAACAACAGCTTCTCACATCTGATAACAACTATACTATCAACTTCTCCTGGAAATCCACCCACTTGTAAATATGCTATCTCTACTCTGCTGTTAAAGCTAGACCTTTGTTAAAATCCCTAAAGCTCAAGATGACTATTGTGAGAGAAAAAGACAAGCTGCTTCTCACACTTCACCCAAGGAACCAGCCAGGGACCTGTGCGTATTGGGCTAAAGGTAATACTAAACACAATACTTTAATCACAGAGTGGGCCATATCACTCAGCACAAATGCTAAGAAAGACAAAGAGAAAAAAGCAGGGCTTCTGGTGATAGAGGATGAGTAGCAGGGTTCCCTAGGCTATCCTACATGTCACATGAGAAATTAAAAAAAAAAATAGTTTGGGGCTGGGAGCAGTGACTCATGCCTGTAATCCCAGCACTTTGGGAGGCTGAGGCGGGTGCATCACTTGAGCTCATGAATTCACTACCCGCCTGGGCAATATGTTGAAACCCCGTCTCTACAACAACAAAAAATAGTTTGCTAAATGTTTCCTCCTTATTTTTTTCTTTCTTTTTTAAAATTGCTACACGACAAAGCAGTTCCTTCTTTATTCAAGGTCTAAGCCACCTGTTAGGTCTCCCTGTGGAGGCGGCTAGCTATGTGGCCTTCTCCAAAGATCTCCACCTGAGTAATGGCACAGCCTTGCTTCAACATTTCCACAAATATTATGGTAGCAAGCTGATAAACAGAGAGGAAAATGATACTGTTTTTAACCTCAGGAAAACAAAGATACAGTAGGCTCACTAGTATTTACCCACCAGTTTTCATCAAAAAAATCAATACCTACCCTGGTGGTGCAGGGACTCTCACTACTGTAGTCAATCTCTTTTTTTTTTTTTGTGGTCCCTGCTGCCCTTTAGTGAGTTTTTGAAAAGATATGAAGTCAACGTATGACTCTTTTTAGTGGAATTATATTCCTTTCTCTTGGAAATTACGCACAGATATAACACCAAGTGTATTTAATGAGTACCTGAACCCAGTACTAAATTTTAAAAGTCAAATACAAACCCCAATAAGGGGTTTATTTGGCGTTAGTGTTTCCATCACGGAATCGCAGGTGCACTAAGTCCCTGCCTTGGAAGTCTAGGGGAAGAGAGAAGTGTCTTTCTCACGACCCTGTCGGCGTCTTTTCCAAGTTTAATTACCATGATTCTGTTTGGAACTCTAGCCCTCTTCAATCTTGCTGGGTCCTCATTGAAGGTGAGCAATAGACCATCCTTAGCTACTAAAATAGGTCTCTTGAGAAAGTTGCCGCCTTAAACTAGCCATCATAATAATTACACTTCTCCCCTCCCCCAATACTGGTTTTTTTTTAAACGTCTTTACCTCGACCCCTATCTTTGCGGATTGAGGCTGCGGGCCCCAGCCCGGTTGCTGGGTCACTTACCTCTACAAACCAATAACACACATCACACCCAAGACCACCAGCCATCCCCTTTCCATTCACCGTCTTTCCAACCACCCGCCCCACGTCCATGCTCGGCCAATTATAGCACAGCGTCCAAGGTTTGAGCGGTAGGCCTATTGGCCAATCAGGAAGAGTACAGTACTGAGTGACAAACGACCCAACTAACCAGCGCCTAAGCAGCATGTCGTGTTGAAGCTCACCCAGCGTGACGCAAAAAGTGGCCAACCCCTGCGGAGCCTGAGACCATGGCGACCAATCCGCACTGGTGGGAGACCGTCTCCCGCCCCATCACGGTCTCCCCAGCTCGCCCGCCCGCACCCCTTCCACTTCACCTGCTTCTCCTCGCCGGTCTCCTCCGCAGGGTTCTCTTCTTCTTGTTTCTGGGACATGGCGGGACCGGGACTGTGGAGTGTAAGGGGCCCGGGAAGGCAACCGGAGAAGGGAAGGGGGAGGGGAAACGGGGACAACCTGCGCTGCTGCTTCGGCTCCTGTCACTAGGGTTGCTCAGTCAAAATGGCGGCCCTTGCCCGTGACGTTGCGACCGCCCCTTCCTATGAGAGCCAGTGGGAGTGAGGTAGATAGGGCAATGACGTAACGATCTACCAATAGTCGCCGTCTAAAGGTGGGCTCTATAGAGGCGACCGGCAAGCTGGAACACCAACCTGGAAAGAGAGTGAGCCACAAGGACCAATTGGAAGCCTGTGGGGGATATCGGGGGCGGGGCTGCTGGCTGTGGTACTTTTGCAGCTTTGGTGGGCTCCGGCTTCCTTCACACCAGCCCCCCGCGTCCGAGAGACTTAGCAGGGCGTCAAACTGGAGAGCGGAAGGATGGAACCTTTTATTCTCAGGTGGAGAGGATTAAGCTTTGCGGTGTTAGCAGAAAATGATCGAGCTCCAGAAAATGATTTGGAGGTCAGATTCGATTTTAAAATAGTACTAACAGGCCGGGCGCGGTGCCTCACGCCTGTAATCCTAGCACTTTGGGAGGCCGAGGTGGGCGGATCACCTGAGGTTAGGAGTTCGAGACCAGCCTGAACAACATGGTGAAACCCCGTCTCTACTAAAAATATAAATATTAGCCGGGCGTGGTGGCGGGCGTTTGTAATCCCAATTACTTGGGAGGCTGAGGCAGGAGAATCGCTTGAACCCTGCAGGCGGAGGTTGCAGTGAGCCGAAATCGCGCCACTGCACTCCAGCCTGGGTGACAGGTCGAGACTTTGTCGCGAAAAATAAAATAAAACGGTACCAATGGTATTACGATGTGTCACTTGGCCTGTGGAAGAGAGAGACTGAGTCTCAACCCGAGCTGTCTTGCAAAACACTAATGGCTTACGTTCCGTAGTTTCACTCTTATGTGTAGTTTTTATATTCCATCAGGGTGATCCCTTGGGGACTACGCTCCTTGAAACAAGGAGGACAGTGTAAGTATGTGGTAAACATTTAGTAAATACGGTTAATACTAGTTAACTTATCCAGAATTACAGTTTAACATTTCCTGGGCGTCTGTCTGTATGTGGATGGTACTGTGTTAGTTGGGGGGCGGGGTACGTGTATAGTAAGGCAGTCTCTGCCCTTAGAAAGCTTACAGGCCTGGCTGGGCGCGGTGACTCACGCCTGTAATGCCAGCACTCTGGGAGGCGTAGGCGGGCGAATCACTTGAGGTCAGGAGTTCGAAACCAGCCTGGCCAACATGGTGAAACCCTGTCTCTACTAGAAATACAAAACAAGGCTGGGTACGGTGGCCCACGCATGTAATCCCAGCACCTTGGGAGGCCGATGAGGGTGGATCATGATGTCAGGCGATAGAAACCATCCTGGTCAACATGGAGAAACCCCGTCTCTACTAAAAATACAAAAATTAGCCAGGCGTGGTGGCGTGCACCTGTAGTCCCAGCTACTCAGGAGCCTGAGGCAGGAGAATCGCTTTTACCTGGGAGGCGGAGGTTGCAGTGAACCGAGATCGCATCTCGCCACTGAACTCCAGGCTGGGTGACAGTGAGAGTCCGTCTCAAAAAAAAAAAAAAAAAAAAAAAGAGTGGCAGATAAGAATTGCTCTTTATGGAGATAATTTGGTGGTAATGAATAAAAAGACTCAGAATTCCAAGCAGAAAACTACCAGAGATGAACAGTCTAGCCGAGTCCTCTGCAAACGTTAGGTAGGAGATAATTAGGATTTAACCTAGAAACGTAGTAGTTAAGAATAGAAAATAGTGAACCTAACCAAGAGAGTCTGTGACAATGGAATCCACTAGACTAGCAGCTGATTGAATAGAGAATGAGAAGACTGTGTGCCTCAAGGTGATTATTTATAGAAACAATAAATTCAAGAAGAGGAGTCAATTTGGGAATGGAGCTGAAAAGCAGAGAGAAAATAAGGCATTCAGTTTTGAAAACATGGACTTTTTTTTTTTTTTTTTTTTTTTTTTGAGACGGAGTCTCGCTCTGTCACCCAGGCTGTAGTGCAGTAGCACAATCTCAGTTCCCTACAACCTCTGCCTCCCGGGTTCAAGTGATTCTCCTGCCTCAGCCTCCTGACTACAGGTGCGCGCCACCATGCCCGGCTAATTTTTGTATTTTTAGTAGAGACAGGGTTTCGCCATGTTGGCCAGGCTGGTCTCAAACTCCTGAACTCAGGTGACCTGCCTGCCTCGGCCTCCCAAATGCTGGGATTACAGGCGTGAACCACCGTGCCCGGCCTGAAAACATGGACTTTATTAAAAGCGAATGAACCATTTGGTGGAGACATCCAGGCAATGAAGACTTAGGATAAATGACCTCTAAGATCTCCATATCTGAAATTTAAGGGTTCTAGGAAATGTAAGTGTGGGAGTTTGGGAGAAAAGTAGACGCTAAAGATGTACAAATTTTGGACTTTTTCACATAAATGTAAGTAAAGTTGTGGAAGTTGATGGGATCACAAAGGAGAATGTAGGAAAAAAAGAGGTTCCAGTCAGGTGCGGTGGGTGGCTTACACCTGTAATCCCAACACTTTGAATGGTCAAGGTGAGAGGATCGCCTGAAGCCAGGAGTTTGAGGTTACAGTGAGCTATGATCATGCCATTGCACTCCAGCCTAGGCAACAGAGTGAACCCGTCTCTTAAAAAAAAAAAAAAAAAAAAAAACTCCCAAGACAGAAACGTGGGGAAAAGTTGGCAAAAGACATACAAATGATCAGAGTGGTAGGGAGAGAATTAGAAGAGAGAAGAGCCATGGAAAGCAAATGAAGAAAGGGAGGGCAGGTTGTCAATGTTAAATGTAATACAGAAATTAAAGATGGAGGTGATAGAGGTCAATCGCAAGACGTTAAGGAGCGAGGAGGTGGTACCAATATTGAACAGTGGTAGCAATATTTAACAGTAAAGCAAGGAAAGGGCAGAGCTGTAGCAGCAGATTTTCTTTTGGGAATAGGCAAGACTCAAGCACGTTTTTAGAAAAGGCGAATGAGGCTGGATGTGGTGGCTCACGCCTGTAACCCCAGCACTTTGGGAGGCTGAGGTGGGCAGATCACGAGGTCAGGAGTTCGAGACCAGCCTGACCAACATGGTGAAACCCCATCTCTACTAAAAATAAAAAAATTAGCCGGGGTGGTGGCATGCATCTGTAATCCCAGCTATTCAGGAGGCTGAGGCAGGAGAATCACTTGAACCCAGGAGGCGGAGGTTGCAGTGAGCTGAGATCGTGCCACTGCACTCTAGCCTGGGCGACAGAGTGAGACTCCGTCTCAAAAATAAATAAATAAAAAGAAAGAAGGAAAAGAAAAGGGGAATGAGCTAATTGAGAGAGAAAAACTAAAAATGTAATTATTTACTTTACAGAGGCAATAATGGCTGGGCGCGGTGGCTCACTCCTGTAATCCCAGCACTTTGGAAGGCTGAGGCAGGTGGATCACTTGAGACCAGGAGTTCGAGACCAGCCTGGACAACATGGTGTAACCCTGTCTCTACTAAAAATACAAAAAGTAACCAGATGTGGTGGTGGGCACCTGTAATCCCAGCTACTAGGGAGGCTGAGGCAGGAGAATGGCTTGAACCTGGGAGGCGGAGGTGGCAGTGAGCCAAGGTGGGGCCACTGCACTCCAGCCCAGGAAACAGAGTGAGACCCTGTCTCCAAATAAATATAAATAAATAAATAAAGAGGCAATACTGAAAGAATTAAAGTCTCAGAGAAAGTTAGTAGGTCAAGAGGGAGAGAGGCAGACAGGTTGACTTTGGCAACTGTAAAGGAAGAGTGGGAGCTCAAATGTACAGAGATTTTGCATGGCTAAACATTTAGGAAAGTCACACTGAATGGACTTGTTTTTCTGAGTATGGTCAATCTTTTGAAAATAAAAAGGGCTGGGTGCGGTGGCTCATGCCTATAATCCCAGCACTTTGGGAGGCCAAGGCGGGTGGATCACCTGAGGTCAGGAGTTCGAGACCAGCTTGACCAACATGGAGGAACCCCGTCTCTATTAAAAATACAAAATTGGCCGGGCATGGTGGTGCATGCCTGTAATCCCAGCTACTTGGGAGGCTGAGGCAGGAGAATCACTTGAACCCGGGAGGCGGAGGTTGCAATGAACTGAGATTGCGCCATTGCACTCCAGCCTGGGCAACAAGAGTGAAACTGCATCTCAAAAATAAAAAATAAAATAAAAAAAGAAAATAAAAAGGATGGGGGTGAGATAGAGGATCTAGGAAAAAATAGAGGTTGGAAATAGTTCTATAGAAAATGGCAATGATTCCAAATAGCAAGAAAGAGCTGAGATTAAATAGTAGATTAGAATTTATAGTAGTCCCAATCAGCATGGCTTTGTGACTTTGGTCAATAACTCCTGGCTGCTTTAGAATGGAAAAAACAGGACTAGTAGAGAGGGAACAGTGGGAGGAGGGCAATAAGGAAGTCTAGAGATTGGTTTGCCAGTTTGTTGAAATAGCTGACCACAGCATCTAGGCTCTTTACGAAAGATGGAATGAGACGGATGAACTAGGAGAACAGGAAGGTGTTGAAGAACTGTCTCATGAAGAACATGAGACAGATGAAGCACAGATTTGGTGGGAATGAATGAGAGAGGCTGAAGAGTAGGAGGTTGCAATGAGACTAAAATGTTAGTTTATATCTTGGGAGGTAGAGAAATTACAGGTTATGTTAAGCTTTATCCCATAATAACTATAATTGATGGCAGATATGGCATGGCTATAAAAGTCACTTGATAGGCTGGGTGCGGTGGCTCACGCCTGTAATCCCGGCACTTTGGGAGGCAGAGGCAGGCGGATCACCCGAGGTCAGGAGTTCGAGACCAGCCTGGCCACATGAAGAAACCCTGTCTGTACTAGAAATACAAAAAAAATTAGCCGGGCATGTTGGTGCCTGCCTGTAAACCCAGCTACTGGGGAGGCTGAAGCAGGAGAATCGCTTGAACCTGGGAGGCAGAGGTTGCGGTGAGCCAAGATCACGCCATTGCACTCCAGCCTGGGCAACAAGAGTGAAACTCCATCTGAAAAAAAAAAGTCACTTGATGGCTTGGCATGGTGGCTCACGCCCGTAATCCCAGCACTTTGGGAGGCCGAAGCAGGTGGATCACCTGAGGTCAGGGGTTCAAAACCAGCCTGGCCAACATGGTGAAACCCCGGCTCTACTAGAAATACAAAATTAGCCAGGCATGGTGGATGCCTGTAATCCCAGCTGCTTGGGAGGCTGAGGCAGGAGAATCGCCTGAACCTGGGAGGCGGAGGTTGCAGTGAGCTGAGATCACGCCACTGCACTGCAGCCTGGGCAACAACAGCGAAACTCCATCTCAAAAAAAAAAAGCCACTTCATGTAATCAAGCAAGTGGGAAGCCGCAAATGTTGAAGTCCTAGAGCATAATAATTGGGAGGAGGTTAGGAAAGGGTGACCATGACCCATATTTGGCCATGAGCTGTATATCTCCAACACATACTATGTAGAAACAACTGTACGACCCTTATCAAATGATTTGTATGTTCAGTGTTTAAAGGATCATTTCTGGGTAAGGTGGTTACGGAACATTTCAGATGGGATAGAAACTAAGCCGGGATTATGAGGATGAACGGGAAGGTTGGAGACTGGTAAGGGGAGAGAGGAAGGGAAGACAATTTAGAGGACCATCTCATCTTATAAAAGGTCAGACAGAGGGTGACTGACCCCTGACAGAGGACAGTAGGAAAAGAAGAGGGAAATTGTAGCAAGAGTTCCCTAAAGGGAATGAGGTTCTGCTAGTGCAGCAAGAGACTCCTTTCATCCAACAAACTTTCTGAGCATTCACTATGTGCTAGGTATTGTTCTGGGCACTGTGGATGCAAAGATAATGGACGGTCTTTTCAAGTTGTTCACAGATGAGTGGGCAGATAAAGACAGTTTACACTGGAAAAGGTATCAAAGGCAGCTTCCAGGAGAATGTGACATTTGAAGGAAGTATAGGAATAATTCAGATTAAAAAGAAAAGAAGGCGAAGAAGCCTTTTTCAGGCAGAAGGAGCTTCATGTGAAAAGACACAAAACCATAAGAAACCTCCATGTGGATCCCTGGTTCTCAAACTTGTTTGATTAGAAGCTCCCAGGGAACTTTATAAAAATACAGAAACTCTTGGCCCTATGTCACTCCAGCTGAGTCAGCATCTCTACACTGGGGCCTGGAAATACATATTTTTGAAAAGCTCCCAGAGGAAAACTGGAAAAGAAGGCTGATCCAGGAACCTGTGTGAAGTAGCAAGACGAAGTTTTTCACGTTGCTGGGGTCCTGAGAAGTCTTGACAATCATGCTAGAGTACTGGGGTTTTATGAAGACAAAGGGAGCCTCTAATTTCTCTTCTCTCTTTTTGTTTTTTTTTTTTTTTTGAGACAGAGTCTCAGTTTCACTCTGTTGCCCAGGCTGGAGTGCAGTGGCACGATCTCGGCTCACTGCAACTTCCGCCTCCCCGGTTTAAGGGATTCTCATGCCTTGGCCTCCCAAGTAGCTGGGATTAAAAGTGCTAGGAGGCAGAGGTTGCAGTGAGCCGAGATTGTGCCACTGCACTCCAGCCTGGGCAACAGAGTGAGACTCTCTTAAAAAAAAAAAAAAAAAAAAAAAAGTTGTCAGACTACAGAAATGGCTGGGTTTAATTTTTTTTTTTTTTCTTTTGAGACAGGGTCTTGCTCTGTTGCACAGGATGGAGTGCAGTGGCCCGATCTCAGCTCACCACAACCTCCACCTCTTGGGCTCAGGTAATCCTCCCACATCAGCCTCCCGAATAGATGGGACCACAGGTGTGTGCCACCACGCCTGGCCAATTTTTGTATTTTTTGTAGAGACAGGTTTTCACTATGTTGCCCAGACTGGTCTTGAACTCCTGGGCTTGAATGATTCACCCTCCTCGGCCTCCCAAAGTGCTGGGATTACAGGCATGAGCCACCGTGCCCAGCCAATGGCTGGGTTTAAAACACATACCATTCCTCTGATGGGCCAAACTGAGAATACCAGGAACGTAATCAAGCCCTGTCCTGTCCTTGTCTCCTTTGCAGTCAGGGCTGTCTTTAAATGTAGCTTAAGGAAAGTAGCCAAGTAATCAGAGTAGTGCAGGGTTAAAGGTAAATTTCAAAAAGATAAAATCATAACTCATAAAAATAAGGGAACTAAGAGGGCCAGGCACGGTGGCTCATGCTTGTAATCCTAGCACTTTGGGAGGCTGGGGAGGGCGGATAAGCTGAGGTCAGGAGTTCGAGACCAGCCTGGCCAACGTGGCGAAACCCCATCTCTAATAAAAATTCAAAAATTAGTCAGGCGTGGTGGAGGGCACCTGTAATCCCAGCTACGGGAGGCTGAGGCAGGAGAATTGCTTGAACCTGGGAGGCGGAGGTTGCAGTGAGCCGAGATCGTGCGCCACTGCACTCCAGCCTGGGCAACAAGAGCAAAACTCCGTATCAAAAAAAAAGAAAAGATCGACAGAACTAGCTCAGTTGGATATAAGAAAGGAGTAGCTGGGTGGGTGGCTCATGCCTATAATCCCAGCAGTTTGGGAGTCCAAGGCAGGAGAATCATGTGAGCCCAGAAGTTTGAGACCAGCCTGGGCAACACAACAAGACCCCATCTCTACAATAAAAAATAAAATAATTAGCCAGGCATGGTGGTGCAGGCCTGTGGCCCAGCTACTTGGGAGGCTGAGGTGGGAGGATTGCTTGAGCAGGGAGGTGGAGTTGTGATCACACCACTCTACTGTAGCCTACTTGGTGAAAAAGTGAGACTCTGTCTCAAAAAAAAAAAATCTGGGCATAGTGACTCCTCATGCCTATAATCCCAGCACTTTGGGAGGCCAAGACAGGAGGGTTGGTTGAGTCCAGGAGTTTGAAACCAGCCTGGGCAACATAGCAAGACCCCTTCTCTTAAAAAAAAAAAAAAAAAAAAAAAAGGAAAGAAAGAAAATTAGCCAGGTGTGGTGGCACATTTCTGTGGTCCTAACTACTTGGGAGGCTGAGGTGGGAGGATGGCTTGAGCCCGAGAGGTCGAGGCTGCAGTGAGCCATGATTGCACCACTGCACTCCAGCCTAGGTAACAGAGCGAGACCCTGTTTCAGAAAAAAAAAAAAAAAGGTTAAGAAAGCGATAAAATAAGGCAGGTTATATTTATGCTAGGTGACGTGGAGAAAGAAAATGGACACTATTGGTTGAATTCAGGTTTAGGCAATTACGGTGAAAATACATTATGAATGTGTTTAAGAGATTAGTTGAAATATCTAAAAGATGAATAATTCTTTTGGGAAATACTTTCTGATCAAGCTATTTCTAATTCCAAGCTCTGCTTAAGAATAATGTGTAAAAACTATGATTGCTAAAGGAATGATTGATTTAAATTATACATTTGTCCCTTTTTTTGAGACTGAGTTTCATTCTTGTTGCCCAGGCTGGAGTGCAATGGTGTGATATCTCGGCTCACTGCAACCTCCCCCTCCCAGGTTCAAGTGATTCTCCTGCCTCAGCTGTGGGGAAAAGAAAGAGAGATCAGACTGTTACTGTGTCTGTGTAGAAAGAAGTAGATATAAGAGACTCCATTTTGTTCATCTTGTGAGTCGATGGCGCACGATTGTGGTGTTTCTGTCTCCGTGGAGGTGCTTTTCTTTGCATCTCCGATGGGTTCATTGTAGAACTTCAAATGTCTAGTGGGTATCCAAACAGGAAGCTGATTTTCTCCTGGTGAAACACAAGCAAAACCTCTCCCCCATGTTACCACCTTCCCTATTTCCCATGTCACCACCTTCCCTATTTCCCATGTCTTATTTTTATTATCTTTCTACCAAATCAGTTTTCCTTCATGTGGGCTGTTCTTTTTACCAGTAAGATGTTGTTCTGCAGAAGTAGTAGTCTGATTTCTATAAATGTTTAAAAAATATAAAGTATAAAGTGCTAGATTAAGTTGCATCTGAGGCGTGGTACATTCCTTACTGTCTCCCCCTTCTTTTTATTTAACTAATTGAGTTTTGAGTGTTCTATTAGTTCTTTCAACTATGGCCTGTCCTTGGGAATTATAGGGAATTCCTGTTGTATGTGAAATTTTCCACTGATTTAAGAATTTTTGGAAAGCTTTACTACAGTATCCTGGTCCATTGTCAGTTTTAATTTTTTCTGGAAGTCCCATTACAGCAAAACAAGATAATAAATGTTTTTTAACACGGGAAGTACTTTCTCCTGTCTGGCAGGTTGCCCATATGAAATGTGAATAAGTATCAACTGTTACATGAACATATAATAATCTTCCAAATGAAGGTACATGCGTGACATCCATTTGCCATAATGCATTAGGACACAGACCTCTGGGATTAACTCCTGCCTCTTGAGTGGGCAGGTGTAAGACTTGACACTGGGTGCAATGTTGTACAATATCTTTTGCCTGTTTCCATGTGACATCAAATTTGTTTTTTAATCCTGCTGCATTTACATGAGTCAAAGCATGAAATTTTTGTGCTTTTATGAATGCAGATGATACCAGTAAGTCAGCTTGTTCATTTGCTTTAGACAAAGGCCCTGGTAAATTAGTGTGTGCTCGAATATGAGTAATATAAAATGGGAAATTTCTTTTTCTTACAGTTTGTTGTAATAAATTGAATAGCTGGTTTAACTGATCATCCATGCTATATTTAATTAGAGCTGTCTTTACATCCCTTGTAGCCTGTACTACATATGCAGAATCTGATACAATATTGATAGGTTGATCAAAATCTTGTAACACTGTAATGACTGCAACCAACTCTGCTCTTCGAGCCAATTGATATTGAGTTTTGATTACTCGCTCTTTTGGCCCTGTGTAAGCCACTTTTCCATTGCTGGAACCATCAGTAAACACTGTCAGAGCATTTTCTAAAGGTTCACGTCTGGTAATTTTAGGTAGAATCCAAGTAGTCAATTTTAAAAACTGGAAGATTTTTGTTTTTGGGTAATGATGATCAATAATTCCCACAAAATTAGCAAGACCAATCTGCCATGCACCAGAATTGATAAAGGCTTGTCTAACTTGTTCCTTGGTTCAAGGGACAACTATTTTGTCTGGGTCATTTACACACAATTTTATTATTTGTAATCTTGCCTGACCAATTAATGTAGCTATTTGATCCAAGTACAATGTAAAAGTCTTAATTGTACTGTGAGGAAGGAATGACCACTCCACAAGATCAGTATTTTGAACAGTGATGCCTGTTGGAGAATGTGCAGTAGCAAAAACCAAAAGTTGGAGTGGGGCTAAGGGATCTATTCTATTTATTTGTGAAAGGAGCCGGGCACATTCCTCAGCCCCGGGCTCAAAACAAACAAGCCCAGTACAAACACATCCCATCCTCCCATCCCACCACATATCGCCATATATCTCTCAAACTTCCTGAGCCCAGTACAAACACCACCAGGAAAGTCTCCGATAAGGGGACAGCCGTTCAAAGCTTTACTGAAAGAGCGGGAACCAAAAGAATTCCTTTGTTCCCCTGTAACTTTCAGGCTATAAAAAGCAAACACTCGCATTGTTCAGGGCCCTCTTGTATGCTGTGGAATGGAGGGACCAGGTTCGAACTTGTAGTAAAGATCCTTGCCGCTTGGCTTTGACTCTGGACTCTGGTGGTCTTCTTTGGGGAACTAATGGTCTGGGCATAACATTTGCACTGATGAATTTTTTGTTCCACTAATTTAATTTCTTTTATTGCCTCTGGGGTTAATATTCTCTTACTGTTTAAGTCTGAGTCTCCTCTTAAGATAGAGAACCAATTTTCGAAGCATCAAAAGCCCATTTAAATTTGGTACCAGAAACTGAGGCAATCGCAGGAGTGGCTGATGGCCTCGCAAATCTTAACCCTGTCACTTGGGTTAAGACCATCGGAAGTACTACTATTATAAATTTCGTATTAATCCTTGTGTGCCTGTTTTGTCTGTTGTTAGTCTGCAGGTGTACCCAGCAGCTCCGAAGAGACAGCGACCATCGAGAACAAGCCATGATGATGATGGTGGTTTGTCGAAAAGGAAATGGGGAAATGTAGGGAAAAGAGAGATCAGACTGTTACTGTGTCTGTGTAGAAAGAAGTAGACATAAGAGACTCCATTTTGTTCTGTACTAAGAAAAATTATTCTGCCTTGAGATGCTGTTAATCTGTAACCCTACCCCCAACCCTGTGCTCCCTGAAACACGTGCTGTGTCAACTCAGGGTTAAATGGATTAAGGGCTGTGCAGGATGTGCTTTGTTAGACAAATGCTTGAAGGCAGCATGCTTGTTAAGAGTCATCATCACTCCCCAATCTCAAGTACCCAGAGACAATACGCTGCGGAAGGCCGCAGGGACCTCTGCCTAGGAAAGCCAGGTATTGTCCAAGGTTTCTCCCCATGTGATAGTCTGAAATATGGCCTCTTGGGAAGGGAAAGACCTGACCGTCCCCCAGCCCAACACCCGTAAAGGGTCTGTGCTGAGGAGGATTAGTAAAAGAGGAAGGAAGGCCTCTTTGCAGTTGAGATAAGAGGAAGGCATCTGTCTCCTGCTCGTCCCTGGGCAATGGAATGTCTCGGTGTAAAACCCGATTGTATGTTCCATCTACTGAGATGGGGAAAACCACCTTAGGGCTGGATGTAGGACATGCTGGCAGCAATACTGCTCTTTAAGGCATTGAGATGTTTATGTGTATGCACATCAAAAGCACAGCACTTTTTTCTTTACCTTGTTTATGATGCGGAGACGTTTGTTCACATGTTTTCCTGCTGACCGAATCTCTCCACTATTACCCTATTGTCCTGCCACATCCCCCTCTCCGAGAAATGCCCAATAATGATCAATAAATACTGAGGGAACTCAGAGACTGGTGCCGGTGCGGGTCCACTGTATGCTGAGCGCCGCTTCCCTAAGCCCACTTTTCTTTCTCCATACTTTGTCTCTGTGTCTCCTTCTTTTCTTAAGTCTCTCATTCCACCTGACAAGAAATGCCCACAAGTGTGGAGGGGCAGGCCACCCCTTCACTCAGCCTCCTGAGTAGCTGGGATTGCAGGTGCGCGCCACCATGTCTGGCTAATTTTTGTTTTTTTAGTAGAGGCGGGGTTTCACCCTGTTGGCCAGGTTGGTCTTGAACTCCTGACCTCAGGTGATCCACCCATCTGGGCCTCCCAAAGTTCTGAGATTACAGGCATGAGTCACCGTGCCCAGCCCATTTATCCTTGATATAGCTAAATTACTGAGCATTAGGAAGGGTGGAACTTTCAGCCTGTAAAATATGAGTGAGGTTTCACAAAAACTAGCACAATGTCTGGGGCCCAGATTATTCTATTTGTGACTGGGCGGGAAGAGGTATATATATAGTAATTTTTGTATTTTTAGTAGAGACGGGGTTTCACCATGTTGGCCAGGCTGGTCTTGAACTCCTGACGTTAAGTGATCCATCTGCCTCCCAAAGTGCTGGGATTACAGGTGTGAGCCACCACTCTGGGCCATAGATCGGGTGATTGGGGGAAGACCTGAGGTATCTGAGCAGAAATCTGGGTGGGGAGTGAGCCAACAGTTATCTGGAGGGAAACTGGTTCAGGCAGAGGGAAGAGCAAATCCAAAGCTCCTAAAGCAAAAGCATATTTTTGGTGTATTTGAGAAACAGCAAGAAGGTCAATGTAGCTAAGAGCCGGAATAAGAGAAGAGATGCAGGCAGGGATGAGATTGTTTTTGGCTTCTTAGGTCATGGTAAGAACTTGGATTTTATTTTTTGTGTAATGGGCACCCATCAGATGGTGTTGAGCAGGTGACTGACACAAAATCATTTAGGTATTAAACTGATCCTTCCGCTGCTCCATGGGGACCAAGAGTGGAAGTAGTAGCAGGAAACCAATTAGGCTTTTACAACAGTTCAGGTAAGAGATGACAGTGACTTGGACTAGGGTGTAGTAGCTATGGAGATGGTTGAAAATGGCTAGATGTGGGATCTATTTTAAAGGTACCACCAATAGCATTTGCAGACTCAAGGATGATTTCAAAGTTTTTGGTCTGAGCAACTAGGTGAATGATAACATTGTTTACTGAGACGGGGAGGCCTTAAGTAGAAGGTTTAGGAGGGAAAATATAGATTTTGCTATGGACACATTATATTCTATACAGACATAATTTAAAATAGTTACCAGGTCCATCAATTGATGGATAAACTATGGTATATCCATACATTGGAATATTATTTGTTAATAAAAATAAATGGTCGGGCGCAGTACCTTAAGCCTGTAATCCCAGCACTTCAGGAGGCTGAGGTGGGTGGAGTGCAGTGGCGCGATCTCAGCTCACTGCAACCTCTGCCTCCCAGGTTCAAGCCATTCTCCTGCCTCAGCCTCCGGAGTAGCTGCGATTACAGGCGCCCACCACAACGTCCAGCTACTTTTTGTATTTTTAGTAGAGATGGGGTTTCACCATATGGGCCAGGCTGGTCTTGAACTCCTGACCTTAGGCGATTTACCCGCCTCGGCCTCCCAAAGTGCTGGGATTACAGGCGTGAGCCACTGCACCTGACCACTATTCACTTTAAATGGGTATACTGTATGGTATGTGAATTATAATCGCAATGAATCTATTCTAAAAATATAGTTATTGAAAATATATAATTATGAAAAGCATTATGAAGCTATTCCCCCCCACACCAGAAGCTATTTTAATAAAAGATTTTAACCTACTAGAAATAAAAGGAAAATTAAGTAGTCAAGAGTTCTAATCCTTCTCTGTTAACCACAGGAAACCTGGCTGTTTGGACTGTGTGTCTGTGTCAACAGACCACCACCAACCTGGAACAGTATTTGCTAATAACAAGCAAAGTATTCCTGAGTAATAATAGCTTCTTGATTGTTGGACTCCCATAAAGCAGTCATTATTAAGCTTTTTAACTTTTTTTTTGTTGGGGGGGTGGGTGGTGTGTGTAAAGTATTGCATTATGTTTACTTTTGTATATATTGCCACCAGTTTTTCCAAATCTGATCTTTGAGAATCTGGTATAAACTATGGTTCTTCTGTCCCCCAAATGTGCTTAAGCGCAAATACATACATGCAATATTATACGTATTTTAGGATGTACATAGATCCCCTGAAACCAACCAATGCAGCTCAGTTTCTAGTATTTGCTATCACAACAGGGTGACTATAGTAAAAAATAATTGTTCATTAAAAAATAACTAAAAGAGAGGCCAGGTGCGGTGGCTCATGCCTGTAATCCCAACACTTTGGGAGGCCGAGATGGGTGGATTGCCTAAGGTCAGGAGCTTGAGACCAGCCTGACAAACACGGTGAAACCTTGTCTCTATTAAAAATACAAAAACTAGCCAGACATGGTGGCAGGTGCCTGTAATCCTAGCTACTCAGGATGCTGAGTGTGGAGAATCGCTTGAACCTGGGAGGCAGAGGTTGCAGTAAGCCAAGGTTGTGTCATTGCACTCCAGCCTGAGCAACAAGAGTGAACTCCATCTCAAACAAACAAGCAAACTAAGAGTATAATTGGATTGTTGGAAACATAAAGGATAGATGTTTGAGGTGATGAATACTGTATTTACTCTGATGTAATTATTACACATTGCATGCCTATATCAAACATCTCATGTAACCCATAAATATATACACCCACTATGTATCCACAAAAATTAAAAAAGAGCCCGGGCATGGTGGCTCACATCTGTAATCCCAGCACTTTGGGAGGCCAAGGCGGGCGGATCACCTGGGGTCGGGAGTTCGAGACCAGCCCGACCAACACGGAGAAACCCTGTCTCTACTAAAAATACAAAATTAGCCGGGCGTGGTGGCGCATGCCTCTAATCCCAGCTACCCGGGAGGCTGAGGCAGGAGAATCAGTGGAACCTGGGAGGCGGAGGTTGTGGTGAGCTGAGATCGTGCCATGGCACTCCAGCCTGGGCAATAAGAGCAAAACTCCATCTCAAAAAAAAAAAAAAAATTAAAAAAGAAATGCATTCTTATGTTATACCAAAACACGTATTCATAGTAGTTCTATTTATAGTTGCCCCAAACTAGGTCAATCAAATCTTCAAAAAAAGTAAAATAGTTAATTCATGGTCACAAAACATACATATTTCATAATTTCATTTGTATAAACCTCAAAAGCAAAACCAATCTATGGTATTTCAAGTCAAGATTGTGGTTACCTTTAAGGGAGAAAATAGCAACTGGGAAAAGGTATGAGGGGGGATTCTAGGGTGCTGGTAACGATCTGTTTCTTGATTTGGGTGCTGGCTATATATGTTCACTATTCATTTTTAAAAAATAGACACAGGGTCTCACTATGTTGCCCAGGCTGGTCTTAAACTCTTGGCCTCAAGCAGTCCTCCCACCTCGGCCTCCCAAAGTGCTTGGATTACAGGCGTGAGCCACCATTCCCAGCTAGCCACCTCATTTAAAATAGTATTACTTGGCCAGGTGCAGTGGCTCACGCCTGTAATTCCAGCACTTTGGGAGGCCGAGGCGGGTTGGGATCAAGCCAGCCTGGCCAACATGGTGAAACTTCAACTCTCCTAAAATTACAAAATTAGTAATCGAGACCATTCTGGGTAACACGGTGAAATCCCATCTCTACTAAAAATACAAAAAATTAGCTGGGCATGGTGGCGGGCGCCTGTAGTCCCAGCTACTCGGGAGGCTGAGGCAGGAGAATGGCGTGAACCCGGGAGGCGGAGCTTGCAGTGAGCTGAGATGGCGCCACTGCACTCCAGCCTGGGTGACAGAGTGAGACTCCGTCTCAAAAACAAAAAAAAAACAAAACAAACAAACAAACAAAAAACAAAAAAAATTAGGCTGGGCGCAGTGGCTCATGCCTGTAATCCCAGCACTTTGGGAGGCTGATGTGGGCGGATCACCTGAGGTCAGGAGTTCAAGACCAGCCTTACCAACATGTAGAAACCCCGTCTCTACTAAAAATACAAAAAAAATTGGCCAGGCGTGGTGGCATATGCCTGTAATCCCAGCTGTCAGGCCTCTGAGCCCAAACCAAGCCATCGCATCCCCTGTGACTTGCACGTATACACCCAGATGGCCTGAAGTAACTGAAGATCCACAAAAGAAGTAAAAATAGCCTTAACTGATGACATTCCACCATTGTGATTTGTTCCTGCCCCACCCTAACTGATCAATGTACTTTGTAATCTCCCCCACCCTTAAGAAAGTTCTTTGTAATTCTCCCCACCCTTGAAAATGTACTTTGTGAGATCCACCCCTGCCCGCAAAACATTGCTCTTAACTTCACTGCCTAACCCAAAACCTGTAAGAATTAATGATAATCCATCTCCCTTCGCTGACTCTCTTTTCGGCACCCAGGTGAAATAAATACCCACGTTGCTCACACAAAGCCTGTTTGGTGGTCTCTTCACACGGACGCACATGAAACCAGCTACTTAGGCTGAGGCAGGAGAATTGCTTGATCCCGGGAGGCGCAGGTTGCGGTGACCCGAGATCACGCCATTGCACTCCTGCCTGGGCAACAAGAGCAAAATTCCGTCTCAGGAAAAAAAAAAAAAATTAGCTGGGTGTGGTGGGGCAGGCCTGTAATCCCAGCTACTCAGGAGGCTGAGGCAGGAGAATCACTTGAACCTGGGAGGCGGAGGTTGCGGAGTCGAGATCATGCCATTGCCCTCCAGCCTGGGCGACTGAGTGAGACTCCATCTTAAAAAAAAAAAAAAAAGTATTTTATTACTTTTTGAGCATTTAAAAAGTATTTTTTGGCCAGACGGTGTGGCTCACGCCTGTAATCCCAGTATTTTGGGAGGCCCAGGCGGGTGGATCACTTGAAGCCTCCAGCCTGGCCAACGTGGCAGGAGAATGGCTGGAACCCGGGAGGTGGATGTTGCAGTGAGCCAAGATGGTGTCACTGCACTCCAGCCTGGGTGACAGAGAGAGACTCTGTCTCAAAGACAAAAAGAAAATTTGTTCAGTATTTTCTTCAATCAGCTTTCTCAGACTGAATGTTCACCCTTTTAAATATTCATAATGTTCCTGAGAATCCATTTGGCTATTCTGTTTTCTTCACCCTTCTCCAGCCTTCCCCTCCTCAATTCGACCCATTTCTTCCCTACTTCCCAAAAGAAAAAATATCTACTTTGGATTAATATAAATCAGTTTAATCTAACTTATTCAAGACTTTTTTAGCCTCTACTTGGAGGTTCAAGAAAAGGTGAGTGTCAGGCCTCTGAGCCCAAGCTAAGCCATCATATCCCCTGTGACCTGCACATACACATCCAGATGGCCGGTTCCTGCCTTAACTGATGACATTCCACCACAAAAGAAGTGAAAATGGCCTGTTCCTGCCTTAACTGATGACATTGTCTTGTGAAATTCCTTTTCCTGGCTCATCGTGTCTCAAAAAGCTCCCCTACTGAGCACCCTGTGACCCCCACTCTGCCTGCCAGAGAACAACACCCCTTTGACTGTAATTTTCCTTTATCTACCCAAATCCTATAAAACAGCCGCACCCTTATCTTCCTTCGCTGACTCTCTTTTTGGACTCAGCCCGCCTGCACCCAGGTGAAATAAACAGCCATGTTGCTCACACAAAGCCTGTTTGGTGGTCTCTTCACACGGACGAGCATGAAAGTGAGGTGATAGAACTAGGGGGAAAAGAATTATTATTATTATTATTAAGGCTAACCTACAAATATTTTGAGGTATTTTATGGGTTTAAATATCCATAAATCTTTGAAGAAGTCTCACTTTCAGATAAGGAGGAAACATTTCAGTATCTCTGAAATACAAGAAAAATTTAGGATTAAAATTTTTCTCATTAAATCAGGAAAATGATGTACATTTATTGGACTGATTTTTTTCTTGTGGCAGAAACATGGATTCAGTCAAGAAGCCCTTCTGAAGGAGTAGAAGGCCCTAGATTCCCAGGTAAGCTTCTGAAGTAAATTCAGTTAAATCTACTATCATACTTTGGGAGGTTGAATTAGATTAAGAAAAACAAAGTGGTAGCCAGATTATTTATATTCTGGGAAAAAATTCTACACAAAAGAGCTCTTAGCGAATATTTAGTTTTTCCCCTCTGGTTCAATTTACTTTTTTACAATTTGGAATGCAAAGGAAAACTGACACGGTAAGTGAGCTGGGCTGCTAGAAAACGGAGATTTCTGCCAGGAAGTGACTCTCGCTTTGACTTGCATTCGATAAAATTTTACTGCTTTCTGGGAGAGATGCTCCCTCAATTATCAATAAAAAGTCACTTTTCAGCTGAGCACGGTGGCTCATGCCTATAATCCTAGGACTTTGGGAGGCCGAGACAGGAGGATCCCTTGAGCCCAGGAGTTTGAGACCAGGCTGGGCAACACAGGGAGACCCCCCTGCCTCTACAAAACAACAAAAAAAAGCATGTTTGGTTTGTCTCTTTCCAAATTACCTAGACAACTTGGAACTCAGCAGAAAAATAAGACAGACCAAGGCTTTGAGAATAATTGCAGACACAGAAACAAACAGTACATACACACATGTAACAGATAATAGAAAAATATAAAAAAAGCAGTGTTACCTAACATTTCAGCATTAAAGTGATTATTTTTATTCTTTAGGGAGAGTAAAACACATTTTAAGAAACCATGTGAATATACACTTATGGGCATTTTAGCTGTGTGGCAAAAAGGAAGAACAAATTTTATCTGTTAGAATCTAAATTAAATTTCAGTTTTGTTGTAATTTAATGTCGGAAAGCATGCATGCATACATGCAAGACAGTGGAATATATAAAGTGTTGAAAGACAAAAACAACCCACCAACCTAGAATTATTTCTGTTGTTGTTGTTGTAGAACTGGGGCTCTGGCTATGTTGCCCAGGCTGGTCATAAACTCCTGGCCTCAAGTGATCCTCCTGCCTCGGCCTCCCAAAGTGCTGGGATTACAGGTGAGCTATTGTACCCAGCCCAACATAGAATTCTATTTCCAGTTAAATTATCCTTCCAAAATGAAGGATAAATAAAGACTTTCTTAGACAAAAACTGAGGGAATTCACATCCAGCTGACTTGCTCTGTAAGAAATGTTATTGAGAGAGGGAAAATGATAAGTAGGAAACTCAGTTCTTCTTTTTTTTTTTTTTTAGTTTTGTTCTTTCACCCAGGCTGGAATTAAGTGGCACGATCTCGGCTCACTGCAACCTCTGCCCCCCAGGTTCAAGCAATTTTCCTGCCTGAGCCTCCCCAGTAGCTGGGATTATAGGTGACCGCCACCACACCCATCTAATTTTTGTATTTTTAGTAGAGATGGTGTTTCGCCAGGTTGGCCAGGCTGGTCTTGAACCCCTGACCTTAGGCAATCTGCCTGTTCGGGCTCTCAAAGTGCTAGGATTACAGGTGTGAGCCACTGTGCCTGGCTGGAAACTCAGTTCTATATAAAGAAAAGCAATGGGAAAGGAATAAGGAAAGGTAAACAAACAACAAAAAAAATTTAGCTTGTCCTGGTGCATGTGCCTGTAATCCCAACTACTGGAGAGGCTGAGGCGGGAGGATCCCTTGAGGCCAGGAGTTTGAGGCATTATTGGGCTATGATAGCGCCTGTGAATAGCCACTGCACTCCAGCCTTGGCAACAAAGTGAGACCCCATCTCTAAAAAAAGAGCTGCCAGTTTCAAAATCCTTTGTTTAGTTTACAACTTGAATATATTCTCTTAGTTTCTGGGCTGAGCGCAGTGGCTCATGCCTGTAATCCCAGCACTTTGGGAGGCTGAGGCGGGTGGATCACCTGAGGTCAGGAGTTTGAGACTAGTCTGGCCAACATGGTGAAACCCCATCTCTACTAAAAATATAAGAAATTAGCCAGGCGTGGTGGTGGGTGCCTGTAATCCCAGCTACTAAAGAGGCTGAGGCAGGAGAATCACTTGAACCTAGGAGGCGGAGGTTGCAGTGAGCTGAGATCCAGCCTGGGCAACAAGAGTGAAACTCCATCTCAAAAAAAAAATTTTTTTTTTCTGGAAATATGTGAAAACGACATGCATTCATGAAATTCTAGCACATCACCAATTATCTTGTACATATTATTTCCTCTGCTTAGGGTAGCCTTGGCTCTTCCCTCTTAGCCTGAAAAGATCCTTTGAGACTTTTTAAAAATTTTTTTAAAAATAGAGACAAGATCTTGCTATGGCCCAGGCTGGTCTTGAATTCCTGGACTCCAGTGATCCTCCCACCTTGGCCTCCTAAAGTGCTGGGACTATAGGCATAAGCCACCTTGGCCCAGCCGATCCTTTGAGATTTAGTTCAAATGAAGGCAAGAAAGGGTAATGATTAAAAAGTAGGTGTTTGAACTGAAGCTCTGCACTAGGTCCTCAGGCAAGCCTCATTACCTGAGTTTTCTTTTTTTTTTTTTTTTGAGACACAGTCTTGCTCTGTCACCCAGGCTGGAGTACAGTGACACGATCTTAACTCACTACAGCCTCCACCTCCTGGGTTCCAGCGATTCTCCTGCTTCAGCCTCCCGAGTAGCTGGGACTACAGGCATGTGCCACCACGCCGGGCTAATTTTTGTATTTTTAATAGAGATGGGATTTCACCATGTTGGCCAGGCTGGTCTCGAACTCTTGACCTCAGGTGATCCAGCCGCCTTGGCCTCCCAAAGTGCTGGGAATACAGGCATGAGCCACCACACCCAGCCACCTGAGTTTTCTTTAAAAGAACACTGTAGAGTTTTTTTTTTTTTTTTTAGTGTTGTAATAAATGAGACAAGATACAAAGCAGTTAGCATAGTACCTACCTCACAACAAAAGTGCTCAATATATGATAAGCATAATAAAGAAATACAACACCTCAAAGTCTTCTCTAACATTCCCAGGGAGAATACTATTTACTTGTGCTTCCAAATATTATGTTTATACTTCTATTTGAGCATTTGTCACAAATTATATTATTTGCCCACATAAATGTGCATTCTTGGGAGCTAGAATGGTGCCCTATGCAATGTTTTATTGTCAGTGCCTAGCAAGTGCCCATCAATTTGTAAGTACTCAATATTTTTTTGATGAATGAATTATAGACAATAAGATATAGGGTGGCGTTCTCCAATTTTAACATGCAAGCTTTTAGAGTTTCTTTTTTTTGAGACGGAGTCTCGCTCTATCGCCCAGGCTGGAGTGTAGAGGCGCGATCTTGGCTCACTGCAACCTCCGCCTCCCAGATTCAAGCAATTCTCCTGCCTCAGCCTCCCGAGTAGCTGGGATTACAGGAGTGCGCCACTATGGCCAGCTAATTTTGTATTTTTAGTAGAGATGGGGTTTCACCGTGTTGGCCAGGCTGGTCTTGAACTCCTGACCTCAGATGATCCACCCGCCTCGGCCTCCCAAAGTGCTGGGATTACAGGCATGAGCCATCGCGCCTGGCTGAGAATTTCTTTAAAATGCAGCTTCCTCCTAACTCCAGAGACTGATTTACTAGGATCTGCATTTTAGCAAGGTACCCTCCTATCTCACACACACATTTTGGTGCAATGGTTTTTGCAATATACTTTGAGAAACATTGTATAAAGCATGACTTATGGAAATAGTACTTTGTCTTAAATAAAAATATTAGAAAAGTATAAACAATCCTAATAAACAAATGTATTATTGTCCCTTGTGCTATAGATAAAGAAAGGGAGAACAATAAGCCAATTATAAGCACACTTACATTTTTACATGTTAACTCTGTTATAGTCAGGCATGTCACCTACATTTGGAACTTAAGATTTTCAACTCCTAAATTCAGGTGTCATTTGCAAGTAGATATTAGTAGAACAGATCATATTCATTCTCTTCATGGTAATAATGGTATAATTGGCTAATTTATTTTGATTGAGATGGAGACACTATTTAGGCTTTATAGTATTAGCTGGTGTTCGTGTGGTCAGCTTTTGACATGTCCTGCCCCTCAGCCTATGCATGTTACAATTGTTTTTGTATCCCTCATTTTCTACATAGGATAAAACAAGCTGGTATGCTAGTGTAAAGGGGGAGGCATTACTAGCCTTGTGTAGAAAGTCCTTATTTCCAATTAAAACAATTTAAATTATAAAATTGTGCACAGAGAGACCAGAGAGCTGATAATTGATCTTTATTATACAGAAATGTGAAGGCCATAAGCATTAAATGAGAAGGAGTTTGGCAGTGAACATTATGCAGATTCAAACTGAAGGTATCCTCGTCTTATTGAGATATAAAAATAAACACTAAGAGTTGCAAGAAAGAACTCAATTCAACTTCTATCTCCCAATCAAGCTATAACTTTCCACAGGAAAACCTGGTTTCAATTCATGCCGAATTGTTCAAAGAAAAGAAAAAGCTAAATCAGTTAGAGACAACACATGGACTGGCTTTTGTCCTATTAGAGAGCCAGACTGAAGCTGTATTCAGCCTCACATTTAGACACTGTTTCCTATTACAATTTATATCTCTATTTACCTAAGAGATACCTAAAGTGAAAAACAAAAAAATGTTAACTGAGCTGGGGAATTTTTGTGGGGCTAAGTAGATTTGGCAGAGGGGAGAAATGAATAAATAATTCATTTAATTATTTCTAATCAAGAGGATTTAATGTCAGGTCTGGGTCATCTGTATTAACCCTTTGACAGTTTGTTGTTCTATAATGGTCAAGAAGCACTATCCCATTAAAGTATAATAAATGCTGAACATCAGCACAGCTCAGTGCACATCCTCTTTATATCCTCAAATACTGGACTTTATATCAGCATGCTTTCAATACCAAATTAGCGCTTTAAATAGGATCTTTCTTAATAAAGCTTCTCATTGCCCTCACTACTGAAGTAAAAAACGTGTTAGAGATTTGGCCAGAAAGATGGTTTTACTGAAATAAGACTGATGACTAGGAGCACATCTATGGATTAAATATAGACAAAACTACTCCCAGAAACCTTAAATATAGACAGACTTTATTAATTTATGTAGGAAGCCAAAAATAGGAAATAAAAAGATCAGGAGTTCAGATATACTGATATATTCAGCAACTGAAACTTACAATTCCTTCAATTCAGTCAGAGCAGAGACATTTAAAGTAGTCTGGAGGGGTGGGTGCAGTGGCTCAAGCCAGTAATCTCAGCACTTCGGGAGGCTGAGGTGGAAGAATTGCTTGAGCCCAGGAATTCAAGACCAGCCTGGGCAACAAAGCGAGACTCTTGTCTAAAACAAACAAAAAAAAGCTGAGTATGGTGGCACGTGCCTGTAGTCCCACTTAGTTGGGAGACTGAGGCAGGAGGATCCTTGAGCCCTGGAGGTCAAGGCTGCAGTCAGCTGTGATTGCACTACTGTACTCCTGCCTGGGCAAGAGCAAGACCCTGTCTCAAAAGAAAAAAAAAAAAGTGGCCTGGGGGAAACAGGACAGTCATATACCCCAAGAATGGAAATTTTCATGCCACCCCCCTTCCTTCCTTACAAATTCTAATGCTGATTGCATGAACGAGGTGTTGAGAGAGACTTTTCTTTTCTTCATTTAGACGTTTGCCCTAGTGAATGAGGGAGCAAGAGAATGCTAAGAGGGATGAGAGAATATATTTCTGGCTCTAGGACTTTGACATCCAGGTAATTGAATCTGGGACATTCTCATTAGGTTAGAAAAGGAAAGATGAGAAAATCACTAGCAGGATATGCAATTCCAGAGACCATCTGCTCCAAAAATTAGTTTTGTTTCTCATTGCTCCTTATTCAGCGACAGTTATTTCAATAAGCTACATTATTTAGCAGAGTCTGAGAGACAAAGGCTGTGAAAACATGTATTTAAGATAGAAAACAAACTCAGAAAAATATAATAGATAGTTCGCTTTTTATCTCATTCACATTCTATAGCTGGAGAACTCAAAATCCCATTTAGATATTTCTGCTTATCCAAAAGCACACTGGGTGAAACTAAACCACCAAATGGGAGAAAATGTTCATTGGGTGTGTGTGGGTTCACCCAGTTTATTTACCTATGGAGTGGAAGTGTAGGGAGAAATAAGGTCTGCTTATAATGGTCAAGGTCTATGGAGAAGCCCTGAAGTTGGCTCTCCCCAAATCACAAGTCTGATTCAAGAAAAGGAAATAAAAATGATGAAAACATCTCATCACACAAAACTCAGTGATGGGGTCTCTGACAGTCACCAGCCAGCAGGGGAAAAGGAGAAATCCACCTGCCGGCTTTAAGATTTATTGAAGGCTGCCAGCACAGCCCAGATCATTTCTGTGGCACTAGGCTTTGTCCCTTCCACTTCAGGGTCCAGTTCTACTAAGTCCTTGGCTCGATTCATTGCCACATCATACTTGTCATCTGTCAGAGAGGAGAAGACATTCTCTAGCACATCAGAGGAGTGGGCTAGCACCAGGAGTGCTAGTGTTCGCTTGTCCATACGCTGAGGGTCATTTACCCACCGCTCTAGTACACTATCTTGAAGTTTTTTCACTAGTCGCTGTTTCTCTGTTGTATTGGTCACTGGATGAGTAGTCATGTCAAATAGCAGGAAATTCTGCTTCTCAGTGGTTAGAATACCCTTCTCTACTAGGTTCTTTGCGATGCGCTCTCGTACATTTCTCAGCTGGTACTGTAATTTGAAGGGGTTCCAAGTCTCGCCTATGAGAAAAAAGAAATAGGACATAATGAACAGAAAGAGAAAAGCAAAATGAAACATGTAGTTGTTTGGAAACTTGAATGGCTAAAATGTTTAAAAGCATAATCTTCATTCCTCAATTCATTTGATCCTTAGTCCTTTATAATCTGGCTTTGACTCCAACCACATTTCACATTAAACCAGCTTCAAAAAATGTCACCAAGGACTTCCATATAGCTAGAGCTTATAGACTTTATTTCTGTTCTTATGTGACCTCTGTGACACTGTAATTATTTATGTATTTTTCAAATTCTATTTAGGACACCAGTCTCTCCCAGATGATTTCTACTCTATATTGTGGAAGTTCTATTTGCTGGTGAAGCTAAGAGGACTGAGGTTCCCTACCCTATTTGTAGAGCAGAAGCTCTATCCCAGGCCTGGTAGGCTGACAATATTTAGACTTCAATTGCTCCCATTCCAGCTTGTTCGTAGATTAGAGATTCTGCAACAGAAAAGGCAAGTCAAGAAGACCAGGGGCTAACACCTCTTTCCCCCAGCACCTACTCATACAGCAGGTGGGTATCACTGTAGGAGAAGTGGGCCCTTGTGCAGAAGTTCTGCCCAGGAGGGAAGGAAGGCCTGAAGAATGAAGAGCTCCAAAGCTCTGCCTGAGAGGACTGACTTTATTTGGAACACAGTGTGGAGAATTCTATGCCTAAGGGTGTTGAAAACCATAGAGATCTTGGTGGAGAGCAATTACAAGGTGCTGCTAGCTCTATGGCACTGGTATGACAAACCCAAATGGCAAAGCCTCCAGAAGTTTAACAGGCAGAACCAGAGAAACAGAAAGCCAAGAAAAGTCCTTCTGGAATCATGACCAACACTGGGGGTTGGGAAGACTGTGTGCTTGCACCAGGCTGCACCCACTCAGGAGCAATCAGAGCAGGACGTGGGGCTTGACTTGAGAGTATTCCCCAGACCACACATAGATCTATCAAAAAAGGGTGGATGCTTCACTGGCACCAAGGGCTAAAGCACAACCACTGAACCAACACTGGCTGAACAATAAGCTACCCTAACTCAGAGGCAACTCCTAGGAAGCTAAGCTTAAAAATAATAATAGCCAGGTGTGGTGGTACACGCCTGTAGTCCCAGCTACTTGGAGGCTTAGGCAGGAAAACCCAGGAGGCGGAGGTTTCAGTCAGCTGAGATTGCGCCACTGCACTCCAGCCTGAGTGACAGAGTGAGACTTCATCTCAAGAAATGAAAAATAAAAAATAAAAATAAAATTAAAAAAAATCACATGCACCCCTGGTGTATGTCCAAGGATGTACTCTCTCCGAGAAGAAATCAGAGAGGGAACTTCCAAGCTGCTAGTTCCTCACTGAATGTGGGGCAAAATGTAAACTCCCTGATTTGTGATGGCTATGTCAAAATCACACACACATATCCAACAGTAAAGGATAAAAAAATTTAATTGGCTAAAAGGTCTTAAGCACAACCTTTGACTAATAAGTGGCTTCTACTGACCCACTGGCAACACACAGGGAGTTAGGCCAAAAGATAAAAACAAGAAAATATGAGCAGTGACATCAGAGGCTGCACACTACAAGAGAAACAGACTTCAGAGAGCTGCTGCAGGCAAGTCACTAAGGAAACAAATTACCCAGCAAACAACACAATCAACCTCTAGTGGGAAGGAGAAACCAGTATAGCAGGTGTCCCCAACCCCTGGACCATGGACTGGTACTGGTCTGTAGCCTGTTAGGAACGCAGCTGCACAGCAGGAGGTGAGCCATGGGTGAGTAAAGTTGAGCTCTGCCTCCCATCAGATCATCAGTGGCATTAGGTTCCCACAGGAGTGTGAACCCTATTGTGAACTGCACATGGGAGGGATCTAGGTTGCATGTTCCTTGTGAAACTCTAATAAATGCAATGCACTTGAATCATACCGAAACCATCCCCCCATCTCCCACCCCAGTGGAAAAACTGTCTTCCACGAAACCTGTCCTGGTGCCAGAAAAGTTGGGGACAGCTGCAGTGTAGTATCCAGAGTTGCACAATTATCTAAAATGTCCAGTTTTTGACAAAAAAGTATGAAGTATACAAAGAATAAATTGTGACCCATTGACCCATTCAGAAGAAAAAAAGCAGGCAATGGAAACTGCCTTTGAGAACGCTAAAATGTTGGACTTTACAAAGACTATAAAGCAGCTTTTATAAATACGTTCAAAGACCTAAGGGAAACCATGACTTATCATATAGAGAATATAAATAAAGACAAATTATAAAAAAGATCCATTATAGGCCAGGTGTGGTGGCTCACGCCTGTAATCCCAGCATTTTGAGAGGCTGAGGTGGGTGGATCATTTGAGGCCAGGAGTTCAAGACAAGCCTGGCCAACATGGCGAAATGCCATCTCTACTAAAAATACAAAAATTAGCCAGGTATGGTGGGCACCTGTAATCCCAGCTGCTCAGGAGGCTGAGGCAGAGAATCGCTTGAACCTGGGAGGTGGAGGCTGCAATGAGCTGAGATAGTGCCACTGCACTCCAGCCTGGGCAACAAAGCAAAACTCCATCTCAAAAAAACAAAAACAAAAAAACCATTTAGAAATCCTAGAGTTTAAAAGTACAACAGACTGGGCATGGTGGCTCATGTCTGTAATCCCAGCACTTTGGGAGGCTGAGGCAGGCGGATTACTTGAAGCCAGGAGTTTGAGACCAGCCTGGCCAATATGGTGAAACCCTGTCTCTACTAAAAATACAAAATTAGCCGGGTATGGTGGTGTGTACCTGTAGTTCCAGCTACTCAGGAGGCTGAGGCAGGAGAATCACTTGAACCCAGGAGGCGGAGGTTGCAATGAGCCAAGATCACACCATTACACTCCAGCCTCGGCGACAGAGCGAAACTCAAAAAAAAAAAAAAAAAAAAAGTACAACAAACAAAATGAAAAATTCACTCAAGGGACCCAACAAGAGATCTGAGCTGGCAAAATAAAGAATTAGCAAACTTAGAGATCAAAGAAATTATGTAATATGAAGAACAAGGAGAAAAGAGAATGAAGAAAAATGAACAGACTCAGAGAAATATAAAGTATCATCAACTTGATGAACATACATAAAATGGAAGCACCAGAAGGAAAGGAGAGAAAGAGGCAGAAAAAATACTCAAGAAAGTAATGGCTAAAATCTTGCCAAACGTGATGAAAAACACTCAACCACACATTGGAGAAGTTCAACAAACTCCAAGTTGGATGAACACAAAGAGACCCATATCCAACATCATAGTAAAAATGTTGAAAACCAAAAATAAGTGGAAAATCATGAAAGCAGAAGAGAAAAATGACTTATCACATCACAGTGGAACTTTGTAAGCTTAATAACTGACTTCCCATTAGAAAAAATGCAGGCCAGAAGAATGAGTAGACTTATTCAAAGTGAGGGTAGAAACTATTAGCCAAGAATCTTATAACTGGCAAACTATCTTTCAGAAATAAAAGCAAAGCAGGTGTGGTGGCATGCACTTGTAGTCCCAGCTACTCAGGAGGCTGAGGCAGGAGAATCACTTGAACCCAGGAAGTGGAGGTTGCATTGAGCTGAGATCGTGCCACCGCACTCCAGACTGGGTGACAGAGTGAGACTCTGTCTCAAAAAAAAAAAAAAAAAAAAAAAACCCTAAAAAAAACAAAACAAAAATGAAGGCAAAGAAAAATTTCTAAAAAGGAGAAAAAATAAATACATTCCTAGATCTGAAAGAGTTCACTGCTAGCAGACCTGCTTATAAGAAATATTAATACTAAAACTAAAGGGAAGTTGTTAAGGCTGAGAGCAGGACACACTAGACAGTAATTTGAATCCACGTGAACAAACAGTAAAAGTAATTATGTAAGTAATAAAAAAGATGGTATAATTGGATACTTCATCTCAACTGATTTATAAAGCAATTGCACAAAACAATATTTATATAATTGTTATTGTTGAGTTATAATTTTTAACTTTTTAAACTTTTGCACAAGGTTATAACATATAGAAATGTAATAATAGCACAAAGAAAGAGGGTGGGAAAAAAGTTGTGTTGAAGTAAGGAAAATGACAACAGATGGTAACTTGAATCCACAGGAAGAAATGAAGAAAACCAGAAATGGTAAATAAGGAGGTTAATATAACAAACTCTATAAGTATATATTTGTGCTTTCTTCTCTTCTTTAATAATTACAACAATGAATTGTTGAATTTGTAACACATAGAGATGTAATACGTGTAACAATATTGGCATGGTGGGCCCATGCCTGTAATCCCAGAACTTTGGGATGCCAAGGTGGGCAGATTGCTTGAGCCCAGCAGTTTAAGACCAGTCTGGGTAACATAGTGAAACTTTGTCTAAAAAAACAAAACAAAACAAAAAACAACAAAAAAACCCCCAAAAGCCAAAAAAACAAAAAAAAAAAAAAAGAAAAGAAACATATAGCAATATTAACACAAAAAGAGGGAGAGGGAATAGAGTTATATAGAAGTAAAGTTTCCTTGGAATTAAACTTGGTATAAATCTTTTTTTTTTTTTTTTGAGACGGAGTCTCACACTGTCACCCTGGCTGGAGTGCAATGGCGTGATCTCAGCTCACTGCAGCCTCTGCCTGCCGGGTTCAAGTGATTCTCCTGCCTCAGCCTCCTATGTTAGATTTACTGGAGAAAGACTTGAAAGCAACTTTTTTTTTTTTTTTTTTTTTTTTGGAGACAGGGTCTTGCTTTGTTGCCAGGCTGGAATGGAGTGGTGTGGTCTTGGCTCACTGCAGCTACCACCTCCCCAGCCCAAGTGATCCTCCCGTCTCAGCCTCCTGAGTAGCTGGGACTATAGGCATGTACCACCATGTTCAGCTAATTTTATGTTTTGTAGAGATGAGGTCTCACTGTTGACCAGGCTAGTCTCAAATTCCTGGACTCAAGTGATCTTCCCACCTGAGTGTCCCAAAGTACTGGGATTACAGGTGTGAGCCACCACACCCACTACAACTATCTTTTGTTTTTTTTTTTGAGATGGAGTTTCACTCTTGTCGCCCAGGCTGGAGTGCAGCAGCACAATCTTGTCTCACTGCAACCTCCACCTCCCAGGTTCAGGTGATTCTCCTGCCTCAGCCTCCCAAGTAGCTGGGATTACAGGTGCCCACCACCACGCCCAGCTAATTTTTGTATTTTCAGTACAGACGGGGTTTCACCATGTTGGCCAGGCTGGTGTTGAACTCCTGACCTCCAGTGATCCACCTGCCTTGGCCTTCCAAAGTGCTGGGATTACAGGTGTGAGCCACCGCGCCCAGCCACAACTGTCTTAAAGATGCTCAAATATTTTAAAAAATGGATAAAGACAGGAAAATAATGTAGAAGCAAAATGATAATATCAATAAAGAGATAGAGAAAGGGACCAAAAGGAAATTCTGGAGCTAAAACTTATAATAACTGAAATAAAAAAATATACTAGGGGGGCTGGGCATGGTGGCTCATTCCTGTAATCCCAGCACTTTGGGAGGCCAAGGTGGGTGAGTCACTTGAGGTCAGGAGTTCAAGACCAGCCTGGCCAATATAGGGAAACCCTATCTCTACTGAAAATACAAAAATTAGCTAGTGTGGTGGTGGGAGCCTGTAATCCCTGCTACTCGGGAGGCTGAGGCAGGGAGAAGTGCTTGAACCTAGGAGGCAGAGGTTGCAGTGAGCCAAGATTGTGCCACTGCACTCCAGCCTGGGAGGCAGAGCAAGACATTCCGTTTAAAAAAAAAAAACGAAAAACAAATTTGAAGAAGCAGAAGAAATAATCAGCAAGCAGTTCCCTGTTAGGATACACCCTCCAGATCAACAGGGAAATATTATGGCTACATTTGAGCCTTTTCCTTTTAAATTTGGGAAACGCCATGAGGGGCCCGTCTGGGCCCGTTCCAAACCGGGGCATTTCCAGCTTAGGCTATTCCCTCATCCCTGTACAATGTCTGTCCCCCGCCATAGCAGGTAGTGCCGCAGTAGATTTATGCTGCACAAAAGCTGTGAGCCTTCTGCCTGGGGAACTCCTGCAAAAGGTCCCAACAGGAGTCTGTGGACCCTTGCCAGCGGGAATGATAAGATTACTTCTAGGAGATCTAGTTTAAGTTTAAAAGGAGTACAAATACATACAGGAGTCCTTGATTCAGATTACAGTGGGGAAATTCAAATTGTTATATCTACTTCTGTTCCCTGGAAAGCAGAGCCAGGAGAGCGTATAGCACAGCTCCTGATTGTACCATATGTGGAAATGGGGAAAAGTGAAATTAAATGAACAGGAGGATTTGGAAGCACAAATAAACAAGGCAAAGCTGCTTATTGGATGAATCAAATTACTGATAAATGTCCTACCTGTGAAATAACTATTCAGGGAAAGAAATTTAAAGGTTTGGTAGCTATAGGAGCAGACATTTCAATCATTTCTCTACAGCACTGGCCGTCTGCGTGGCCAGTTCAACCCGCTCAATTTAACATAGTTGGAGTTGGTAAGGACCCTGAAGTGTATCAAAGTAGTTACATTTTCCATTGTGAAGGGCCCAATGGACAACCTGGGACTATTCAACCAGTTATAATTTATGTACCTATAAATTTATGGAGAAGAGATTTATTACAACAATGGGGAGCACAAGTTCTAATTCCAGAGCAATTATATAGCCCTCAAAATCAACATATGATGCATGAAATGGGGCATGTCCCTGGTATGGGACTAGGAAAAAATTTGCAAGGTTTGAAGGAACCACTTCAAGTGGAAAGACAAAGTTCCTGCCAAGGTTTAGGATATCATTTTTGATGGCAGCCATTGTTAAGCCTCCAGAGCCTATACCTTTAAAATGGTTAACAGATAAGCCAATTTGGATAGAACGATGGCCACTAAGTAAAGAGAAACTAGAGGCTTTAAAGGACTTCGTTAATGAACAATTAGAAAATGGACACAGCTCCAACATTTTCCTCTTGGAATTCTCCAGTTTTCGCTATTAAGAAAAAATCAGGTAAATGGAGAATGTTAACAGATCTTAGAGCCATCAATTCAGTTATACAACCTATGGGAGCATTACAGCCAGGACGGCCTTCTCCTACTATAATTCTGAAAAATTGGCCTTTAATAGTTATAGATTTAAAAGACTGTTTCTTTACTATCCCCTTAGCTGAGCAAGACTGTGAATGGTTTGCATTTACAATTCCTGCAGTAAACAACCTGCAGCCTGCTAAGCGTTTTCACTGGAAAGTGTTGCCACAAGGCATGTTAAACAGTCCAACAATTTGCCAGACTTATGTAGGGCAAACAATTGAACCTACTCGTAAAAAATTTTCACAGTGTTACATTATTCACTATATGGATGATGTATTTGTGCTGCCCCCACTCAAGAAATATTACTCCAATGTTATGATCACTTGCAAAATTCGATTTCTTGTGCTGGTTTAATTACAGCTCCTGACAAAATTCAGACTACTACACCTTACTCCTACTTGGGGACCTTAGTAAATGACACTACCATTGTGCCACAAGAAGTAGTCATACATAGGGATCAAATGAAAACATTAAATGACTTTCAAAAATTACTAGGGGACATTAATTGGATACGACCTGCTCTAGGCATCCCTACCTTGCCATGAGCAATCTATTTTCTATCCTTAGAGATCCTAGTCTTACTAGCCCTCGGCAATTAACAAAAGAAGCTGAGGCAGAGCTGCAGCAAATCGAAAAGCAAGTCCATAAAGCTAAAACAAATAGAATAGATCCAGAGAAGACTCTAGATTTGCTAATTTTTCCAACTCAGCATTCACCTAATGGTGTTATTGTCCAAGAGCAGGACTTAGCAGAATGGCTTTTTCTTTCACATACTAATTCACAGACTCTAACTCCTTATTTGGATCACATCGCTACTATGATAGGAAATGGGAGAACTCGGATTGTTAAACTACAGGATATGATCCTGAAAAAATTATTGTCCCTCTCACGAAGGCACAAATACAGCAAGCTTTTATAAATAATCTTACTTGGCAAACCCACTTAGCTAACTTTGTGGGTATTCTCGATAATCATTTTCCTAAAATGAAACTGTTTCAATTTTTGAAATTAACTAATTGGATTCTCCCTAGAATAACTAAATTTAAACCAATTGAAGGTGCTGAGAATGTTTTTACAGATGGGTCTGGTAATGGTAAAGCTTCTTATTCTGGCTCTAAAGGTAAAGTTTTCCAGACGCCCTATACTTCACCTCAAAAAGCAGAGCTTGTAGCTGTAACTGAGGTACTGACTGCTTTTAATATGCCTATTTATGTGATTTCTGATTCTTCATATGTGGTTCATTCCACACAGTTAATTGAAAATGCTCAGTTACGATTTCATACAGATGAACAACTGATGACTTTATTTACCCAGTTAGAAACAGCAGTTAGGAGTAGAATGCACCCTTTTTACATCACTCACATTAGGGCTCATAAACCTCTTCCCGGACATTTAACTGAAGGGAATCAAATGGCTGATTGCCTAGCTGCTAATGCAATATCTAATGCTAAACACTTTCGCAATTTAACCCATGTTAATGCCTCTGGTCTCAAAAGCAGATACAGCATTACCTGGAAAGAAGCTAAAGCTATTATCCAGCGATGCCCAACTTGTCAAATGGTATATTCCTCATCTTTTACAGGAGGAGTTAATCCTTGAGGACTGGAACCTAATTCTCTTTGGCAAATGGATGTCACACATGTTCCCTCATTTGGGAGACTAGCTTATGTACACGTATGTGTGGACACCTTTTCTCACTTTGTCTGGGCTACATGCCAATCAGGAGAGTCTTCTGCCTGTGTTAAACGTCACCTTTTGCAGTGTTTGTGGTGATGAGCATTCCAGCTTCTATTAAAACAGATAATGCCCCAGGCTATACTAGCCAAGCTCTAGCTACATTTTTCTCTATATGGAATATTAAACACAATACTGGTATCCCCTATAATTCTCAAGGACAAGCCACAGTGGAAAGAATGAATCTCTCCCTAAAAGAGCAGTTACAAAAACAAAACATGGGGGAAACAGGGATTACAGGACACCCCATATACAACTGAATCTAGCATCATTAACTTTAAATTTTTTGAGCCTGCCTAAAGGCCAGATGTTAGCAGCAGCTGAACAGCATCTAACCAGCTGCAAAGACAGAAGCAAAACAACTGGTTTGGTGGAGAGATCCGGTAACAAAAAGTTGGGAAATAGGTAAAATAATAACTTGGGGTAGAGGTTATGCTTGTGTTTCTCCAGGACCGAATCAACAGCTGATTTGGATACCATCAAGACATCTGAAACCTTATCATGAGCCAGATGCCGAGGAAGAGATTCCGGGAGGATCCCGAGGACCCCCCGGTTGCAGCCATGTCGAGACTGATGCTGAGGAGGACCCCAACTGTCATGAGCAACACCCGTTGAACACAGCCACCCACCTGAGGGCAGATCAAGAAGCTGTCACAGATGGAGGAAGAAAACCTGAGGAAATCGGGACAACCAGTCGCAATGAGTAATTTAATGGTAGCTATGATAGTGGTGATCACCATTGCTGTGAGTATTCCTTCAACAAGGGCTGACACAGAGAACAATTATACTCATTGGGCATATTTATCAATCTTGGCTGGCAATAATGCCTGGATGTAATTACTCTATGATGCAGTTACACATGCTTTCTGACCTCAGTATTTACCATAATAAATCTGCTCCTATAATTGAGGCATACCACCCTCAAAAACCTATGTGTAAACAAAATTGAACCTGGCCAGAGAAAATGAACGTACTTGTTTAGGAAGATTGCATTGCAGAACAGGAAGAGGTGCTGCGCAATGATTCTTATGGAATCATTACTGATTGGTCCCATAAGGGGATGTTTATCTTGAATTGCACCTCTCAGTTTGCATGTCATGGCCACACTATGTTCAGCTGGTTTGAACAAAATGGTCAGATGGTAGAAATGGTAAGAAGTATGACAAGAGTTCCTATTATCTGGAAACATGGTGGTAGAGTGGCACCTCAACCTCAAATGATATGGCCCGCTGTAGGAGCTAAACATAAGGATTTCTGGAAACTATTAATGGCTCTTAATAAGATCCAAATTTGGGAAAGAATAAAAAACCATCTAAAAGGACACTCTACAAACTTGTCTTTGGATATTGCAAAATTAAAAGAACAAATATTTAAAGCATCCCAGGCACACCTGACCTTAATGCCAGGAACTGGAGTGCTTGAAGGAGCTGCAGACAGATTAACAGCTAGTAACCCATTAAAATGGATAAAAACACTTGGAAGCCCTTTGATTTCAATGATAATTGTGTTATTAATCTGTGTTGTTTGTCTCTGTATAGTCTGCAGATGTGGATCCTGACTTCTGTGAGAAGTAGCTCACCTTGACAAAGCTGCCTTTGCTTTTATTGCTTTGTAAAACAAAGAAGGGGGACGTGTTGGGAATAGGCCTCAAAAATCTGGCCATAAACTGGCCCCAAAACTGGCCATAAACAAAATCTCTGCAGCACTGTGACATGCTTGTGATGGCCTTGACGCCCATGCTGGAAGGTTGTGGGTTTACTGGAATGAGGGCAAGGAACACCTGGCCCACCCAGGGTGGAAAACTGCTTAAGGTGTTCTTAAACCACAAACAATAGCATGAGAGATCTGTGCCTTAAGGACATGTTCATGCTGCAGATAACTAGCCAGAGCCCGTCCCTTTATTTCGGCCCATCCCTTTATTTCCCATAAGGAATACTTTTAGTAAACCTTATGACTGGCTTGCTGTCAATAAATATGTGGGTAAATCTCTGTTCAAGGCTCTCAGCTCTGAAGGCTGTGAGACCCCTGATTTCCCACTCCACACTCTATATTTCTGTGTGTGTGTGTCTTTAATTCCTCTAGCGCCACTGGGTTAGGGTCTCCACAACTGAGCTGGTCTCGGCAAGATTAATATCCAGAATATATATAAAGAACTTCTGGCCAGGCACGGTGGCTCACGCCTGTAATCCCAGCACTTTGGGAGACCAAGATGGGTAGACTGTCTGAGCTCAGGAGTTCAGAGACCAGCCTGGGCGACATAGCAAAACCCCATCTCCAGCAAAAATACAAAAAATTAGCCAGGTGTGATGGTGCGCGCCCATAGTCCCAGTTACTTGGGAGGCTGAGGTGGGAGGATCCTTGAGCCCGGGAGATAGAGGTTGCAGTGAGCCGAGATTGCACCACGGCACTCCATCCTGGGTGACAGAGTGAGACTGCATCTCATAAATAAATACAAAAAAACCTCAACAACAACAAAACAATCAAACTTAAAAATGGGAAAAGTATTTTATATTTCTCCAAAGAAGATATATAAATGGTCAGTAAGCACATAAAAATATGCTCAATATTTTTAGTCATTAGGAATGACATGAAAACTATTTTCATTTGAAAATAAAAATCAAAACCACAATGAGATAACATTTTAGGCCTACTCGGATGTCTATAATTAAAAAAAAGAAAAGAAAGAGAAGAACAAGTGGTGATCAGCATGTGGACAAATTGGAACCCTGGTGCATACTGGTGGGAATATAAAATGGTGCAGTCTCTGTGGAAATGTTTGGTGATTTCTCAAAAGGTTAAACATAAAACTGCTATATGACCCAGCAATTCTATTCCTAGGTATATATCCAAAAGAATTAAAAACAGGAACTTGAACAGATATTTGTGTATCAATGTTCACAGCAGCATTATTCACAATAGCCAAAAGGTGGAAACAAGGCAAGTGTCCATCAACAGATGAATGGTTAAACTAAAGTGTTATATACATACAACGGAATATCACTCAGCCATAAACAGGAATGAAATTTTGATATATGCTGTGACATGAATGGACCTTGAAAACATTATGCTTAGTGAATAAGCTAGGCAAAGTAATGACAGATATTGTATGATTCTACTTATATGAGGTACCTACAGTAAGCAAATTCATAGAAAAAGAAAGTAGAATAGAGGTTGCCAGGGACTGGGGGGAGAGAGAAAGAGGAAGTTATCATTTAATAGGTACAGAGTTTTAATGGGTAATGATGAGGAAGCATTGGGTATAGTATAGATAGAGGTGACGGTTACAAAATATTGCAAATATATTTAATTTCACAGAATTGTACACTTAAGAATGGCTAAAATAATAATAAATGTTGGCTGGGCGCGGTGGCTCACGCCTGTAATCCCAGCACTTTGGGAGGCCAAGGCGGGCAGATCACGAAGTCAAGAGTTCGAGACAAGCCTGGCCAATATGGTGAAACCCTGTCTCTACTAAGAATACAAAAATTAGCCAGGCATGGTGGCACGTGCCTGTAATCCCAGCTACTTGGGAGGCTGAGGCAGGAGAATTGCTTGAACCCGCGAGGCAGAGGTTGCAGTGAGCTGAGATTGCATCACTGTACTCCAGCCTGGACAACAGAGCAAGACTCCATCTCGAAATAATAATAATAATAATAATAAATGTTATGTATATTTTACCACAGTAAGAATGTTACTCGTTGATTTACATATGACCCAGTTATCTACTCCTAGCTACATACCCACAAGAAATGAAAACATGTTCAAACAAAAACTTGTCCGTGCGTGTTCACAGCAACATTATTCACAATACCCAAAATGTGGAAATAACTCAAAGATTCATCAACTGATGACTGGATAAACAAATGTGGTATGGCCATGCAATAAAATATTATTTGGCAAATTAAAACTGGGAAATTCTAATAAGAATAATAGATTGCATCAATGCCAATATTCTCATTGTCCTCTCAATAAAGATGTTTTAAAAGTTTCTTGTGAAGAATACTATTTAAGGGCTTTCGGGGTGGGGTGGCAGAAGATAAGGTGAAGCTTTGGAAAACTTTAGGTATCAATTAACCATGCTTTTTCTGTCCCTCATTAGAATTAAATAGTGAACCACATCTATCTCATCCAGCACGATGAATTTCGATACATCTTTTACTAAATTTCAGGGTAGGATAAAGATAACAAAGTGTGAAATTCATATATTATTTTAAGTCATCTTACCAGTGAGTAGCTCTATCCATGTTTGGACAGTTTCTGTGGGTTCAGTTGCTTTGATGTGTTTCAGAGTTTCATCCAGTAAAACATCACCTGTTGGGCTGTCTGACTTTAGCAGTACCTTTGAGAAAAGGAGAAAGAAGGAACCCTGATTCCTTCACTTCATTCAAGTTAAAATCTTTCAATATATCATGTATATGTTACTGGTTAAAAATTGCAAGAATGTAAGGAAGCATAATATACTGTCTCTGTCCTCAAGAAGTTTAAAATATAGTATGGAGTGATAGTGCAAAGACAAAAATAACATTTGAAGTGGGCCCTAGTGACAAACTGGATATGAATGATAATGGAGAAAAGTTTCAATAACAACTCATTTTGAGTCTGGAAACCAACTTTTGAAACCATTAATAAAGGTAGGAAACAGCTGGGCTCGGTGGCTCATGCCTGTAATCTTAGCACTTTGGGAGGCTGAGGCGGGTGGATCACCTGAGCTCAGGAGTTTGAGACCAGCCTGGGCAACATGGCAAAATCTTTTCTCTATTAAAAAAATAAAAATTTAAATAAACAAACAAACAAACAAACAAACAAACAAACAAAGGCAGGAAAGTCAGAAAAGGAAGTCAGTTTTGGGGAAAGGTTGATAATTTGGTTTTCTTTCATTTTTGTTAAGTTTGGTTTTAAATGATATGGGATAGCCAAGTTGAAATTTCTAGCCAATAGTTAAATATGTTTCTGGAGGTGGAAAAACAAGACCTGCCTAGAAATTTGAAAATTAATCTCATGAAGGTGACAGATGAAGCTATAAAGGTAAATGATATCTCTGAAAGGACAGAAGATCACTCAAGTGATACAAACTGAGACTTGGATGTTAAGAAATGGAGAAGTAAGGAAACAGTGTATAGTCAGAGAAGCAAGAGAATAAGATAATAACAAAGGCCAAGAATGAAGAAAGTTTCAAAGTGATAAAAAGTGTCAAATGACACATATAGGTTAAAAGAGAAAAATAAATCAAAGACTGAAAAGAAGCTGGTGATACCTAAGAATGTAGTTTAAGTGGGGTGCTTAGGATGATAAAGAAGTTGTGAGTGGAAAAATTCAGTAAGAAAATAGATACAGGAGTATGGTTGGAAAGGACTTGCAGTAAATGGAAGGAAACAGAATAGTTATTGGAGAATAACCAGGGTTAATCAATGACTGACCTGACCCATATGAGTCCCTCTCCCTACATCATACTCTATTTCATAATTTTTTTTTTTGAGACGGAGTCTTGCACTGTCCCCCAGGCTGGAGTGCAGTGGCGCGATCTTGGCTCACTGCAAGCTCCACCTTCCGGGTTCACGCCATTCTCCTGCTTCAGCCACCCGAGTAGCTGTGACTACAGGCGCCCGCCACAATGCCCCGCTAATTTTTTTTTTTTAAATATTTCTCGTAGAGATGGGATTTCACCGTGTTAGCCAGGATGGTCTCAATCTCCTGACCTCATGATCCGCCCGCCTCGGCCTCCCAAAGTGCTGGGATTACAAGCATGAGCCACTGTGCCCGGCTATTTCATAATGTTATAGCTATAGATATAGGAGGAATTTAATCAACAGCATCCTAAGTATGATTTTTCTGCATAAAAAAGGAAGACAAAACCAGGAGCTTCCTATAACTCTTTGGACTATGGATACTTTGACTTCTCCCTCTTGCAATAGGGTAATTAACCTGTTTAGACAATGGAACTGCTGAGTCAGTGATATTTATTTTATCTTACTACTCAAATCTTTCTATTCTTCCCAAATGTACTGTTGGTATTTGCCTTTTCATAAGCCATGGACGTTCACAGAGGATTCAGTACCTTTCTGTCTAGTAGTCGCTTCTTACGCATGGTCGGGGGTTCCAGATAGATTCGACCCCGCATGGCCAGCTCTATCAGGATGCCCCCTCGCAGGCCTGATGATATGCAGTCATTCCAGAAAGATGTGTACCCCTAGGAAAGGAGAAAAGAGAAGAGAAAGAATGTTTTGAGAGAAATACTGACTTCCAGCAGGCACCGTAAGAACAGGCCGCTTTGTTGTGATTCGTTTCACATCATACTACATGAACTCAAAGCGAAGTATAGAGTAGAGGATGTTTCTTTAATCCTCTTAAACACCCCCAAATATGATTTTCTGTCTGACTTCAAGATCTTTAGTGAATTTCCATGGTTTGCTGTTAGTCAATAAATGATGTGCAATTTTTTTTTTTTGAGACAGGGTCTCGCTTTTTCCCCCAGGCTGAAATGCAGTGGCATGATCATGGCTCACTGCAGCCTTGACCTCCTGGGCTCAAGCAATCCTTCCACCTCAGCCTCCTGAGTAGCTGGGACTACAGGTATGTGCCACCATGCCTGGCTGTTTTTAAAAAAATTTTTTTTGTAGAGACAAGGTCTTGCTATGTTGCCTACGCTGGTCTCGAACTCCTGGCCTCAAGCTATCCTCCCACCTTGGCCTCCGAAAGTGTTGGGATTACAGACATGAGTGACTGCACCTGGTTTGACATGCAAAATTTTAATTTTTGAGGAGAATTTTGGCTTTTTTGAAGTCTGTTTCCATGACACAAAATTTCAGAGTGGGGTAAAATAAGTCAGAAAAAAGTAAAAAGCATTTGAGCTTTTAATCCTCCTAGATATGTATTAATTTGAAGTTCTTTTTTCTTTTTTTTGAGATGGAGGCTTGCTCTGTCGCCCAGGCTGGAGTGCAGTGACGTGATCTCGGCTCACTGCAACCTCCGCCTCCCAGGTTCAAGCGATTCTCCTGCCTCAGCCTCCTGAGTAGCTGGGATTACAGGTGTGCACTGCCACACCCAGCTAATTTTTGTATTTTTAGTAGAGACGGGATTTCACTATGTTGGTCAAGCTGGTCTCAAACTCCTGACCTCGTCATCCACCAGCCTCAGTCTCCCAAAGTGCTGGGAATACAGGAGTGAGCCACCGTGCCCGGCCAATTTGAAGTTCTTTTGATGGGAGGTATAATAGAAACCCACTGTCATTAAGTGCCTTGGTTATGTTACTTAAACTTTCTGAAGTACATTGTCCTCATCTATAAAATGCAGACACCAATATATATTTTCATAAGATTGTTATGAGGGTTACATGAGATACAATATATAAGAAAGCATTTAGTATAGTGCCTGGCATATAGCAGGCACTTAAAATGTTAGCTCCCCTTCCCTTTGTATAGGGAATATACGTATAAGAGAGCCACTGGTATTGTCTAACAGCAGTAACGTTTAATTACTAATGTCTATTGAATACTTATTATATACTAGATATGTGCTAATACTTATTATGTACTAGATTTGTGCTAAGCTTTTTACATGCATTATCTGATTATATCTTCACAACAACCCTATAAAGGAAGTACTACTACTACCCACACATTAAAGATGAGAAAACTAAGGCTTACAGAGGTTATACAGCATAACAGAGGTCACGAAGCTAAATAGAGAAATTTTTAAGTGGTTGTTTTTTTGGTGGTGTTTTACTGATAGATCATAGTTGTGCATATTTTGGGGTTACTTTTTTTTTTTAAGAGACGGGCGGGGTCTTGCTCCATTATCCAGGCTGAAATGCAGTGGGGCCATCATAGCTCACTGTAGACTTGAACTCCAGGGCTCAAACAATTGTCCTGCCTCAGCCTCCCGAGTAGCTCAGACTACAGGCATGAGCCACTGCACCTAGCTATAATAACTTTTTATTTAAAAAATTTTTTAATTCAATTTTCCTCTTTATTGGCTTGGAAGTTATGTACTTTTAGAAGTTATCCTTGAAATTTTAACATGCATGATACATTAATTTAAAATTAACATAAAACCTAAATTTTAAATATTAATATTTTAACCACTCTTTTAGTTGTCCAGTATTTTTTTTTAGCCTCATAAATTAGATAGCATCATCATCATTATTATTTTATACAGGTAGCACTTGTTTAGATTTACACAGGTGCTTACGAATTTCTTTGCTCACCGCTCACCGTTCCTTCCTGTATCTCAGACTTCCTTTCTGGCACCATTTTTCTTCTTCCTAAAGTAGAATTTCCTTAAGTGAAAGTCTGTTGGAGGCAGTTTCTATTTTGCTTATCTGAAATGTCTTTGTATTTCACCATCATCCTTGAAAGATAGTTTCTCTGGACATAAAATTCCAGGTTGATCATTCCAGGTTATCACATTGAAGATAGTATGCCCTCTTCTTCCAGCTTCTAATACGGCAGTGAGAAATCTATCTTTCTTATTGATTGTGGTTTTTTTGTAGGTGGTGTATCTTTTCTTTGGTCCTTTAAGATCTTCTCTTTTGGTGTTTTGCAGTTTTACTATAACATGACTGTGCATGAATTTATTTATTCTGTTTGGTATATGTTGTGCTTCCCATAACTGTGGTTTCATTTCTTAGCTTCAAAAATTCTCAGCTCTTAGGTCTCTAAGCACTTTGGCTCTCCTTTATTTTCTTTTTTCTTTCCTTCTAGGACTTCAGTCTTTATTTTAACCCCGTCTTTTAACCTTTTATATTTTCCATTTGCTTATTCTCTGTATTGCTTTCTGGAGAGTTTTTGTTTGTTTGTTTATTTGTTTCTGAGATGGAGTCTCACCTGTCACCCAGGCTGGAGTGCAATGGCACAATCTCGGCTCACTGCAACCTCCGTCTCCCAGGTTCAAGCAATTCTCCTGCCTCAGCCTCCCAAGTAGCTGGGATTACAGGTGCACCTCACCACGCCTGGCTAATTTTTTTGTGGAGATGGGGTTTTATCATGTTGGCCAGGCTGGTCTTGAACTCCTGACCTCAGGTGATCTGCCTGCCTCAGCCTCCCAAAGTGCTGGAATTACAAGCATGAGCCACCAGCCTGGCCTTTGGAGAGTTTTTAAAAAATATCTGGCTTCCTATTTACTAATTCAAACTAACCCTGAGATTTTGATTTCAACAATTTTTCATTAGTAGAAGTTTTATTTAGTTATTTTTCACATTTGTCTGGTGATTTGTGATTTTTTATTTTGTGATTATTTTATTTCTTTAAAAATGTCATATTTTTAGTCTGATTATTTTAATATGGGACAATATATGAGGTCCTTGATACCTGACAATATCTGAGGACTTTATTTGTCACTTCTTCCTTGTTTGTATGTTTGATGATCTTTGATTAAGAGGTTCACGTTTAACGTTTTGTGAATTTACGAGATTCTGGAGGCCTAAATTGAGGACATCTTCCTTCAGAGGGAAAGATCTGTTTCTGCCGAGAGCTAAGTACAGAGGGATTGTGGGAGTGCCACACAACTGGGAGCACATTTAAGCCAGTTTCCCCACTTTACCTCAACCATCAAGTTTATTCCTGACCAACCAACTCCTGAATCTCAAGACTGATTTGGTAATTTGCCCCAGGGTAATTTGATCTTCATGTTATCTTTATTGCTCACCTCTTGGATTTTAATTTTGGTGTTTGGGGGCCCCTTGAAGATTATTTCTACTTTCCAAGACTCAATAATACATTAAAAATTAAGCTTATTCAAGACTTAATATCTGACCACCATACTGCCAGGGCTAGAGGACCTCTAATTCTATTTGTCCTGCTATAGCCAGGACAATCTTTAACATCAAGTGTAATGATATAACTCCCTCCCCTCATGCTTAAAAATCTTTCAAACATTCCTCTCAGCCTTCAGGATGGAATCCAAATGGCTAATGCAGGAGGATCGCTTGAGGCCAAGAGTTGGCCAGCCTTTGGGAACACAGCGAGACCTTGTCTGTAAAAACAAAACAAAACAAAACAAAAGTGGCTATTCACTAGTCTTTTCTTTTTTTTTCTTTCTTTTTTTTTTTTGAGACGGAGTCTCTCTCTGTCACCCAGGCTGGAGTGCAGTGGCGCAATCTCGGCTGACTGTAAGCTCCACCTGCCGGGTTCACGCCATTCTCCTGCCTCAGCCTCCGAGTAGCTGGGACTATAGGCGCCCGCCACCACACCCAGCTAAATTTTTTTATATTTTTGGTAGAGATGGGGTTTCACCGTGTTAGCTAGGATGGTCTCGATCTCCTGACCTCGTGACCCGCCTGCCTCGGCCTCCCAAAGTGCTGGGATTACAGGAGTGAGCCACCGCGCCCGGCCCACTAGTCTTTTCTTTGGCCTCTTTCCCCTATTGGCCTTTGCACACACTGCTTTGTTGAAAAGAACCAATATTCTTCCTTCCACAACTCCTCTTTGTAGTTAAGCATTAAGTACAGGGGTCACATTTCCACATAACCTTCTCTAACATTGTTTACTTCTCCACTCCACCCTCTGGATTAGGTTCTGCACCTGGGTGTGCCCATATATACTTCTCTCATAACTTCTATTATATCACATTGCAAACAACTATTTCTCCTGACCAGAGTACAAATTCCTTAAGGAGAGAATATCCCTTATGCCGCAAAAATATTTTTGAAAGCATAAATTTATGCTTAAAAGTAAATGTTAACCTGGCAAAAGTTCAGCTTGAGCCATAAAATATTCCTTAGACATCTCCAAATTTCCTGAGGGTCTGATCTTTGACTCAAGGTTGGGATTAGTTCCTTCCCCTGCCTGCCTCATGGCTACTCCAAGTCATATTTGTTTTTTTGGTTTTGGTTTTGTTTGGACACAGGGTATCGCTCTGTCGCCCAGGCTGGGGTGCAGTGGCATGATCTCATCTCACTGCAACCTCCACCTCCCTGGTTCAAGCAATCCTCTCACCTCAGCCTCCCAAGTAGTTGGGACTACAGGCGCGTGCCACCACACCCAGCTAATATTTGTATTTTTAGTAGAGATGGGGTTTTGCCATGTTGCCCAGGCTGGTCTTGAACTCCTGAGCTCAAGTGGTATGCCCACCTCAGCCTCCTGAAGTACTAAAATTACAGGTGTGAGCCACTGTGCCTGGCCCCAACTCATATTTGTGACTCCTCTTTAAGGAAGGGGTAGGCTATTTTTTTTAGGTTAACACTTGTTTTTTTTATAGTTTAGCTACCTAATTAAAGTTAAACTATAACTTCCTTCAGAACACGTAATTATGTAGGCATTATTTATTCTCGTAATAAATCTTAACAGGTGTGCAAACATTTTAGCCAATATTAAAGCAACTGGAAGAAAGTTTTCTTTTGTTGTCTCATTTCCTCCTGACCATGTAACTTCTGTTTCAGTGACAGTGACATCAGATTGTCCACAAAACTATAAATGAGAAACAGTATAAAGAAATGATGAAGATCAGGATAAAGAAACTACATTTTTGAATGTCACACTTTCCTATTGTAGCATCTCAAAACATACAAAACTTTCCAAACGAGTTTTTAACTTTTTTATTAAGAATATGCAATAATAGACAAAAGTATAAAAACATATATGTAGAGTTTTAAGAAAATAATTATAAAACAAACACCTGTATAACTACAAGAAAGAGACTGGATTTAGAAAAAGAAAATAACTGAGAAAAGAGAGAACATGATAGTGAATGTTCCCCTGTACTGTGGGTACATATGACCAATAAAGATTATAATATTGTCATCTATAGTAATATTTAGAACAGATTGAAACAAATTTAGGTGCAGAATAGCCTGGAGGTAAGGGAAAATACAATTATTTATATTTAAAGGTCATTTTCCTCTTAGTGTATCTATCTAACTTAGTGAATTCTCCAGCCATTCATAATAAAGATTCTATATTAAATGGCCAATGCTTTGGTATGTCTGAGCAGGAAGACCTAGCACGTACATACTAAAGTTCACCATTTGATCATTAAATCTCATTACCAAAGGCTATCTAAAGAAAATTTTAGGACCTACCCAACACAGATGGAATTGCACATTGTCTCATGGCTAATGGAGAATCTCAGAGAATTTGCAGAATAAGATATTCAGATAGTGGACTTTAATATACATCTGTAGGCCGGGCGCGGTGGCTCACACCTGCAATCCCTGCACTTTGGGAGGTCAAGGCGGGTGGATCACCTGAGGTCAGGAGTTCGAGACCAGCCTGGCCAACATGATGAAACCCTGTCTCTACTAAAAATACAAAAATTAGCTGGGTGTGGTGGCACGTGCCTGTAATCCCAGCTACTCAGGAGGCTGAGGCAGGATAATCACTTGAACCTGAGAGGTGGAGGTTGCAGTTAGCTGAGATCACACCACTGCACTCCATCCTGGGCAACAAGAGCAAAACTCCGTCTCAAAAAAAAAACTGCAGGCCCGGCATGGTCGCTCAGGACTGTAATCCCAGCATTTTGGGAGGCTGACGTGGGTGGATAACCTGAGGTCAGCAGTTCAAGACCAGCCTGGCCAACATGGTGAAACCCTGTTTCTACTAAAAATACAAAAATTGGCCAGGTGTGGTGGTAGACGCCTGTAATCCCAGCCACTCAGGAAGCTGAGGCAGAAGAATTGCTTGAACCCCAGAGGCGGAGGTTGCAGTGAGCTAGATCATACCACTGCACTCCAGCCTGGGCGACAAGATTGAAACTCCATCTCAAAAAAAATTGTAAAAAAGAAAGAAAAATCCCATTATAGAAATGTATACTTTAGGCTGGGTGTGGTGGCTCACGCCTGTAATCCCAGCACTTTGGGAGGCTGAGGCGAGTGGATCATGAGGTCAGGAGATCGAGACCATCCTGGCTAACACGGTGAAACCCCGTCTCTACTAAAAATACAAAAAATTAGCCGGGCGTGGTGGCGGGTGCCTGTAGTCCCAGCTACTCGGGAGGCTGAGGCAGGAGAATGGCATGAACCCAGGAGGCGGAGCTTGCAGTGAGCCAAGATTGCGCCACTGCACTCCAGCCTGGGCTACAGAGCAAGACTCTGTCTCAAAAAAAAAATTAATAAATAAAAAGAAATGTAGACTTTAGAAAGTGAAAGTGTTCTAGAATCTTATCCCCTCTAGAGGATCACTACCAACAGTTTAATGGGTACTTTTCTAGATTTTTATATACATATTCTATGTTTACACTTATTAATATTATTTCTAGAAATGGCATTACACTGAGTGGTAACTTTTTTCATTAACCCATTATTCTGGGTATCATTCTACATCAGTAAATATACTTCTTCATCCCTTGTAATGACTGCATAGTATTGCATTTTAGATGCACTATAATTTTATCTATCCAAGCCCCTTACTGATGTGCATTTAGGTTGCTTACAGTATTTTGCTATTATTAAAAAATGTTGGCTGGGCGTGGTGGCTCAAGCCTGTAATCCCAGCACTTTGGGAGGCCATGGTGGGTGGATCACCTGAGGTCAGGAGTTTGAGACCAGCCTGGCCAACATGGTGAAACCCAGTCTCCACTAAAAATACAAAAAAATTAGCCGGGCATGGTGGCCCGTGCCTGTAATCCCAGCTACTCAGGAGGGTGAGGCAGGAGAATCCTATGAATCCAGGAGGCAGAGGCTGCAGGGAGGTGAGTTCGTGCCACTGCACTCCAGCCTGGGCGGCAGAGTAAGACTCCATCTCAAGAAAAAAAAAAAAAGTAAAGACGTATTCATTTGTGTGTGTATTTCTGTTGAATATCTAGAAGAAAATTCTGGGTCAAATATTACACATATTTAAACTTTAAAGATTGCACAATGGGAATTCAATAAATTCAGACAGTCAACACTTTATGCTGAATTTCCACTTAGTCAAGTATTCAAAGTGTCCTTCCTTATTCAAACTTCCTTGAAGACACACCTTAAAACAACTCTGAAGGTTAAAGATCTTAAAAGTTGCCTGCTTGGCAAAAAAAGAGGAAAGAAGGGCCGGGCGCGGTGGCTCACGCCTGTAATCCCAGCACTTTGGGAGGCCGAGGCGGGCAGATCACCTAAGGTCAGAGTTTGAGAGCAGCCTGGCCAACATGGTGAAACACTGTCTCTACTAAAAATACAAAATTAGCCGGGTGTGGTGCCGCATGCCTGTAATCCCAGCTATTCGGGAGGCTGAGACAAGGAGAATCGCTTGAACCTGGCAGGCGGAGGTTGCAGTGAGCTGAGATCGCACCACTGCACTCCAACCTGGACAACGAGAGCAAAACTCTGTCTCAAAAAAAAAAAAAAAAAAAAGAGGAAAGAAAACAAAACAACTTAAAGCATCATTAAAAAATATGCTCATAAGGAGTTTTTAAAATAACATTAGAAAATACTTGTGATAAAGTTGAATGAAAAATAGCCAGCTATATAATTGAGTATCCAGGATTATTACAATGATATAATAAAATAATGTCTACATTAAAACATGGCTTTTTAACCTTTCCAAATTATCTACAGTGAGAAAATATCACTTTTTAAAGGAAAATTTTCAGAAAAAAAGAACCCCTCCATCTCCCCAAGTCTGAAGATTTAACATTAAAATTGCTTCACCTTCCATGAGAGAAGAAATGTTATCATGTTGCTTTGAACCCTTTTATATCTGCCCAATTCCAAAGCCCAAGGAAAGTATAATGATCTTCAGGGGTTATCAAAAATTCTACAAGCAAAACTAATTTTATTATTTTTTTCCTCCTAAAAAATTACTCTAAGAAAATTTAGTGTACTGTTTGTCCTTGAGTCACTCTATTAAAAGAGTGGTATTCAGGATTTGATGTAAATTCCTCTTTTACAAATTAATGTGATTCATCGAAACTCCAATTCCTATTTCCACATCCACACAGCTCATAAAGACATTTTATGTATGTATGTATGTATTTGAGACGGAGTCTCAATCTATCGCCCAGGCTGGAGTGCAGTGGCACAATCATGGCTCACTGCAACCTCTGCCTCCCGGATTCAAGCGATTCTCCTGCCTCAGCCTCCCGAGTAGCTGGGATTACAGGGGCCTGCCACCACATCCAGTTAATTTTTGTATTTTTAGTAGAGACGGGATTTCATCATGTTGGCCAGGCTGGTCTCGAACTCCTGACCTCAGGTGATCCACCCACTTCAGCCTCCCAAAGTGCTGGGATTACAGGTGTGAGCCACTGCACCTGGCCAAGACATTTTGTAAAATAGATCAAGCATTAAAAGCCCACTCTGTTTAATCCTATTGGAGAATGAAGAACTGTGACCTGATGTTGTTCTGGTTTAACAGACAATTTCAGCCTGATCGTGAGGAATGGATTATAAATATAGGCAAATGGACAGGATTTCTCAATGAATGAAATGAAGATTGAATCCTTTCAGGTTTATTTTAAAAGGTGGGTAGAAAGATGCAAAGCTAGTTACAATGATCAGTTTATTAGTTTTTGCAGGGCTTCTGGTTTTTTTTTTTTTCCTTATCAAAAGTTTAGCAAATAAAAACAACATGCTAATGCATTGTCAGTGAAAGGGAAATGCAAAATAAAGGAAAGCAACTGGTCATCTTTGAATTCCCATATAAGCTTTAAATCTCATTCTGGTCAGTAAAAATATCATTAGTTGTTTTACCCTAAAAATTTTTATTTTTTTTATTTTTTAGACATAGTCTCCCTCTGTCACCTAGGCTGGAGTGACCTGGCCGGAAAGAGGAATTTTAATTGCTACACATTGTCCAAAGAAAACGGAAGAAAAGCCAGGCGCGGTGGCTCATGCCTGTAATCCCAGCACTTTGGGAAGCTGAGGCGGGCGGATCACAAGGTTAGGAGTTCGAGACCAGGCTGGCCAACATAGTGAAACCCTGTCTCTACTAAAAACACAAAAAATTAGCTGGGCAGGCGTGGTGGTGGGCACCTGTAATCCCAGCTACTTGGGAGGCTGAGGCAGGAGAATCATGTGAATCAGGAGGCGGAGGTTGCAGTGAGCTGAGATCGCACCACTGCACTCCAGCCCGGGTGACAGTGCAAGACTCTGTCTCAAAAAAACAAAACAAAACAAAAAACAAAAGAAAACAGAAGAAAAGAGAAAGTTGAGAAGGGGGAGCAAAAATTTGAAAACAGGCCAGGCTCAGTGGCTCACGCCAGTAATCCTAGTACTTTGGGAGGCCAAGGTGGGAGTACTGCCTGAGCTCGGGAGTTCAGGACCAGCCTGGGCAACACAGTGAAACCCCGTCTCTACCAAAAGTACAAAAAAAAACTGGCCGGGTGCGTCTGTGGGTCCCAGCTACTTGGGAGGCTGAGGCAGGAGAATTGCTTGAACCCGGGAGGTGGAGGTTGCAGTGAGCCGAGATTGTACCACTGTACTCCAACCTGGGTGACAAAGTGAGACTCCCATCTCCAAAAAAAAAAAAAAAAAGAAAAAAAATGGAAAACATGTCCAGGCTCTAAGTCTATCTCCCCACAACTCACGTGATTTTTTTAAACAATAAAATATTTATCAATTTATTCATCCACTTATATTTAGCTTGAATCTGAATGACTTATGGAAATTTTAGAAATTAAAATCCATCCCCAAAACAACCAATTATAGTATCATTACAATAAGTATTTAGCCATCTTAAGGGACAACTTCAAAAGAGGCAGTACTCCTTTGAATATAGAAGTTTTCATATGTTTGTTAAAAGAGCAAAATAAACTATCATTAGAGTGAACAGGTAACCTACAGAGCGGGAGAATTTTTTTTTTTTTTTTTGAGATGGAGTCTTTCTCTGTCACCCAGGCTGGAGTGCAGTGGCATGATCTTGGCTCATTGCAACCTCCGCCTCCTGGGCTCAAGCGATTCTCCTGCCTCAGCCTCCCGAGTAGCTGGGATTACAGGCATATGTCACTAGGCCTAGCTAATTTTTTTGTATTTTGAGTACAGACAGGGTTTCACCATGTTGGCCAGGGTAGTTTCGAACTCCTGACCTCAGGTGATCTGCCTGCCTTGGCGTCCCAAAGTGCTGGTATTACAGGCGTGAACCACCGCACTTGGCCTTTTTCTTTTTTTTAAAGAGATGAGGTCTTGGCCTGGTATGGTGGCTCCTACCTATAATCCCAGCACTTTGCCAAGCTGAGGCGGGAGGATAGCTGAGGCACGAGGATCACTTGAGCCCAAAGTTCGTAACCAGCTTAGGCAACATACTGAGACTCCATCTATATAAAAAATTTTAAAAATTAGCCAGGTGTGGTGGCGCATGCCTGTAGTCCCACTTACTCAGGAGGCTGAGGTGGAAGGATCCCTCAAGCCCAGGAGGTCAAGGGGGCAGTGAGCCATGATCATGCCACTGCACTCTAGCCTGGGCAAGAGAGTGAGACCCTGTCTCAAAGGAAAAAAAAGAGAGAAACAGGGTTTCACTCTGTCATACAGGCTAGAGTACAGTGGCACAATCATGGCTCACTGCAGCCTCAAACTCCTGGGCTTGAGTTATCCTCCCTTGTGGTTAGGACTACAGGTGTGTACCACCACGTCTGGCTAATTAAAAAAAAAAAATTTGTAGCAATAGGGTCTGGCTATGTTGCCCAGGCTGGTGTTGAAGACCTGGCCTCGAGTGATCCTCCCACTTCAGCCTCCCAAGTAGCTAGGATTACAGATGTGAGCCACCTGGCCTGGCTTCCAATGATTTAAAACGGACTTAGAAACACAAGCAATTATGTTACGTTCAAACCTTAGAAGAGCAAAACTAGGTAAGTGTAGATTTTTTTTTTTTGTGGTCAAATAGCTTTTCTCTCCTTGATTACTAGCATATACACATTGTAGAAAATTTGAAAACAAAAAAATTCATAAAAAATAAAAATCACCCATAAATTCCATCACCCTATGATCATATGGGTGTATGTACAACCAAACTTTTCTGTATACATAAAATACGTGTATCTTCTACCCATCAACCTATTTTCCCATCTCCTTCTCTCCCAACCCCAATTCTGGGGCATCCCTTCATAGCAAAGGTTTGTGTGAATTATGGAACAACAGTATGATATATATGTTATAAACCTCAACAAAATATTACCAGCCTGGGCAGCATGTTGAAACCCCGTCTCTACTAAAAATACAAAAAATTAGCTAGGTGTGGTGGCATGTGCCTGTAGTCCCAGCTACTTGGGAGGCTGAGGCAGGAGAACTACTTGAATCTGGGAGGTGGAGGTTGCAGTGAGCCAAGCTCCCGCCACTACACCCCAGCCTGGGCGACAGAGTAAGAGAAACTCTGTCTCAAAAAAAAAAAAAAAAAAAAAAAAAAAAAAAGTATTGAGGAGTAGAGATAGAAGAAACTGTGAAGAGTACTGATTTCATCATCTTTCACTACAGGGAGTCAGTAGGATATTGTCTAAAACTGAGTAATGTGGTAAGAAAACACAACCCCAATTTTTTTTTAACATTTTTGATTGAACTCCTCCCTCCCTCCCTCCCTTCCTTTTTTTTTTGTGTCTCCCTTTGTCACTCAACCAGGCTGCAGTAGAGGTGCAGTGGTGTGAACATGGCTCACCGTAGCCCCAACCTCCTAGACTCAAACAATCGTCTGGCCTCAGCCTCCTAAGTAGCTGGAACTACCAGCGCATGCCACCATGCCTGGCTAATTTTTGTATTTTTTGCAGAGACAAGGTTTTCCGATGTTGCCCAAGCTAGTCTCCAACTCCTGAGCTCAGGTGATGCTCCCGCCTTGGCCTCTCAAAGTGCTGGGATTACAGGCTGAGCCACCATGCCCAGCCAACAGTTTCAAACATACACAAAGTAGAGAGATTATGTAGCTCTATGTAGCCATCACCTAGTTTCAACAGTTATCAATATAATCTTTCATCTTTACCACCCACCCCACCCAAACCCAGATTATTTCTGTACAAATTCCAGCTACTATATAATTTCATCCAAAAAATACTGCATATTCTCCCCAAGAGATTAGGATTTTTTAAAAAAAGAACTGTAATACCAACATCATACATAAAACAACCCAATAAGAACTCCAGTAAGCCTTCATATTCCATCAATTGTTTAGTAAATTTTTTTTTACAGTTGCTTTGTTTGAATCCGGAGCCAAAGTCCATACTTAGTCTTCTGTATTTCATACATTCTATTTTTTTTTTTTTTTTTTTTTTGAGATGGAGTTTCACTCTGTCACCCAGGCTAGCAGGCTGGAATGCAATGGCTCGATCTTGGCTCACTGCAACCTCCGCCTCCCGGGTTCAAGCAATTCTCCTGCCTCAGACTCCCGAGTAGTTGGGATTACAGCCACCCGCCACCAAGCCTGGCTAATTTTTGTATTTTTAGTAGAGACTGGGTTTCACCATGTTGGCCAGGGTGGTCTTGAACTCCTGACCTCAGGTGATCCACCTGCCTCAGCTTCCAAAAAATGCTGGGATTACAGGCGTGAGCCACCGTGCCCAGCCTACATGTGTAATTTTAAAAGTAAAATGAAATATAATTTCATTTCATTTGGGGCCTCAGACTCCCAAAGTGCTGGGATTACAGGTGTGAGCCACCATGCCAGGCTACATGCGTAATTTTATTTTATTATTTATTTATTTATTTTTGAGATGAAGTCTCACTCTGTCGCCCAAGCTGGAGTGCAGTGGCGCGATCTTGGCTCACTGCAACCTCTGCCTCCCGGGTTCAAGCAATTCTCCTGCTTCAGCCTCCTGAGTAGCTGGGATTACAGGCATGAGCCACCGTGCCTGGCCTATTTATTTATTTATTTTTGAGACAGAGTCTCGCTCCATTGCCCAGGCTGGAGTGCAGTGGTGTGATCTTGGCTTACGGCAACTTCTGCCTCCTGGGTCCAAGTGATTCTCTTGCCTCAACCTCCTGAGTAGCTGGGATTACAGGCGTATGTCACCGTGCCTGGCTAAGTTTTTGTATTTTTAGTAGAGATGGGGTTTCATCATGTTGGCCAGGCTGGTCTTGAACTCCTGACCTCAGGTGATCCACCTGCCTCAGCCTCCAAAAAATGCTGGGATTACAGGCGTAAGCCACCGTGCCCAGCCTACATGTGTAATTTTAAAAGTAAAATGAAATATAATTTTACTTAACAGAAAAAAAATGAAGTGAAACAATTACTAAACTTCAAACATTTCTTTTTTTTTTTTTAATTTGAGACAGGGTCTCACTCTGTCACCCACGCTGGAGTGCATAATCGTAGCTCACTGCACCCTCTACCTCTCGAGCTCAAGCAATCCTACCACCTCAGCCTCCTAAGTGGATGGAACTACAGGCACATGCCACCATGCCCATCTCATTTTTTAATTCTTTTAGAGATGAGGGTCTTGCTATGTTGCCCAAGCTGGTCTCAAACTCATAGACTCAAGTGATCCTCCCACCTTGGCCTCCCAAAGTGCTAGGATTACAGGCATGAGCCACCACACCTGGCCTCAAACAGTTGTTTCTTATAAGAGATACGTCATGATGTTGGCTATGGGTTATCAAGTAAAAAGGAAAAAAAAATTTTTTTAAAGAGAAATGTGGCTGGGCACGGTGGCTCATGCCTGTAATCCCAGCACTTTGGGAGGCTGATGTGGGCGGATCACCTGAAGTCAGGAGTTCGAGACCAGCCTTACCAACATGGAGAAACCCCGTCTCTACTAAAAATACAAAATTAGCTGGGCGTGGTGGCACATACCTGTAATCCCAGCTACTCGGGAGGCTGAGGCAGGAGAATCACTTGAACCCGGGAGGCGGAGGTTTCAGTGAGCCGAGATCGCCCTGGGCAACAAGATCGAAACTCCGTCTCAAAAAAAAAAAAAAAAAAAAAAAAAAAAGGACAAATGTCCTATAAATTCCTTTCTAAGATTTAAAAAAGAGATTATTAAGAGGTTGGGGTCATTTTTAAAAACTAGATGTTTCAATTTTAGATAATGTCTAAGTGACTCCTTATTATGAAAGATACAAGTTAATATCCTTCCCATATTTTATTACCTTACTTCCCAATTTTAAAATTATAACTTTTATTCTGTGTAGACTCATAATATGTATATTCTATTCTATAACTATAATTCACCAGATCTGCTCTACTTTACCTGAATGTATGCATAGAGAGCTGATGCTGGTTACATGAGAGTTTATTATATTGTTTTTTACACATTTTTGTATGCCTGAATTATTTGTAATTTTGAAAAAAAGGAATGTTTTAAACTAAAAAATGATGTTTGGCGGGGTGTGGTGGCTCATGCCACCAAGGCAGGCAGATCATAAGGTCAAGAGATCAAGACCATCCTGGCCAACATGGTGAAACCCCATCTCTAGTAAAAACACAAAAATTAGCTGGCGTGGTGGCACACGCCTGTAGTCCCAGCTACTCGGGAGGCTGAGGCAGAACTGCTTGAACCTGGGAGGCAGAGGTTGCAGTGAGCCGAGAGCCAAGATCCAGCCTGGCGAGGGAGCAAGGCTCTGTCTCAAAAAAACAAAAAGTTTAAGAATATTTACAGTATTTCTGGGAAGTAAGATTTCTTCTTTTTTTAATGTTGTTAATTATACTTCCCTCTATTGCTTAAATTCTTTATCAAGAGCATTTTTTCCTAAAACAAACAGGAAAAACAAGTTTGTGTGAACCTTCACAATTTTAAGACTGGTATTATTCCCTTAAATCTTTCTTATGAGTGAAAATGTTAAAAGGGTGATAGTGCTGAGAAAGATTTGTCACATAAGCATAAATAGTACAATTAGATGCATACATAGAATGGGCAGTGGTATTATGTCTGCAGTATTCTACTTGACCAACCCAAAGCACTACCCCAAATAGCAATGTACAGAAGCTCAGAAATCACAGCACAGTTTTCTCACTATTCTACTAGGCAGAAATTCTAGATTAAAGTTGAAAATGAAATCTAGAATTTAGTCTTCTGGCAGACATTTAAGTTCCTCACCTATTACCAAAATGAAAGACCCCAAAACTTAATTGCATGCAGTCACAAATCTTATCTCAAAAGTTAATTAGCCAAAATTTAAAGCTGGTTAGAAATAATAAAAAGGGCTGGGCGCAATGGCTCGCACCTGCAATCCTAGCACTTTGGGAGACCGAAGCAGGACTGCTTGAGGTCAGGAGTTAGAGACCAGCCTGGGCAACAAAGTGAAACTCCCTGTCTCTACAAGAAAATAAAAAAAATTAGCCAGGCAATGGTGGCATACGCCTGTAGTCCCAGCTATTTGGGAGGCCAAAGTGAGAATATCCCTTGAGCCCAAGAGGTGGAGCCTGCAGTGAGGCATGTTCGTGCCACTGTACCCCAGCCTGGACAACAGAGCGGAGACTGTTATCAAAAATAATAATAATAATAAAAAGGCCAAGTGTGGTGGCTCATGTCTGTAATCCCCACACTTTGGGAGACTGAAGCAGGCAGATCACTTGAGGCTGGGAGTTCGAGACCCGCCTGGCTAACACAGTGAAACCCTGTCTCTATTTAAAAAAAAGAATAATAATAAAAAAAGAATAAAATGATTATTGCTAAATTTTTATCGAATCCTAATTCAGATGAATTTAAGAGCTAGACTCCACAGAAATGATTCCTTATTTAGCAGAGGGAACAAAATCCAGAGAAGTAGGGAGTTTCAACAGGACGCTTCTGCAACAGTTTAGATTGGAGGTAATAAGATAAAGAAGCAAAAATGGGAATGGAAAGGAGGTATCAATGGCAAAGAGTGCAGATCTAAGACTGCAAGAATTCTTTCATGTATTTCCAACTCTGGAACTATCACCAGTACCCAGAGAGAGGTATATGAAAACAAAATGAACTGTTACCCTTCCTCTACACCTCAATAATTCATCTAAAATCCCTAGAAGCCACACAGAACTAATTCAGATATCAAGTGGGTTTTCTATCCCCCAGATTATATCCCCAAGTAAATTAAGAGTTTTTTTTAAAGGATTATACATTATCCAAGTAAGAAAATAGTGAACAATCGTATTTACTTTTTTTTTCATCCTATGTGTGAGACCACTGAAACAAAAGTCAAAGATTACTAAGAATACTAGGTTAGGCTCTCTTCTAGGAAACATTTTTCAGTGCCCTCTTGTTCCAATAACTAAGGTCAGGCATTGGTTGCTCAGTTTGTAAGAGCTGATTCAACTGATCATTTTCAAGTCAAAAAATAAGAAACTACTGCTTTGAAAGTTTAAGGCTATCCTACAGATATTTACTTTAAAGCATGTAAGTGGCTATTTATGCCCAGCATTCAACTAAGGTCTCTCTGGCCATAAGAAAATGACCATTTAATTAAGAGCCAAGACTAATGGTTTAAACAACAACAAAAACATAATAATAATGGTTATTATTTATTGAGCATTTACATGTGTCATGCTCTGAGTTAAAATTTTTATATAATCAGGCTGGGCGCAGTGGCTCATGCCTGTAATCCCAGCACTTTGGGAAGCCGAGGCACCTGAGGTCAGGAGTTCAAGACCAGACTGGGCAACATGGTGAAACCCTGTCTCTACTGAAAATACAAAAACTAGCCAGGCATGGTGGTGGACACCTAGAATCCCAGCTACTCGGGAGGCTGAGGCAGGAGAACCACTTGAACCTGGAAGGTGAATGTAGTGAGCTGAGATCGCACCACTGCACTCCAGTCTGGGTGACAAGAGCAAAACTCCGCCTCAAAAAAAAAAGTTTTTAAAAATATAATTAGTTAATCTAATCCTACAATAGCACTATTAAGTCAATATTATCTCTATTAAATAAGAATGAAGGGAAAAAATGTGAAAATGGAGCCCAAGTCATATAGCTGATAAGTGGTAGAACCGGGATTTGAATGTAGATGTGTCTGATTCCAAAGCCTGTGCTTTTATCCACTGCTGATAAAAAAATTAGAAAATAAAAGATGGTTACTAAGCACACTGAGAGGTATGATAAATGCAAGAGAATTCAGAGAATGTAAAGTTCAGTGCTGGATTTGTGATGGGCTTTAAAACAAAATATGGGAAGGAAACATGGCAGGAATATATAAAATAGACAAATGGGACTGGAGTGGTAAGTAGACTAAGCAGCGAGAAATAAGGTTAGTCAGATGAAGTGGGGCTTAGAAAGCCAGGAAAACACAGTCCTGCTCTCAGGGAGGTTGCAGACTAACCTTAAAGTTAATAATAATATACATTTATTCAATGGAATCCTATGAAACCATTAAAAATAATGGGGTATGTTTATATTCATTGGCATAAAATATGTCCACATTATAATACTTGGAAAAAGAAGGCTACAAAATGGTATGTCTGATTATAATCAATTTTTTGGTAATTATGCATCTGTGGCTGGGCATGGTGGCTCACACCTGTAATCCTAGCACTTTGGGAGGCTGAGGCAGGTGGATCACCTGAGGCCATGAATTCAAGACCAGCCTGGCCAACGTGGCAAAGCCCTGTCTCTACTAAAAATACAAAAATTAGCCGGGTATGTGGCAGGCGCCTGTAATCCCATCTACTCTGGTAACTGAGGCATGAGAATTGCTTGAACCTGGGAGGTGGAGCTTTCAGTGAGCTGCAGGTACCATGGCACTCCAGCCTGAGTGACAGAGGAGACAATGTCTCAAAGAAAAAAAAAAAAGATGCATCTGTGTATACATATATATGCACTGAAAACAGTCTATAAGGATATATATTACAATTTTAACAGTAGTTAACTTTGGAAAGCAAGATTATAGGTGGTTTTTATTTTCTTCTTTACACCTTTAAAAAAAGGTATAATTTACATAGAGTGAAATGCATAGATGTTAAGTTCAGTGAGTTTTGACAAAAGCATATATCCATGTTATCTCACACCCCAAGCAAGATCTGGAACACTTCTATCATCCCAGTAAGTGTTCTCATGGAGGGCCAGGAGCGGTGGCTCACACCTGTAATCCCAGCACTTTGGGAGGCTGAGGCAGGTAGATCACTTGAGTCTAGGAGTTTGAGACCAGCCTGGGCAACATGGCAAAATCCCAGCTCTATAAAAATTACAAAGAATTAGCTGGGCGTGGTGGCCTGCACCTGTAGTTCCAGCTACTTGGGAAGCTGAGGCAGGGGGATCACCTGCTCCTGGGGAAGGTGAGGCTTCAGTGAGCCCTGATAGTGCCACTGCACTCCAGTCTTGGTGACAGACTCTTTCTCAAAAAAAAAAAAAAAAAAGTGTTCTCATGTAGATCTCTGTCTGAATTTCTTAGGGTAAATGTATTTCACTTTTAAAATATCAAAAAGTAATAAAATTACTTTTATATCTTAGACAAATTTTAAAAACTAACTAAAAAAGAAAACAAATAAAAAAGAGAATACAGTAACCTCAAACCCTTTGATTCAGTATTTTTTTCTATTTGCCATTCCTACCTTAAACTTCTTGGACAACTGTGAATAGGTAAGGTCAAACAGAGAAAATAAAGAATAACTGGCACGGACTTTCTTCCTTTTCCATGTTCCTATAGCACTTTTTTGGTACCTTTCTCCTAGTACTTACATACTGTGTCTAGCTGTATGGTTACTGCATAAATATCTTTTCTCCTCTATCAAATCCCTATGCTTCTGTAGGAAGATAAGCGCATCTTACTTACTTTTATATTTTCCTTACTTTTCTCAGTGCCTTGCATCAAGGAGGTACTCAAGGCCGGGTGCAGTGGCTCATGCCTATAGTCCCAGCACTTTGGGAGGCCGAGGCAGGCAGATCACATGAGGCCAGGAGTTCACGACCTGCCTGGGCAACATGGCGAAACCCCATCGCTATTAAAAATACAAAAATTGGCCTGGCGCGGTGGCTCACGCCTGTAATCCCAGCACTTTGGGAGGCCGAGGCGGGCGGATCACGAGGTCAGGAGATCGAGACCATCCTGGCCAACATGGTGAAACCCCGTCTCTACTAAAAATACAAAAAATTAGCTGGGCGTGGTGGTGGGCGCCTGTAGTCGCAGCTACCCGGGAGGCTGAGGCAGGAGAATGGCGTGAACCCGGGAGGCGGAGCTTGCAGTGAGCCGAGATCGCGCCACTGCACTCCAGCCTGGGCGACAGAGACTCTGTCTCAAAAAAAAAAAAAAAAATTAGCTGGGCTTGGTGGTGGGAGCCTGTAATCCCAGCTACTCGGGAGGCTGAGGTACCAGAAGTGCTTGAACCCAGGAGGCGGAAGCAGCGAGCCAAGATCACGCTGCTGCACTCCAGCTTGGGTGACAGAGCGAGGCTCTGTCTCAAAAAAAAAAAAAAAAAAAAGAGATACTCAATAAATGTTGGCTGACTTGAGCTGAAGAAAAAAAATCACATCATTAGACAATTTAATGATACTTCCTGAGAGTGAGCTGTCCTTCGGGCGGATGTACATAAATAAATATGCAATTATCTTCATAACCTATTTTTTCTAAAACCTTTCTAAATCATTGTTATGAGCTGAATTGTGTCCCCTCAAATTTCATATGTTGAAGTTATAACCCCCATTACCTCAGAATACATCTGTCTTTGGAGATAGGGCTTTTAGAAGAGGTGATTAAGGTAAAATGAAGGTGTTATAGTGGGCCCTAAACCAATCTGACTGGTGTTCTTTTGAGAGGAGGAAATTTGGACACCTAGAGACGCCAGGAAGGCATTTGCATAGAGGACACAGCAGGAAGTCTGCAGGGCAAGGTGAGAAGTCTCAGAAGAAACCAAACCCATCAATCTTGATCTTGGACTTCTAATCCCTAGAACTGTGAGAAAATTAATTTCTGTCATTTAAGCCACCAAGTCTGTGGTATTTTAGCAGGGCATCTTTAGCAAACTAATATAATCCTACTCTCACAGAAAAATCTAGAAGAGGCTTGTCTATTCATTTAGTCTTAAGCTTTTTTAATGTTTTATTTATTTTTAGAGACAGGGTCTCACTATGTTGCCTAGGCTCGTTTCAAACTCCTGGGCTCAAGCAATCCTCCTGCCTCAGCCTCCCAAAGTGCTGAGATTAAAGGCGTGGGACATGATGCCCAGCCTTGGTTTTAAGCTTTAAGATGCAAGAAAAAATAACTATTTGCTTACTCATATTTATCTCATTTTAGTATAATAGTGTCTCCCTCCTTCCATAAGGAACATGTGTGACATGGGTTCTAATCTATAGCTGAAGAGTGAACTGACAAGAAAAATAATGACTATTTGTACACTAGACCTTCTGATGTGATTATTTAAATTTTTTTTTTGGAGACAGAGTTTCACTCTTGTTGCCCAGACTGTAGTGCAATGGTGCGATCTCAGCTCACTGCAAACTCCGCCTCCTGGGTTTAAGCAATTCTCCTGCCTCAGCCTCCCAAGTAGCTGGGATTACGGGCATGCACTACCATGCCCAGCTAATTTTTGTATTATTAGTAGAGATGGGGTTTCACCATGTTGGCCAGGCTGGTCTCAAATTCCTAACCTCAGGTGATCCACCCACCTCGGCCTCCCAAAGTGCTGGGATTACAGGTGTGAGCCACCATGCCCAGCGATAATATGATAATTATAATTAAATATTATTTACTTATTCGTTAAACATATCTTCCTTTTGCCAGTTGGGTTATTCAAACTTCTTACTTGGACTTGTTGCCCTTTATGACTAGAATATCTTGTTTGAAAAAGGAGAAGAGAAAAATAATGTATAGAATTTTCCTATTTCCTCAATATTTGAGGCAATGGAATGGAAAATTTGAAGTAAAAATAAAACTAATAAAATCATTCAGAATTCCTTACAGTAGTATTTTCCCTTTTTCTGACATTATTGATGCCTAGTTAATGTTTTTTATAGGATCCCAAAATCTTTTTCCAGGAGTGAGCTTTGCTGGGGTATTAAACATTTGAACAAGAAAGATATGGATAAGACCTGAAAAATAACTCATATGCCAAATATTATTGTGAAACATAATAATCTTTTATCTTAATAGGAGGCATAAATTAAAATCCATATGAATCTGGCCAGATGCAGTGGCTTATGCCTGTAATCCCAGCACTTTGGGAGGCTGAAGCAGGTGGATCACTTGAGGTCAGGAGTTTGAGACTAGCCTGGCCAATATGGTGAAACCCTGTCTCTACTAAAAATAAAAAATTAGCCAGGCATGGTGGCATGCACCTTATAGTCCCAGCTACTCAGGAGGCTGAGGCAAGAGAATTGCTTGAACCCACGAGGTGGAGGTTGCAGTGGGTTGAGATCGCACCACTGCACTCTAGCCTGGGCAACAGAATGAGAGTCTATCTCAAAAAATAAAAATATAAATATAAAAAATAAAATCCATATGAATCTATTCAAGGAGGTGAAATTATTTGGGTCACACTAAACAGTTAACGATCCTGAACAATTCTCTTTATTTCAGGAAGAAATACAGAGAAACATGTGAAACTTGCTTTGTAAGTATGTCTTTTTTTTTTTTTTTTTTTGAGACAGAGTCTTGCTCTGTTGCCCAGGCTAGAGTGCAGTGGCGCAACCTTGGCTCACTGCAACTTCTGCCTCCCTGGTTCAAGCAATTCTCCTGCCTCAGCCTCCCGAGTAGCTGAGATTACAGGTGCATGCCACCACACCCGGCTAATTTTTGTATTTTTAGTAAAGATGGGGTTTTACCATATTGGCCAGGCTGGTCTTGAATTCCTGACCTCATGATCTGCCTGCCTCGGCCTCCCAAAGTGCTAGGATTACAGGCGTGAGCTACCGCACCCAGCCAGCATGTCCTTTTTAAACTGCAAAGTCAGATATTTGTTTTTGTTTTGTTTTTCCTGTTTTGAGACAGAGTCGTGCTCTGTGGCCCAGGCTGGAGCACAGTGGTGTGATCATAGCTCAATGCAGCTTCGAACTCCTGGGCTCAAGTGATCCTCTCACCTCAACCTCCTGAGTAGCTGGGACTATAGGTTCACGCAGGGCTGTTTTCATTTTTTTGTAGAGATTGGGTCTCATTTTGTTGCCCTGGCTTGTCTTGAACTCCTGGCCTGAAGTAATCCTCCCATTTTGGCCTCCCAAACTGCTGGGAATACAGGCAGTGAAACACTACGCCCAGTTGCAGAGTCAGTTTGAATGTAAATTCCACAATTTATTGCCCAAATGATCATTTAACTTTGACTCCTATAAAGAGAATGATACCTGCCTTGCAGGATTAAACAATAGAAACTGCAAAATGTTTTGAAAATAAATTATACAAACAAAATATGGAGGCAAAAGTGATGAAATGGCTGACAGCAAGTTTATAGGCACAGTGGTTACAGTAAAAATCCCAAATTCAAGTGGGCAGCTTTGTCTCAATATCAATACTAGATATTTTATATTTTGGGAGAGTACTGTGTGCATTTGGGGATTGGGAGAATTAGGGAGAAGATCTTAATGAAATAGTTTAAGCTATATTTTCCTACTATTAAAACAGGTCTTTGGTCTTCCAGTTTATTTCCTTTTACACCAATAGTAAATAGTTATTTGGGGTTAATATGCCTGGATATAATAAAAACCAAAAGTTAATTTAACAGCTTATGTTTAAAGAAAAAAACCTGACAAGCCCTTCTGATACAGTTGCCCTATTCACAATCGCAGTAGCTACTGGGAGACTTATTGTTCATTTTGCGCGATTAGGAAACTAAAAGGAAAGACCAGGTAGTAACTTAAATTAGACTTTTAATTTTTTTTTTAAGACAAGGTCTTGTTCTTTGCTCAGCCTGCTATTAATATTTTAATTATAATAAAATGCTTTAGGATTGAGTCACTTTTTAAGGAGGGCAATTTTCTTCATTCATAGCCAATAATCAACAAGTTGGACACTGACTGACTGTGACTGATTTTAAAAACCTTTTTGGGCTGGGCGTGGTGGCTCACATCTGTAATCCCAGCACTTTGGGAGGTCGAGGCAGGCGGATCACCTGAGGTCAGGAGCTCGACACCAGCCTGGCTAACGTGGTAAAACCCCGTTTCTACTAAAAATACAAAAAATTAGCCGGGCGTGGTGGTGCATGCCTGTAATTCCAGCTACTCGGGAGGCTGACACAGGAGAATTGAACGCGGGAGGCAGAGGTTGCGGTGAGCCAAGATCGTGCCACTACACTCTAGCTTGGGTAACAAGAGCGAAACTCTGTCTCAAAAAAAACTTTTTGATTAGTGAATTTTTTTTACCAGCTTTAAAGAAGCTTTTACTTCTAATCTCCTATTGCTAATAAAGATGAACTATACTTGATGGAGGATCATCAGCAGCTTGAAAAAGCATAGCATTAACATACTTTATAATTAAAAATACATATGAATTTCATACGTATAATTCCCATACGTATAGTGGATAATAGTAGGTTGTTTGAAAAAAGATAACTGACAAGTACCAGGAGAATTTTAGCAGCACTGTTCATAATGAACTCTTGAATGTGCATTAACCCATAGAATGAATAGTGGTATATTCATGTAATGAAATATTAATCAGGATGAACTGGATTAAATTATATGCAACAACATGGACAAATCTCACAAACATTATATTGATCAAAAGAATACATTAAAATATTAACCCAATAAAATAGAGTTTAAAAACAGGCAAAACTAAAATATATTGTTTAGGGATATACATACATGTCAAAACTACAGGAAAGTGGGCAGCATGCGATTAGGGGCAGGCATAAGAGAAGCCTTTCAGGATGCTGATATTGTTCTATTGGTGATTACATGACTGTTGACTTTCAAACTACTTGTTAAACTGTATATATGTGCTTTATACAATTTTCTGGATACACTGTATTTCACAATTTTAGAAAACTTAAATAATAAAGCATGTAACTGGATGTTCAGCTCTGATACTTCAGTTTTAAAACACTGGAGTTCATTAAAAGGAGATGGGATGCTTTCAGACATCTGTGGTTATTCCAGTTGCACATCACTGAAATTATTAGGAACATCCAGTTGATGTTCTTTTTTCCTAGAACCTGTCTCTTTACAGACTAACTCACTCTTATTCCAGTTAAGAGTTATTACCTCCTGGCGGGGCGCAGTGGCTCACACCTGTAATCCCAGCACTTTGGGAGGCCAAGGCAGTTGGATCACCTGAGGTCAGGAATTCGAGACCAGCCTGGCCAACATGGTGAAACCCCGTCCCTACAAAAATACAAAAATTAGCCGGGGATGGTGGCAGGTGCATGTAATACCAGCTACTTGGGAGGCTGAGGAAGCAGAATCGCTTGAATCCAGGAGGTGGAGGTTGCAGTGAGCCAAGATCACGCCACTGCTTTGCAGCCTGGGTGACAGAACGAGATTCCATCTCAAACAAACAAACAACAAAAAAAAGAGTTATCACCTCCTGTAAGTCTTTCCCAACATCTCTTCTTCCCTCTCCTACTGCTCCTTCCCACCACCCATCTGATTTACGTGCTTTTCCTCTGTGTTTCCTTCCTACTCAGAACACACTTATACACATATCACATTGTTCTGAAATGGTCTGCTGACTTTCTGGCTTCTACTCCCAGCATCTCCAACCATCCCTATGCCACTAAACCATAAATTGACCTCAAAAGCAGGGACAATTGTTTTTGTTCTCTCTTTCTATGACATATGAGGCATTCAATAAAATTTTTGGTGATTAAACAAATAAGTGAAAATGTATTTCCATATTTCCAATGGATAATACTTCTTGCCAATTTTTACCACAGTGACATGAGAAATATGATGAAAAGCTTTTCTTTCACAGTAAGTAGTAAGTATTCAATAAATGGCATTACTAGGAGAAAGCTTTCCAAGAAAGAGAGGATGGTTGAAAAACATTATCCACAAATTAAATAGATGAGAAATGAAAAGACCACTAGGAGTCAAAAGCAGTAATTGGCTCACTCCCCTTAGAGGTAACTTAAGAAACAATTCTAATAAATGAAAAGTTTTATACATTAGCAAGTCAATTAAAACACTGTTCATGAGTTAATAATCTATATCAAAACTCTTACCAAAGGCAATAATAACAAATAAGCAGATTCCTGATTTCAACAGGAGATAAACCTATTTTATTTTGGTCAGGCTTGTGCTCAATGTTTACTTTCTCAGTTGAGGTCAGTGTTATTGAACTGAGATAGTATCTAATTTTAACTGTGCTTGAAAGGTTATACTCTTCAAATTATATTTAAATTTCTTGATTGTTTTCATAAGACAATGATACTTAATATTTAATTTAATTAGTTTATATTTTTTGAGGCAGTCTTACTCTGTCACCCAGGTTAGAGTGCAGTAGTGTGACCTTGGCTCATTGCAGCCTCTGCCTCTTGGGTTCAAGAGATTCTCCCATCAGCATAGCTAGGATTACAGGTGCATGTCACCACGCCCAGCTAATTTGTTTTTTTCCTTTAGTAGAGATGGGGTTTCACCATGTTGGCCAGGCTGGTCTCGAACTCCTGGCCTCAAGTGATTTGCCCGCCTCAAACCTCCCAAAGTGCTGGGATTATAGATGTGAGCCACTGCGTCTGGCCAGATGCTTAATATTTTAAAACCAGTCTGTGGTAGTTACCCCTCAGAAGAATTTTTTTTTTCTTTTAAGATATGGTCTCACTCTGTCACCCAGGTTGGAGTACAGTGTCACAAACATAGCTCACTCCAGCCTTGAACTCCTGGGCTCAAGCAATCCTCTCGCCTCAACCTCCAAAGTAGCTGAAACTGCAGGTATGTGACACCATGCCAGGCTAATTTTTATATTTTTTGTAGAGATGAGGTCTCACTATGTTGCCCAGGTTGGTCTAGAATTCCTGGCCTCAGGCAATCCTTCTGTCTCCCAAAGTGCTGGGATTACAGACAGGAGCCACCGTGCCTGCTTGAAAGAGACATAGTTTCTAAAAAAATGATAATACTGGGTTCTAAACAGAGGATCTTAGGGAACTCTCCAGTAAAAGTTTGGGAGTTTGGGACACAAAATTTAACATTTAGGATTTTTTCCTTTTTTGACTTGTCACAAATCTCAAACCATGTAAAAACAAGCAATTATATACACATTAAAACATACTCACAAAGAACATAAAAATGTCATTAAGCCCTTAATTTGGACACAAAAAGGAAATGGGCTTTGCTGTTTTCATTAGGCTGATTCTCTTTTCCCTAAAGGAAAGAGTCTAAAAGTCTCTGCCTGGTAACAAAATCTATAATCTGGTCCAAATCGAATTTACTGATTTTGAATCCCATTGTTCTCCACCTACTTCAGTCATACTGGCCTACTCACAGTTATCTCCCAAACTCATCAAGCTCATGATACCTTTGCTCACTCAGGTTCCCTCATCCAGAACGTGTTTCCTTTTCTCCATTCATGTTAATCCTCCCATTTTTAAAGGCATGGCTTGTTTTACTGCCTTTTTCTATTCTTCCCCGGATTACTCTATCTCATGATGGTTTCTCCTCTCTCTAACTCCCTTGGCTCATTCTAACATGCAAAAACTTGCTTTTTACTGTTGTTTACTTTAAAAAATATATTTTGCATTGTGAAATATAATGTACACACAGAAGAATAAACAAAACAAAGTAAAAAGCTTAATTATTCCAAAGTGAAGATCTATGGCCCAGGTGCAGTGGCTCACGCTTGTAATCCCAGCACTTTGGGAGGCCAAGGCAGGTGGATCACTTGAGATCAGGAGTTCAAGACTAGCCGGGCTAACATGCTGAAAACCCTTCCCTACTAAGAGTACAAAAATTAGCCAGGAGGGACAGAGCAAGACTCCGTATCAAAAATAAATAAATAAATAAAAAAGGCCGGGAGCAGTAGTTTACGCCTGTAATCCCAGCACTTTGGGAGGCCACACCTATAATCCCAGCACTTTGGGAGGCCAAGTTGGGTGGGTCGCCTGAGAGGTCAGGAGTTCAAGACCAGCCTGACCAATATGGTGAAACCCCATCTCTACTAAAAATACAAAAATTAGCCAGGCATGGTGGCGGGTGCCTGTAATCCCAGCTACTCAGGAGATTGAGACAGGAGAATTACTTGAACTTGGGAGGCGGAGGTTGCAGTGAGCCAAGATGGTGCCACTATATTCCAACCTGGGTGACAGAGCGAGACTCTGTCTTAAAAACAAAAACAAAAACAAAACTATGAAACTTCCTCTAGGTCCAGAAACAGAAAATTGTTACTATCTAGAAATCCTCTTCATTTTCCTTCCTAATTACTAACACCCTTTTCCTTCCCCTATCCCTTACAAAAAGATAATCACTATTCTAAAAACTATAGTAATTCCTGGCTTGATTTTGTTTATAATTGTACCACCTAAATATGCAACCTCAAATACAATAGTTTTTTGAGTTTCATATAAATGGAATCATACAGTATGTATATTTTTGTGTTTGGCTTTTTTTATTGAACATAATGTGAGAAATATACATGTTGTATAACAATGTTCATTTTCATTCTGTATAGAAAACATATTTATACTCATTTAAACAAATGGATGACTCTTTTTTTTTTTGATGATTCATTTTTATCCATTCTGCTGCTGATGGACCTTCGGGTTACTTAACTTTTAAAAAGTATGTATCTTTTTGTCTCTCCAGCTAGAATGCAAGTTTCTTGAAGGCAGGGACCATATACTATACTATTTTATATTTACCTTAGTATTAATATTTAGCATAATCCTAAGCACATAATGGGTGTCCTCAATCACATTAAATATTGATTAAATGAATCTATTGATAGTTTGAGAGATAAGAAAAAAATAAGTACAGTTGGGAATCAATTTAATATTTTTAGAGATAGTTATGTAACTGGCCTTTTGTAACTACTACTATTTAAATAAATCACAAAGCTTGACCTCTTCTATTCATTTACACCTAAGGATTTATTGTCTTTTATTCTTCCTGAGCCAAATGAAAGCTAAATATTTGTTAACTATCCTCAAAAATAAAATTAGAGCAATTCAAAAGGTGGTTAATTGTTATGTGCTCTTATTTATTATTTTTTGAGGCCTTGCTCTGTTGTTCAGGCTGGAGTGCAGTGACACAATCCTGGTTCACTGAAGCCTCGACCTCCGAGGCTTAAGCCATCCTCTTGACTCAGCCTCCTGAGTAGCTAGGACTACAGGCATGTGCCACCATGCCCAGCTAATTTTTTTGTTTTAAATTTTTTGTAGAGATGGTGTCTCACCATGTTGCCCAGGCTGGTCTTGAACTCCTGGGCCCAAGCAATCCTCTTACCTTGGCCTCCCAAGTGTTAGGATTACAGGAATTAGCCATTGCATCCAGCCATCTGCTTATTTTGTACAGTATCTCACCAATATGTTAAGTACTCACCATGGCCATAGCTCTTAATGAGCTGCTTTATTTTTTATTCTATTTCCTAAAATTTATATTAACCATTATAAACACATGAAGACAAGCCCAAAAGCAAAAATTCCAGTGCATAAGGTCAGCAGGAAATTAATCATTCCTATTCAAAGCTAAAACAAACCAAATAGCTTTTAGTTCTATATCCTCTTTTTATACAGTCAGTGACTGTTTCCTAGGTAATGTGTAAACGTCTCAAAAGAGTATTTATATCACCTAATCTTCAGTCCTATTCTGACATTCTCTTGGAGAGCTGGTTTTGCCTTTTCGTTTATTTGCCTTTTATAAAACTGAAGGCTCATCAACTTCTCAGCAAACAGGAAAATATATTTCCGGGCAAGAATTTCTGATATACCTACATCTTGGCCAGGTACACATAAGCATGTCTCTAATATTAGTTTTAACAATACACGGACTATAACTGGTCTGTAAATTTTGTTCAAGTTGGTAATTTAACAAGAAAAAAAGTAAAAAGGAAAATAGTAAATAAATGAAAGGCAAAATCTAAACAACAATGGTATTTCCAAGTCGAAGAATTATGTAGAAAAGAAGAGCTGTTACTACTTGTATGCAGCCAATTCACTTCTAGCTAAGGATAATTATCAAAGCCAAATTTAGTACTTTTAAAATCTAAAATAACATTCTAATTTTGTATGTTTTCAAAACTGAGGCCAGTAATAAATATACCTCTTTCTTTTCTTGCAGGCGGTGGGCGAGGGGGGGCGGTTATTTAAGGCTTTCCTGGAAAGAAAGCAGATTGTTTAAAATGTTACCTTCGTAACTTCTTCATGAGGGAATAGTGTGACGAGAAAACACAGCAAAAAGTTACAAATGAAGGATGATGATGTATACTAGTAGTAGAGAAGCCAGGGAAATTTCTAGTTATATCACAAGACTCAGGACCTTAAGACTAACTGTACTATAAAATAAATGTTCCATTAAATAAGGAGACATTTAGGGAAAAAAGAGAAAAGCTAAAATTATTTTTAAAAATTTTCAAAAATTAAAATAATCCTCAATTGTTTATATGTGTGTGTGTGTGTGTGTGTGTGTGTGTATATATATATATATATATTTTTTTTTTTTTTTTTTTTTGAGGCAGGGTCTCACTCTGTCATCCAGGCTGGAGTGCAGTGGTGCAATCTTGGCTCATTGCAACCTCCGCCTCCCAGGTTCAAGTGATTCTCCTGCCTCAGCCTCCCGAGTACCTGGGATTATAGGCACCCGCCGCCACACATGGCTAATTTTTTATTTTTAGTAGAGACGGGGTTTCACCATGTTGGCCAGGCTAGTCTTGAACTCCTGGCCTCAAGTGATTCACTCACCTCGGCTCCCCAAAGTGCTGGGATTACAGGCGTGAGCCACCGCGCCTGATCCAACTGTTGATATTTGACTTATAAAGATGCACAGAGGAAAATAAAAAATTATTTCTGCTATAAGAAACCTACCAATTGTTTATTTCTGTAAGGCAACTAATCACACATGTTCCTTGTCTTTTCATGTAAACGACTATTTCTCCTCAAAGCTGAAGAAGACTTCAATGTGTGGGCCCTCGTTCTTACTTTAATAAGCGGTATTATTTCGCCTTTAATCTAACTTGGGAAACTACAAGTACAAAACTTTATACTATAGCCTCCTCTCCTGTATCTTCTAAAATTTTGGAGTAATTTTGTAATTAAATACACTTCACGTAATTCTACTTCTGGATTTTTACCCTCCAAGTATCGGTCACTGTCCCAACTCCTCCATCTTCCAGATGGTTAGAGCACAATTCTAAGACCAATTTATTATTAAATATATTCCATTAGATTACTTCCTAAAACATTCCAATATTTAATAGTCTTTGAGATAGCCTAGCAAACCTAACTGCATTACCTCTTTATCTTTTAGTCCCAGAAGCAATACTTCTTCCATAAGAGTAAGGCGGATATCCTTAGAGTCTCCAGAATCTTCATTGTCTGGACTTTTCTCCCAATTACTGTCTTCCTCACTTTCCATCTTCTTTTCAGAGTTCTTGCTTATTTCAGTGCGACGGGCCCGGTGAGTTAAAGTGGTCATTCTCACCTGTTTCTGGAGGGAGTGGTGAAAAAAAAAATCCATATGTATGCTTATGTAAATAAATCATATATTCATACATGCATACTAAACATCCATACAAATAGGAAATATTTACAGATTTAAATATAGAAAGAAAGGAAGGAGTAATGACCAGAAAAAAATGGGTGGGTAATACAGTATCTTTTCCAAAGTACAATAGCTTGTACTTCACAGATGGCACTGACAAAGGATCAAATGAGTAATTCTAAAGTCCAGTAGAAACGCTCATCTTTCAAGCCTGTTGACTTCTTTTTTTCTTTTTCTTCTTCTTATTTTTTCTTGAGAGGGAGTCTTGCTCTGTTGCCCAGGCTGGAGTGCAGTGGTGCGATGTTGGCTCACTGCAACCTCCGCTTCCCAGGTTCAAGTGATTCTTGTGCCTCAGCCTCCTGAGTAGTTGGGATTACAGGTGTGCGCCACCATGTCTGGCTAATTTTTGTATTTTTAGTAGAGATGGGGTTTCACCATGTTGGCCAGGCTGGTCTTGAACTCCTGACCTCAAGTGATCTGCCTGCCTGGGCCTCCCAAAGTGCTAGAATTACAGGCATGAGCCACCAGGCCCGGCCAAACCTGCTGATTTTTTCTGCATAATCTATAAAGAAGGAATGAATATCCACCATTGTCACTCCTCTTTCACAAAATGGATCCCAAGTTAAGTAAGATGGAACAACAAAAAATTGTGAGCATCCAGCCCCAAAATGCATATAATAATTTGTATCTAATTTCTATAAACATTCAATGGTACTACATTATAAAAAAACACAAAAAATAGAAAGTAAAAAAGAATACGAAAAACTAAATAGAAATACATGTTCTATATTTCCTTCCCATACCCTAATGACTCATTTCATGTACTCACTTTGGAGATCACAAGTCTAGACGATAACATTCAGAAAATCATGTGTAGTAATTCCACAGTCAGTAAACTTAGCAGCTCTAGTCCTAGCTAGCCATATCTTGCAAATACACAAGGAGCTGCAAACAAAAATTACTGGCAAGAGAGTGTTGAAAGATTAACAAATTTTCTCAATTAAAAAAAAAAATCAAAGAACATGTCTTTTATTCTATGTACTACGGTCAAAAGAAACTGCACTAAATCATTTGTGATAAAGTTTATAGTTAGCATACTTTATTTTATATAAATCTAGATATCAGTTTTTAAGATAATATATAACAAATATTTTAAATCAGCAATTATATAAAGGAGTATCTTTTTCAAGATCAAAATAATGGTATTTAAGAGTTGCTATGACTGGACTCGTTTCTACTCCTCTAGCGATATTTCCCATTACTCCTAATAAGTAGTGTTGCCAGACTTTTTCTCAAAAATGTCTCATGCTTTCTTTCTGCTTCTGCTCCTCTGTACTTGCTGGGGTCTTCACCCTTTTCTCTTCCTCTTTACATTCTACCCATTCTTTAAAGGCCTTGTTAAGGCCTTTAAGTGACCTCCTCTTTTCTATTACCTATGTGTCTCATGGCCACTCCCTCAGCTGTTTCACAGAGCTTTATTTATACTCACTTCCTTTAAAGTATTTATTATAGTCTTTCTCTTGGTATAGCTGTCTCTCAACTGTAAACTTCTTAAGAACAGGGATATTGTCTTCTTGGGTTTATATATTCTCCATAGCAACTAGCAGTGTCTTTAACATTGTTATTGCTCGATAAATTTATATTGATTAAAATGAATACTCAGAAGTGCATGTGAACATTTAAAATAGAAATACACATGAAGTGAGCTACAAAAGTTTTTTTGTACAAGGGTATATTTCAAATATAATTTGTTATAGGAGGTGGGAAGAAAAGTGAAGGAGGAAGAGAACCATGAAATAAATTCTTAAGCGCACTAAGCCTATCTGGCACTGTGAATAGGGACTATTTCCTAAACCAATCCAAGAAACTTTAAACCTTCGCGGGGCAGGGGGGGAGGGGGGCGGGGGGGCGGTTTCTTTGAGAAATTAGTTTCATCTGGACATTTACTAGTTAAAAATCCTACTTGAAAGAAAACAAATGGCCCAAATGAATACAAACCTTTCCCTCCCATAAAATAATAATTTTAAAAAATAGAGGTTTTTTTGGTGGGGGGAAGGGACGTTAGGAAATGTAATTTTCTCGTTGCTTACCTGATGTTACTCCTGGGTTATGGCTGGACGCAGGCTGTAGCTTGTGCTGTATTTTAGAAGGACACCTGTTCTCCCCACCCCACCCCCGTCCTAGTAGGTGAAAAACTTAGCCACGCAGAGAGCACAAACTTCCTGATCCTTCGATGCAGAGAAGGAATAACACATCAGCTTCCTCAGGATCACTAGGCAACCTACCTTGGTGTTTCTTCATTGCGCCAATCAGAAATCACCAAGGTTGAGTCCCGCCAATCGGAGCTCACAGGGGGAGGCTCTCCCCCAGCTATTCTGTTGCGATCCAGACAAACACCACCAAAAGCAGGCAGGTTTGCGTTCAACCTGACAGCTGGTCAATCCAATGAAGGAACCTTGGTGGAAGAGAGGAAAGAGGGCTGCGCTCCCCACCCCCATTAAACCAGCCAATCAAAGCGCTGAGTGAGCTAACATGGGCTGCCAATCTCGAAAGGTTTCTGTGGGTTAATTTCAGTGTAGCAGGTGTGTTGCTGTAGTAGCGTATACTGGGACAATTAAGTGAGATGTGTTGGGATCCAAGCAATACAGCTAAAAATAAATAAATATTTTTACATTGGTTGTTTCTGACAGTCAGTTTATCCTTGACTTGACTGTTCCAGAAAAACATGATCTGGGTCAGTTTGTGTACGTTTATATGGTTTACCTTAAACAGGATGAATACATTTCTACCATCGCATATCTACCAGCATTCCCTATAGCGCTTATTACTGACAAACCCATGGATGTGTATGTTTTTGGAATATGGCTGCTGAAACTACAAGCGGCAAACAGACCAAGTTTTAAGTCTTCCTTTTTCTAAAGCAAAGAAAGCAGGCAAGGCTGGAACTAGCTCCCAGGTTTCTCATTAAAAGCACAGCATTTTTCATACTACTACTCAAAAATTCTAGAAAGTGTGCTCAACTCTTCTTGCAAAGTAATAGCTACCGAAATCATCTAAAAATTAGTATTCCCTATCCCCCCATCCTCCTACCAGCCTTTCAAATGAATGAAGCCATATTTCCTGCTACTTAAATAAAAATTAGAAGCGATAAAAGGGCCTACGTACTGAACAATATTTTATTTATGCTGCAAAAAATGCCATACTTTAAAAATCAGTCTTTTTGTCCTGTAAAAAAAAGCATAGTAAAGGTAAAGCACCAATTCTTAAATTGTACATTATATATTAAAATGTTAATACATTATGTCAAAATATTGAAGAACATTGTTTTAATAACAGCACAATGACAAAAGAGCCAGTTAAATGGTATAATTTTAACATAAGTAAAAAGTGAATCCATACCAAATTTTAATACCAAAGTAAACATTACTGTTTAGAAAAATGGCATTAGAGGGCCTTAACAGATAGTATATATTTAAAGGAAATATTAAGTAGGTAATGAACAAAATCAATTTTGAAATTTTACTTATTACCGAATCAATTATGACATTTGTACTTTTGCTTTTACTCAAAAGTTCTATTGGATTTATCTCAAGATTAAGGACCACAATATGACAGTCAGCCAAAAACTTAGTTTTAGTGTACAAACTGCTTTAAACTATATATACATCTTCAGAGTTAGGGAAATATAATATAGGGTCCTTCAGTTTAAATGTTGAGAAGAACTCTGCAAGCCTGCAGAACAAAAATAATTTTTATATATGTTCCTTTGGTTCACTAAACTTTCTCCTTTTTGGCACTGACTCTTGACTAGGAGAATCAAAGTGATGGAGGACCTGTCAAAAGAAAACAACTACTAAGAATAGATACTTTCCTGTTTAAATGTCTTTAATTGTAGATTTTTTCATGTATCTGAGATTTCTCTTCTTTTTAAAAAAATTTATGCCTAGCATACCTAGCATAACTATATCTGGGTTTCTTAAAAGTAGAGTAAAATTTATTATTAACATCTTCCAATGGCTGCTGAAAGTATGTACTTGCAAAATGTATAATCTTCAGTAGGGCTGCTGTAGAAGTGAGAAGATAGATTTAACATTATGTCCTCAAAATAGCCAAATATTTCAGAGCAATAAGAAGGGAAAAAAGATTTTAAAATGAACTACAAATAGAAAAACATTCTACCTTGGAATCATGTACGATTTAAATCATGTCTTGCTTTTGTACTCTTGAGACGTTAACATTTGAGTTTTAAAAATAGTCTTAGGTTTTCAGTTGTTTAATTCTAACCTACTAATAATACTAAAATATCTAGTTGGAAAAATATGAATAATTATCTCAGAAATGGCAAATACATTATCTGATTTGGTAAAATAAGGTTCTAAATATGAAACAACTATAGGGTTTAAGTCAGGAAAAGATTTTTTTCTCCAGAGGTACTAGGAGGAGACCCTATATTTTTAGGGAACACATGTATTTAGTAAATTATCCTCCTTCTACTTCAGTTTTGATCTCTAGAAAGCTCAGATCAAATTTGTGGCCCAATTTCAGTTCTATATAAACAAAATGGCCTTAGTATTCTTGTACTGTCACTTTCTCATTCTATATTCTCTTATATTTTTCCTGGCACTGATTTTTTTTTTTTTTTAAAGACGGAGTCTTGGTCTGTCGCCAGGCTGTAGTACAGTGGCGTGATCTCGGCTCACTGCAACCTCCACCTCCCAGGTTCAAGCGATTCTCCTGCCTCACCCTCCCGAGTAGCTGGGACTACAGGCGTGCGCCACCACACCCAGCTTTTTTTTTTTTTTTTTTTTTGTATTTTTGGTAGAGACAGGGTTTCACCATGTTGGCCAGGATGGTCTCGATCTCTTGACCTCGTGATCCACCTGCCTCAGCCTCCCAAAGTGCTGGGATTACAGGCGTGAGCCACTGCACCCAGCTGATTTTTAATTTATATATTATAAATTCCTCCAATTACTTTAAATCATTCATGGAATGAGACAGGAGATGTTTACATGGAAAAAACTAATAAACCAACATAGGGCATCTTATTTCAAAATCACCTCGATTTTTAGAACAAAATATATTTAAACAAAATTTGAATATCAGAACTCTCAGGTACATCGAAAGATATCAAATTCATCATTTTAAATTTAATCTGTAGTAATGATATTCTGATCCTTGCCATTGTATTCAAACTATACATTATCATAAGACTTACTATTCTCCCAGATTCATGTTGACTTCTCTTCCGATTTTCTTTGGAAGATTTTACTGGTTGATTTCCATTTGCCTCCACAAAGATAGAATAATTACTAATTGGTTATTTCTCAAAGAACAGCCAACACTTGATTTTTCAATCTTATGCAACGATATGCAATATTTATTTATTTATTTACTTTTTAGGGACAGGGTCTCCCTCTGTCACCCAGGCTGGAATGCAGTGGCACCATCATGGCTCACTGCAGCCTGAAACTTCTGGCCTCAAGGGATCCTCCTGCCTCAGCCTGCCAAAGTGCTGGGATTACAGGAATGAGCTACAGTGCCCAGCTGGATATACAATTTTTTTAAAAAACAGCTTTATTGAGATATAATTTAGATACTATATGATTCACCCATTTATAAGTGTACAATTCAATGATTTTCAGTACATTCACAGAGTTGTACAACCATCACTACAATCAATTTTACATCACTTTCATCACCCCACAAACAAACCCCATATACCTTAGCTATCACTCTCTTATTCTGCCATCCTCCCACCAGCCTTAAGACTGTCTCAATAACTTTCCCAGTTCTGACTTTCAAATGAAAGGAATAATACAATATGTGGACTTTTGTGAGTAACTTCCTTTAATTAGCATGTTTTCAAGGTTCATCTAAGTTGTAGCATGTATTGGCACTTCATTTTTTTTATGGCTGATATTCAATTGTATGAATATACCACATTTTTTAATCCATTCATCTGTTGATGTATATTTAGGTTTTTCCCATCTTTCGGCTATTGTTAATAATGCTGTATATATAGTTATTAAAATGAATATTGGAAAATGACTAATGATTAGGTGTCATACAACTATTCTCTAAAAGGATATACTTCTTTTCTGATGCTTGAAATGAGCTTTCCAATGATAACTTCCTTAGTATATATAATAATGAATATTTTCATTTCTTGCCCTTTTCTAACCACAATTCAGTAATAATTCTCAAAATCAGGAGTACACTTGCTCAGAGTTCATATCCAAAAACATGTGCAATTTCAGAAATAAATTTATGTCCCTAAATCATCTTAATGTTACATTACAAGGAGATCTTGCTTAATAATTTTTAAAATGCTGGTCTCTATCCCTATATCCTAGTAAAGGTTATTCATCCTACATATAAACTGGCTAGGATGAACATTTTGCTTCTAGAAGTAGTAAATCTTGACATTCCTTTATCTCTTGCTTTCATGAGATACTCATTTGAATGCTGCCTTCTGCCAGTTCTAACTTCCCATTGAGAATAGGGGTGGGGGAAGACACTTAAAAATGGCACTATAATGAGTAGTGTTCCAATAATGTTTAATAACCAGCTCTAGGAGAGAAACAAACCTTGAGGCATTTGCTGATTTCTGTGCTGTGAATACTACCAACATGTCCAATTTAAGCTACCAACATGATATCTCTGAGCGGGGAGTTGGGAAGAAATGTTCTAGCACACCACTAACAGAGTGAACTATTTATTTCCTAAACTTTGGATATTTTATGTATTTTACAGAATGCTTTTTCTTCACCCCAATGAACCTTTGAGAGTAACTTAAAGGTCTAAAATCAAATATGAATTTTGATTTAGTATAATTCATACCAAAAGCTAAAATAAAGCAGTGATTTTTTCCCTTAAGAATATGAGATTCATTTTATACAAGATATATACAAAAGATTAATTTGTAATGTCTTATTAACAAGATACTCAATTTATAAGATTCAGCATGGTGCTCACTTCAGCAGCACATATGCTAAAATTAGAACGATATAGAGAAGATTAGCATGTCCCTTGCACAAGGATGACATGCAAATTCATGAAGCATTCCATATTTTTCAGAGTGAACAGAGAACCTATAGAATGGGAGAAAATTTCTGCAATCTATCCATCTGACAAAGGTCTAATATCCAGAATCTATAAGAAACTTAAACAAATTTACAAGAAAAAACAAACAACCCCATTAAAAAGTGGGTAAAGGACATGAACAGACACTTCTCAAAAGAAGACATTCATGTGGCCAACAAACATATGAAAAACACTCAACATCACTGATCATTAGAGAAATGCAAATCAAAACCACAATGAGATACCATCTCATGCCAGTCAGAATGGTGATTATTAAAAGTTAAGAAACAACAGATGCTGACGAGGCTATGGAGAAATAGGAACACTTTTACACTGTTGGTTGGAATGTAAATTAGTTCAACCATTGTGGAAGACAGTGTGGTGATTCTTCAAAGACCTAGAACCAGAAATACCATTTGTCCCAGTAATCCCATTACTAGGTATATACCCAGAGGAATATAAATCATTCTATTACAAAGATACATGCACCTGTATGTGCACCACTATTCACAATAGCAAAGACAGAATCAACCCACATGCCCATCAGTGATAGACTGGATAAAGAAAATAAGCAGCCATAAAAAGAAATGAAATCATGTCCTTTGCAGGGACATGGATGGAGCTGGAAGCCATTATCCTCAGCAAACTAACACAAGAACAGAAAACCAAACACCACATGTTCTCGCTTATAAGTGGTAGATAAACAATGAGAACACATGGACACAAAGAGGGGAACAATACACACTGGGGCCTGTCAGGGGGTTGGAGGGAGGGAGAGCATTAGGATAAATAGCTAATGCATGTGGGGCTTAATACCTAGGTAATAGATTGATAGGTGCAGCAAATCACTATGGCACACGTTTACCTATGTAACAAACCTGCACGTCCTGCACATGTATCTTGGAACTTAAATTAAATGAAATTTAAAAAGAAAAAAAGATCAAGCATGGGAACATTCTGGCATTCTAGGAAATTTCTCTGGGAGTCTGGATGATAGTATCACTTCTTCCCAAAACCTTTCCCGGATCCCTCTCTTTAATATACCTTCAGTAAAATTAACCATTCCTTTCTTTGTGCCTATGTAGCCTATTCAGACTTCTATAATGGCTCTGTATCATTCCTTGTTTATTTCCAGTTACTAAACTTCAGCTAAGACCATGAAGTATGTGTTATTCAGGTTATATCCTAAGCACCTAGTAAAGTACCTGACACATAGTAGGTACTTAGTAAATACTGGTTTAATAAATGAAATATTAAAATAAACTCACATATGGGGGAGAATTACAAGGTTACAATGGAAAACAAACCTAAAGAGATATTTACCATTTTATTCTGAAAGACTTTTCCACTTCTTGTTTTGCTTTCAGACATACCAAGTTCAGATGTTTTATTGACTAACTGCTCAACCTAAAAAAGAAAATAATTACAAAAAATATAACTTAGTATAATAAAACCTTTTCATAACACAATAAATGGGGTCCAAAAATTTAACCACATAAAATTTAGGGTCTTGTCAAGTTAAAATCAATAATTTTGAGTTGGTTCATACTGTTCAAAAAGCACAAAAATAAAGATAGTGAAACTGACACTTTACATAATTGGCCAACCACTGAACTGAGAAAGTACCAAATGATCACCAGGCGCCACCCTTCCAGAAGACAAGAAATTTAGTCTACTTATTTGATAAATGGGCTGGGCAGAGGAAGACAGACAATCAATCATCAATCATATTATTTCCAAGTTCATATTACCTAAATCTCTTATTTCAGGATTTTACTGTATTTGAAAAGCAGAATAAAACATGTATGCTCCAAGGCAACACAAATGTATTATATATTCCACTTATAAATACAAAGCAGGGTGGAATAAATAACTGCATAAGATTCTATCTAGCTCTGAAATTCTCAGATTCTACCAATAGTATTTAGGTTTATTACTAAACAAATCCACCAGTAATATACTCAAAATTCATCAACATATAATTTCCAGATTTAGTTAATAACAAGCATTCTAAATATTGAATTGTATTCTAAAAGACCTGGAATAAGAAAATCTGAAAAATAAAAAATTAGCACAGAAGCAACTGTCCTGTGAACAAAACAAAAGTGAGATGAAACTATCAAGTTTATACCTGAGAATGAGAAATAGAAAGATCTGGACTTTCTTTAGACCTCATAATTTCATCTTCCTCACAAACTAAACTTGGTTCTGTAAAAAAAAAAAAAAAAAATGTTACATGGGTATAAAATTGAGTTGGAAGTGAGTTAATGTACATTTTCATTAACTTCTTACCTTCAAGTTCAGAAGATGCAGGGTTTTTTTCCTGTTCTTCCATTTTAGTTTCAATGTCCAAATCATCCTACATAATTATGTGAAGAAAAAAATTGACACATTTCAAAAAGGAACTGAAACAACTGAGCAGAAAGCATTTATGAACAAATTTGTTTCATGTGAAGGCTAAATACAATATAAAACTACTGGCCGGGCATGGTGGCTCATGCTTGTATTACTAGCACTTTGGAAGGCCATGGAGGGAGGATTGCTTGAGACTAGTAGTTCCAGATTAGCCTGGGCAATATGATGAGACCTCGTCTCTATGAAAAAATTTTAAAAATTAGCCAGGTGTGGTGGCATGTTTCTGTCACCTGAGGCTGAGGTGAGAGGATCGCTTGAGCCCAGAAGTTTGAGGCTGCAGTAGCCGTGATCATCCCACTGCGCTCCAGCCTGGGAGACAGGACGAGACCCTGACTCAAAAACAAACAAACAAAAAAACCCAGGCCAGGCGCAATGGCTTACGCCTGTATTCCCAGCACTTTGGGAGGCTGAGGTGGGCAGATCACTTGGGGTCAGGAGTTGGAGACCAGCCTGGCTAACATGGTGAAATCTCGTCTCTACTAAAAATACAAAAATTAGCCCAGTGTGGTGGCACATGCTTGTAATCCCAGCTACTCAGGAGGCTGAGGCAGGAGAATACCTTGAACCCAGGAGGCTAGAGGTTGCAGTGAACCAAGATCTGCCACTGCACTTCAGCCTCGGCAAAAGAGCAAGACTCTGTCTCAAAAAACAAAACAAAACAAAACAAACAAACCAGAAAACCCCAAAAACCTACAACTACCTCATGGTTGCTAGAAATAAAAGTGTTCCTAGAATTTCTATCAAAAGGCAATTTATTAATCCAAATAAAGTATAAAATACTATTTTTCTTTATTTTGCAGGGTTGCTTTAAGGACAAATGATAAAAATATACAACTTTCGGCCAGGCGTGGTGGCTCATGCCTGTAATCCCAGCACTTTGGGAGGCACAGGTGGGCAGATCACCTGAGGTCAAGAGTCCGAGACTAGCCTGACCAACATGGAGAAACCCTGTCTCTACTAAAAATACAAAATTAGCCAGGCATGGTGGCGCATGCCTGTAATCCCAGCTACTTGGGAAGCTGAGGCAGGAGAATCACTTGAACCTGGGAGGAGGAGGTTGCTGTGAGCTGAGATCGTGCCATTGCACTCCAGCCTGGGCAACAAGAGTGAAACTCTGTCTCAAAAAAAAAAAAAGTAATAAACAAAAACTCTTCAGAGAGTTATTGAAGGATAAGCTCAGTCATGTTATGGTAGAAATTGCAACAGGTTTAATGTCTACATTACAATTATTGTTCCCTTTGTGATACATGTGAAAGAGATTTAAATATTTTAAAGAATGCTACAAACACCTCAGCCATATTTGTTATAAAGCAAGACTGGGATTTAGGTCTTAGAAAAAAGTTTTTTTCTTTGACTGAATTGGTTGAAAATTGATTGAATTTTCTATGTGTAAAGATGTGGTTAGACAGCCTAATCAGAATAGTGAATCTCTGTACATAAGTACTGTAGTCATAATTTAGAATAAATTGAGACACAGAATACAAGAGAGGTAAGATTAAAGGACATAATGTTAATGCTTGAAAGATTAAAGCAATAATGACTTTCATATTTGCTGGAAGTGAGGCAACAAAAAAACTCTTTTATACTTCTATTCATCCATTCACTCGACTAATACTTAGGACGCACTAACTAGAAATCCAAGTGCTAGGCACAGGATGATTAAAAAGTTGAATGAGACACTTTTCCTGACTTCCAGGAACTTCCAGGCTGCTTCAGAACAGTGACTTTCCAGGCCCTAGAGAAATTCAAGCACAGGCTACCTGAACACTTAGTAGGGATGTTGTAGAAAAGATTCCATCATTAGCCGGGAGTTAGACTAGTGCAATGCTTTTCAAATTATGCCCTAGAGTCCTAGGGGTTTCCTCAGAGTCCACTAAGAAGGTAAGTGACATAGGGAGTGGCAGAGCCTCCAGGAACATTCCCTACTTCAACCAGAATAGTTGTGCTTTTAAGTTCTAGTACAATGTTGTTTGGGCTAAGTAAAAAGTTTTAAAACCATAGGCCTAGACTTTAAGGTCCCTTTCAACCTTGAGTTTATGATTATAATACAGAATTTACACAAATGTTAATGGGAGCTATGAAAAATCTTCAGAATTGAGTCAAACATTTGTTATTATTGTTCTTTATAACTCTTGAAATACACTTACACTTGTATAATGCTCCTGTTCATCTTCTACATCTTTGTCCCTCAGGATTTTTTGAAATGGTGTTTTTATTTGTTTTGGTGATAGTATAGTTGAATCAATATTTTCCATTCGTTCTCTCTCAGTGGTCACTTTTACTTTGAAGATGTGAAAAGGTGTTGAGACTTCTCCCACATTTAAATACATAGGTTCCCCTTCAAATATAACTCCTTCACAATCACCATCCTTAAAACCGGGAGGCTGGTAATCTGGGGGTGTAACTGCAAAAAAGTAAGTGTAAACTGTGCTGTTCATGAAATTAAAGAAAATATAATTATTATTATAAAAACACATGCAGATTGCAGGTATTTCAAATAGTATATAAGGGCATAAGGTAAAACATACGAATTACTCTCCTGCTATGTCCAAGTCCCCATTTTATTCCCTAAAGGTAAGCTTTGTTTTCTTCACTTGACTGTCTGTGACCTTGAGTAAATTATTCGTCATCCCTGATTTGATTTTCTCACCTGTCAAATGGTGAAAATAATAGTACCTACTTCATAGGGTCATTGTGGGAATAAAATAAAGTGTCGTAAAATGTTGAGAAGAGAACTGGCACATAGTAAATACTCAGTAAATGTTAGTTGTCATTTTTGTTGCTTTATGTTCTTCTAGAAGACATGCATATAATAAAAGATATTTCATATTTACATAGGTTTTAGGAAATATATATAAAATTTCTTAAAAACACAAATGAGCTCATACCATTCCATACCTAGCTGGTTTTAACTTAATAATATATCTTGGATAACGTAATTTATCAGCACCTTCTTTTTAACAGCTTGTGTAGTATTCTATTACGCAGATGGACCATAATTTATTTACTCAGTCCCCAATGAAGGACACTGAAGTTGTTTCCAGTTTGTTCCTATTTTAGCCAATGCTATAATCAAAATCCTTATATAACTTTGCGTATTTGCACAATTATATCTTCAATATATTTTTCTCACTATAGAATTTCTGGATTAAAGATAGTGTGCATTTAAAATTTTGATACTGCCAAATTGTCCTCTAAAAATGTTGCACCTGTTTACAGTCCCTCGAGTGTATAAAAGTGCCTGCTCGGCCGGGTGCTGTGGCTCACGCCTGTTATCCCAGTACTTTGGGAGGCCAAAGTGGGTGAATCACTTGAGATCAGGAGTTCAAGACTAGCCTGGCCAACACGGTGAAACCCCATCTGTACTAAAAATACAAAAATTAGCCAGACATGGTGGCGAGTGCCTGTAGTCCCAGCTACTCAGGAGGCTGAGACAGGAGAATCGCTTGAACCCAGGAGGTGGAGGCTGCAGTGAGCTGAGATTATGCCACTGCACTCCAGCCTGGGAGACAGAGCAAGACTCTGTCTCAAACAAAAAAAAGTTCCTGTTTCCCCACATCCTTATCAATAATGGATTAACACGTTTTACCAATCTGATAAGTGAAAACTGTTAACTCATTGTTAAATTTGAGTGAGGTTATACTTCACATGGATATGTTCCTATCACTAGAGAAGCATCTATTTTAAAGCTTAATTTTGTAAATCTTTCTTTCTTGAATAGTGATATTAAGTGTAAATTTTATAATTTCAAAAAATTTAGGTGCTAAAAATATTTGGAATGGAAACCAATTGTTTCAATAATGATAAAACATATGTACCAACTGAAACAGGATGTATTGCAAATAGTACCTTCATCATAGTAAAAAAGTTTCATGGTCAAACAAACATCATTAGGTAAAGGCCCCAGATTTTGCATTAGGATATAAATCTTGCGAATGAGGAGAATGCTTGCTTTCTTGGTGTCAGTAGACGACATGCTAGATTCGTTGCTTTGGTTTTTACTAGAAGAGAATCACATATTAATTTATTTTATAAAACCTGTGGCTTCTAATATCATAACTTTACATTTTAACTATTTGAGATTCTTATTTCTATTATAGCATTAAGCTGTTAACTTGAAAGTTACCATGTGTTTTAATGTCACTATTATAAAATTTTAATATTAATATCATTGCTATAAATAATAACTTAATTTTACTTAAGTGCATTTTATATTAAGTGTTTAAAGAAAGCAAATTATGTTTTAAAATTATATTTCTATATTTCTAATCACCTAAGTTCTCTTTCCACAATTAAAATTGCTTATTATTAGCCACAGAATCCTGGCTTGAAGCTACTGCAAGCCACCACTCCATTTTGCATAGCCACATCTTGATGGTTAATTGGGGATGTCCCTGCAGTTTCAGAATGAATCCTGAGGTTTAGCTATATAGCATTAATATGAATAAGTGGTAATCTGTAATACAAACAGAAAACTATAGAACAATACCTTATGAAGTCCATGAGTGGTCCATTATTGGTGTATTTGAATTTGAATTGGTAACATTCTGAAATTGTCTTAAATAGAAAATATCGCAGTTATGCTTCTGATATTCAGTACTAGCTGCTAAATAGCTATATTCTGTTTTGTATGACTCAACATCTAGTCAATACTTTTTTCTGCCATATTAATCCCTATTGATCCATTGAAACTTTTGATTCCTCATAGTCAGTTTTCATGGTTTGGGTTTGGGGCTTCAGTCTTGGAGAGACATTTATTTCCCAACTCATTGTAATGTATGTTATTGTACGGAAAAGAGAGATCAGACTGTTACTGTGTCTATGTAGAGAGGGAAGACATAAGAGACTCCATTTTGAAAAAGACTTGTACTTTAAATAATTGCTTTGCTGAGATGTTGTTAATTTGTAGCTTTGCCCCAGCCACTTTGACCCAGCCACTTTGACCCAACCACTTTGATCCAATCTGGAGCTCACAGAAACATATGTTGTATGAAATCAAGGTTTAAGGGATCTAGGGCTGTGCAGGACGTGCCTTGTTAACAAAATGTTTACAAGCAGTATACTTAGTAAAAGTCATCGCCATTCTCTAGTCTCAATAAACCAGGGGCACAATGCATTGCGGAAAGCCGCAGGGACTTCTGCCCTTGAAAGCGGGGTATTGTCCAAGGTTTCTCCCCATGTGATAGTCTGAAATATGGCCTCGTGGGATGAGAAAGATCTGACCATCTGCCAGCGCGACACCCGTAAAGGGTCTGTGCTGAGGTGGATTAGTAAAAGAGGAAAGCCTCTTGCAGTTGAGATAGAGGAAGGCCACTGTCTCCTGCCTGCCCCTGGGAACTGAATGTCTCGGTATAAAACCCGATTGTACATTTGTTCAATTCTGAGATAGGACAAAAACCGCCCTATGGTGGGAGGCGAGACATGTTTGCAGCAATGCTGCCTTGTTATTCTTTACTCCACTGAGATGTTTGGGTGGTGAGAAACAAATCTGGCTTACGTGTATGTCCAGTCATAGTACCTTCCCTTGAACTTAATTATGACATAGATTCTATTGCTCACATGTTTGTTGCTGACCTTCTCCTTATTATCACCCTGCCCTCCTACTACATTCCTTTTTACTAAAATAATGAAGATAATAATCAATAAAAACTGAGGGAACTCAGAGACCGGTGCCGGTGCAGGTCCTTGGTATGCTGAGCGCCGGTCCCCTGGGCCTACTATTGTTTCTCTATACTTTGTCTCTGTGTCTTATTTCTTTTCTCAGTCTCTCGTCCCACCCGACTAGAAATACCCACAGGTGTGGAGGGGCAGGCCACCCCTTCAGTTATTTATACCACATGGAAGGAACTCCTTAGCAGGCAGATAAGGGAGGCAACATACCTCAGCAGAGTGGCTAACACAGGGCATAAATCTTTGCTATACTGTAACCACAGGCAAGCCACTTAAGCCTTAGTTTAAGTATTAGTTTCCCCAGCTAAAAAAGAGATTAAAGACAGTACATATCTCATTGATAGTTGTGAATAAATATTCAGAAATGGGATAATTTATACAGGGTACTTTATAAAGTACCTGACATATAGTAAACATTCAATAAATATTATTATTGTATCAACAAGGTTGCTAATTTACTGATAGAAAAAATGCACAATTATAAAACATATGAAAATAAATGAACATTTTCTGAACAATCAATTAGTTTTCTGAACACAATCTATTAATTCACAGCCTTTACCCAAATGATCTGCTTTGTCAGCATGGACACATATTAAGCATTAATCGCAGGTGTGAGTATCAAAGAAAAGACACATTCTCAGCCCTCCTGAAGCGTGAATACTTCTATTGCTTTCTTTATACTTCATTGCTTACATAGTGATGTTTTTAAACATCTATTTTTAACACCAGTTTAAATCTACCTCTCCTTGACTGAATGAAACGTCATATTGTAACAGCTATAGCGTAATGGGTAAACACCCAAATTGTGAACTGGCCTTCCTAGGTTCAAAAACCTGGTTCTGCCACTTCAGCCACTATGACCTTAGGCAAGAAACCCCTTGTACTTAGATTTCCTCATCTGTAAAGCGGAGAAGCTAATAGTGGTTACCTCATGAAGGTTGGGATGAATAAATGAGATAATGCACATAAAGCCCCAAAGAACAGAGCCTAATATAAAGTAAGCACTCGGTAGATCTTTCCCCCTTGTTTCTTATCTTCTGGTTTTCCCTTTCACGTTCTCCCTTCTCTCCTTTAATGGTAAGATAAATAGGTAGCTATGAATGGATTGGGATGAATATTCGAAGTTTAAGGATGACTTTCTTACTTTTCTAAAACTCAAGCCCTTTCATAATTCTAAAATGTAGTATAAAAAATACTACAAAGAATTCGACGTCAGGAGATTTAAGTTAAGTTTCTAACAGTTTGTAAGCTTTGTGGCCTAAGATCAGTCACATAATCTCTGTCATGCTAATCTGTTTAAAGGTAACAATCCAAGCCCTGCCTTACCTCAGAAGAGTTTTATGAAGCTCAAATGTGAAAATATATATGAAAGTATATTGATTAAAGCATAATTAAAAGCATAAGATATTCTTATATTATATTTCGTGTTATTTTTAGATATTAGAGGCATTATGTTTCTTTAGTAACTCAAGCACACTTACCTGAGGATCTTCTGGGTTTGTGTATACCTATTTAAAAACAATTTACAATTGAGTTATCTAAGGCTAAGTATTCAAGAACTAAATTAGATGTTCAGACTAAACTTCATGTGAACTCAGCAAAACAAACAAATAAAAATGACCACCCAAAATATTACTTTTTCATTCCATTGAATAGATCAGTTATTTGAATAATGTGACATAATCAATTGATAGTTTTAGTGTCATTTAATTAAGCAAGGCCAAATTTGGCAGTATTAAAAAAAGAACACACAATTTAAAAATACTTACAGCTAGAACAACCATCCTTAGCTGAAATACAACAAAGAACAAAAATCTTACTTGTAGTCTATAATTTTTCATTACGAATCATAAGAATTCTTTGTCCTATTTCAACATGTATTCCTAATAACAAATAATCATTGCAGATCTTGACTGCATAAGATCAATGCCTATAATGCAGTACCTTAGATATGCTTCCCTATCCCCTGAAATATCTATTGCTACTAAAATTACTGATGATTGAAATTCATGTCAGCACTTTATTTCATTGACTTAAGCAAAAAGGACATTACTGCCAGTTACAAGGAAAAAATATATATATTGTGAAATAACACAATATATGTGTTATACTGAAAACAATGAGAACTGATTTTGAAAAAAGAAAAAGCAGAGTTCAGGGCCCTATGAATTCAACAGAGGGAGGAAGTTTTGGAGACCATAGGAAAAGAAAATCATAGAAAATAATTTAATCAAGTGATCTGCCAAAAATCTAAGAGTCATCCTTGATTCTGATCTTTTCCTTGTATTACACAGCCAGTCCATCAACAAATCCAATCACTTCTACTGCCAAATCTATCCTGAATCTCCTCTCTCTGCTATCCTGGTCTAAGCAACCATTATTTCTCACCAGTACTACAGTAATGGCCTAGGTGCTATTCTCCTTACTCCCAATCTTAATCTCCTTCTACAGCATATTCTCTAAATTGTGGGCAAAGTGATTTAAAACAATTATTTTTTAAGACAGAGTATCACTCTGTCACTCAGGCTGGAGTACAGTGGCATGATCTCAGCTTACTGCAATCTCCACCTCCCAGGTTCAAGCAATTCTCCTGCCTCAGCCTCCTGAGTAGCTGGGATTACAGGCGCGCCAACACGCCTAGCTCATTTTTGTATTTTTAGTAGAGACAAGGTTTCACCATGTTGGCCAGGCTGGTCTCAAACTCCTAACCTTAGGTGATCCACGTGTCTTGGCCTCCCAAGGTGATAGGATTACAGGCATGAGCCACCATGCCTGGCCTAAAACAATTTTTAAATGTAAATCAAATATTACATTTCTATGTATAACCTTTGAATGGCTTTTCTTTGCACCTAAAATAAAAGCCACTGAGTGCTCTGGCCCTGCTTATCTGCCCAGGCTCATCTCATGTTATTCCCCCCCACTGCACAATTGCCCTCAGTCATATTGGCCTTCTTTTTGTTCCTGGAACTCTCTAAACTTCCAATTCTTTGCATTTGCTGCTCTGCCAGGAGTATTTTCTCCTAAAATCAATGCCTGGCTGGTTTCTTCTCATTCAGGTCTCTTCAATGTCACTTCCTCAGAGAAGCTCCTATGACCATCCCATCTAAAGTTACTTCACCTTTCCATTTACCACATACTTTTGCTAAAAATTTTAATGGCAATTTAACATTATTGAAAAGTATATGATTTGTTTTATTAACTACTTGTTTTCCTACTATACAAGGGACCCTTTTTGTTTTGTTGATCACTGTTAGCTTACCCAGTTCCTACCTAGAAGAGATGCCTAACACATAACGGGCGCTCAATATTTACTACGCCTTAATGGGGAAGATTAGGAACCATGAATAAAAATTAATCTTCTTGAGGCTGAGGCAGGAGAATGGCGTGAACCTGGGAGGCGGAGCTTGCAGTAAGCCGAGATGGTGCCACTGCACTCCAGCCTGAGCGACAGAGCAAGACTCCATCTCAAAAAAAAAAAAAAATTCATCTTCTTCACAATTAGCCGAGTGCTGGACTTCATTATGCAAGTTGGTACTAAATTATACTAAGTATGCAAAAAGGATTACAATACATCTTAAAACCTTCTTAATTTTGCTAATTCAGAATTTGTGACAATTTAACCTAGATTATGTGGAAATTTATTTTTGAACCCTAATAAGAAAATAATTTATTAAATTATTAGTATAAACAAGCTTGTAGAAGGCATGTGAAACTAATGAATAAACTATTTGAAAAGACTCTTTAATTCATTAACTTTTTTGTAAGTTAACACGTGTTATTAATACAAATAAGTGTTAAAAAAACTAGCTTGGAAAAATTTGTTTAGTGTTAATTCCATTATCTTTAAATGAGTTGATGATTAGTCTTTAAAATATTCAAATGTTTAGGCTTTTCAGTAATTCAGACTGACCTACACTCAAGTTAGTTCAAATGAATGTTTTACTACATCATAACTCCAGTTATATTTGTAGATCATAAACTGTAGAAAAAAAGGATAAAGAGATTGCAAGACTTACATATTTTTTCTGTAAAGCATCATAACATCCTAGCATCCTAAAAAAAAAAAAATCAAGGATTCATTTTTAGACTGAATGCATTTCCAGAAAATAGTTATTTTCATAAATTTCCATATTATCTCATTACTAAATAATACAAAAATGTCTTATTAAAGCTCCCTTCTTATTAACTAGCTTAAAACAAGACAAAACATAAAAAACAATGTGGCAGAAATGTAAAATGATGATAGAGATGGAAGGGAAAATACAAAATATCTGACAGCTATTTGTGGGGAACAATAATAAAATAAATAAAGCCTGCTTGCATGGGGCACAAAATAAAGAAACATTTATTTTTAAAATTTATTTTTCCAAATACCTAGACTTCAAGGAGAGGAAAACTTCAGTGGAAAATTTAATGACCTACAAAAATGCTATCTAGCATTAAAGGGTGATTCACTAAAATTTGGTTAAACACCAAAGGTATCCAAGGTACAAAAAAAAGTAAAATGAGAAAAAAATAATTTTCTCTCTTTAGGTATTCTTTTACTTGCCATTTCACTAACTGTGTAGATCCTGGGCAATTTTTATCTTCTCTCAGTATTTTGACACAAAGATCTAAACACAAAAATGATGAAATATAGTTACTTAAGAAAAGTAAACAACTAGAAATTTTAAATGAAGTTTATTTTCTTCTGCTGTGTATTACAGGTAAATTATTATTATAATTATTATTATTTTGAGACAGGGTCTCACTCTATCACCCAGGATGGAGTGCGGTGACATGATCTCAGCTCACTGGAACTTCTGCCTTCCGAGTTCAAGCCATTCTCCCACCTCAGCCTCCCCAGTAGCTGGGACTTCAGGTGCGCCACCATGACCGGCTAATTTTTGTATTTTTTGGTAGAGACAGGGTTTCCTCAAGTTGGGCAGACTAGTCTCGAACTCCTGACCTCAGCTGACCCGCCTGCCTCAACCTCCCAAAGTGCTGGGATTACAGGCGTGAGCCACCTTGCCCAGCACAGGTAAATTATTAATAGCAATAATTAATATTATTAATGTAATTAAAGGAAGAAAGGTTATATGAAAGTAGTATTTTAATATTTATTATAAGATGCCATCATAATAATTAGGATGCAAGCTGATGGGTACAAAAATATTTCGTAAAAAACTTATAGAATCCATGAAATTAGATATGTTGCTTTCATGCCATTGTTATACAAGAATCTTAGAATCTTATCCCAGTAAAATACTTGTAAAGGCCAAGAAGTTAACGGGCTATCAAAAACAAAGAGGCCTGCAAAGAAGCAACATGTAACACAGTGGAAAAGACTGAGAGTCTCTCATATCCTCAGGTACCTTAATTGAAAAACAGGTATTTGTAGGACTGCTACATGAATTAACAAGATATCGTATATAACATAGTGCTTAACATATTGCCCAGCACATAACTGGTGTACAATATTATGCATGTATAATGTACTGAGAAATAAGTTATTATTGTAGTATAAACTGGCTGTATTATTATTATTGTTTTAATTTAAAAAATAGAGATGGAGTCTCCTTATGTTGACCAGGCTGGTCTTGAACTCCTGGCCTCAAGTGATCCTCCTGCCTCAGCCTCCCAAAGTGCTGGGATTACAGACGTGAGCTTCCACGCCTGGCCCTGGCTGTATTATTTTTACTTCCTTAAAATAGCACAAGAACATACACTACTACTGTATGTTTTCTATTGATTTCTTTCATCATTATAAGCATAATTTCAGGTAAAATTATACTTGAGAAACTGAGGAAAAATTTTATGATTAAGTGCTTCTAAAGGTATTGAATATATATATATATGTATATATTTTAAAACCATTTAGGTATCCAAACAAAAACAAAAACTTGTACATCAGTGCGGCATTATTCATAATAGCCAAAAAGAGAACCCAAATGTTCATCAACTGATAAAGGGATAAATAAAATGTGGTACAGCCATACAATAGAACATTATTCAGCAACAAAAGGGGATGAAGCACTGATCCATGCTACAATACGGAGGAACCTTGAAAACATGCTAAGTGAAAGCCAGTCACAAAGGACCACTTTTTTTTTTTTTTTTTTTTGAGACTGAGTCTTGCTCTGTTGCCAGGCTGGAGTGCAGTGGCACAATCTCGGCTCACTGCAACCTCCGCCTCCCGGGTTCAAGCGATTCTCCTGCTCAGCCTCCCAAGTAGCTGGGACTACAGGCATGCACCACCATGCCCGGCTAATTTTTGTATTTTTAGTAGAGACGAGGTTTCACCATGTTGGCCAGGATGGTCTCCATGTCTTGACTTTGTGATCCGCCCGCCTCGGCCTCCCAAAGTGCTGGGATTACAGGCGTGAGCCACTGCACCCGGCCAGGACCACATTTTATATTATTTCATTTATATGAAATGTCCAGAATAAGTAAATCTGTACAGACAGAAAGTAGATTGGTGATTGCCTAGGACTGGGAAGGTTGAGGGGAAGTGCATAGTGGCTTAAGGGGTATGGAGTTTCTTCTTGGGATGAAGAAATGTTCTAAAATTGACTGTGGTGATGGTTGTACAAATCTGTTAATTTATTAAAAATCATTGAAATGGGCCGGGCGCGGTGGCTCACGCCTGTAATCACACCACTTTGGGAGGCCGAGGCGGGCGGATCACAAGGTGAGGAAATCGAGACCATCCTGGCTAACACGGTGAAACCCCGTCTCTACTAAAAATACAAAAAATTAGCCGGGCGTGGTGGCGGGCGCCTGTAGTCCCAGCTACTTGTGAGGCTGAAGCAGGAGAATGGCGTGAACCCAGGAGGTGGAGCTTGCAGTGAGCCGAGATGGCACCACTGCACTCCAGCCCGGGCGAGACCCCGTCTCAAAAAAAAAAAAAAAAAAAAATCATTGAAATGTACACTTTAAACAAGTGAACTGTCAGGTACGTGAATTGTATTAATAAAGCTTCTATTAAAATAAAATTTCTAAGTCAAAAATTATAGTTTTGGAGCAAGCAAAAATAAAAATACCATTTTAAAAGAAAGCTTTAAAATAAATATTGTATTACCATCTAGATATCTTGTTCCATAAGCGCATTCTGGGAATATTCCCCTCAAATACGTGATACAGGATACTGAAACTGCTAGAAGCCTCTTCACTAACACCAAAGACTGGTGTTCAGTTGATATCTTATTGGGAAATACCAGTGCACTCTAAAATTCAAGGGAAAGTAGAACACTTTATTTAAATTTATTAAAAATAAAGTTTCTCTTGACTTAACATATATCCAATTTTGTATAAGCATAGTACTCACCCCAAGAATTCCTCTCTATATTGGTTAGTAATCCCCCAAAAGTCAGAGCGGCATAAAAATGTGAGGGTATTTCTAGGGTAATAGCCTAAAGGACATATGCAAAAAGTACCTAAAAATCTTTCAATTTTTTTTTTTTATTTTTAAAAAAATTGAGACAGGATCTCACTGTATTGCCCAGGCTGGAGTGCAGTGGCACAATCACAGCTGCCTACAACCTCCATTGGATGCAAGTTGATGGGCACAAAGTATTTCATTAAAAAAGTATAGGCCGGGTGCAGTGGCTCAGGCCTGTAATCCCAGCACTTTGGGAGGCTGAGGCGGGTGGATCACAAGGTCAGGAGTTCAAGACCAGCCTGGCCAAATGGTGAAACCCTGTCTCTACTAAAAATACAAAAATTAGCTGGGCGTGGTGGCAGGTACCTGTAAACCCAGCTACTCTTGTAATCCCAGCACTTGGGAGGCTGAGGCAGGGAATTGCTTGAGCCCAGGAGGCAGAGGTTGCTGTGAGCCAAGATCGCACCACTGCACTCCAGCCTGAGTGACAAAGCGAGACTCCATCTCAAAAAAAAAGTATATAATCATTATATAATTCTTCAGATTATATTCAAATATATCAAATGCTTGTATTTTGAGGATGAATAAAACAAATGTTAATAGTGGCTGGTATTTTAAAAACACCTTTTTGGGACACCCATATAAAGTGTTTTTCAGTTTAATGGTTTTTAGTTTATTCACAGAGGTGTGTGTGCAACAATCACCACCAATTTCATAACATTTTCTTCATCCCAAAAAGGAAACCCATACCAATTAGCAATCACTCCCTGTCCCTTATCCCATCCCATGTCCTACCCATTAGCCTATCTGTCCCTATAAATTTGCCTATTCTAGACATTTCATATATCCTCGCACAACCTCTAAAGTAGCTGAGACTACAGGCGTTGCACCACCATGCCTGGCTAATTTTTTTTTTTTTTTTTTGTAGAGATGGCATCTCACTATGTTACCCAGGCTGACCTAAACTCTTGCGCTCAAGCAATCCTCTCACCTCAGCCTCAGCTCAAAAAGTACCTAAAAATCTTAAGAATCCCCTTGCAGATTAACTGTCTGTAAATGCATAACACATGGATAGATTACATTGATTTTTCTCTTTGGTCACTGAGTAGGTATAACAGAGGTTAAGTGTAATGCAAAATCCTATACAAATATAGCAAATGCATATTTGTCTCTCGGTTACAAACATTCATTTTCTTTCTTTTTGAGACGGAGTCTCACTGTTACCCAGGCTGGAGTGCAGTGGTGTGATCTCGACTCACTGCAACCTCCTCCTTCTGAGTTCAAGTGATTCTCCTGCCTCAGCCACCTTCATAGCTGAGATTACAGGCGTGAGCCACCGTGCCCGGCCTCATTTTCTTATTTATTTATTTTTATTCTGCTTATATATTGAACATTCATGTTCTAGAGGTGGACTGCTATGAACAATAATTTCATCAAAGCAACAAAGCAGTATTCATTAATACCTAATGTAAATTAAATGTGAATGAGCAATTTAATGCAATGCAGCAAACATCCAATAGAATTCTCAATTAATTCAAAATACTTTAGCAAATATCTTCATTTCTTAAAACATGCAGTTTCCTGGTATCATAAAACCCTCAAATAGTTGAGCCCTAACTTCCAACAGAGTATTTGAGACTTCAAGAAACAATAAAAGCAGCTATTATTAAGATATACCAAAATACAAGAAATCATACCATGGGAGTCCTCTGCAACTGGGCAGTGGCCATCTTCTTCTGATAAAGTATTTTCTTTAATTCAACCTTGTGACACAAATACAAGCTTTAACTTAGAGCTCATTTTTTTCCTCTAACATTTCAGTTTACCACATATAAAATTCAAAACAATTTTATGTGAATAAATTTGAATTTCTTTAATTAAAATAGTCTTCAAAAACGTAGAGGTCGATATTGCAGTAGAACCATTTTGAGTAGGGTCCTGATTTGAAGCCATGTGACTAGCAAGTCTCAAACAAATGGGTTATTAAGAAACTGTTTAAGAGAACTTTTTAAAAAGGCACAATCTTCCTATTGTTATTCCCTATACAAATTCAAACAATGACAACATTGTACAGGCAGGTATTCAGTAATGAAAAATTGCCTGGCAAACCCTCTAAACTTTTTCAGTTTTATTTCTTTTTATTTTTCATTTTTTTGAGACGGAGTTGCGCTCTGTCGCCAGGCTGGAGTGCAGTGGCGCGATCTCAGCTCACTGCAAGCTCCGCCTCCCGGGTTCAAGCGATTCTCCTGCCTCAGCCTCCCGAGTAGCGGAGACCACAGGTGCCCACCACCACAGCCAGCATATATATATATATACAAATTTTTTTTTTTCGAGACGGTGTCTCTCTCTGTTGCCCAGGCTGGAGTGTAATGGCGCGATCTCGGCTCACCGCAACCTCCCCCTCTGGGTTCAAGTGATTCTCCTGCCTCAGCCTCCTGAGTAGCTGGGACTCCAGGCATGCCACCACGCCCAGCTAATTTTTGTATTTCTAGTAGACACGGGGTTTCACCATGTTGGCCAGGAAACTCCTGACCTCGTGATCCGCCCGCCTCGGCCCCCAAGGTGTTGGGATTATAGGCGTGAAGCACCGTGCCCGGCCGCTAATTTTTTTTTCTATTTTTAGTGGAGACGGGGTTTCGCCATGTTGGTCAGGCTGGTCTCAAACGATCCTCCGGCCTCAGCCGCCCAACTTGCTGGGATTACAGGAAGTTGTGTGTCCGGAACCACTGTGTCCGGCCCCAATTTCACTTTTCTTAATCAGACAATTCAGCTGGAAGAGTTTACTAAAGAGGCAAACTTCATAGAAGAACCTATTTACGTTAAACGTTTAAATTTATCCTGACAAATCCTGAATTCGCCGTCCGTACTCACCCCATCTCAAGAACCTCTGTTGACAAGTAAGTGGGTATACATTTTTACCGCAAATGTTTTACCACTAAGACCTTAAGAAACTTAAAAGTAGGGGGAAGCTGACAGACAAAGAGATTAAAAAGTAAAATATACGCACACACACACATATATACACACTAATATATATTACATTACGTCTGAGGGGCGGGCGCCGGAGACCAGAAGAGCTGCACGAGACTGCACGCGCTGTGCCCGACGCGCATGCGCTTTCCTTCAACGGTCACCCGCTGGGGCGCGACAGTGGCTTTTTGACCCCTGGTCGAGGTCACCTTTCCCGCCAAGAGCAGCGCAAGGTGCACTGGGAGCCTCAGACACGGGAAGGCTCAGCGCCACGTCTCAGGCAGTGGAAAAGCCAGACAGAAGGGGGAAGGTTAAGTAACTGTATGTGCAGTTACTGAATTTCTGATTGTTTTCTGACTTTTGATTTTCTTTCTTTCTTTCTTTTTTTTTTTTTTTGAGACGGAGTTTTGCTCTTGTCGTCCAGGCTGAAGTGCAGTGGCATGATCTTGGCTCACTGCAACCTCTGCCTCCAGGGTTCAAGCGATTCTCCTGCCTCAGCCTCCCAAGTAGCTGGGATTACAGGCGTCCGCCACCATGCCCAGCTAATTTTTGTATTTTTAGTAGAGACGGGGTTTTGCCATGTTGGCCAAGCTGGTCTCAAACTCCCGACCTCAGGTGACCTGCCTCCCTCGGCCCCCCAAAGTGCTGGGATTACAGGCGTGAGCCACCACACCCGGCTGACTTTTGATTTTCTTATTGGAACTACCACAAATTGCATTTCCACCTTCCAATCTCCTGTATCTTCAGGAAACCATTTGCTTTAGCAGTCTTCTACTTAGCCACTTCCACTGTGTTATGTCATTGGGGACAATGGATAGCTTTGAATGTAATTTGTCTCATTTAGAAATAAAATAAAATCAGAGTGGGTAGGTATTAGTAGTTGGAGATTATTCAGTAGTACAAGCTTCTTAGTTTACAGATTATTATATATCCAAATACATTTCTTACCAGTGTAAACATTCAATTACAGGCATACCTTGGACATATTGCAAGTTCAGTTCCAGACCATCCAATAAAGCAAACAACACAATAAAGCAAATTACACAATTTTTTAGTTTTCCATGTGTATAAAAGTTATGTTGGCTAGATGTGGTGGCTCATGCCAATAATCCCAGCACTTTGGGAGGCTAAGGCGGAACGATTGCTTGAGGCCAGAAATTGGGGATCAGCTTGGGCAACAAAGTGAGACCCTGTCTCTACAAAAAATAAAAAAAATTAGGCAGAGGTTGTGGCACACACCTGTAGTCTCAGCTACTCAGGAGGCTTAGGCAGGAGGATCCCTTGAGCCCAGGAGTTTGCAGTGGCAGTGAGCCCTGTTTGAGCCACTGCATTACTGCCTAGGCGGCAGTGAGACTTGTTTCAAAAAAAAAATTATGGTTACACTATTAATATCTTTATATATATATATATATAAATATTTTTTTTTTGAGACGGAGTCTTGCTCTGTCTGTCGCCCAGGCTGGAGTGCAGTGGTACGATCTCGGCTCACTGCAAGCTCCACCTCCTGGGTTCACACCATTCTCCTGCCTCAGCCTCCCAAGTAGCTGGGACTACAGGCGCCCGCCACCACGCCCGGCTAATTTTTTTGTATTTTTAGTAGAGACGAGGTTTCACCATGTTGGCCAGGATGGTCTCCATCTCTTGACTTTGTGATCCGCCCGCCTTGGCCTCCCAAAGTGCTGGGATTACAGGCATGAGCCACTGCGCCCGGCCCTTAATATATTTATTGTACATATCTTATGCTTACTGTAGCCTGTTAAGTGTGCAGGAGCATAATGTCTAGAAACACAACGCACATACTTTAATTTAAAAATACTTTATTGCTAAAAAATGCTAATGATCATCTGAACAATCATCTTTTTGCCGGTGGAGGGTCTTGCCTTGATGTTAATGGCTGCTGACTAATCAGGGAGGTGTTTGCTGCATGTTGGGGTGTCTGTGGCAATTTCTTAAATTAGGACAACAATGACATTCACCACATCGATTGACTCTTCCTTTTACAAAAGATTTCTCTGTAGCATGTGATGCTGTTTTACAGCATTTTACCTACAGTAGACATTCCTTCAGAATTGGAGTCAGTCCTTTCAAACCCTGCTGCTACTTTGTCAACTAAGTTTATGTAACATTCTAAATCCTTTGTTACCATTTCAACCTTGTTCTCAGCATCTTCACCAGGAGTAGATTCCATCGATTCCATCTCAATAAATCACTTTCCTCAATCATCCATAAGAAGCAATTCCAGCACTTTGGGAGGCTGAGGCGGGTGGATCACGAAGTCAGGAGTTTGAGACTAGCCTGGCCAATATGGTGAAACCTTGTCTCTACTAAAAATACAAAAATTAGCCAGGCATGATAGCACGCCTGTAATCCCAGCTACTAGGGAGGCTGAGGTGGGAGAATCGCTTGAACCCAGGAGGCTGAGGTTACAGTGAGCTGAAATCACGCCACTGCACTCCAGCCTGGACAACAGAGCAAGACACTATCTTAAAAAAAAAAAAAAGAAGCAATTCCTCAGCAGTTCAAATTTTGTCATGAGATTGTAGCAATTCAGTCCCATCTTCTTATCTTCAGGTTCTACTTCCAATTCTGGTACTCTTGCTATTTCCACATCTGCAGTTACTTCCTCCATGGCAGTCTCGAACTTCTCAAAGTCATCCATGAGGATTGGAATAACTTCTTCTAAACTGCTGCTAATGTTGATATTTTGACCTCCTCCTATGAATCACAAATATTCTTAATGGCATCTAGAATAGTGACGCCTTTCCAGAAGGTTTTCAATTTTCTTTGCCTACATCCATCAGAGGAATCACTATGGCAGCTACAGCCCTTACAAAATGTGTTTCTTAACTTATAAGGCTTGAAAGTCAAAATTACTTCTTGATCCATGGGCTGCAGAATGGTCTTTTTGTTAGCAGACACGAAAACAACATTAATCTCCATGTTCACCTCCATTAGAGCTCTTGAGTGACCAAGTGCATTGACAATGAGCAGTAATATGTTGAAAGGAATCTTTTTTTCTAAGCAGCAGTAGGTCTCAACCATGTGCTTAAAATATCCAGTAAACTATGTTGTAAGCAGATGTGGTGTCATCCAGGCTTTGTTGTTCCATTTATAGATCACAGGCAGAGTAGATTTAGTATAATTCTTAATGGCCCTAGAATTTGCAGAATGTTAAGGGAGCATTGGCTTCAAATGTAAGTCACCAGCTGCATTATCCTCGTATGAGAAATTCATCCTGTCCTTTAAAGCTTTGAAGGCATTAATTTCTCTTCTCTAGCTATGAAAGTTTTCAGTGGAATCTTCTTCCACAAAGCTGTTTCACCTATGTGGAAAATGTGCTGTTTAGTATAGCCACCTGCATCAGTTATCTTAGCTAGATCTTCTGGATAACTTGCTGCAGCTTCCACATCAGCCCTTGATGCTCCATCTTGCACTTTTTTTTTTTTTTTTTTTTTTTTTTTTTGAGACGGAGTCTCACTCTGTCGCCCAGGCTGGAGTGCAGTGGCGCGATCTCAGCACTTTTGTGTTATGGAGAATGGCTTCATCCCTGAAACCTCATGAACCAACATCTGCTAGCTTCAGACTTCTCTTCTGCAGCTTCTGCATCTCTGTCAGCCTTTCTAGAATTGAGGAGTTAGGGCCTTGCTCTGGATTAGACTTCGGTTTAAGAGCATGTTGTGGCTGGCTCAATCTTCTATCCAGACCACTCAAACTTTCTGCATATCACCAATAAAGCTGCTTCACTTTCTTATCATTCATGTGTTCACTGGAGTAGCACTTGTAATTTCCTCCAAGAACTTTCCCTTTACATTCACAACTTGGTGAACTATTTGGCACAAGAGGCCTTTCAGCCTGTCTTGGCTTTTGGCATGCCTTCCTCACTAAGCTTAATCATTTTTAGCTTTTAAGTGAGAGGCATGCAACTCTTTCTTTCACTTGAACACATAGACAATATTGTAGGGTTATGAATTGACCTAATTTAAATATTGTTGTGTCTTAGAAAATAGGGAGGCCCAAGGAGAGGGAGAGAGATGGGGACACAGCCAGTAAATGGAGCAGTTAGAACACACACATTTATTGATTATATTTGCCATTTTACATGGGTGCGGCTTTTGACATCCTATGACAATTATCATAGTAACATCAAAGATCACTGATCACAGATCACCATAGTAGATAATAATAATAATGAAAAAGTTTAAAATATTGCAAGAATTACCAAAATGTGACACAAAGACATGAAGTAAGCATATGCTGTTGGGAAACGGCACTGACAGACTTACTTGATGCTGGGTTGCTACAAACCTGCAATTTGTAAAAAAAATGCAATATCTGCAAAGCACAATAAAGCAAAGCACAATAAAACAAGATAAGCCTGTACTCATAAACTTTGACATATCTTCATTACAAAGGAGAAAACAGCCACTAGATATGAAAAGATTTGCCCAAAGTCATTCAACTAGGAGAGAAATGAAGACTAGAACTTTGTTATTAGGATTAAAAATAGTGAAAATCTTGGTCTAATAATTATTTTGAATTATAATTAAGTCACTGTTTTGTGTTTTTGTTGTTGTTGTTGTTGTTGTTTGAGACGGAGTCTCACTCTTTTGCCCAGGCTGGAGTGCAGTGGCATAATCTTGGCTCACTGCAACCTCCACCTCCCGGGTTCAAGGGATTCTCCTGCCTCAGCTTCCCCAGTAGCTGGGATCACAGGCACGCACCAACACATCCAACTAATTTTTGTATTTTTAGTAGAGATGGGGTTTCACCATGTTGGCCAGACTGGTCTTGAACTCCTGACCTCAGGTGATTTGCCCACCTTGGACTCCCAAAATGCTGGGATTACAGGCATGAGCCACTTTGCCCAGCCACTTTTTTTTCTTTAGAGGCAGGGTCTCTTTCAGTCTCCCAGGCTGGAGTGCAGTGATGCAATCATACCTCACTGCAGCCTCAAACTCCTGGCTCAAGCAATCCTCCCTCCTCAGCCTCTGTAACAACTAGGACCACAGGTGTGTGCCACAACTCTCGGCTACTTTTTAATTTTTTTGTAGAGTCAGGGTCTTGCTATGTTGTGTAGACTGATCTTGAACTACTGGCCTCAAGTAATACTCCTGCCTTAGCCTCCCAAAGTGTTTCAGGCATGAACTACTATGCCAGGCCTATTTTCATTTTTTTTCATTTTTTTGAGACAGAGTCTTGCTCTGTCACCCAGACTGGAATGCAGTGGCGTGATCTCGACTCACTGCAACCTCCCCTTCCTGGGTTCAAGCAATTCTCCTGCCTCAGCCTCTGAAGTAACTGGGATTACAGGCATCCACCACCACGCCAGGCTAATTTTTGTATTTTTAGTAAAGGTGGCATTTTGCCATGTTGGCCAGGCTAGCCTCGAACTCCTGACCTCAGGTGATCAGCTTGCCTTGGCCTCCCAAAGTGCTGGGATTACAGGCATGAGCCACCGCGCCCGGCCCCCTTTATTACATGTTCTGATTTATAGTCTTTCTGGTAACTTAGAGTATGCATACTTGAAGCATCATCAAGATTCTTATCTAGAAGAGAAGAGTCAAAAAATAATAATTTGATTCAAAGAAATAGTAAGTCTTATGCCTGTAATCCCAGTACTTTGGGAGACCAAAGTGGGAGGATCACTTGAGGCCAAGAGTTGGAGACCAGCCTGGGCAACATAATGAGACTCTCATCTCTACACACACACACACACACACACACACACACAAATAAGCCAGAAATGGTGGCTTGCACCTCTAGTCCCAGCTACTGGAGGGGTGGGGAAGGTGTGTGAGGTGAGAAAATAGCTTAAGTTCAGGAGTTCAAGGCTGCAGTGAGCAGTGATGGCATCACTGCACTCCAGCCTGAGTGACAGAGTGAGACCCTGTCTCAAAAAAAAAAAAAGATAAGAAAGGAAAAAAGAAAAGAGAAAGGAAATACTAAGTATCTGTCACATTTATGTTATATGTTTTAATGGCATTGTCTCATGGATGCCTAGTTCTGGAATATTTAAATCTTCTTGTTTCTTTTTTTAATATAATTTTTCAAATTTTTTGGCTAATCTTCTCTGTGTCATTCAAATTTTAGTATATGTGCTGCCAAAGCAAGCACCGTTTCTTTACTTTTATTATACAGTTTAAAATTCTGTCAACTTTTACTCTGTGATGGCTCCCAGATTTGCTTTATTTTTTATTTTTTTGCTGTTTTCAGAAATGATATATTTAGTTTAGGGCTTTATCACCACACATATAGACTACTAGAATATCTTTTAGATTGTCTCTTTTTTTTTCTTGAGACAGAGTTTCGTTCTTGTTGCCCAGGCTGGAGTGCAATGGCACGATCTCGGCTCACTGCAACCTCCACCTCCTGAGTTCAAGCAATTCTCCTGTCTCAGCCTTTCAAGTAGCTGGGATTACAGGCACCCACCATCATGCCCAGCTAATTTTTGTATTTTTAGTAGAGGCGGGGTTTCACTGTGTTGGCCAGGCTGGTCTCCAACTCCTGACCTCAAGTGATCTGCCTGCCTCGGCCTCCCAAAGTGCTGGGATTACAGGCGTAAGCCACCATGCCCGGCCTAGGTTGTCTCATTTTAAAATTTTATTTATTTTATTATTTGCCAATTTATTTATTTTGAAACAAGGTCACCCAGGCTGGAGTGCAATGGCACTATCATGGCTCACTGCAGCCTCAATCTCCTGGGCTCAAGTGATCCTCCCACCTCAGCCTTTCCCCTAGTAGCTGGGACTATAGGCACATACCACCACACCTGGCTAACTTTTTTATTTTTTGTAGAGATGGAGATCTTTTTATGTGCTCATAACAAGAGGCAGGAGGATCACTTGAGCCCAGGAGTTTGAGACCAGCCTCTTGAACTTCTGGCTCAAGCGATCCTCCCACCTCAGCCTCCCACAGTGCTGGGATTACAGGTGTGAGCCACTGCACCTGACTTTTAAAAAATTTTCTTCAAATCGTCTTGCATACTACTGTCTAGAAATTGTTCCAGAATAAATTCTAAATGTTTTTGTTTTAAATTTATATTTTTAGATAATTTTTTATCTCTATAAGTTTGAAATTACTTATTGTTAATAATTTCCCTTTATATTGGGCATACAGTGAAGATTTAAAAAAAATATTTCATTATTCTACTTGCTTAGTTCAGGCATTCTTTACTTGAGAGCCCCAACTCTCAAAGTCTCCTTGGATAGAATTCAGGGAATTTATGAATTTGTATGGGTAAAAAATTCCATTTTTATTTTTACTAATGTAGGGGAGAACATATGTTTCCTTCTATCCATCCTAGGTTTAGGGCTGAGATCTCTATAACAAAAGAGAGATTAGCAAGAGAAAAGCATGCACATTTCTTTAATATAGTTTTACATGACACGAGGGCCTCCATAAGGAAATAAAGGCCCAAAGAAACAGTTGAACTTGAATGTTTTTTATAGTAGGTTTGATGAAGAGCAGGCAGTGATGTAGAAATGTCATAGGGCAAAGTGTGAACAAGCTAAATGTAATAAACTGGGGGAAACTGAGAGGCCTGTTTGTTTAGATTCCTCTTTGTGTCCCTGTGCTTTTGGAGGTAAGGATGCTCCTTTTCTCTGGGTGCCAGGAGAGCACCTCTTACATGACAGTCTTATGATCTACTTCAGGGGAAGGTCAGAAAATCCTTCCCAGGTTTTATGGCTGCTTCTGGGGAGAACAGCAGGCAGAAGGTCAGAGTCACCTTCCTGCTTCTGCAATTTCCTCAAATGCCTTCAGCTTAAAATATTCAATATGTCAAAGTGCTGTATTTTGTGTAGGGTGTCCTGAACCCCGTCACTAACCTCTAACTGAAAGTTAGGATTTTCTTCAATTCTGAACATAGTTCATAAACCACAGTAATATTAGCAATACTTCATCATCAAAAGAAAAACCCAGATATTTTCATATCACATTACTTTTTTGCATCTATTTTCCTTATGCTCATCACTATTTCAGATTTAGGATAGCTATTAACTCTTATTTAATGCATTTATAAGGAAGCATGCATATTAGTATATAACAAACTTATCTTTTAACATTTTAATAACTGTATTTCGATATAATTAGATTCCTTTGTAATCCTATATATTTTATGCATTTAAAAACATGATTCTAAGAAGGCATTCATAGGCTTTAACAGATAGCTAAAGACTAAGAACCCATGTTTTTATTCTACTTTCAATACTTGAAAAGTTGTGGATAAAACAAAAATTATGTTAAAAACTGAAAAGTAGGCTGGGCTCAGTGGCTCACGCCTGTAATCTTAGCACTTTGGGAGGCTGAGGTGGGTGGATCACCTGAGGTCAGGAGTTTGAGACCAGCCTGGCTAATGTGGCAAAACCCTGTCTTTACTAAAAATACAAAAATTAGCTGGGCGTGGTGGTGCACGCCTATAATTCCAGCTACTCGGGAGGCTGAGGCAGGAGAATCGCTTGAACTCGGGAGGCAGAAGTTGCAGTGAACTGAGATGGTGCCACTGCACTCCAGCCTGGGCAACAGAGTGAGACTCCGTCTCAAAAAAAAAAAAACAAAACTGAAAAGTAATCAACTAAATACTTTTAAACTATAATATTCTATACGCTTTTGATGATAGCCATGTATTATGGTATCATTTATGTTTTTATATTTAGCAATTCTTGTTCCTTAAAATGTGCTTTATGGAGAAGGAGCCAGAGTTAGTGAAATTAGTTAAGGTTAATTTAGGATATATTAATGACATTATCCCACACATTGTTCCTGTCATAGGCATGAACTTAAAAAATTTAAAGTTCCTGCTGCCTGCTTAGATGCATCTACTAATCTAGAGCAGTTGTAAGGAAGATCCATCTGAATTAGATAAAAATATGAGCAGTGGAGTATTGGTTATTTTATTCTGGTTGGCTCAGTTATTTGCCAAATAAAGGCCCTGGTCAAATTGTTGATGACTAGGTAAAAATAATTTGGACTAATACATTAAATTGTTGATCATTAAAATAATTCTTCCAAAGTGCTTGTCTTTTATGCATTTCTTTACTTTAACATAATATAAAAATATGTGTTGAATCCTCTTTTTTTAAGACAGGGTCTTGCTCTGTCACCCAGGCTGGAGTGCAGTGGTGCAATTACAAGCTCACTGCATTCTCAACCTCCTGGGCTCATGTGATCCTCCTATCTTAGACATCTGCATAGCAGGGACCACAGGCACACACCACCACTCCTGGATAGTTTCTTTTTTATTTTTGTGGAGACAAGGTCTCACTATGTTGTCCAGGCTGGTCTTGAACTCCTGGGCTCAAGACGATCCTCCTACTTCAGCCTCCCAAAGTGTTGGGATTACAGGCATGAGCCACTACACGTGGCGTTTTGAATCCTCTTCTGTGCAAAGATACAATCTGAGTCCTTAGGACATTTATAGCCTAATATTTTCTTCCATCGAAGTTGCTAAACCCCATCACCAGAATACCACAATTAATATTCTCAGGATAGATTATTAATAGTTGCCTAGGAATAAGAATGGTATGTGGCAATGATAGAAATTTGAAATGGCAGATTTATTAAGTACTTTTAAGCCATCAAGTTACAAAAGGCTATTAGGGGTCTTAAAAAGACAAAGCGTATACAATAAAACAATGAGCAATTACAGATTGTTTTAGGTTGAACAATTTTTGTACAGTTATATCTATAGTACATTACTAATACTTAGCAAACTTTTTCCTGAGATTTGCAAATTTAAAAAAATGAAGAATCAAACTATATTTTCTTTTCTGTTTTTTTGAAACAGAGTCTCCACTCTGTCATCCAGGCTGGAGTACAGTGGTGTGATCTCAGCTCAACACAGCCTCAACCTCTTGGGTTCAAGGAATCTCGTGCCTCAGCCTCCCAAGTAGCTGGGATTACAGGCATGCACCACCGTGCTCGGCTAATTTTTTGTATTTTTAGTAGAGATGGGGTTTCACCATGTTAGCCAGGCTGCTCTTTAACTCCTGGCCTCAAGTTGATATGCCTGCCTTGGCCTCCCAAGTACTGGGATTACAGGTGTGAGCCACCGTGCCCGGCCTCAAACTATATTTTCTAATTAGTACAGTAAATACACATTAATCATGACACAATTATTTCTTCTGGATACAGCAGGAAAAATTAAGTTAAGAGAAAGTGCTTCATATTTCTTGATTTGTTATAAAAAGAAGAGATCCTCTAGATTTCTGGGTAAGAGGGAAAGCTAGCAATCCCACAATGATTTCCTTTATTTCTTGCCATCCGAATATATCCTTCTTCACCAAAGTTGTGGCCCCAGCTTTAGAAAAAGAAATAATACAAAATTACAAATGTGTACAATCAAATCATGTTATCAACTTTTTATCTCATTGTTTTTCTCCTATAAGTGATTACATATGAAAGGCCGTAAAACAAAATTAGAATGAAATAAGATAATAATTTCTCCAGGGATTTCAGGTAACTCAAAATAATGGTTTGGAAAGCTTTAGTGCTATATTGATGAATAGACTTAATACCTAAGGAAAACTATAGTAAGATCCATCCCAGTCCTTTAATCCTCCTACTTTGCAAATATGCCTTCTCTAAAGAAAGAGTATTAGTATCCTTTATAAGCCTTTATCTCTAAATTTTTTGATAACAGTATCATGTGTAATGATTTTCTATCAAACTTAAATTCCTCTAGAGAATGTCAATTAAGAAATATTTTTGAGTGACTACTATGAAAAAGGTATAGGGCAGGGAATTCTAAAGCAAACAACAAAAATGCAGCTCTGAAAGAGCTTTTTGATCTAGAAGTGGAGCTAAGACTTTCTCATAATTAAAGCTATTGAAAAATGAGCCAGGCATGGTGGCTCACACTTGTAATCCAAGTGCTTTGAGAGGCTGAAGTGGGAGGATTGTTTGAGGCCAGAGTTTGAGACCAGCCTGGGCAAAATAGCAAGTCCCTGATTCTACAAAAAAAATTTTTTTTTAATTAGCCAGGCATGGTGGCATGCACCTGTATTCCTTAGCTACTCTGCAGCAGAGGCTACTTCTTAGAGATGTTGCAGAGAAAAATCATGGGTCGGATTAGGGTTCGAGTAGATCAGTGTTTCACTTTTTGATTTAATGGACTTAGAGGAGTTCAAAAAGTTTTTACAGATAGATATACAGTTATCAATTTTAAAATTAGCATGTATGGACATCTTTTTTTTTTTTTTGGAGGTGAAGTTTCGCTCTTGTTGCCCAGACTGGAGTGCAATGGTGCAATCTCAGCTCACCGCAGCCTCCATCTCCTGGGTTCAAGTGATTCTCCTGCCTCAGCCTCCCAAGTAGCTAGGACTGCAGGCATGTGCCACCACGAGGGCTAATTTTGTATTTTTAGTAGAGATGGGGTTTCTCCATGTTGGTCAGGCTGGTCTCCAACTCCTGACCTCAAGTGATCTACCCACCTCAGGCTCCCAAAGAGTTGGGATTACAGGTGTGAGCCACCACGCCCAGCTGTATGGACATCTTTTTTAAAAAGCATACTATTGGTCGGGCACGGTGGCTCAAGCCTGTAATCCCAGCACTTTGGGAGGCAGACACGGGCAGATCATTTGAGGTCAGGAGTTCGAGACCAGCCTGATCAACATGGTGAAACCCCGTCTCTACTAAAAATACAAAAATTAGCTGGGCATGGTAGCATAAGCCTGTAGTCCCAGCTACTCGAGAGGCTGAGGTAGGAGAATCGCTTGAACCTGGGAGGCAAGGCAGAGGTTGCAGTAAGCCGAGATTGCGCCTGTGCACTCCAGCCTGGGCAACAGAGTGAGACTGTCTCAAAAAAAGAAAATAAATAAAAACCATACTACTTACTGTCACCATTATGTTGTAAAAGAAAATACATTTTAACACCAAAAGCAAAAAATCCAAAGACATAATCTCTATTTTAAGGATAGTCTTTTGAGTAAATAAATTTATATTACTGAAAAAGTCACCAAAATATTCTTATTTTTGTTACTTTACCAAGACTGATGAAAAAACTTAGAAAATCCTTGTAAGAGGAATGATTTCTGAAGCTCTTTATCATTCTGAGATTTTATAGTGGTAGGTATATAAATATCATACAAGGCAAAATTCATTAAGTGCTCTAGGATACAAATAAAAGTATGAAATTGAGAAAATGCCTAGTGTGTCTGGAGAGCAGTAAGAAATTTAGTTGAAAGGAAAACTGGATATCTTTAGTAGAATAGTGGAAAAAGAGGATAGAAAGCTGGTTTGGGGCCATGTTGTGAACAGCTTAGAACAGCAGGTGGAGGAACATGTACTTCAATTACAAAGGCAAAGGGAAGCTGTTAGAAATTTTGGCTCAGGGACTCAAAGTTTGTGTTTTTGCATGCAGTGGAGAACCTAAGAAATGCTGGTTTATTGTTGGAAGACAAATGACACCATTTAAAAGGACTGTGCTTTAAGAGGCCTTAAATATTCTATGTATCAGCCCTCATTGGACATTTTGCAGGTCCTATTTTTTTCTCTCTGTACCATTTAACACACTTGTCTACTCCCACCTTACTGGTCTCTTGGCTTCAAGACACTACTATGTTCTGATTTTCTTATCTCTCTCTGGTCAGTCCTTCTCAAACATTTTCATGAGCTCCTTTCTTTACTTCCTTTCACTTAATTGCCACTCCACTGCTTAGAAATTGTCAATGGCTCTCCATGCCTTTACAATAAAATTCAAACTCCATCGTCACCTCTAATAAACCAATGGCTGTAGTGGGTTTTTTGTTTGTTTGTTTGTTTGTTTGTTTGTTTGTTTTTGACAGAGTCTCACCGTGTTGCCCTGGTTGGAGTGTGGTGGTGCAATCACAGCTCACTGCAGCTTCGACCTCCTGTGCTCAAGCAATCCTCCTGCCTCAGCCTTAAAAGTAGCTAGGACCACATGTGCGTACCACCATGCTTGGCCAATTTTTTTTTTTTTTTTTTGCGATGGAGTCTTGCTCTGTGGCCCAGGCTGGAGTGTAGTGGCACAATCTCGGCTCACTGCAAGCTCCGCCTCCCGGGTTCATGCCATTCTCCTGCCTCAGCCTCCTCAGTAGCTGGAATTACAGGCTCCCACCACCACGCCCGGCTAATTTTTTTGTATTTTTTAGTAGAGATGGGGTTTTACCGTGTTAGCCAGGATGGTCTCGATCTCCTGACCTTGTGATCTGCCCGCCTCAGCCTCCCAAAGTGCTGGGATTACAGGCGTGAGCCACTGCGCCCGGCCCAGTTTTTTATTTTAGTAAAGAAGAGGTCTCACTATGTTGCCCAAGCTGTAGCAATGCTCTTTTAATATCCAGTTTGATAAGCAAAAGCAATAACAAGAATCTGGCCAGGCTATTATTAATATTAATAGACACCACTTATTTAGCACTTACTCTGTGCCAAACAGATTAACATAAATTATCTAATTTAATCATCATCCTGTGAGGTGAATATTATCTTCTTTTACTAAAGAAAAAAACAGAAGGGCAGAGTGGTAAAGTAGCTTGCCAAAAGTCACATAGATAGTAAATTGTGAAGCCAGAGGTCAAATCTAGGATTATTTTATTCCAAAGCCCACTCTAACTTTTATCTATGCCTATCCCTACAGTTATCTCTGTGAGTGAAGTCATATGGGGAATGAAATTCAGACCAGTACATCTAGGATCTCATGTAATTTATATCCTACTATGGTCACTGCCTTAAATAATAGGTAAAATAAATCATTTTAGGTGAACTGAATTTGGACCTGAGTTCTAGTATGAAAATTGAATTGAGGGTCTAGTTACTAGCAGTATGAATTCAGTCAGTGAGACCAAGGAATCCCAGACCCCATTCAACATCTAAACAATTTACTTTTCTCAGTTTTACCGACCAAGATCAATTGCCCCCAGTTTTGCAAAAGATCCCAGACCTCTTTTAGACTGAGTCCTGCTAACTTCCCTTAAACAATGAAACTGATAAAAAAAAAAAATCTTAAGCTAAGTAAAGTATCTGAGGACAAAGTCTTGCCTTCAGAATTATACAAGATGTGCTCCAAATGTTCATTTCGGTACTTACCAAGTTGTATATTTTTATTAATTCTATAGCTCTTTCACTCAAACTGTTCAACTTTAGGTGAGTTTGTTAACTAAATGCCTATCTCATAAGAGTACTTTAAAAATTAAATGAGAGAATGTATTTAAAGTACTCACACAATATTTGGTATATAGCCAATGCTTACTAAGTGAAGGTAGCTATTTTTATTATTATCCAGGTATGAGTACATCAGATTGGACTCAAGTAGAGTCCATCTACTTTTTTTTTTTTGAGACGGAGTTTCACTCTTGTTGCCCAGGCTGGAGTGCAATGGCACAACCTCGCCTCACTGCAACCTCCACCTCCCAGGTTCAAGTGATTCTCCTGCCTCAGCCTCCTGAGTAGCTGGGATTACAGGCGTGCGCCATCATGCCCGGATAATTTTGTATTTTTAGTAGAGATGGAGTGTCTCCATGTTGGCCAGGCTGGTCTCGAACTCCCAGCCTCAGGTGATCCTCCCACCTCGGCCTCCCAAAGTGCTGGGATTACAGGCGTGAGCCACTGAGCCGGGCTGAGTCCGTCTACTTTTAAAAAAATATATAGCGTTCTTCTAGGGTGATCACCAGTCCCAGTTTGCCTGGGACTATCCCGTTTTTAAAAAGAAAGTCCTATGTCCCAGAAAGCCTCGTAGCCCTTAGCAAAGTGGGAAAGTTGATCACCCTACCTTCTCCTTGCATATTATAAGGCTACTAACTTATTATTCCTTCTAAAATCAATGCCAGTTTCCTTTGTAATAGACTGAAGTCCTGGGCTTCTTAGGCTGTGCCAGACACTCTTCTAGGCATTAGGATTACAGAGACAAAGTCTTTCTAAAGCCTAGGTTCTAGAGGAGAAACATATGATAAACGAAGAAATACTTGATGATATATATGATTAGTACAATAAAGAAAAATAAAGCAGGATAAGGGATACAGAGTGTTAGGAGACAGGGCTCAATTTTAGGTGGAATGGTCGGGAAAAGCTTCGCTGAGTGGATGTTTGAGCAAAGATGCAAGTGAGGCAAAGACCTGGATAAAGGGCTAGAAATAAGCATGATGTGTCAAGAAATAGCCAAAAGGCTAATGTGCTGGGAGCTGAGTGAGAGAGGAGAGAGTAGTTGGAGAGGTAGTTGGAGAGGCAGGCTAAGGCCAGATAATGTCATGCTTTACAGGTCATGGGTTTTATTCTGAGTGGGAAGGAAAGCCATTAGAGGGTTTGGGGTAGAAGGGTAACATAATCTACTTTATGCTTTAAAAAGATAATTCTGGTTACTGTGTAGAGGATTGATTCCAAGCAAACAAGAGGGAAGCAGCTACCAGTTATGAGATTATTGCAATAGACCAGGAGATGGATGGTGGCTTGAACTCTAATGGTAACAGCAGAGGTATTGAGAAGTGCAAGCAAATCTTGTTTTATTGTGCTTTGCTTTATTGTGCATTGCAAATTTTGCATATTTTACAAATTGAAGGTTTGTGGCAACCCTGCATGGAGCAAGTCTATCGGCACAATGTTTCCAACAGCCTGTGCTCACTTTGTGTCCCTGTGTCACATTTTGGCATTTCTCATAATATTTCAACTGTTTTCATTATTAGCAAATCTGTTACGGTGATCTGTGATCAGTGATTTTTTTTTTTTTTTTTTTTTTTTTTTGAGATAGGGTCTCACTCTGTCATCCAGGTTGGAGTGCAGCGGCACAATCGCAGCTCACTGCAGCCTCAGCCTCCAGGTCTCACGCTCCTGCCTCAGCCTCCCAAGTAGCTGGGACCACAAATATGCACCAGCATGCCCGGGTAATTAAAAAAAAAACTATCTGTAGAGACAGAGTCTTGCTATGTTGCCCAAGCTGGGATCAGTGATCTTTAATATTACTATTGTAATTGTCTTGGGGTACCATGAGCCACGTGCATATAAGATGGTGAACTTAACTGATAAGTGGTGTGTGTTCTGACTGCTCCACTAACTGACACTTCCCCCATCTCTCTCTCTCTCCTCGGGCCTCCCTTTTCCCTGAGACACAATGATATTGAAATTAGGCCAATTAATAACCTTACAATGGGCCAGGTGCGGTGGCTCACGCTTGTAATCCTAGCACTTTGGGAGGCCAAGGCAGGTGGATCACCTGAGGACAAGAGTTCGAGACCAGCCTGGCCAACATGGCGAAACCCCGTCTGTACTAAAAATACAAAATTAGCAGGGTGTGGTGGTGCGTGCCTGTAATCCCAGCTACTCCGGAGGCTGAGGCAGGAGAATTGCTTAGAACCTGGGAGGCAGAGGTTTCAGTGAGCTGAGATTGCACCACTGTACTCCAAGGCCTGGGCAACAGAGGGAGACTGTCTCAAAAAACAAAAACAAAAAACAACCTTACAGTGGCTTCTAAGTGTTCAAGTGAAAGGAAGAGTTATACATCTCTCATTTTACATCAAAGCTAGAAATGATTATGCTTTGTGAAAGCCAAGGTAGGCTGAAAGCTAGACCTCTTGAACCAGTTAGCCATGGTGTGAATGCAAAGGGAAAGTTCTTGGAGGAAATTAAAATGCTACTCCAGTGAACACATGAATGAAAGCTAAACAACAGGCCAGGTGCAGTGGCTCATGCCTGTAATTCCAGCACTTTGGGAAGCTGAGGTGGGTAGATGACTTGAGCTCAGGAGTTCAAGACCAGCCTGGGCAACAAGCTAAAAATACAGAAATTACCCGTGCCTGGTGGCACATGCCTGTAGTCCCAGCTACTTGGAGGGAGGCGGAGGTTGCAGTGAGCTGAGATTGTGCCACTGCACTCCAGCCTGGGTGACAAAGTGAGACCTGTCTCAACAACAACAACAACAACAACAAAAAGAAAGAAAGAAGAAAAAGAAAAGTAAAGAAAGAAAAAAAAGTGAAACAGCCTTATTGCTGATATGATTTGAGTGGCCTAGATAAAAGAGCAAACTAGCCACAACATGCCCTTAAGCCAAAACCTAATCCAGAGCAAGGCCCTAACTCTCTTCCATTGTAAGAAGGCTGATGAAACTAAAATTAAAGAAGTTAAATAACCTGCCGAAGTTCTTCTATGCCTCCAGTGCAACTTATGCCACCTCGATTTTAGCATTTATCACATTGAGTTGCAATGGACTACACATGCACCTGCCTGTTTCCTTCACTCCATTAGACTATGAGTACCTTGAGGGATGGTAGAAGAGCTGCATTTTTCATTTCCAATCGCTAGTTCCTAGCTTGGCACATGGTAGGTACTCAATACATGTTTGTTGAATCAGTGTCCAAATGAAGATGCAAAAATGAACAAGAGACTATCCTACCTTGAAGAAGTTTACATTTTAGTGAATGGGGCATGGTTTGCACAAATAGCTATAACACAAGGGATATGTGTAAAATACTATAATAGAATTCATAAAGCATTGCCAAAGCTTAGGAATTAGAGAAACAATTCTAAGTGAATGGGGTATGAAGGAGATAGTATTTGAGGCAGGATTTAAAAAATGAATAGGATTTGTAATGACTTTTTTTTCATTTTAAAATTAATACCTTTCTTTTTTTTCCTTCCTTTTTTGAGACGGAGTCTCGCTCTGTCACCCCGGCTGGAGTGTGGAGCGCAGTGGTGTGATCTTGGCTCACTGCAAGCTCCGCCTCCCAGGTTCATGCCATCCTCCTCCCTCAGCCTCCCGAGTAGTTGGGACTACAGGCATGCGCCACCACGCCTGGCTAATTTTTTTTGTATTTTTAGTAGAGACAGGGTTTCACCGTGTTAGCCAGGATGGTCTTGATCTCCTGACCTAGTGATCCACCTGCCTTGGCCTCCCAAAGTGCTGGGATTACAGGCATGAGCCACTGTGCCCGACGTCCTTCCTTTTTTTTTCGAGATAGGGTCTCATTCTGTCACTGAAGCTAGAGTTGAGTGATGTGATCATGGCTCACTCACAGCGGCCTCAACTTCCTGGGCTCAAGTGATATTCCCACCTCAGTCTCCCAAGTAGCTGGGACCACAAGTGTGTGTCACCATGCCTGGCTTATTTTTGTTTAGAGATGGGGTCTCACTATGTTCCCCATGCTGGTCTTGAACCCCTGGGCTCAAGCGATCCTCCCAGTTCAGCCTCCCAAAGTGCTGGGATTACAAGCATGAGCCACTAAGCCTGGTTGGACATACTATGTTTAACTTAAATTTTTTTTTGACATAGGGTCCTGCTCTGTCACCTAGGCCAGAGGGCAGTGGTGTGATCATGGCTCACTGTAGCCTCAAACTCCTCAGCTCAAAAAATCCTCCTACCTCAGCCTCTTGAGTAGTTGATATTACAGGCACATGCCACCATGCCCAGCTAATTTTTTAGATTTGTTTATAGAGACTGGGTCTCCCTATGTTGCTGGTCTTAAACTCCTGGCCTCAAGTGATCCTCCTGCCTTGGCCTCCCAAAGCTCTAGAGTTATAAGCATCAGCTTACCACATTCAGCTAATATTTATACTACATATAAATTTTGTATTTATGTGTATCTTTTTTCATTTAAATATATATCCCAAGTATTTTATTAGGTTATTAATAATAGTCTGAAAAATTCTAATGCATGGAGTTGATTATGTCATAGTTTATTTAATCATACACCTATTGTTAGGCATTTTTGGCTACTTACTAGTTTTTACTATTAAAGAATAATGCTACAATTCACATAAGTTGTGTATGAAAGTTTTCCCATATTTAGGATTATTTTCTTCATATAGATTCCAAGAAATAAAAGTAATGGGACACTGGCTGTGCGCAGTGGCTTGCGCCTGTAATCCTGGCACTTTGGGAGGCCAAGACAGGCAGATCACCCAAGATCAGGAGTTGGTAGACCAGCCTGGCCAACATGGTGAAACCCCATCTCTACTAAAAATACAAAAATTAGCCAGGTGTTTTGGTGGGCACCTGTAATCTCAGCTACTTGGGAGACTGAGGCAGGAGAATCACTTGAACCTGGGAGACGGAGGTTGCAGTGAGCCGAGATTGTACCACTGCACTCCAGCTTGGGAGACAGAGCGAGACTCTGTCTCAAAAAAAAAAGAGGGGGGGAAAGAATATGAACATTTAAAAAGTTCTTTATCATATTGTCAAATTGCTTCCAAGAAAGAGAATAGGCAGGGTAGGGTGGCTCATGCCTGTAATCCCAGCACTTGGGGAGACCGAGGTGGGCAGATCACGAGGTCAAGAGATCGAGATCATCCTGGCCAACATGGTGAAACCCCATCTCTACTAAAAATACAAAAATTGGCTGGGCATGGTGGCACATGCCTGTAGTCCCATCTACTCGGGAGGCTGAGGCAGAAGAATTGCTTGAACCTTAAAGGCGGAGGTTGCGGTGAGCTGAGATCATGCCACTGCACTCTAGCCTGGTGACAGAGTGAGACTCCATCTCAAAAAAAAAAAAGAATAAATACAGCTTACTTTCCCATCAAACTGTATAAGAATGCCCATTTCACCAAGACAGGTGGGATTTCTGTAGACAGCATTGGACTTCACAGGCATTTCAGAAAGATACAGCATATATAAAGAAACAGAGGTAGGGATGTATCTGTAAACTTAGGGAATGATGAATAAGTAGTTCACTGTGGCCAGAGTATGACTGTGGGTATATGAAAATATAGTGGAAGAAATGTCTAAGGTTATGTTAAAAGCTAGATAATGGAGTACCTGGAATGCCTGGCCAGGAGTTTGGACTTCATTTTTAGACAATGGTGAACTATTCAGAATTTTTGAGCAGGAGTTGACATGATCTATATTTTAAGAAGATACCTCTACAGCTGGGTAGAATGGAATCTGAATTACAGCAGGGCCATTGGGAATGGCAAAGAGAAAATACATATAAAATATGATTCACAGGCCAAATGGATAGGGCTGGGTGGGTTGAGGGGGGAAAACGAAAAGGCCAAGATGATGCTTAGGCTTTAATAATCTGAAGATGGTAATATATTACCCAAAATAAGGAATAGTTTTCCCTTGAGCTTGTTTGAAAATCCTTTTCAGGGATGAGGGAAGAAAGGAAGAGAAGAACATTGTAAACTTATTGAGTATGAGAGTGTGTATATGTTGGTAGTAGGGTGATGTAGGTGGGGAGTTTGGATTTTTCAAAGAGAGCTGCCAAATTGGAAGTTGGACAAGGAAGTGTGTCACTTAGGAGGTCATTTTCAGAGATTATGAACTGGGGATCATCTACATAATGGCAATAGTTGAAACTGAAGGAGCAGGTGAGTTTGCTTTGATATAGATGAGTTTGCTTTGATATAGCAAACTCATGTAACAGGCAGGTGGATAAAATAATGTAAGATATGAGGCTAAAGTTGATGTAGCAAAATGAATCAAGATAGTGAGAAATGTGCCATTGCATATGTGTTTTGGGTCATTGAGAGCAACTTTCCAACCTCTAACACACTTTCCTCCTCCAATACGTGAACAATTCCATACATCTGAAAACTTGATTCAAATAGTGTCTTCTCTGTGGAGGTTTAGGCTGTTAGGCATTTCCTCTTCAACAGTCCCATAGCCATTTAGACATGTATCATTATACCACGATGTGTTTATTGTATCGTTTAAAAATACATCTAGGCTGGGTGCAGTGGTGGCTCACGCCTGTAATCCCAGCACTTTGGGAGGCTGGGATATATATATATATATACACACACATATATATATATATTTATTTATTTATTTATATTTATATATAGAGAGATTTATATGTATGTATACATAATATATTATATATTATATATGTATATTATGTATACATATGTATACATAATATATTATATATTATATATGTATATTATGTATACATATGTATACATAATATATTATATATTATATATGTATATTATGTATACATAATATATTATATATTATATATGTATATTATGTATTATATTATATTATGTATATATATTATATATGCATACATAATATGTATTGTATATTATGTATGTATATATAATATATATTATATATATTTTTTCATGTTAGATTGTGAGTGCCTTTAGGACAGGATGGTTTCTTACTATTTTTTGTATCTCCAGGGCCTAGATAATGCCACTCACATTGTAGATGCCTAGTAAGTGCTTGTTGAATGAATGAGTGAAGAGAAGCAGATTTGAATTTCAACACTAAAAGATATAGATGATCTTCAAGAGCAACTTCAGTAGAGAAGGGAATTTAGAACACCTGCTGTAGGGAGTTCCTTAGAGAGTCAATAAGATATGAGGGAAATGGTTTCATTTTAAAAAGCTATCACTGGTCTACACCCAAGCTGATCAGTGCTGTGAATAGGTTATCAGTGAACCAAGATATTGATCCCCTCAGCTACTTTCCCCATGGGCCATACGAATATCATCATCTTCTATGTGTGCCACAATGGGAAAAGGGTAGGAAAGCACCTTTTGTTTGATTTGTAGACTATGTACTTCAAGTAAAGATTTAAGGGGTGTTATGGGTTGCATTGTGTCCCCGCAAAATTCATGTTGGAATCCTAACCTCCAGTACCTCAGAATGTGAACTTATTTAGAGATAGGGTTGATGTAGACATAATTAATTAAATTAAGATGAGGTCATTAGGGTGGGTCCTAATCCAACATGAATGATGCTCATGAAAAGGGAAAATTGGCCAGGCGCAGTGGCTCACACCTGTAATCCCAGTGCTCTGGGAGACCAAAGCAGGAGGATCACTTGATCCCAGGAGTTTGAGACCAGCCTGGGAAACATAGAGAGATCCTGTCTCTACAAATAGAAATTAAAATTGGTCTGGTGTGGTGGTGCATGCCAATAGTGCCAGCTACTTTGGTGGCTGATGTGGGAGGATTGCTTGAGCCCAGGAGTTTGAGGCTGCGGTGAACATTGATCACCCCACTGCACTCCAGCCTGGGTGACAGAGTGAGACCCTGTCTCAAAAAGGGGAAGAAAGTAAAATTATGAATAGAGACAGAAATGCATACAGGGAGAATGTCATGTGAAAATGAAGGCAGAGGTCAGGGTGATGGTCCTAAAGGCTGAGGAAAGTCAAAGATCACCAGCAAACTTTCAGAAGCTAGGGGAGAGGCATCAAATTTTTTTTTAATTAAAAGAACATATTTAATTGACAGATTGTATAAACTCAAGGTATACAGTGTGATGACTTGATGTATGTGCACATTGTGCAATGATTGACATAATCAAATGAAATAACACATTCATCTCCACCCGTGCTGTAACTTTGATTCCCAGAATCTGTTCATCTTATACCTGTAAGTTTACACTCTTTGATCAGCATCTCCTCATTTACCCAGCCTCCAGTCCCTGGCAGCTATCATTCTACTGTCTGTTTCTGTAAGTTTGACTTTTTTAGATCCCACATATAAGTAAGATCATACAGTTTTTTTTTCCTGTGTCCACGAATATTTTCTTCCTCACAACATGAGAAGGAAGTAACACCTTGATCTTAGACTTCCAGCCTCCAGAACTGGGAGACATAAATTTCTGTCATTTAAGCTGCTCAGTTCGTGGCACTTTGTCATGGTAGCCATAGCAAACTAACACAAAGAGAAACTCCAGGTGTGCCCCAAAGTCTCAACTCTTCATATTTCCTCCATTTTTTCCCTCTAGAAGTTATGTTCCTTTTGTTTATGAGTGATATAGATGTCAGTTCAATACATATATTGAGGGGCCTTTAGGTGCCACCCACTTAGTCTGTGCTGCGGATATGAAGACCAGACATAATCTCTCCCCAAAGGCACGTACAGAACATTGGAGTGACAGACAGGTAAATATACAATTTAAATATAATGCCTAAAATGCTGTGATCCAGTATGCATAGGACATTTTGGCAGCATAGAAAAAAGACATTTTCCTCAGCCCAAGGATTCAGGAAAGACTTTCTGGAATAGATTGTGCCTGAGCTGCTTCTGAAGAAAAGGAGAAGTAAACCAAAAGAGAAGACAGGATGTTCTAGGCAGAGGGAACACAAACCGAGATATGAAGGAAGGTACTACAGATAAAGTGGAATGTATGGGAACTACAACTGTGGATAGTGCAATATAACCAGAGTGAAAATAGGAGGCAACAAATGCCAGGAGGTGAGGCTGGCAAGGCAGGGAGCACAGCCTATAGGATTTGTCTTCTGTCAGGGAACATTAATTTTACACCGAATGAAACTCAGTAGAAGAGTTATAAGCCCAGACTCGTTCATATTTTAGACAAATAAGTTTGGCAGCAGTATGAAAGATGGATTTGAGGGTAAAGGGGAAGAAAATAGAGAGTAAAGGAGACCAGTTAGAAAGGTACAGCAATAGTCCACACTAGAGATGCCTGAACTAGAGCCGTAATAGAAGAAACAGAGAAGGAACAGAATCAAGGACATAGATAAGGTAAAATTGGTTTGACTAATTGGTTGCTTGGTTGGACTTGGGGAGGTCTCAGATGAATCCATCATATCTTATTGGGTGATTGTGTTGTGTGGCCCTTTACTGATATGGGAAATTCTGAAGGAGGAACAGTATGGGGGAGAGAGTACTGAATTATTTGGATGTATTGAGTTTGGAAAGACTAAGATATATGTAAGTGGGTGTGTCCAGATAAGTCTGAAGTTCTGGGAAGATGTCAGAACTATAGCTAGAGATTCAAAAGCTACTGGCATATAAAGGTTATAGCTAGAGTCCTAAGAGTGGAATTATAGCACCCAAGAAAAAATAAAATAAGAAGAGGAATGGGCAGATGATAGAGCCCTGGGGAAAACTAACATTTTTGGGCTAAATAGAAGAGAGGAATAGGTTCATAAGAGAGCCTGAGAAGGAATAATCACAGAAGTAGTACAGAAGATAAACCAGGAAAACAAAGTGATGAAGGCAGAATCGTAAGTGAAAAGATGGGGGCACTGAGTAATTTAGAATGTCACTTTGTAAGAAGCTATAAAGTTCATCATTGTCAATATCGTGATCATAATGATCATCATCAAAGTCATGAGAGTATTTGCTGAAACTCCCTCAAATTCCTGATTCCAATTAAATATAAAGTGTAAATATATTACCTGTTTTTCACAAGCCAGTATTCTTTCCCATTAAGATCACCATAGCCAACCACAAGTACACCATGATTCACATTCTGAGTACAGGATGGTTCATAGTAGACACCTGAGAATCAAATATGGGTGGGAAAAAAGAGTGAATACTATAGGATAATAAAGGGCATTTTAAAACGGTATTACTTTTTATTAGCCTGCTTTGGATACATAGCAAGGTTAATTTAAAAAGTTAAGGACATGTCCAGGCATGGTGGCTCATGCCTGTAATCCCAGAAGTTTGGGAGGCCAAGGCGGGCGGGTCACAAGGTCAAGAGATCGAGACCATCCTGGCCAACATGGTGACACCCCATCTCTACTAAAAATACAAAAATTAGCTGGGCATGGTGGCACGCACCTGTAGTCCCAGCTACTCAGGAGGCTGAGGCAGGAGAATTGCTTGAACCCAGGAGGCAGAGGTTGCAGTGAGCTGAGATCGTGCCACCTCACTGCAGCCTGGCAACAGAGCAAGACTCCATCTTAAAAAAAAAAAAAAAAAGTCAAGGACATATACTCTCATGCATAAACTAGGGCTCATAATTATTTGCCACCAATGCTGTATTTGTCAGTGTTCTTGCCAAGCTTAGCATCACTCCAATCATAGTTCCCCCAGAAACCTTCTTTGATAAGCACACCACCTTTTTCTAAGTTTTTTTCTTTTTTGTTTTTTTTCTAAGTATTTTTAAACTTGCATACAATCAGTCATTTTAATTCTCTGTGTATACAGGCATATCTCATTTTATTGTGCTTTGCTTTATTGTGCTTTGCAGATATTAGCTTTTTTTTTTTTTTTTTTTAAGGAACAGTGTTTTGCTCTGTTGTCTAGGCTGTAATACAGGTGGTATGATCATAGCTAATTGTAACCTCAATCTCCTAGGCTCCAGTCATCCTCCTGATTTGGCCTCCCAAAGCGCTGGAATTATAGGCATGAGCCACTGCACCCAGCTAGATATTGCATTTTTTACAAATTGAAGGTTTGTGGCAACTCTACATTCAGCAAGTCTATTGGTACCATTTTCCCAAAAGCATGAGCTCACATTGTGTCCTTGTACCACATTTTGGTAATTCTCACAATATTTCAAACTTTCTCATCATTATTATATCTGTTATGGTCATCTGTGATCAATGATCTTTGAGGTTACTTTATAATTTTGAGGGTGAGCTACAAACCACACCTATATAGATAGCAGACTTAACCCACAAATGTTGTGTGTGTTCTGACTAATCCACGGACTGGCCACACCCCCATCTCTCTCCTCAGGCCTCCCTGTTCCCTGAGACACAATGATATTGAAATTATGCCACATGATAACCCTACGATAGCTTCTAAGTGTTCAAGTAAAAAGAAAAGTTGCATATCTCTCACTTTAAGTCAAAAGCTAGATGTGATTAAGCTTAGCGGGAAAGGCATGTTGAAAGCCAAGACAGGCCAGAACCTAGCCTAGGCCTCTTGTACCGAACAGTCAGGCATGCTGTGAATGTAAAGGAAAAGTGCTTGAAGGAAATTAAAAATGCTGCTCTGCTGAACACACAAATGACAAGAAAGTGAAACAGCCTTATTGCTGATACAGAGAAAATGTGAGTGGTCTAGATACAAGAGTAAGCCAGCCCAGCATGCCTTTACGCCAAAACCTAATCCAGAACAAGACCCTAACTCTCTTCTATTGTAAGAAGGCTGAGAGAGGCGAGGAAGCTGCAGAAGAAAAGTTTGAAGCCAGCAGATGTTGGTTCATGAGGTTTAAAATTGCCTCGCCTCACCCCGCCCCGCCTCACCCCGCCCCGCCCCGCCCCGCCCCACCTTGCCCTGCCCTGCCCTGCCCTACCCTGCCCCTCTTTCTTCCTTCTTTCTCTCTTTCTTTCTTCCTTGTTTTTTAGAGACAGGTTTTCACTCTGTTGCCCAGGTTGGAGTGCAGTGGTATGATCATAGCTCACTGTAACCTCAAATTCCTGGGTTCAAGGAATCCTCCCGCCTCACCCTCCCAAGTAGCTGAGACTACAAGTGAGTGTCACCATATCCGGCTAATTTTTATTTTTATTTTTTGTAGAGATAAGGGTCTCGCGATGTTGCTCAGGCTGGTGTCAAACTCCCAGGCTCAAGCAATCCTCCCACCTCAGCCTCCAAAGCTAGAATTACAGGCATGAACCACCGTGCTCAGCCAATATCCTTTCTTTCTTTCTTTAAATTCTAATTATTTTTTATTTTATTTTTTACCACTTCTGTAGAGGAAGAAAGAAGGATGAAGCGCATCTACACCAACAGACACTGGGCCTTTATTGGCCACAGCTTCTTTCAGGACATCTTCTCTGCCATAAGGAAGTTCAGTGTACTTTGAACATGTGGCAGCACGATATTTTGAGTCATATTGACATTTCTGATCCTGCAAAAAGAAGTATAAATCAGATGAAGTATACTTCAACTCCTTTATAAATCACCTGTATCCTAAGCCTGGATTTTAAATGTCTTCCTTCCTTTCTTTAACTTTTTCATGTGTCTAAGGCTCCTTCCTTTGCAAATCTTCCAAATCCTAACAGTCCCGGGTTTCAGCAATAATGGAGGAAATACAGAACTATTCTATTCTTTCAAATTGTGAACATCCTCATACATGCAAAACTTGCCAGGACAATGGCCCCTCAGACTTTGAGGTGGACTGTAGGGAAATATTACATAGAGATAATAAACTCTAGATGAGAGCTTTAAAATCTTTTTGATGCCTGCAAGATGATCTGCAGCTAAAATGATGGTATATAAAGACCATATAATATGGGAAACACAAGTGTATTTCAAGTGGGAAAAGGAAAGTTACAAATTCATGTTTGTTGTATATACAACTATTTTGTATTTATTTATATTATTTATTTTTTTGAGACAGGCTCTCACTCCATTGTCCAGGCTGGAGTGCAGTGGCATAATCATGGCTCACTGCAGCCTCCAACTCCTGGGCCAAGTGATTCTCCCACCTCAGCTTCCTGAGTAGCTGGAACTGCTACTCAGGTGTGCACCACCATGCCTGGCTAATTTTTTTGATTTTTAGTAGAGGTGAGGTCTCACTATGTTGCACAGGCTGGTCTCAAACTCTTGAGCTCAAGCAATCCTCCCACCTCGACCTCCCAAAGTGCTGACATTACAGGTGTGAGCCACCACACTTGGCCAACTATGTTTTTTAAGTGCTTAACAAGAAAATAACTTGAAAGAAATAAACCAAAACAATCGTGGTTAAGGTAGAAGGTTTTTGAGTGATATTTTTATATTTTTAAAATCTTCTGTAACATGGACACAATCCTTAGGTTATCGTTATATCAAAATGTATAATGAATTTGTGAGGAAGAGGAGAGTGTTATTTAGCTTCTCAGTGGGTGGAAGAATGATGTGGTTAATGATCTGAGAATAAGGTTGAGCATGGGAGGCTGCAGAAGAAAAAGTTTAAATACAGAGAAATAATTTTAAGGATAGTTTGCTTAAAATCTGTTTAATTTTGGGACGGAGTCTTGCTCCGTTGCCGAGGCTGGAGTACAGTGGCATGATCTCGGCTCACTGCACCTCCGCCTCCTGAGTTCAAGCGATTCTCCTGCTTCAGCCTCCCGAGTAGCTGGGACCACAGGCATGCACCACCATGCCTGGCTAATTTTTGTATTTTTGGTAGAGACAGGGTTTCACCACGTTGGCCAGGCTGGTCTCAAACTCCTGACCTCAGGTGATCCACCCACCTCGGCCTTCCAAAGTGCTGAGATTACAGGTGTGAGCCACTACGCCCAGTCATTAAAATCTGTTTTTAAGCATGAATGCTACTTCCTTATTTGTACTACTGATATATTAAGAAGAGTACTTCATCAGAAACAGAACTCTTGAGAATTTAAGAATTCCTCTTCAGGGTTCTCTCTCACACACAATACTGCTTCTCAAGCAATTGGCATGGTGGCAAGCCCAGCGCAGTCAGTCAGTGGATAACATGAGATCATGGGGCAGCACAAAAAGTTTGCTTAAGACGCACCGTGGCTTTGTAGGGATAGGAAGCATCTGAGTCGATGCCCTTGTTATCAATGATGTACTGGAAAGCCGTTGTCATGAAGCCACCATTGCAGCCTTTGTTTCCATATTTTTCAGTTGAGCAATCCACCAGGTTCTGGGCACTGAGAGACACCAGCTTTCCTGTTTTCAGCTTCAGCTGTGCTTCCAGGGCCCCCACAGCACTGAAAGCCCAGCAAGCACCACAAGAACCCTAAAACAGATACAAGGTCACAAACGCAAATCACAGAAAATCATTCGGAATGACTTCCATAACCCAAACTGGACAACGCTCAGCTACATCAGTTCTGTCCCTAGTTCCCAGAAAGAGCTCCCCCACTACAGTTTCCTTCTGTCTATAACAATGAAAATGAAGACTAAATTTAACTCGATTGTTATCTAGGCAAGGTCCAACCTTGATAGAGATTTGCAATCAGCCAAGCTCAGAACATAATGGCCATATTCAAATATACTTAGAAACAATACTCACTGAGCATGTACCAAATTGCACCTATTTTCACCCATAAGTAAGGGAGATAGTTGCCTACAGTAATGAGATTTTGAGAGAGCTAGGATGATTTCCTTGACCTAAAATACCCTTTCTCCTGTCAAATGATGCCTGAAACATAAGAAGTTTAATCCTAGGTTGGCATTTTTCAAACCTTTGTTGTCTTCAGAATTTTTTTGATCAAAAAATATTTTACAAGGAGGCATAAACAAACAAAAAAAGGCAAAGCTGCTTTAGTTTTAAAAGGGGCAGAGTGTCCAAAGCCCCATCATAATTGTTCTCTTTCTCTCTCCTTCCCTCCTCCCACCTTGCTCTCCACCCAAAGGAAGCAAACTGACATTGCTTTTGATTGAAGCAAAATTGTTCATTAAAATGCAAGCACCCAGAGAAAGGAGCTCATTAACTTACTCAGAGTTAACATTTAAATATGTGGTTTATTGGATCTTCTAAAAGCTGTTATTTTAGAGAACCTCGGGTAAGAAATCCAAAACTAATTGAAAGAAAAATATGTAGGTGGAAAAGAATAAGAGATTAGCAGTACCATTTACTTCTTTTTGTTTGTTTGTTTTGAGACAGGGTTTCCTTCTGTCACTCAGACTGAAGTGCAGTGGTGTGATCATGGCTCACTGTAGCCTCAACCTCCCAGGCTCAAGCGATCCTCCCGTCTCAGCCCCTCAAGTAGCTGGGACTACAGGAGCGCACCATGCCTGGCTAATTTTTATTTTTATTTTTTGTAGAGTCAGGGCCTCACTATATTGCCTAGGTTGGTTTCTAACTCCTGGGCTCAAGCGATCCTTCTGCCTCTGCCTCCCAAAGTGCTGGAATCACAGATGTGAGCCACTGTGCCTGGCCACCATTTACTTCCTAATAAATTTTTACTTTCTTCGTTGATCACAACCTGGGGTAGCTGCTCAGAATGCTTTGATTCCTCTCACTTACCCTGACCTCTATGGTGATACATGTGTTTTACCTCTAACTAATTTAGGATTTTTGCAATTTTTTTAAAACAAGCAAACTAAAGGAAAATACAACAGCATAGGAACAATAATTTTACAAGGCACATATTTCATATTCTAACGATGCAAGATTAGCCATGAATTAACTTGAGTGGCTCAATTTATAGAACACTCTAGCTCTAGTTCTTTCTTCTCCTTCAACTTTGAAACTCACAAGTGAAATGGAGAAACTTCCTGATCACCAGGGCTCTCTCACACAACACTGCTTCTCAAGCAATTGGCTTATTGGAGAGTCCAGTGCAGTCAATGCGTAGCGTGAGCAATAAAAGTCTGTGTTAAACACCTATTTGCTTAGTTCAGTGTTTGTCTAAGTAGGTGGCTCTATGATCACTTAGAAAAGCACTGTGGGGGCTGAACACGAGGGCTCATGCCTATAATCCCAGGACTTTGGGAGGTGGAGGTGGGAGGATCACTTGAGCTCAGGAGCTTGAGATCAGCTTGGGCAACATGGCAAAACCCATCTCTGCTAAAAACACAAAGAAAAAAAAAAGTGGTGGTGTGTGCCTGTAGTCACTATGTAGGCTGAGATGGGAGGATCACTTGAGCCCAAGAGGCAGAGGTTGCAGTGAGCCCAGATCGCACCACTGCAGTCCAGCCTGGGCAACAGAGGGAGACCCTGTCTCAAACAAAACAAAACAAAACAAAACAAAACAAAACAACCACTGTGGAGAATCCAGTTGTCCCTCAGTATCCACAAGGGATTGGTTCCAGGACCTCTGAGCATACCAAAGTCAAGAATTTTCAAGTTCCTTATATAAATTACTGAGTATTCGCATATAACCTACACATCCTCCTATACACTTTTTTTTTTTTTTTTTTAAGACAGGGTCTCACTCTATCGCCCAGGCTGGAGTGCAGTGGCAAGATCTCAGCTCACTGCAACCTCTGCCTCCCAGGTTCAAGTGATTCTCCTGCCTCACCCTCCTGAGTAGCTGGGATTACAGGCGCCCACCACCGCGCCAGGCTAATTTTTGTATTTTCAGTAGAGACGGGACTTCACCATGTTGGCCAAGCTGGTCTCGAACTCCTGACCTCAAGTGATCTGCCTCCCTTGACCTGGAAAAGTGCTGGGATTACAGGCATGAGCCACTACGCCCGGCCCTCCCTTATACTTTACCTATTTTTTTTTTTTTTTTGAGATGGAGTCTCGCTCTTTAGCTCAGGCTGGAGTGCCGTGGTGTGATCTCAGCTCACTGCAACCTCTGCCTCCCAGGTTCAAGTGATTCTCCTGCCTCACTCTCCTGAGTAACTGGGATTATAGGCGTGTGCCACCAGGCCCAGTTAATTTTTATATTTTTAGTAGAGACAGGGTTTCATCATGTTGGCCAGGCTGATCTGGAACTCCTGGCCTCAGGTGATGCGCCTGCCTCAGCCTCCCAAAGTAATGGTATTATAGGCGGGAGTGCCTGGCCTATTTTTTATTTTCATTTTTTTCTGGATATTTTTGATCCACAGTTGGTGGAATCTGCAGATGTGGAACCTGTGGATATGGAGGGCCAACTGTATAAATAAAATATAATATGTGATCCTTGCCCTTAAGGAACTTATAATTTAGTTGGGAAGACAAGAATAACAAAAATAATTAGAAAGTAACACGTGGGACTGTAAGATTCACTGTCAAATTCTGTAGCTAGACTAAGCATTTAAAGAGCTCTACCTAGGGTTCAGAGGCTTGGGATGGTAATACTCACTTGATATTTCACTTCAGTAACACACCCTTTCTCTCTCCAGTCCACAGAATCAGGCAATATCTGATTAGGGTTTGACTTATATGTGATATTTCTCTGCCACTGGCTGGGAACTCTCAGGGAACTCATCAAAGACATCACTTCTTCACTGGTCTACAAAGCAATATACAGTCAGGCATTGTTTAATGACTGGAATATGTTCTGAGAAATGCATCATTAGGTGATTTTGTCATTGTGAAAACACCATAGTGTGTACTTACACAAACCTAGAGCGTATTGGTTCCTACATACCTAGGCTGTATGGTAGGGCCCATTGCTCCTAAACTACAAACCTGCACGGCATGGTACTGTACTGAAGGTTGTAGGCAATTGTAGAACAATATGAAGTACTTGTGTATCTAAATATATCTAAACATAGAAAAGGTAGAGTGAAAATACAGTATAAAAAGTAAAAATGGGAGCTGGGCATGGTGGCTCACGCCTGCAATCCCAGCACTTTGGGAGGCTGAGCCGGGCAAATCACCTGAGGTCAGGAGTTCGAGACCAGCCTGGCCAACGTGGTGAAACCCCATCTCTACTAAAAATACAAAAATTAGCTGGGCATGGTGGTGCATGCCTGTAATCCCAGCTATTTGGGAGGCTGAGGCAGGAGAATCACTTGAGCCTGGGAGGCGGAGGTTGCAGTGAGCTGAGATCGCGCCACTGCACTCCAGCCTGGGCGACAGAGTGAGACTCCATCTCAAAAAAAAAAAAAAAAAAAAGTAAAAATGGTACTTCTATATAGGTCATTTACTATGAAAGGCCTGGAGTTGCTCTGGGTGAGTCAGTGAGTGAGTGGAGAGTGAACGTGAAGGCCCAGGACATTACTGTAGACTTTATAAACACGGTGCACTTAGGCTACACTAAATTTGTTAAAACATTTTTCTTTCTTCAATAATAAATTAACCTTAGTTTAATGCAACTTTTTTACTTAATAAACTTTTAATTTTTTAAATGTTTTGTCTTCTATAGTAACCCCTTAAAATACAAACACATTGTATAGCTGTACGAAAATATTTTCTTCTTTATCACCTTCTTCTATAAGCTTTTTCTATTTCTAATTTTTTAAAAGTTTTTACACTTTTTTGTTAAAAACTAAAATACAAACACACACACACATTAGCCTAGGCCTATACAAGGTCAGGATCATCAGTATCACTGCATTCCGTCTCCACCTCTTGTCCCACTGGAAGGTCTTCAGGGTCAACAACACGTATGGAGCTGTCATCTCCTCTGATAACAATGTTTTCTACTGGATGCCTCCTGAAGGACCTGCCTGAGGCTGTTTTACAGTTAACTTTTAAAAAGTATAAGTAGGAGTACACTCTAAAATAACAATTAAAAGTATAGTATAGTAAATACATAAACCAGTAACATAGTCATTTATTATTATTAAGCATTTTGTACTGTGCAAAATTTTATGTGCTATACTTTCATACCACTGGCAGAGCAGTAGGTTTGTTTACAGCAGCATCACCACAGACAAGTGAGTAGTGTGTTGTGCTACATTGTTATGGTGGCTACAACATCACTAGCTAGGCAAGAGGAAATTTTCAGCTCCATCATAATCTTAAAGGACCACCATGGTATATGTGGTCCATCAGTGGCCAAAATGCATATGACACATGACTATATATCTCTTTCACTTACATCCTTCTTTCTTTTCTTTCTTTCTTTCTTTTTTTTTTTTTTCTCTTTTGAGATGGAGTTTCACTCTTTTTGCCCAGGCTGGAGTGCAATGGCATGACCTTGGCTCACTGCAATCTCTGCCTCCCGGGTTCAAGCGATTCTCCTGCCTCAGCCTCCCAAGTAGCTGAGATTACAGGCATGTGCCACCACGCCCAGCTAATTTTGTATTTTTAGTAGAGACAGGATTTCTCTATGTTGGTCAGGCTAGTCTCAAACTCCCGACCTCAGGTGATCTGCCCACCTCGGCCTCCCAAAGTGCTGGGATTACAGGTGTGAGCCACTGTGCCCAGCCTATCTACTTTCTAATATCCTAATAACTGTAACTGTGAATATATTTAAAAACTGCCATGGAATAAAAAAACTGAGAAAAAACAGTAATAGTTGTGACCAACATAGGTTCCATTAGGATCTGGTGGGGCGAATTATCTGGGTTTGTTTAGTTTCACACTTGGCACTAGCATCCCAGCTAGGCACCCTCATGGGGAAGGAGAAAAAGAGAATGGTAAAAACTAGAAGTTACAGGGAGGCAGATTTTTGTTTCAAAGCAAGGCAGAATTTTATAAAAGGGCTGTCTAAAAAGTGGACTAAACTGGTTTCCCATGTGAGAAATAATTACAAAGGAGATTCCTGCATTTAAGAAGGAATTTAGTCTACCTAGGGCATTCCCTTCTTCACTTTGGCAACAGTGGTAAAGTTTTGCAGGACAGAACAGAATCTGAAAACCAATAGGGGATTATTTGTGATATTAAATACCCACATTCTCCCATTAAGAAAGCAGATGGATCACACTAAATTGTCAATCTAGACTTAAATAAGTATGGCAACTTGCTATAAAAACCTGTCAATAGTCTTTAGGTAATACTTTCTAGAATTTATTTTTAAAAAAATGGTAGTCTGTGAGTTTAAAATTTCCTCTAAAGAAGTGATTTGTTAAAGAAAGAAAGCAGTCAAAATAGAACTAAGTAAGAAATTTCTGTACAAGTTCTTACGTCCTTCAATTCTACTGTTTTCCAACTTTGTACTATACATTCCTTTGTTATTGTTGTTTACCTTCAAATTGCTTTTGGGGAGACAGAAAGGAAATGATATTTACCCAGACATGAAAGTGGGATTCCTTGTAATGTACCTACCATGTCTCCCAGGTGGTTCATGCCCAGATCGTATGAGTGCATTCCCATTGAATGCTCCAGGTTGTGAAGCATCACAAACTTTAGATTCTTTTCCCAGATGAGACGTCGTACTGCTTCTTCATTCTAAAACATAATGAAGAAGAACATAGTCATACTGCATCCTGGACAAATAAGTGTTTGATGATGAAAATGGCAATTTTTTTTTTTTTTTTTGAGATGGAATCTCACTCTGTCACCCAAGCTGGAGTCCAGTGGCACGATCTCAGCTTACTTCAACCTCCGATTCTCAGGTTCAAGTGATTCTCCTGCCTCAACCTTCCGAGTATCTGGGATTACAGGCATGTGCCACCATGCCTAGCTAATTTTTGTATTTTTAGTAGAGACGGGGTTTCGTCATGTTGGCCAGGCTGGTCTCAAACTGTTGACCTCAGGGGATCTGCCTGCCTCAGCCTCCCAAAGTACTGGGATTACAGGTGTGAGCCACTGCACGCGCCCAAAAATAGCATTTTTGAAGCATTCTACCAAATGTGGATCTGCCTGAGAGCATGCAAATACATAAATATATCCAATATAACTGCTAACTTCACATATTAATCTTAATTCTTGCTCTTAACTGCTTTGATGGTTTAATATTATTTTATGATAAACATGAATTTCCTTCTCTTTTTAACATTTATTATTATTATTATTATTATTTTGACAGAGTCTTGCTCTGTCACTCAGGCTGGATGGAGTGCAGTGAAGTGGCCTGATTACTGCTCACCATAGCCTTGACCTCCTGGGACCCAGCAATCTTCACACCTCAGCCTCCTGCATAGCTGGGATGACTGGTGTGTGCCACTGCAGCCAGTTTTTCTGTTTGTTTGTTTGTTTGTTTGTTTGTTTGTTTGTTTTGGTAGAGACTGGGTCTCCCTATGTTGCAGGCTCATATTAAATTCCTGGGCTCAAGCAATCCTCCCCTATCAGCCTCCCAAAGTCCTGCGATTATTGGTGTGAGCCACTGCGCCCAGCATTTTTTTTTTTTTTTTTAGACAGGGTCTTGCTCTGTTGCCCAGGCTGGAGTGCAGTGGTATGATCATAGCTCACTACAGCCTCAAACTCTTGGGCTCAAACTATCCTCCCATCTCAGCTGCCCGAGTAGCTAGGACTGCAAGCCTGCACCACCACAACCAGCTTATTTTTAATTTTTTTTTTTTTTTTTTGTAGAGACAGGGTCTCCCTATGTTGCCTAGGCTGGTCTCAAATTCCTGGCCTTAAAGGATCCTTCCCCCTTGGCCTCCCAAAGTGCTGGGATTACAGGCATGAACCATACACCCAGCCATGATTTGCTCTTTCTTTTTGGTGTTTTACAACTTCGTTACATGTATCTGGGTGTAGGTTTCTTTATTTACCTTCAGCTGTGTGCTTTTGATTGGAGGACTCAGGACCTTTTCTCATATCTGGAAAATTCTCAATCAGTGTCTCCACATATATTGCTTCTCCACCATTCCACCTAATTCTCTTCTTCAGAAACTCCTATCCGAAGTATTTTGGAGCCTCAAACTCTCTTTCATCTCTCTTACTTGCATTTTCATATATTTTTCTTTTTATTTCTAGGTGCTGCATTCTGGGTGAATTCCTCAGTACTATCTTTCAGATTACTGATTCTATCCAGCTCTTTCCAGTCTGGAAATCCTTTTGATTTTTATTGCAATGACAATATTTTTTATTTTCAAGATTTCTAATTTATTTCTTGTCCATTAGTGTGCATATTATTCCTTTATATACAGTCTTTTGAAAATTCATTTTTGATTCTATTATTTTAATTTTATTCAGAGTGAATTTACATGCTGACCGACGATTTTCTTGTCCTTCAGGAGATTCATTTACATAGAATACAATGATGTAGAAGGCAAGGTGGATGGTGCCTCCTACAGTAGCTGAAGCCAGAGTTTCCAATAAGCTAGAACCCCAGGGAGCAGTCAGCAACAACTCTGTTCTGCCTCATTTCATTGAGCGGGTGAGCCCAGTCCCAGAGGCACTGGGTAGCAAGTCTGGATGCAGGTTTCTTTCCCTTGGAGCAAGGTTTTACTGTTACCCCAGTAATGGACATAATGGGCATGCATGATGGGCTTACTTCCAAACCACAAGATGAGAAGCAATGGTATAAAGGCAAACAAATCTAACTAAGTGCAAGAAAGGAAAAAAAAAAAAAAAAAAGAAGTGTACTTTGAGATCAATTATAAAGGTAGGATACGAATCAAAAGTCAGGTTCATTCCTCCTGAGGGACTGGAATTATTAAACAGAGGGATAGCATTCATTTAACCAGATAGTGGTGCTAATTGCACATCTAAGTCCAGTCAATCTTGAAATGAGGAACCTGTTCATAAAGGGTGTGGGTGAGGGTGAAATTCATCACCACCAAGGAAACCATATGATCATTTAAATAGATGCAGGAAAAGCATTTGACAGAATTCAACATCCTTTCATAACAAACATTCTCAACAAATTACATATAGAAGGAATGTTCCTCAACACAAATAGGCCATATATGGCAAGACTACAGCTAACACCATACTCAATTGGGTGAAAATTTAAAGGCCATTCTGCTAAGATCAGAAAAAGACAAGGGTACCCACTCTCACCATTTCTAGTCAATATAGTGCTGAAAATCCTAGCCAGAGCAATTAGGCAAGAAAAATAAATACAAGATCTCCAAATAAGAGAAGGAAGAAGTGAAATTGCGTTTGTTTGTTGATAACATGATCATATAGAAAGTCTTGGCCAGGTGTGGTGGCTCATGCCTGTACTTTGGGAGGTTGAGGTGGGAGGATTGTGTGAATCTAGGAGTTCAACACCAGCCTGGACAACATGGCAAGACCCCTTCTCTACAAAAAACAAAGATAGAAATTAGCCAGGTGTGGTGGCATGTGCCTACAGTCCCAGTTACTTGGAAGGCTGAGGCAAGAGAATCACTTGAGCTGGAGTTTGAGGCTGCAGTAAGCTATGATCACACCACTTCACTCCAACCTGGGTGACAGAGCAAGATCTCATCTCAAAAAAAAAAAAGAAGGTTGGGCAAGGCGGCTTATGCTTGTAATCCCAGCACTTTGGGAGGCCAAGATGGGTGGATCACGAGGTCAGAAGTTCAAGACCAGCCTGACCAACATGGTGAAACCCCGTCTCTACTAAAAATACAAAAATTAGCTAGGTGTGGTGGCGTGTGCCGGTAATCCCAGCTACTCAGGAGGCTGAGGCAGGAGAATTGCTTGAACCTGGGAGGCGGAGGTTGCAGTGAGCCGAGATTGCGCCACTGCACTCCAGCCTGGGCGACAGAGCATGAATCCACCTCAAAAAAAAAAAAAAAAGAGAGAGAAGAAAGACTCCATCAAAAAACTATTAGAACTGATACATGAATTCAGTAAAGTTGTAAGACACAAAGTCAACATACAAAAGTCAGTAGTATTTTTATACACTAACAACTATTTGAAAAAGAAATTAGGAAAACAATTCTATTTACAACAGCATTTAAAACATATTTAGGAGTTAATTTAACCAAGGAGTTGAAAAGTTATATGCTGAAAACTATAAAACATTGATAAAAGAAACTGAAGACAAAATAGGCCGGGCGTGGTGGCTCACACCTGTAATCCCAGCACTTTGGGAGGCCGAGGCAGGTGGATCACCTGAGGTTGGGAGTTTGAGACCAGCCTGACCAACATGGAAAAACCCCGACTCTACTAAAAATACAAAATTACCCGGGCGTGGTGGCACATGCCTGTAATCCCAGCTACTCAGGAGGCTGAGGCAGGAGAATTGCTTGAACCCCAGAAGCAGAGGTTGTGGTGAGCAGAGGTCACGCCACTGCACCCCAGCCTGGGCAACAAGAGCAAAATTCCATCTCAAAAAAACAAGAAAAAAAGAAAAAAGAAAGAAAGAAATTTAAGATAAAATAAATAAATGGGAAGATATTCCATGCTTATGGATTGGAAGAATTAATATTGCTAAAATGTTCATACTATCCAAAGCAAACTAGAAATTCAGTGCAATTTCTATCAAAATTCTAATGTTATTCTTCACAGAAATAGAAAAAACAATCCTCAAATTCATGTGGAACTACAAAAGTCCTTAAATAGTCAAAGTAATCTTTAGCAAGAGGAGCAAAGCTGGAGGCATTACAAAATGCCTGGTTTCAAAATATATTACAAAACTATAGTAATTTAAACAGCATAGTACTGGCATAGAAACAGACATGTTTACCAATGGAATAGGATATAGAGCCCAGAAATAACCTGCAACTTTATGGTCAATCAATTTTCAGCAAAGGTGCCAAGAACACACAATGGGGAAAGGATAGTCTGTTTAATAAATAGTATTGGGAAAACTGGCTATCCAAATGCAGAAAAATGAAATTGAACCCTTATGTCACCCCATATACAATAATCAACTCAAAATGAATTAAAGCACAAACATAAGGCCTGAAACTATATACAACCACTATAAGAAAATATAGGGGAAAACTCCACAACATTGGTCCGGGCAATGGTTTTTTGAATATGACCCCTAAAGAACAGGCAACAATAGCAAAAATAGACAAACGGGACTCCATCAAACTAAAAACTTTTGTACAATAAAGGAAACAATTAACAGAGTGAAAGGATAACTCATAGATTGGGAGAAAATATTTGCAAATCATACATTTGATAAGGGGCTAATATCCCAAATATAGAAGGAACTCAAAGTAACTATCAAGAAAACAACCCTGTTTAAAAATGGGCAGAAGACCTGAATAGACATTTCTCAAAACAAGACACATACAAATGGCCAACAGATATATGAAAAAATGCTTAACATCACCAGTCATCAGGGAAATGTAAAGTAAAACCACAATGAGATATCACCTCACATCTGTTAGAATGGCTATTATCAAAACGATGAAAGATAAGTGTTGGTGAGGATGTGGAGAAAAGGGAACCCTCATACACTTTTAGTAGGAATGTAAATTAGTACAGCCATTTGGGAAAACAGTATGGAGGTTCCTCAAAAAACTAAAAATATAATTACCATATCATCCAGCAATCTCACTTCTGGGTATATGTCCCAAGGAAGCGCAATCAGTATGTCAATGAGATACCTGCACTTCCATGTTCATTGTAGCATTATTCACAATAGCCAAGATATGGAATCAACCTTATAAAGTGTCCATTAAAAGACGAATGGATAAAAAAGTGTGGTACATATTGTATTCCATACATAATGGAATACTATTTAGCCTTAAAAAAAAAAAAAAGGAAATTCTGTCATTTTCAACAACATGGATGGGTCTAGAGAACGTTATGCTAAGTGAAATAAGCCAGGCACAGAAAGACAAGTACTGCATAATCTCATTTACATGTGGAATCTAAAACAGTTGAACTCATAAAAGTAGAGAGTAGAATGGTGGTTAGCAGAGGCTGGGCGGAGGGTAGACAGGGAAAGGGGAGATGTTAGGCAAAGAGTACAGAGTTTCATTTGACAAGAAGACTACATTCTAGCAATCTATTGCATAGCATGGTGACTACAGATAATAATAATAATGTATTTTATATGTCAAAATTACTGAAAGGGTAGATTTTAAATGTTCTTATCACAATGAAAGGATAAGTATGTGAGGTGCTGAATAGGTTAATTAGCCTAATTTAATCATCTGCAATGTATATTTGTATCATAACATCACATTGTACTCCATAAATAGACACAATTATTATTTAATTATAAATAAATAAAAATAAAACTTAGAGTGTATGACCTAAGAGTGTCATTTTTATACAAAATAATATGTCAAATAAATAAATATATGATGCTAGCTTACAAACAGAAATATTACATAGTTACAGGACTTAGTTATTTAAAGCAGTAGGGTTAAGGTCTTAACATCAGCAAGTGTGCTTTGAAATAAAAACAAAAGTACAAAATGGGAAGTGATAGTCAAGAAACAATATCTGGCCACACTATGTGGGTATTAACGCCTTTTCGCTCCTCAGCCATCCCAAATGTGGCCCTTCCTCAGGAGCTTGTGCTGATTTGCCCTTGGCCTGAGACCTTCACTCTATTATGTATTTTGCTTGCTCCCTGGCTTCCATCAATTCTCTGCTCAAATGGCACCCTTATCCGTGAGGCCTTCCCTAACCCTCCTGTCATATAGACTTCTTACCACCACCACCACCCAGGGCCCTTCCGATAGACTTCTTACCACCACCACCACCCAGGGCCCTTCCTACTCTCCATGCCTTCTGTTATTTTTATCTACAACACTTATCACCATCTAGCATACTACATATCTGCTTGTTTATTTTCTTATTTCCTGTCTCTCTCACGATAATATAAGCTCCATAACAGGAATTTTGTTTTGATTCCTGCTGTATGGTACCAAGAACAGTATCTGGCAAGAAACAAGTACATAATATTTATTTATTTATTTTTGAGATGGAGTCTCACTCTGTCACCCAGGCTGGAGTGCAATGGCACAATCTTGGCTCACTGCAACCTCTGCCTTCCTGGCTCAAGTGATTCTCTTGCCTCAGCCTCCCGAGTAGCTGGGATTACAGGCGCCCACCACCACATCCAGCTAATTTTTGTATTTTTAGTAGAGATGGGGTTTCGCCATGTTGGCTAGGCTGGTCTCGAACTCCTGACCTCAGGTGATCCGCTCACCTTGGCCTTCCAAAGGGCTAGGATTACAGGCGCGAGCCACCACACCCAGCTTAAATATTTACTGAAAACACTGCCTGTAAGAACACAATTTTGAGAGGTAGAAAACAGTACTCCTTTAAAAGCATATCGCTCGAGTGGCAATCCAATCTACCTTTTCCTTGTATTGTTTGCCATAGGTTTTCTTCCAGAGATGCCAGTGGTGATCCAGGGTAGGATCTTTATGCAACTGCGCCACTGCAGAGGAGCACACCAAGAGCACACAAACCAGCCGTTTCATTCTGTGTAAGGAAAGGTAACATAGGAAGTGTTGCTATTAGCTGCATATGTTGTGACCACATGTTTTCATAAGAGAAAATAACAATGCAAAGTCTATCAAAGGGACAGACTATTATAAACAGAATTATACAGGAAAATTCCTGGGATATATAGTCACAGGGAACAGCTGCAGATTTATGTCAGAAATACTACTTCCAATGCTTAGTAGCACTTTAAAAAGTGATTTCCAGGAATTTCCCAATATCTGGTAAACCAAACACATCTAGAGGGTTAGAAAACAGGGACTTTCCAGGATTTGCCAACAAATCTAATCAAAGGAAATCTCTTTCTCGCTCTCTCTCTCAAAAAAAAAAAAATCATCCTTAAGAGAGACAAACCTTTGAAAAATCAGTTTATCTCCTGAATTTTTGAATACATGGGCTCTTCTTAACTGACCTGTTTAAATATACACAGTCTTTACAGATAGTTAAAAGACAATTCTCATCTATTGCTTTCACATCTTTAGGTAGGTAATTTTCCTTTTTACGTTTTTTTTTTCAATGATCAGACATCTGTTTCAAATGAGGCAATTAACTACTCTTTAAAATGCCACTTCTGTATTTAATTCAAGAGACATCAACAGAAATTCAGCGACTAGCTCCCTCAAACTGGATTCTACTTTCTTTTCCATTTCTTTTTAATTGAAAACATCTGGAATTTTAAACATGTAAGCCTTTAAATTATATTCCAAAGAAAGCCATGTTTCAGTCTCAACTTAGATGCTTAGATGCTCAAGCAGACATTAACTTTTTAAAAATAGAGAAGAGGCAAATTGAACTACACGATTTTTTAGTTTACTTCCTGAAACCAAAGATTTAAAACCTAGCAGGCAGAACAAATTACAAACACAGAGTGTTTGAAGACCAAATGGGAGAAAAAGAACAAAGAGTACATACGTGATAGAACCAGCAGTTGCTCCCACAGTAAGAGTCCTTGAATTAGTGGGCTCTCTTCTAAGATTTCAAAGCAACAAGGAGATTTCAGTTCAATTGACTTGAAAAGAAATTGGAACTTGTCACATGAGGTACTCAAAATGAGGAAGTGAACTTTCATTTCAGTTTCATTTAAAATCTAGCTAGTACAGTCACCTCTAGTCATTTCCCTATGGTCTTGGGGACAAAGTGGATACAGTAAGCCATCAAGAAGAGCCCTTGTCTGAGCCCAGTGGCTCATGCCTATAATCCCAGCACTTTGGGAGGCTGAGGCGGGAGGATCACTTGAGGCCAGGAGTTCAAGACCAGCCTAGGCAATAAAGCGAGACCCTGTCTCTGCAAAAAAAATTTTTTTAATTAGCTGGGCATGGTGGTGCATGCTTGTAGTCCCAACTGAGGGGGAGGGTGAGGTGGGAGAATTGCTTGAGTCTAGGAGGACAAGGCTGCAGTGAGCCATGATTATGCCACTGTGTTTCAGCCTGGATGACATATCAAGACCCTATCTCAAAAAAAAAAAAAAATTAAATTGAATTTTAAAAACACCAACTTTTACACGGAAAACATTTAGTTATAAAGAGATTTAGATAAAGCTCCCCAAATCCCAGCTCCTTGTATGATTTCCTAGGAAAACCTGTCTTACTGCTTTTAACACAACTCATTCATGATCTGATATTGTCTGGTTCTCACTCAGCCATTCCTTCGTTCATCAAACTCAAAATGTCTTTATTAATATATACTATATGTATAGTTTAGTAATATGCGTGTGTTAGTATATTCATGGAAAAAAGGATACACTCAAATATATCCAATTGAGAATGATTACCTGGGTGGGGTGGGAGCAAGACGAACTATCATCTTTTAAATTTGCATTTTCCTAATTACTAATGAGGTTGAGGATCTTTTCACACATTTATTGACCGTTTGAATTTTCTGTGAATTTCCTGTTCATCTTTTTTGCTCATTTTTCTATTGTATTGTTGCATTTTCTTAGTGATTTGTGGGAGGTGTGTGTGTGTGTGTTGTGTGTTTTCCGAGACGGAGTCGTGCTTTGTCTCCCATGCTGGAGTGCATTGGTGCGATCTTGGCTCACTGCAACATCCACCTCCCAGGTTCAAGCGATTCTCTGCCTCAGACTCCCAAGTAGCTGGGATTACAGGCACCTGCCAGCATGTCCAGCTAATTTTTGTATTTTTAGTAGAGACAGGGTTTCACCATCTTGGCCAGGCTGGTCTTGAACTCTTGACCTCGTGATCCACCCGCCTCAGCCTCCCAAAGTGCTGGGATTACAGGTGTGAGCCACCGTGCCCGGCCAAGGTGTATGTGTTTTAAAAATATATTCTGGCTTCTAATCTTTGACAGTTATATACCCTTAAAAACATCCTCCCTTAGTCTTCCACTTGTCTTTTATTTTATTTTTTCTTCCTTTGCATAAGCCTATGAAATTCCACTTGTCCTTTAGTCTTGTTTATAGTGAGTTTTTCTATATGAAATTTTTTTGTTGAGGTAGAACATTTTATTCAGCTTTTCCGTATAATCAATCTATACTGTTTTTGTATAAGAAAGTTTTCCTCATCCAAACGTAATAAAGATACACTCATCTTATTTTTATACTTTCAGAGAGTGTTTTATTTATCTTTTCTATGGCTACTGCTTTTAGGTGTTTAATTCACCTGGAATTTAGTTTTGTGTATGGTATGACGTAGGGAGCTTATTTTCTTTGTTTTCCAATTTTGATTCTACCTCTATTGTACACCAAATTCTCATACATAGATAGGTCAGTTTCTGAGCTCATGAAGCTGTTCTTTTTATCTTTTGCTACTTCAGTATCGCACAGTTTTAATTAAAACAGCTTTGTAATATGTCTCCACGTGTGGTAAGGCAAGTCATCTAGGCCACCCTATCTTTGTTCTTCTTTTTAAACATTGTCTTTATATTTTGTACTTGTTAACTCTTCTTTATATGAATTTTTTGAATCAGTTTATCAAGTTCCCTGAAAAACTCTGTTAGAGTTTTTTGCTTTTTTCTTTTGGAGACAGGGTTTCATTCTGTCACCCAGGCTGGAGTGCAGTGATGCAATCATGGCTCACTGCAGCCTTGACCTCCTGGGCTCAAGTGATCCTCCCGCCTCAGCCTCTGGAGTGGCTGGGACTACAGGTGCACACCACCATGCCTGGCTGATTTTGTTTTTTGTTTTTTGTAGATAAGGGGTTTCACCATGTTGCCCAGGCTGGCCTCAAACTCCTGGGCTCAAGCAATCTGCCCACCTTGGCCTCCTGAAGTGCTGGGATTACAGGCATGAGCCCCCACATCTGGCTATTAGAGTTTTTATTTGAATATATGCATAAATTTAGGGAGAAGTAACAGCATTATAATGTTGATTCATCTCAGCTGTAGTAGACATGTTTGTGTTTGTAGCCATACAGTTTTTTTAAAAAAGATACTGCTTATGGAAAATTTAAAACACATGTAAAAGTAAAAATAGTAGTAAAATGAGCTGCCATGAAACCATTGTCTTGTTTCAACAATGATCAGTACATGGCCAATCTTATTTTATTTATATTCCCACTCTCACTACCTGAATTATATTAAATAAATTCTAGACATTCTGTCATTTCATATGTAAATGTCCCTGTGTGTGTCTTTAAAAGACAGAGACTATTAAACAAATATAATACCACAATACCATCATCACATCTAAAATAAATGAACAATAATTTTCTTTTTTCTTTTTTTTTTTTTTGAGACAGAGTCTCACTCACTTGCCCAGGCTGGAGTGCAGTGGTGTGATCCCAGCTCACTGCAATCTCTGCCTGCCGAGTTCAAGCGATTCTCCTGCCTCAGCCTCCCAAGTGGCTGGGATTACAGGCATGTGCCATCACACCCAGCTAATTTTTGTATTTTTAGTAGAGATGGGGTTTCACCACATTGGCCAGGCTTGTCTCGAACTCCTGACCATAGGTAATCTGCCCACCTCAGCCTCCCTAAGTACTGGGATTACAGGTGTGAGCCACTTTATTGTCATAAGAAATTAAGACAATAATTTCTTAATGTCATCAGACATCCTATCAATGTTCACATTTTCTGGACTGTCATACATTTTTTAATAGTTTGTTTGAATTGAGATTTAAATAAGCTCCATATATTGTGAAACCATTGAGTTATGTTTATATCATTATGAATTCATGGATTTAAACATATTTGATGTGTTTCAATCCATTCCAGTTTTATCCTTATTGATACTCATATTGTCTCATTTTTGGTCTGTAGGAATTTATTCAAACTGGCTCTTTAGTGCAGACAGAGTTTGTATATTTGGCATAATATTAGTACTCTTTAAAAGCTTCCTTTCTTTCTAATATGACAGGCTATTGCAGGTTTGTCTTGAACAATTCCTGCCCCAGACCTGGAATCAGCCATTTCTTCAAGGAGCTCTGGTTCCTTTTAGTGGAAACAATGTTTAAATACCATAATCTAGGAACTAGCAGTGTTTGGGATAGCAGATTGACCATTGTTGCTAAGCCTTTTCAGTAGCTAGAGCTAAGAAATATCTTTTTTAAAAAAATTAAATAAATCACAAGCTGACACTGATACTTCAAATTCAAATTCAAGACTATAGGGTTTACTCACCCCATCAATCTTATATCTGCACTTCTTTTCAAACATGCTTTAAAAATCTGGGTTCTCTAAAATATCAACTCAAGTACTTGTTTAATTTATCCTGTAAAATTGCAGAATAACAACAACAAGCCTACGCCAATAAGATTATTAATGAAAACAAATTAGAGATTTTAAAATGGAGGGGAACAGGTTTTTCTCCATTAAGCCAAATGTCGCTAACGATGTAAGTCAATTACTGTGTTTTGAAGTCACCTGGAATAGTTCCCTGTATGGTTATGCTCCACCTCCATACACAGGTTTGTTTCATTTCACTTCTTCCTTTTAGGGCTTGCTTTTTACACTTATGTAATTTCATTTTATAATTATGTAAAACATTTATGTGGATCCAAAGTGAAATCAACACAATGAGGTATATTCAAAGAACTCTAGCCTCTACTTTTGTCTGTTTTACATGATTTCCTTTTTTCCTTAATTGGTAATCATTTAAACAATTTATGGTTTATCTTCCTATTTTTAGAAATATGCAAATATGCCTATATATTAATATTCTTTCATCTTAAGTGAACACTAACATATTACACATATTTTTCTCTATCTTGTTTTTTTCACTTAGCATTTTTTTGTTTTAGTCAATCACTTAACATTTTATTAAGAAAAATTATTCAGGCGAAAGAGATTAGCAGGTGTCCTTTCAGTGATGTGCTGGGTATTATTTAGTGGACCTTTACAGGAATTGTTTGATTCTTTTTAGAGTTAAGTTGTAAAAAACTGATAACTATGCAAATGATCCCTATACATGGCAATGCAAATAAATTTTGTATTGTAGATTTCACTGAATAGAGAAATAGAGAATGTAGATCTCTGTCAGTCGAATTCTTTTTTTTTTTTTTGAGACACAGCCTTACTTCATCGCCCACGCTGGAGTGCAGTGGTGCAATCTCAGCTCACTCTAACCTCCGCCTCCCGGATTTAAGAGATTCTCCTGCCTCAGCCTCCCCAGTAGCTGAGATTACAAATGCACACCACCACACCCAGCTAATTTTTGCATTTTTAGTAGATACAGGGTTTCACCATGTTGGCCAGGCCGGTCTCGAACTCCTGACCTCAGGTGATCCACCCACCTCGGCTTCCCAGAGTGCTGGGATTACAGGCATGAGCCACCATGCCCGGCCTCAAATTCTTATTTGAACTGACTTTAATCTTACTGATCCCTTATTAATTAATGAGTTAAACTTCGATGCGTTCATTGTATATTTGCTCTCAGCTTTTTAGAAACTATACTTTAGCAATTAAATCCTGATAACTCCACAGTAGTATATACAGTGTTCATTTATTTTTATGGCCACCTAGCATCTTTTGAACAATATTCCCATGTTTGGAGAATTTCCCACGTTATAAATTTTGCTTCTCCAAGTTGAAGCCAAAGCTCCATCTTCAAGGCTCCAGTGCAGTTAAGGCACAGACATGAGACCTAGCCTTTGCCAGTCAGGCACACCTGTATAGAACATCATTTTGCAAGTGGGTAAGTGAGGAACCAGAAGTATGTAAAATCCTCCTTTTGGTGAGAATGGCAGTAGAGATGTCTCCCAGCAGCAGCAGCACCAGCAGGAGCAGGAGCAGCAGCAGATATTCTAACATCTGGTCCCCAGTGTCACCTGTTCAAACTGTAGTGTTTATGTCAAATATTGTGTCTGCTCAGTGGCATCATAGGTTGAGCAGTCCTCTCTGTGGTTTTGGTGATGTTTGTGGTTACACAATAAACAAACCTCACCGACTTTCTGGCCTTTCATAGGTTCTTTGAGTTTCCTGCACTTTTTTTTTTTTTTTTTTGAGATGGAGTTTCACTCTCGTTGTCCAGGATGGAGTGCAATGGCATAATCTCGGCTCACTGCAACCTCCGCCTCCCAGGTTCAAGCGATTCTCCTGCCTTAGCCTCCCAAGTAGCTGGGATTACAGGCATGCGCCACCACGCCAGGCTAATTTTGTATTTTTAGTAGAGACAGGGTTTCGCCACGTTGGCCAGGCTGGTTTCAAACCCCTGACCTCAGGTGATCCGCCCGCCTTGGCCTCCCAAAGTGCTGAGATTACAGGCGCAAGCCACTGCGCCCGGCTGCTTCCTGCACATTTTAAATAAACTGTAGTACCCGGATAGATGAACCCAGTATTGACATCCACAGCCGTGTTGAGTTTGGAAAAACAAGGGTGGAGTGTCAGAAGCTAGAATGGGGAAGGTGCTTTTCTCAGGCTGCAAACACAGGAAACTCAAGAAAGCTATTGTGGAGCTCTCAATAATTTCAGGTTGCCTTCTCTATCCTTCTTTACACATCTGATCTCATATCTGATGTTTTTTGCTTTTAGCCTTGATACCTCTATATGTATTTCTATCCATAGAAATAGACAGTTCAATTTCCTTAATGAGAAATTAGCATAGGAACAAATTTCTTTCCATCAAGATTAAAATGGTAGACAACTGCTTTTACAAGGGACCATGTATTTTTCCAGTCATTGTTTCTCTGTCTGACGAGGTCTATAAATCTACACTCAGTACAGAGCATAAATGTGGTGATTAGGCAACAGCACACCTTCTGCCTCCATTCCTGGGTATTGCCTACATGGAATTGTGTATGAAATTATGTCTCTACCTGTTTCCGGTAATCCTCTACCAAGTGGGAAAAAATTTTGGGGTTAATTGTGTTTTCTAGTGGTACTCTAAGCCAGATTCAGGACGGCAGCGGCCATCTAAATGTCTTCCTTTGTTTATTTCTAAATCCATAAATTAATTCCAGATTTACCAAGAAACTAAGTTGAGTTGATCCCAAAATGAAACAGGGCTCTCAGGGACATACCCACTTATTCCCAGCCTGCCTTTGGACTCAGTAAGTAAGCAGAGACTGTGTTTATTTGTCTGATATACATGACCCCTGGTTAATATGTAGGTTGTAGAAGAAACCAAAATTTTACTTATGGAAGGCAGGGAGAATAGAGATGAATTACCTTTTGTGAGAAAAAGAACAAGTGACATATTAACTGCTATTGTATTTTCTGTTGTCAGGACGTGGGCTGAGTAAAAAGCTTAAAAGCTTTTGCATATGTCTTGGTTCTGCCATCTATTGGTTATAAGGCCTGGAGCAAGTGATTTAACATGCCCATGGCTCACTTTCCCTATGCATAAGTACGGAAATGCTGACTTAGTGGCAACTAAACAGTGGAAGACACCAGCAATAGAATGTAATTATAATATCGCTCCATGAGATGGTAAGATTTTACAGTTCCAACTAATTATTCCTGAGTCCGTTCCTTTTGCAGAACAAGTTTCTAATAAAGTACTCAGGATTAAGATAGATGGTTATGAGCAAGTGCTACCATTTAGGATATTCATTTGAAATACTAATGCTCCTGGCATTTTTTTTTTTTTTTGAGACAGAGTCTCGCTCTGTCACCCAGGCTGGAGTGCAGTGGTGTGATCTCAGATCATTGCAAGCTCTGCCTCCTGGGTTCATGCCATTCTCCTGCCTCAGCCTCCCAAGTAGCTGGGACTACAGGCGCCTGCCACACTCCTGGCTAATTTTTTGTATTTTTAGTAGAGACAGGGTTTCACCATGTTAGCCAGGATGGTCTCGATCTCCTGACCTCGTGATCCGCCCGCCTCGGCCTCCCAAAGTGCTGGGATTACAGGCGTGAGCCACCGCGCCCAGCCGCGCTCCTGGCATTTTTTATTTTTATTTATTTGTTTATTTTTTTTGAGACAGAGCCTTGCTCTGTCACCTAGGCTGGAGTGCAGTGGCATGATCTCGGCTCACAGCAAACTCTTCCTCCTGGGTTCAAGTGATTCTCAGCTTCCTGAGTAGCTGGGATTACAGGCATGCCACCATGCCTGGCTAGTTTTTGTATTTTTAGTAGAGATGGGGTTTTGCCATGTTGGCCAGGCTGGTCTCAAACTCCTGACCTCAGGTGATCCACCCACCTCAGCCTCCTAAAGTGCTGGGATTACAGGCATGAGCCACCATGCCTGGCCAAGAAAAACATCTTTAATACAAAAACACAGAAAGGTTGACAATAATAGGAAGCTAAAAGCTAGATCACACAAACGCAAGCAACAGCAAAATGTGGGTATAATTATTCAAATATCAGTCAGAGTAGACTTTAAAGCAAGAAGCATTATGAGGCTAAAGAGGGAACTTTCATAATGATAAAGAAATAAATGATAACGGGACCCGCCAGGAAGAGATTATAATCTTAAATCTGTATGCTCCTCAAAACATGGCCTCAGAGTCCCATAAAGCAAAGATTGCCAGAGCTAAAAGGAAAAATAGATAAAATCTGCAATCATAATGGGAGGCTTTGAGATACCTCTTTCAATAGCTTGTAGAATAAGCAAATGGAATAAATTAATAACGATATAGAAGATTCGAATAACGCGATTAATGAACTTGTCCTAATTAAGATATCTAGAGCCTGTCCTCAACAACAGAATCCTTTTTTTTTTTCTTTTTTTTTCACCCAGGCTGGAGAGCAGAGGCAGGATCACGGCTCACTGCAGCTTTGAACTGCTGGGCCCAAGTGATCCTCCCAGCTCAGCCTCCCATGTAGCTGGGACCCCAGCCCCAAGCCACTGCACTGGCCTCAGAATATTTATTTTGAAGGGCACATAGAATATTTAACAAAATTGACTCTGTATGTGCTGGGCCATAAAATATTCAAGTCATTTAGAGTATGTTCTCTGACCACAGTGAGATTAAGCTAGGCCCAATAACAAAAATGTAATTAGAAAACCTCCCATTTAAGTGATATACTTCTTAATAACCATGGTTATTAAGAAGAAGAAATCATAATGGCAATTAGAAAATATTTTGAACTGAGCAATAATTTTTTTAAATGACATATAAAAATGTGTAAGATCCAGCTAAACCAGTGCTTAGAAAGAAATTTATAACTTTTTAATGCATATATTAGAAAAGAAGAGGCCGGCGCGGTGGCTCACGCCTGTAATCCTAGCACTTTGGGAGGCTGAGGTGAGCGGATCACGTGGTCAGGAGATTAAGACCATCTTGGCTAACATGGTGAAACCCCGTCTCTACTAAAAATACAAAAAAATTAGCCGGGCATGGTAGCGGGCGCCTGTAGTCCCAGCTACTCGGGAGGCTGAGGCAGGAGAATGGCGTGAGCCTGGGAGGCGGAGCTTGCAGTGAGCCGGGATCGCACCACTGCACTCCAGCCTGGGCGTGAGCGAGACTCCGTCTCAAAAAAAAAAAAAGAAAAAGAAAAGAAGAATGGCTAAGAATCAGTGGTCTAAGCTGCCACCTCAAGAAGCAAAGGGAAGAACATCAGAGGAGATGTTTTGATGTTCTGTATTTCCCGCCCTTTTTTTTTGTTTGAGATGGAGTCTGGCTCTGTCCCCCAGGCTGGAGTGCAGTGGTGCAATCTTGGCTCGCTGCAACCTACATCTCCTGGGTTCAAGTGATTCTTCTGCCTTAGCCTCCCAAGTAGCTGAGACTACAGGCGTTCATCACCACACCCAGTTAATTTTGTATTTTAAGTAGAGATGGGGGGGGGGAGTTCTCCATGTTCATCAGGCTGGTCTCGAACTCCTGACCTCAGTTAATCCACTCGCCTTGGCCTCCCAAAGTGCTGGGATTACAGGCGTGAGCCACCGCGCTTGGCCATCTTTTGGACTAAATAAAGACTGTTGAGCTACTCTGGCAGTACTCTTTTTAGAAAAGCACTTGCAGCAAAATTGTGCTTTCAATAAATGATATTAAATTGTGCATTTTATCTTTGAACTCTCAAACTCTGTTATTCTTTTTCAAAATAGGAAGTTTCTAGCAAATATTGAAAAGAGGAAATACCCAAATCGATATGTTTTAATGAATTAAATACAGATATTATGCATCTTCTGTGCCAGGCATTGTACAGGGCACTGAAGATCTTTCCTGCCCATTATTTTATTTGATCCTCCCAACAACATATGAGGTGGTAGTGGTAGCAATAGTATCCCTATTCTATAGTTTAGGAAACTGGGTCTTAGAACGCCTTGTCTAAAACCATTGTGGAAATAAGTGGTGGAACTGAAACTTGAAGTCCACACCAACATCCTTGATGCCTGGGCTAGATATTGTATTTCATACCAGGCTGGAGCAGCGGTGTCTCAGAGCTGGCTTGTATTGACACTCGTTCACGAAAGCTACTTATACCCACTTCATCCTCACTCCATCTTTAGTAGCATTGCATTGGTAGCTTAAAATAAGCAAACTCTACAAATCAGGTCTCCCTTATTTTATTTTATTTTATTTTATTTTATTTTATTTTATTTTATTATTTTTTTGAGACAGAGTCTTAGTCTATCACCCAGGCTGAAGTGCAGTGGCGTGATCTTAGCTCACTGCAGCCTCCACCTTCTAAGTTCAAGTGATTCTCCTGCTTCAGCCGCCTACCACCATGCCTGGCTAATTTTTTTTTTTTTTTTTTTTTTTTTTGAGACAGCGTCTTACTCTGTCACCCAGGCTGGAGTGCAGTGGCGCGATCTCAGCTCACTGCAACCTCCATCCCCAGGGTTCAATCAATTCTCCTGCCTCAGCCTCCTGAGTAGCTGGGATTACAGGCATGCGACACCACACCTGGCTAATTTTTTGTATTTTTAGTAGAGACAGGGTTTCACCATAATGGCCAGGCTGGTCTCAAACTCCTGACCTCAGGTAATCCGCCACCTCAGCCTACCAAAGTGCTGGGATTACAAGCGTGAGCCACTGCGCCCGGCCCGCGCCCAGCTAATTTTTGTATTTTTTTGTAGAGATGGGCTTTCACCACATTTGCCCGGCTGGTCTCCACCTTCCTGAGTTCAAGTGATCTGCCTGCCTCGGCCTCCCAAAGTGCTAGGTTTACAGATCTGAGCCACTGCGCCCAGCCTATTTATTGTTTTAATCTGGAGAGCCAGTTGTTAAACACTTACCAGCATGCAACTGGGCTGGACTCAGAAGGCACGGCATCTGCTTAAGTTCCTTTTCTTTGAACTTTCTTATTTTGTTCAAGACTTGGCATTGTAAGAAGTCGCAATACTGGCTTGAATTACTATAGTTTCTCAGTTTCAGATTTTACAGAATGGTAAAACTTGAAGAAAATATTAGAGGGCCAACTTAAGGTTTTTTTTTTAGTTTATCAAATAAGGGTATTTAAAATGTATTATCTTCACTCATCATCATTTCAAAATTGAAGGAGCATTTTAACACCAAAAAAGGATAAAAAGGAAATAATCTCAGAATTTAGAAGTTGATTATATTTAGTTTTGTTAAAAACTCACTCCAGCTGGGTGTGGTGGCTCATACCTGTAATCCCAGCACTTTGGGAGGTCGAGGCAGGCAGATCACTTCAGGCCAGGAGTTCAAGACCAGCCTTGGCAAGATGGCGAAACCTCGTCTCTACTAAAAATACAAAAAATTAGCTGGGCATGGTAGTGTGTGCCTGTGATCCCAGCTACTCGGGAGGCTGAGGTGGGAGGATCACCTGAGCACTGGAGGTCAAGGCTGCAGTGAACCATGATGGCACCACTGCACTCCAGTCTGGGTGACAGCGAGAGAGAGACCCTGTCTCAAACCAACAAAACAGAACAAAAAAGTCTCACTCCATTGTCTATATTTTAATCATTTAACTGAAGACTAATGAAAATATTGTCAAGGACAAATATCCCACAAAACAGGGATTTTTGTTTGTTCAGATGTATCTCAAGCACCTAGAACAGTATCTAGCACTCAGTAAATATTCGATGAAAGAATGAAGGATTTGCAGGAATCTGGTGACCAAAGTTTGGCAACCAGAGGTATAAGCTACCCAACTTGGCATCTTGGCTAGTCAGTCAGCTAACATATTTGAAGTATTTAAGAAGATATGAAAGAAAAAAATGCACAAATCCTATCTTAGGTTGAGAAAATCTAGTTGGGAGTTATAGAAGATGGATGCCTAAACATGGCTTAATCTCAAGGACAACTAATATCAAATTAGTTGCTCTACTTTTAAGAGAACTATGTAGCGCCTTTATTCAAGATATTAGAAATGCCTTTGCTAGAAATGGGAGAGTCTTTTCACGGTTCACTAATTTTCCCTAGGAATCTGCAGAACCAATGAGAATGAAAGCTTTTGAACGTACAATGATGAGGCAGGATTCTGAAGCTTCTATTTAACTGTATTGTCGGGGACATTGAAAACATCAATTGTAACTGTACCAATGAGATGGTGTTGGTAGCAGCGGTGTCCCTCTTCTATAGATGAGGAAACTGGAACTTAGGGAGGCTTAAGCAAGATCATTGTGGAAGGAAGTGGTGGAAGTGTGGGCATAGTGCCACAAACATTAAAAACAGGAAAGGTGAGCACAGAACAACTTTCCTTTAAGTCATTTCTCCTTCTTACATCTACCTGGTAAGTCAGCCCAGCCCTTTGGTAGAGGCACCTGTTACCAATGGCAGCAATAACAGGAGAGGCAGAGGAAGTGAAGATACCTAAGGTGGTGCTAAGGCTAAAGATGAATGACAGTTGCTTCATTTTATTTGTAAAGTGCAAGTGCAAGCCAGTAATAGCCTTCTTTAACCAGTGTATTTTAAGTCCTATACATACAAGCAGTTTCCAACTTGCAAAAGTGTTGTGTTTTAAAAGACATGTAAAGAGGCTGTTTAAAACCAAAAATAGAGGCCGGGAGCAGTGCCTCACGCCTGTAATGCCAGCACTTTGGGAGGCTGAGGTGGGTGGATCACCTGAGGTCAGGAGTTCAAGACCAGTCTGGCCAACATGGTGAAACTAAAAATACAAAAATCAGCCGGGTGTGGTGGTGCATGCCTGTAATCCCAGCTACTCGGGAGGCTGAGGCAAGAGAATCACTTGAACCTGGGAGGCAGAGGTTGCAGTGAGCCGAGATGGCGCCACTGCACTCCGGCCTGGGTGACAGAGATTCTGTCTCAAAAACAAACAAAAAAAAAAACCAAAAATATACTCTCCTTAAGAAGTATTATAAAGTGGTTATTTGTTTCTTAAACATGTCAATAAAAATTCATATGATTTAGTCCATAATGTAGCTGAAAAATTATGTGTACACAATGGAAAACAGTACTAGAAATACTGCTGTAAACATAATAGACTTGACCTCAATTAGACTTGTTCCAGCAGCTCCTGAGACTGGGCTTCTATTGAATGAGCCTGAATTTCATTCCCACTGATTCAACAGTGGTAGCCAACTCTCATGTAGCAGACATTCTGACTCTGGCCAGGCACTGCTCTAAGCACTTTACATATATTGACTCATTTCATCACCACAAAAATCCTGCGAGGTAGGTATTATTCTTTTCTCTATTTTACAAAAGCCCTAACCCTAGCCCAAGATCACCTTGCTAGTAAATGGAAGAGGCAGAATCAGGATCCAGGCTGCCTGGCACCAGAGTTCATGCTCTTAATCACTATGTTATGTTGCCTTTCACTAAAATATAATTGGCTTCTTTCATATCAATCTTTAATTCAATAGAGAGGAAAGGGAAAGTAATTCCTGAGGGTGTTGGTATGGCAGGCAATCATGCAATTCTATAGAGTAGATACTCAGAATTTTTTTTTATTGAATGCAAGTGATAAATTATTATTGCTTTGAGTGATGGGGGTCTTACAAATTAATTTTTGTACTTTTAGGATAGCTAGAGTAAGAAGGTATTCAATAGAAAGACACATGGTATCCAGAAGCAGGTATGAAAACAATAAAATAAAATAAAGATGCAGATGGAATTTTCTACTGAGGCTAGGAAGATGCTAGCCTTTCCCTGGTTACTTAAATATTCCATCATTACACTTCAAACCGCAATGCCATGTAAGGTTTCAATCTGTCCCAGTAAGTCCTTGCTACTTTGTTAAGTCTCTGAGGGCTTCAAGTAGATACTTTTGATGTATTTTCCAGCTTTTCTATTTGCCCTCAGTGGGAAGGCTGGTCTGAATTATGTAGTTCACCATGCTGGAAGGGCAAGTCCCTGAGTCCCTGATTCATGATTTTACCATCCTCCACAACCTCTGAAACAGCGCCGTCCAACAGAAATGCAGTGTAAGGCACACAGTAAATCTAAGTTCTCTAGTGGCCATATTTAAAAAGTAAAACACAGGCCAGGCACGGTGGCTCACGCCTGTAATACCAGCACTTTGAGAGGCTGAGGCGGGCGGATCACCTGAGGTCAGGAGTTTGAGACCAGCCTGGCCAAAATGGTGAAACCCTGCCTTTACTAAAAATACAAAAATTAGCCGGGCATGGTGGTGGGCACCTGTAATCCCAGCTACTCAGGAGGTGAGGCATGAGAATCATTTGAACCCAGGAGGCAGAGGTTGCAGTGAGCCGAGATCACGCCACTGCACTCTAGCCTGGGCAACAGAGCAAGACTCCATCTGAAAAAAAAAAAAAAGGAAAACAAAACAAAAAAGCGAGATAACATTAATTTTAAGCCACATTTTAGGCCAGGCGCAGTGGCTCACGCCCGTAATCCCAGCACTTTGGGAGGCCAAGGCAGGCAGATCACGGATCACGAGGTCAGGAGTTCGAGACCAGCCTGGCCAATATGGTGAAACCTCGTCTCTACTAAATATATATATAAATTAGCTGGGCACGGTGGTGCGCACCTGTTGTCCGAGCTACTTGGGAGGCTGAGGCAGGAGAATCGCTTGAATCCAGGAGGCGGAGGTTGCAGTAAGCCAAGATCGCACCACTGCACTCCAGCCTGGGGGATAGAGCAAGACTCTGTCTCAAAAGGAAAAAAAAAAAGAAGAAAAAAGAAAAACACATTTTATTTAACTCAATGATAATATCCATAACATTATCCTTTCTATTTATAATCAATAAATTATTAATGAGATATTTTTGGTATCATCTTCAAAATTCAGTTTTGGAGAGCACCGTTGTCAGTTGGTCCAAGTGTCCAGGTCTGAGGCATCTGCCCAAACCCTCCCACTCCTGGCCCCTCAAACTGGAAGAACATTCATCATGCATTTTGTGTCCAAGGCTCAAAAGTTTGTTACCCAAGATGATGAGTGCTGACATGGATGCAGTTGATGCTGAAAATCAGGTGGAACTAGAGGAAAACAACACGACTTATTAATCAAGTGTGGAAATTCCAACTCATACTTGAAGATCTCTCTGCAAGAGCAAACACAGGTAAGGAAGAAAATCTGAAGCTAAAATCAGAAAACCAAGTTGTTGGACAACATATAGAAAATCTCATGTCAGCTTCTGGTGTTTTTCAAACAACTGACACCGAAAGCAAAAGAAAGTAAGGAATTGACACACTTCTGTTTTACAGAATTGCTGCTGATAATTTTTTCTTTTAAACTTGGACAGATTCCAAAAAGTTACAGCATCTTTGTGGCTTCATTGAATATTTATGAAGAAAATGTCAGGTGAGGCAAAATTAACAGCATTAACAGGAGACTTCCCTAAGTTTGTATATTATATTAGTCTATGAAAACATGCAAATGAATTGTAGAAACTTTATCATTACAGTTGCACATATTGGCCAGGTGCAGTGGCACATGCCTGTAATCCCAGCACTTTGGGAGGCGGAGGCATGCGGATTGCCTGAGGTCAGGAGTTCGAGACCAGCCTGGCAACATGGTGAAACCCCATTCCTACTAAAAATACAAAATAATTAGCCAGGCGTGGTGGCTTATGCCTGTAATCCCAGCTATTCGGCAGGCCGAGGCAGGGGAATTGCTTGAACCTGGGAGGTGGAGGCTGCAGTGAGCTGAGGTCGCTCCGTTGCACTCCAGCCTTGGTGACAGAGCGAGACTGCATTTAAAAAAAAAGAAAGAATTGCATATATTTATGAAACTTAAAGATGAATGTTTTATCAAATTTTCCTTGATTTGTAGATTTAGCACTGTCTTTTATTAGAGGCTTACTAAGATATACAAGAAAAATAACCACACGTTGTGAAAAAGTGACCGGAATCATGCACTGAATGCGCAGCCTCATGTACTCTGTCCGTCATCTTATGCCTCTTCTCCACTTGCCTCTTCCTCTTTACCTTCCTCGAAGGAAAGAATTGGTTTCACATTTGTAAAAGTCATTTTAATAGTTAATCATCTCAGAGAGTAACCTGCACTTTAATTGTTGAAACTTAACCAAAATAAGATACAGAAAGTATCTGTATCTGAGAAACAGCTAGGGCTTGTCATTTTTTATATTTAGTATTAAGACAAGAATGCTGGTTTCTCTTTAATCCATTTAAAACAGAGGGAAGCTATAAAAATAAAGATTTTTCTTTGAGGCTGAATTGTCAACTTAGGAAGATTTGTTGTTAAAAATTTGTTTTTGCACAAAGTAACTCACTTCATCTTATCTGGAAAGATAAGTTGGTCAAGTGTATGTTTAAAATACAAAATTTAGAGGAAAAATAGAAATAGGGTGAAAAAGTACTTGGTAAACAGTAGTGACGAACTGTGAATATTTTCACTCCAGATTTTGTTATCCCTGGCACAGAGTAGATCTTTTGGGAAATATATACGAAAGTGGATTAAGTTTGACTAACTTTATGTAAGCCACATCTAGAAGAGAACAGTTACAAAGAGTTTGGTCTCTAGATTTATGTGTACCCAGCAGATCAACTTTTGCAAAATTCCTTCGCAGTGCAGTAGTATTAGAATTGTGAATGAAATAGGAGTGTTTCACATATATGCTTATTGACAATCTTGCTCAGTATTTTATCTTACTTGTTCTCTCAGAATTTTCTGTCAACTCAACTACTTGATTTGCAGTCATCCTTTGTTATTATCCTTTAACAAGTTTTATCTTATTTTATTTATTTTTTGAGACAGGGTCTTCCTCTGTCATCCAGGCTGGAGTGTAGTGGCACAATCTCGGCTCACTGCAACCTCTGCCTCCCAAGATCAAGCAATTCTCCCACCTCAGCTTCCCAAGTAGCTGGGACTAAAGGCACGTGCCATCACACCTGGTTAATTTTTTTATTTTCTGTAGAGACGGGGTTTCATCATGTGGCCGAGGCTGGTCTCAAACTCCTAGACTCAAGCGATCTGCCCACCATGGCCTCCCAAAGTGCTGGGATTACAGGCATGAGCCACCACGCCCAGCCTGGCCTCAAACTTTAAAAATGTATAGGTTCCATTTGGTAAAGAAATCAGTATCAGAAGTAATGCTAAAATCTTATAATAGGAAACGAGATCCACTAATATAGCCTATGGTTATTAGATTTGGGCTACTTTTAATCATGGAATAATCTTATGTATTGGTGTAAGAGTTGATGAATGACTTTACCTGTATGAATTAGAATATTCAAACTGCAAACATTTTGCATCCCTTTTGTGACCTAATTTACAGACATTTAAATTGTGCTGCAATTCTGCTTTGCCATTTAATAAAAAGCTGTTTCAGAAAAAAAAATCCAGTTTTGTATTTTATACTTACAGCACATCTCAATTTGAACTTTTCAGTGTCACATGTCAAGTGCTCAATAGCTTCTTGCAGTTAATGGCTACTGCATTAGACCACACTGGTCTAAGCCCTCATCGCTTTTCCAAAAGCAGAGTTCTGATCAAAAGATTTCCTGTTTTGACCAGGTGCAGTGGCTCGCGCCTGTAATCCCAGCACTTTGGGAGGCTGAGGCGGGAGGATTGCTTGAGCCCAGGAGTTCATGACCAGCCTGGGTAACATGGCAAGGTCCCATCTCTACAAAAAATACAAAATTTAGCTGGGTGTGGTGGCATGCGCCTGTGGTCCCAGCTACTCTGGAGGCTGAGGTAGGAGGATTGTTTGAGCCCAGGAAGTCAAAGCTGCAGTGAGTCGTGATCATGTCACTGCACTCCAGCCTGGGTGATAGAATGAGACTCCGTCTCAAAAGATATAGATAGAGATAGATAGATAGAGATATAGATAAATATAGATATAGATATGGAATAATATTTTAAAAATATATTATTATATAATTATAGATCTATTTCCTGTTTCAGCACTGTGGCTCACACCTTTAATCCCAGCCTTTTGGGAAGCCAAGGGAGGGAGGATCCCTTGAAGCCAGGAGTTCTCAAGACCAGCCTGGGCAACATAGTGAGACCCTGTCTCTGCAAAAAATAAAAGCCAGACACAGTGTACACCCCTGTAGTCCCAGCTACTTGAGAAGCTGAGGCAGGAGGATCCCTTGAGCCCAGGAGGTTGCCACTGCACTCCAGCCTGGGTGACAGACTAAGACCTTCCTTCTAAAAAAATAAAAACAAACAAAAATATTTTCTGTGTCAAAACTCTTCAATACTTCCATATTGCCTACTAATTTGAACCAAAGTCCTTATTCCAGTATTTCAGATGCTGTACAAAACAAAAGCATCGCCCTATCTTTGCAGTTTCATCTTTGCTATCCTCACACAAGAACCTTATACTCTAAGCAACTAGTTTTCCTCATATTTCCAGATCATCTATGCTCGTCACCCTCTGCACTGTTGACTTGCTTAATGATCATAATAGTCCTAGCTAACATTAGTTGGATGCCAATTATATGCCAATAAGTGTGCTAGACTCTTGGTGCATTATTATTTAATCTTCACAACTCTATGAGGTAGATATTATTATCCTCATTTTACAGAGGAGAAGTTAAACTTCTGAGAGGCTAACTTGTTCAAGAGGACAAAACTGTCCATTGACCTAGAAGTGAATCAACCTTGTTTTTAAAGTAGTGCTTTCCCAAAATTATCGTGTTGCCTCTCTCTTTCTGGAATTTCCTTTTCTCATTTCTGCCGCTTGAAATTCTGCTCCTCCTTAATGGCCCATCTCTGAAAATAGCTCTTACAAAAAGCCTTTCTCGGCCAGGTGCGGTGGCTCACGCCTGTAATCCGAGCACTTTGGGAGGCCGAGGCGGGTGGATCACCTGAGGTCAGGAGTTCAAGACCAGCCTGACCAACACGGCGAAACCCTGTCTCTACTAAAAATACAAAATTAGCCGGGTGTGGTGGCGCATGCCTGTAGTCCCACCTACTCAGGAGGCTGAGGTGGGAGAATTGCTTGAACCCGGGAGTCGGAGGTTGCAGTGAGCCGAGATCGCACATTGCACTCCAGCCTGGGCAACAAGAGTGAAACTCCGTCTCAAAAAAAAAAAAAAAAAGCCTTTCTTTATCCCCAACTTGATGTCACTTTTTGAGCTTCTACCAAGCTTTGAGGCTTTGAGGCTCCTTGTGGCAGACACATAGACTGAGTGCAGAAAAACCATCCTCTTAATTTTCTGCCTAATATGATAATTATTTGTATTTTTGCCTTATGTAACTACCTGTTAGCCCATAAAGTACAGGGGCCCTGTAGCTCCTACTCTTCTTCGTATCCTCCACAGTATATGATGCGATGGTCAGCAGACACTAAATAAATATTTTCTGATGATTTAAATTATTTCAGCACCTTCAATCCAGTCTGTTGTGGAATCTCATCCTGCACATCACTGCCAAACTGTGCTCCTAAAACACATTTTTATCATGCTGTTTTCTAGAAATGTTTTCTGTTGCCTGCTGCATGAAGTCCTGCGCGCCTGCCTTCCAAGGCTCTTTCCCCATGCTCTGGATCCCTTTCCTGAGCATTTTACTCAATTTGTTTTTGTTTTTGTTTTAAAGGGGGGGTCTCGCTCTGTTGCCCAGGCTGGAGTGCAGTGGCACGATCTCGGCTCACTGCAAACTCTGCCTCCTGGGTTCAAGCAATTCTCTGCCTCAGCCTCCCGAGTAGCTGGGATTACAGGCACACGCCTCCATGCCAATTTTTTGTAGTTTAGTGGAGATGGGGTTTCACCGTGTTGCCCAGGCTGGTGTTGAACTCCTGAGCTCAGGCAATCTGATGGCTCATGCCTGTAATCCCAGCACTTTGGGAGGCCGAGGCTGGTGGATCACTTGAGGCCAGGAGTTTGAGACCAGTCTGGCCAACATGGTGAAACCACGTTTCTACTAAAAATATAAAAATTAGTGCCTCATCTGTAGTCCCAGCTACTTGGGAGGCTGAGGCACGAGAATCACTTGAATCCAGCAGGCGGAGATTGCAGTGAGTTGAGATCGCACCATTGCACTACAGCCTGGGCGACAGAACAAGACTAGTCTCAAACAACAACAACAACAACAAAAACAAACAAACAAAACCCCAGATTTTGAAAACTCAGCCTCTGATGTAGCCATGCTGGTCCCATGGACCTCCCCAGTTGCCCAATCATTCCTGCCTCCTTTCTAGAATGGCTCTCTCCATTCCTTGGCCTCTTTGTTCTGCAAGATCCACTTCAAGTACTGCCTCCTCAGAGCCTTCTCTAACTACCCCAACTCTTCTTCCCTCTAGCTACACTTGCATGATACAAATTGTACCACGAAATTCTGATTCTGTATTTGTAGCACGTAAGATAGTTTTATCTCACTAGCTAACTTGAAAATACAGGATCTTGTCCTACTCATCTTTGTATTGCACTGTGGCTTAACACATATTTAGATAATAATCAATAAACATTCGTTGAATTAACTTTTCCTAATTATAATATTCTACATGGTTTGTCTTCATTTCTGGTTCATCATGACTTGGCAGTGGCTTCTGAGGCTTTAAGCCTTAGGTTTCTCTTTGAATCTCCTCCTGGTATGCAAAAGTCTGTAAACACATACAGTGTTTGAATACATTAGGGGAACATGTCATTAGATAATCTATCCTTGTATCACTTAAGGTATTTTATAAACTTACACATCATCCTGTGACATTCCAAAGCTGTAAACTGGATTTTTGCAAAGCTGTAAATTGCCCTGAAATGGGGCACACTTTTTGCAAATTTATTTCAATAGCGATTGAAAACAAAAAAACAAGGCAAATGTTTTGCACAACAGTTGCACAACAACTAAGTCTTATCCAGAATGCTGCACAACACTAAGTCTTATCGGGAATGCAGACTCCCTTTCATCACAAATGAGGCAACACCTCCTGAATAACATGGAAAAGGAGAAATGAAAGCAAAATAAGGAAGCTTTGTCCCTGCTTGTTACAGTTGTACCTTCTCCAGCTTTTGAAGTCACCATCTCTTAGCTTCATGCCCCCTGAAAATCAGCTGCTTTAAGTTTCTCTGTCTTATTTAGTCTGTGTGTGTGTGTGTGTGTGAGAGAGAGAAAGAGAGAGAGACAGTCTTGCTCTGTCACCCAGGCTGGAGTGCAGTGGTGCAATCTCGGCTCACTGCAACCTCCACCTCCACGTTCAAGCAATTCTCCTGCCTCAGCCTCCTGAGTAGCTGGGATTACAGGCGCGCCATCACGCCTGGCTAATTTTTGTTTTTTGTTTTTTTTTTTGTAATAGAGACAGGGTTTTGCTATATTGGCCAGGCTGGTCTTGAACTCCTGACCTCAGGCGATCTACCTGCCTCAGCCTCCCAAAGTGCTGGAATTACAGGCGTGAGCCACTGCGCCCTACCCTTATTTAGTCTTAAAGAAAAGGATTTTGAATTTTAGGATGATTCATTCCAATGCTAGTTCTAGTCTCTGTTAATTTACCCAAGTGTGCTAGGAATTTAATAACATACATTATTTTCATAATAAAATAGTTTACTTCTTACTGACCTCACTGTCCAAGAAATGCACAAAGGTGAGGTGAGGAATACCCTTCATGGACTATAGGAGAATATGGGACTAGAAAAGAGGATTTTACCATAATGTTGAGTTTCCCCTCAATTAACTTTATGTTAATATTATGCAATAACTTTCTGAAGAAAGAAAACAGAACTCTTGAGTCATTAGGGAAAATAGGAATGTTCTGAATTGAAAATATATATTCTTTCTGATATTCTGTGTAGCTTATCTGCTTGGTGCATTATTTGATCCTAGTAGACATCCCCCATTATCCTACAAGTACTCCTTGTCACCTAGCAATGTGTACTCAAAGAAGGAGCTTAATTTTACCAAGAGAAGAAAATAAGACATAATTAGGGAGTACTCTAGAAGCCAATGATAAGACCCCTCCCCTAACAAATGAATAACAACAATTGGTGTGACACATTTGATGTGTTACAATTAATTACAAAGTAAGTCACGAGAAATGTGTTACTAATAAAAAAGTACCAACAGTTTGAAAGTGACATGTTTAACAATTAGAGCCAATTCAGCAGATTATCCCTATAATAATATTATGTTGATAGATGTGCATTCCAGTATGCTTTCTGGGAGAGAGAAGGGGAGAATTATGGGTAGCTACCAACGACTGATATTATTTTGTGAGAGTGTCCGTGGAAATGTGTCGAAAATGTGAACAACATCTGTCTTCTCTATAGTAATATGGGAAAGTTGAGAATAGCTAAGCTAAAAGGTGTTGGAAGTATACTTTTTTTTCACCAGCTTCCATTCCTCCTTCTCGTGGTAACAGCACCCTGATTTTAAAATGGGGAAACCCTGACACTCCTGGGCTTAAGATAGAACCAATCTTGCCCCTAGCTTCAAGAGTGGGCATAGGTCCCAAGGCCAGCCTGTCAAAGTTTTGTATCCCTCCAGCTACAATGACTGGTTGGGGAATGAGCATGTGACACAATCACAGCCTGCAAGACCTGTATCACGAGGTTCTTTGTTGCAAAGAAGAGTAGTCGATTTTGGCTGACTCAGAATTTGGTAGAAGTTACAAACTGTAAAATGTGGAATTGGCTGAATGGAGGGCGTGGGGATAGGGCAATGAGGACTCTAGTCCAAACTGGAAATTATGAATTCATGAAATATCTGTTGCCTATTGTTTTGGGGTAAGACCACAGGCCCACTGGAGTGTGGTATGAGAAGAAATGGTAGTGCTGGGCGCAGTGGCTCTCCCCTGTAGTCCCAGCACTTTGGGAGATAGACAGGTGGATTGCTTGAGCCTAGGATTTAGAGACCAGCCTGAGCAACATGGCAAAACCCTTCTCTACAAAATACATGCTGGGTGTGGTGACACACACCTGTAGTCCCAGCTACCCGGGAGGCTGAGATGGGAGGATCACTTGAGTGCAGGAGGTCGAGGCTGCAGTGAGCCATGATTGTGCCACTGCACTCAAGCCTGGGCAACAGAGTGAGGCCCTGTCTCAAAAAAAAAAGAAGAGAAAGAAATGATAGGAAAAATTCAGCATGTTGGCATATGTTGGCTCCTTTTGTAGGCTTCAGAAAGTGGCTCACGTCTGTAATCCCAGCACTTTGGGAGGTCGAGGTGTGTGGATCACCTGAGGTCAGGTGTTCGAGACCAGCCTGGACAAGATGGTGAAACCCCGTCTCTACTAAAAATACAAAAATTAGCTGGGTGTGGTGGCGGGCGCCTATAATCCCAGCTACTCAGGAGGCTGAGGCAGGAGAATTGCTTGAACCCGGGAGGCAGAGGTTGCAGTGTGCCAAGATCACACCACTGTACTCCAGTCTGGGCAACAGAGCAAGACTTTGTCTCAAAAAAAAGCAAAAAGCAAAACAAAACAAAAAACAAGAAAGAATACAAGAAAGTTACTCAGTAACTTAATCTGAAAGTGTTCTATCTAAAAGCATAGAGAGAATAATATATCGCTTTGCTAAGTGAAGTTCTTTCTGCCTATAGACTGCAATATAAAATCCCATAGTTTAGAGCCCTATAGGGTAGAAAAAGTACCAAACTTGTCGGGCGAGGTGGCTTACACCTGTAATCTCAGCACTTTGGGAGGCTGAGGTGGGCGGATCACTTGAGATCAGGAATTTGAGACCAGCCTCGCCAATATGGCAAAACCCCATCTCTACTAAAAATACAAAAGTTAGCCAGGTGTGGTGGTGGGAGTCTGTAATTCCAGCTACTCTGAGGCAGGAGAATCGCTTGAACCCAGGAGGCAGAGGCTGCAGTGAGCCAAGATTGTACCACTGCACTCCAGCCTGGGCAACAGAGCAAGACTCCATCTCAAAAAAAATAAATAAAAAGCACCAAACTAAACTTAATGCAGAGGCAAGGAGGCAAAAGATTTAGCAAGAAATAAGACCAGAGTTCCAGGCTTCTGTCATGCACCTCCAGCTAAGCATTTTCCCAGAAAAGAGGGCAAAGCTCAGATTATGGGTATACATCTGCTCTTATGGCTTTTATTTTGAGCTACTTGGACAAGTACCATTAAATGGAGGTCAGGGGATGGCACAGCACTGAGGTTGATTCCTAGGAGTTTGAAATTCTCAGGTTTAAACATTTTATCTAGAAAAACATTTTTTGGGTGTGACAACTCAGACCAAAAGCTACTGAGCTTTTATGGGAACGTATTGCCAAAGAAACCCCAGGCCCAGCAATCTATTGTATTTTCTAGGTTTCCAATTTGTACCACAGCTAAAGTTGAGTAGGGCATGCCCAGAAAGGGCATTTCCATGTGCCCATCTCTGGCATAGCCGTGGAGAATAAGAGACAAGTAAGATCCTCTAGCAGGAAGAAGCAGGAGCCATGCTAGACCATAAAGAAGATCCCCATAGAGAGCGAGCCTCGAGTTTCCCAGTTACCTCGCCAAGGAACTCATTCTACTGCCAGGCAAGGAGTCTTCCATATTCCTGCCTAGCAGGACATAAATTATGCTACAGATCAACGATAACTGTGTGCTATTTTTCATCCATTCTCCTCTTTGCAGAATTAGAGTTTTCATTGTAATTACTCTGTTCCTATTTTTTAAAGATATATTGGCTAAGATAGTTTAAGTTTTACCCAGTATAAGCGAATCTGGCCACTTCTCTCTCCCTCTACCATGACCACAGTTTAAGTTCCCACCATTTCCCCGCTAGACTTACGTAACAGCCCTCTAACTTCCCTACTTCCACGCTACACTCCGCCCTACAGTCTATTCTTCCCTGTACCCCAGTTCACATCACTCTCCTGTACAAAACTCTCCCATTTAACAAATATTAAGCATCTGCTTGCCAGGCCTCAAGGAGCCATATCCAAATTTGAGAAGGAAATCAGAAAGAAATCATCAGCCCGAAATCCTGGTCTTAGAGTTGAACACTGTAACCAAATAAGGCCCTGGGTTGTCTCTCACTGGGGAAGAGGTGTTGATAAGCACTCTGTTATACAGGCATGAGCATTTCTTGAATAACTCCTTATTTCTAACGGCATTCTAATTTTGTTTAGATAACCATTGTCCGTAACACCACAGACTGAAATGAAGTCAGACAGGTGGCCTGGGCCGGGCGCAGTGGCTTACACTGGTTAATCCTAGCACTTTGGGAGGCTGAAGCAGGTGGATTACTGGAGTCTAGGAGTTCGAGACCAGCCTGGGCAACATGGCAAAACCTCATCTTTACAAAAAATACAAAAATTAGTGGGGCATGGTGACATGTGCCTGTAGTCCCAGTTACTCGGGAGGCTGAGGTGGGAGGATCGCTTGAGCTCGGGAGATCGATGCTGCAGTGAGATGTCATTGTGCCACTGCACTCCAATCCGGGTGACAGAGTGAGACCCTGTCTCAAAAAAAATTAATTAATTAATAAAAAAAAAAAAAAAAAAAAAAGGCCGGGCCTGGTGGCTCACGCCTGTAATCCCAGCATTTTGGGAGGCGAAGACGGGTGATCACTTGAGGTCAGGAGTTGGAGACCAGCCTGGCCAACATGGTGAAACCCTGTCTCTACTAAAAATACCAAAAATTAGCCGGGCAAGGTGGCAGGCACCTGTAATCCCAGCTACTCAGGAGGCTGAGACAGGAGAATCGCTTGAACATGGGAGGCACACGTTGCAGTGAGCTGAGATCATGCCATTGCATTCCAGCCTGGACAACAAGAGCAAAACTCCATCTCAAAAAACAAACAAACAAAAAAAACAGCCTGGGACCAGATCATGCTGCTTGTAGGCCACTTAAGACTTCTGTATTACATTCTAAGTTCACTAAAATATAAACCCAATGAGGTCTTGAATTTTTGTCACTGTTGAATTACCAGAACAGTGCCTGACTCACAGTAAAGGCTTAATATTTGTTAAATAAATGAAAGAGTAATGGGAAAGTTTTGTACAGGGAAAAACAGACTGTAGGGTGGAGTGTAGTGCAGAAGTAGGGAAGTTAGAGGACTATCACATAAGACTAGGGGGAAACAAAGGGAACTTAAACTGTGTGGTCATGCTAGAGGGAGAGAGAAACGGCCAGATTCATATTATATTTTGAAGAGGCAGGGACAGAATTTGCTAATATGGACCAAAAGAGAAGTAGAGAAGAATAACAACAAAATGATTGAGCAATATTTAATTTGGAATCACATGGCTAAATAATATGTATATATATTTTTTTGAGATGGAGTCTCACTCTGTCTCCCAGGCTGGAGTGCAGTGGCGCGATCGCAGCTCACTGCAACCTCTGCCTCCAGGGTTCAAGCGATTCTTGTGCCTCAGCCTCCCAAGTAGCCGGGATTACAGGCATGAGCCACTGTGCCCAGCTAATTTTTGTATTTTTAGTAGAGACAGGGTTTCACCTTGCTGGCCAGGCTGGTCTCGAACTCCTGGCCTCAAGTGATCCACCCACCTCAGCCTCCCAAAATGCTGGGATTACAGGCTTGAGGCACTGTGCCCGGCCTCTTTCTTTCTTCTCTCTTTCTCTTTTACCTGAGATGGGGTTTCACTATGTTGCCCAGGCTGGATTCAAACTTCTGGGCTCAAGCGATCCTCCCACCTCAGCCTCCCTAGTAGCTGGGACTATGCAGGCATGCCACCGTCCCAGCCAGAATTTTATTTCTTTTTATGGCTGAATAATATTCCATTGTGTAGAATATTACCACATTAGGCTATCCATTCATCTGTTAGTGGACACTGGGTTGTTTCTACCTTTGGGCTTTTGTGAATAATGCTGCTAAGAACATTGGTGTATGAGTATCTGAATCCCTGCATTCAATTATTTTGGATCTAAATCCAGGAGTGGAATTGCTGGATTATATGGTAATTCTATGTTTAAGTTTTTGTGGAACCAACACACTGTTTTCCACTGCAGCTGCACCCTTTTACATTCCCACTAACAATGTACAAGATTTCAGTTTCTTCACATCCTCATCAACACTTGTTATATTCCAGGTTTTTTGTTGTTGTTGTTGTTGTTGTTGTTGTTGTTGTAATAGCCATTCTAATGGGTATGAAGTGTATCTCACTGTGGTTTTGGTTTACATTTCCTTATAGGCTAGTGACGTTGAGCATATTTTCATGTGCTTATTCACCATTTGTATATCTGTTTTGGTGAAATATGTATTCAAGTCCTTTGCCCATTTTTAATTTTTCTTATTGTAGAGTTGTGGGAGTTCTTTGCATATTTTGGATATTAATTCTTTCATCAGATATATAACTTGTGGATATCTTCTCCCATTCTGTGTTGTCTTTACCCTCTCTTAATAGTGTCCTTTGGTGGACAAAAAAATTCTAATTTTGACAGAAGTCCAATTTATCTAACTTTTTTCTTTTTTTTTTCTTGAGACAGAGTCTCACTCTGTCATCCAGGCTGGAGTGCAGTGGCATGATCTCAGCTCCCTGCAACCTCCGCCTCACAGGGTCAAGTGATTCTCCTGCCTCAGCCTCCCAAGTAGCTGGGATTACAGGGGCCCGCCACCACGCCCGGCTAATTTTTGTATTTTAGTAAAGACAGGGTTTCACCATGTTGGCCAGGCTGGTCTCAAACTCCTGACCTCAGGCAATCCACCTGCCTCAGCCTCTCAGAGTGTTGGGATTACAGGCGTGAGCTACGGCGCCCGGCCCTAATTTTTTGTTGTTCTTTCTTGTGCTGTGGTGTCATAACCACTGCCTAATTCAAGGTCAGGAAGATTTACCCCTGTGTTTTCTAAGAGTTTTAGCTCTTACCTTTAGGTTTTTAGCCATTTTGAATTAATTTTTTATATGAGGTGGAGTAGTGTTCCAATTTCATTCTTCTCCATGTTGTTATTCAGTTGTCCAGCATGACTTTTTGAAAAGACTATTCTTTCCCACCTTGAATTGTCTTGGCACCCCATGTCAATTGAATGTGGTTTATTTCTACACCCTTAATTCTATTCCATTGATCTGTATGCCTTGACTACTATTGGTTTGAAGTTAAGTTTTGAAATTGAGAAGTGCAAGTCCTCCAACTTTGTTCTTTTTCAAGGTTGTTTTGCTATTCTGAAGCCTTTGAATGTCCATATGAATCTTAGAGCCAGCTTGCCAATTTCTGCAAGAAAGCCAGCTGAGATTTTAATACAAATTGTGTTAATTCTGTAGATCAATTTGGAGATTATTGCCATATTAACAACAGTGTCATGCTGGGTGCAGTGGCCCACACCTATAATTCCAGCACTTTGGGAGGCCGAGGCGGCCAACATAGGGAGACAAGCTGGTCTCAAACTGCTGGGCTCAGGCGATCCTCTCACCTCGGCCTCCCATAAAATAATTTTTAAAAAATCAGCTAAGCATGGTGGTGTTCACTGTAGTCCAAGCTACTTAGGAGACTGAGGTGGGAAGAACTCTTGAGCCCAGAAGATCAAGGCTGCAGTGAGCTGTGAGTGCCACTGACTCCAGCCTGGGCAACAGAGGGAGACCCTGACGAAAGAGAGAGAAAGACAGAGCGAGAGAGAGAGAAAAGAAAAAATAACCTTAAAATGTTTTTCAAGACCCAAGTTTCCATGTCACTTAATTTAGTCTCCCCTCAGGCAGATTAAACACTGAGATCTCCTTATATCCACTTAATCCCAGAAATGTAGTACAGTTCTTGGCACAGAGTAAGAACTCAATATATACTGGCTGAAGGAATGAACAAATAAATGAATTGGGATGAAATGTTTATGTGACAGTCTCTACAACCAGACTGTGAGCGCATCAAGTACATAGAAGATGTTCTATTCATCTTTTTTCCTCCAGCACCTAACACAGTATCCAACACAAAATGAATGTGTACTAGATGCTATTTATTAAACTGTAGACAAGAGATAAATACTTTATTTCAAAGTGCAAAGAAGGGAAGACAAATCACATTTCTTTTTATCATGTAAACTTGTACCAAAGACTTATGAATAGATTTATGAATTGGAGTAGAAAACATAGACATTTCTACCTTGAGGATATAGAAGGGAACTTAGGAAGTGAGAAGTCAGATTACCCTAGTCCTCTAGGGTGCTTAAAGCTAACTAGTCCCGTGAATGAGAATCTAACCTATGTGAAAATCTCCAGCCTGTACCTGTACAGCATCAGCCCTGGGACAGCACAGTCAGGGGCAGGCTGTAGTCACATCTCTTAGCCTAAGAGTACACAGCTGTCAGGGAAAGTCCTGATGGCCACAGTGAAAAAGGTCATGGGTGGAGAGAAGCAAAGTAGGAAGGATCATTTGAAGCACAAACAAATGGGGAAACTGAACAGACAATCTCAGTATCACCACATCTGTTTCAAAAATAGCACACCAACTCCCTTCCAAAGTGCATCGTTACACTGCACCATCGTGGAAGAAATGGAAGAGCAGGATGGATTTGGCTGGCTGGAGTCACATCTTGGGGAAGCTGGCCAGGTTGGCAATGCCACAGGCGTTGTTCTTATTTCGAGCCATGAGGATATATCCTTTGTTTCCCCAGTTTTCTCCCCAGCTGTAAGACCAATCAAGAAAAATACTTAGTACTCTCAGTTTATTTATTCATTAAAATATTTACTGAGTATTGTGCGAGGTACTCATGGTACACAAAAATGAATATGATGTTTTTTAACTTTAAAGAGTTTAAAGTCAAGAAATAGGGAGAAGGCATAATACTGTAGGTATCAAAGGAGGGAAAGATTCCTTCTGATCAAGAGAATCTTAGAGGCTTGATGTAAGAGGTGGCATTTGAGCCGAGCCAAAAGGCTGAGTAGAATTTCGACCTGTGGGAAGGGGATGCCAGTGGAAGGGTGTGAAATGAACAACAGAGGCAGGAAAGTGTGGGGCACTGTTAGGATCATGTAGCTGAAAAGCAGTGTGCCTAACAGGGTGTAGTGGGAGAGATGTCTGGAAAGACAGATTGAGATCAGGTTGAATTACCTTTACTGCAAGGTTAAAAAGCTTCACCTTTACTCTGTGACCCATCATCGTGAGGAGCCAGTGAGGGATTTTGAGTGGGAGAGTGATATGATCAGAGCTGTATTTGGGGAATATTAATCTTGAAAATGTAAGTTTAGAGCATAAGAAAGAGGCTGAAGCTGGTGATCTTGATTTGGGAGTAAACCCCATAGGAGAGATGGATGAAACTATGAGAGTGGATGAGATTACTAAGGAAATGAGTAGCGAGACTAGAAGACGAGAGACGACGTGAGACAGAGGAGAGAGAAAGAGGAGAGAGGAGAGATTGTCTGTTTATCTTCCTGAATTGTTTTCAGTCCTCTTTCCCCAACCAGCAACTTCTCTAATTACCCAACACATTTTATTTAAAACCTGTACCCTCCCCCACTCTCCCCTTCTCCAGGGGCCCCCAGTGTTCCTGATCCTGCCCGGGTGTGTCCTTTCTTCCTCCCAGCTCTCTTGGAAGCTATCTCCACACATGGTACCTGATCATGAAAGAACAGGGTAAGTGCTTGGACCTGGGAGTCAAGAGAAGGGACAACACAGGACAGAAGCTGTGGGAGACTTGGGAAGATGCTCAGGTTCACCTTGAGTTGGAACTGTGATATAAAAAGTTGCTTCAGGTTTGAACAACACCACCGCGTGAGTCTGTGAGCGACCCAGAGTCTAGGGCTCCTGCTCCTTGGAGGGTACTAAGGACAGGAGATTTAGCCAGTGCTGCTGCCAGGTTAATGGTGATCAGCCAGGAAAGGAAAACTATAATTGTTATCAATCTGCCCCTCCCCAAAAGTCACAAGGTGCTAAAGAGAAATGGGAAGCAAGGTACCCTGGAGTTTTCTTTGTTCCCCAACATAGGAAAGTAAACACTAACTTTTTTTGTTTATATCTTATTTCTAAAAAATGTTTCTCTTCACAATCTTTGGCAAGTTCTTATATACATGTATCTTAAGTGTATTTTGAAGGAAAAAAACTGTTCAAAGGAATATTAAACCTTTACGCTGTTCCCCTACTGTTAAAGACAGATTGCTAATGGAAACCACCTAAGAAACTGATCACATTAGAGACAAAAGAAAGTAAAAATACGTAATTCCAAAGCTCCTGCTGGTTCTTTGTACTGCTTTATCTCATGGTTAGTTAGGTCTGTCTTATTGGGCTCTGAGCTCACTGAAGGTGTCATCTGCTCGTTGGTTTATGTATGTCACTAAGCACCTTGCACACAGGGAGCATCTGCCCAGCACATAATTGAGCACTATTGTCTGGCGGATATGGTTTGGATGTGTGTCCCCTCCCAGTCTCATGCTGAAATGTGATCCCCAATGTGGGAGGTGGGGCATAGTGGGAGGTGTTTGGGTTATGAGAGTGGATTCCTCATGAATGGCTTGGTGCCATCGCCTTGGTGATGAGTGAGTTCTCACTCTATTAGTTCATGCAAGAGCTGGTTCTTTAAAGAGTCGGCACCTCCCTCTCTCTCTTGCTCCCTCTCTCACTATGTGACATGCCTGCTCCCTCTTTTGCCTTCTGCCATGAGTAAAAGCTCCGAGGCCTCATCAGAGGCTGAGCAGATACTAGTGCCACGCTTTGTATAGCCAAACAAACCTGGTTTCTTTATAAATTACCCAGTCTCGGGTATTCTTTTGTGGCAATGCAAAATGGACTAACACACTGGCCATTAAGTGTCAGACTGAGAATTAAGAGCCTCTGACTGAGAAGATAGAAGTGAGAACTCTGAGATAATTTTTTCTTGATTTGGGACAGAGAAAGGAATATCGGGAAGCTGGAGGTGAGGTTGAGTGTTAAAAGGGTGACTGAATAACAAAAGTAGCGTTCCCATCATTACCTGTTTTTAATTATCCAGTGCTTGTTTCCCTTCTGGATTCCATATCCCACTGCCAAAACCGCATGGTTCAGATTATCGCTATTGCAGCTTTCATCATAATACACACCTAGAATACAAACTACCAGCGTGAGGCTCTATGCAATCCAAGGGTCACCCTGTGGGATCTCCCAGTCTAGGAGACTGTTTGAAGAATTCCATCCGTGTCAGGAGGGTTTACCACAGAGATGCTGCTCCATACTGCAGCAGTTGTTAATTTCTCTCTGGCCACCTCCATGTGAATACAAAAACTAAGTACTGAAAATACCCAAGGTCCTTCGAGAAGCCATCAAGTTTGTATCATAAAAGACAGTGCTGTATAGGATCAGCAGCTTCTTACCTTTGCTGTAAAACTGGAAGGAGGTCAGGCTTGCATCAATGGCCACAGAGACAGGTCCCACTCGGGCCACTGCCCTCTTCAGGGCTTTCTCATTCCCCTCGGGGATCTCTCTGTACCCTCTGCATTTAGCTGCCTTGCCTGTTGGGTTGTACATACAACTCTCTTCCTGGAAGAAACAAGATTGTAATAGGACTAGGACAAAGCAATAGGCAATGAGTCAGTGAGTAAGAAACTCAACCAATATTTTGAGTGATGCCAGTGAACTAACAGAGGCAGCAGTCTAGGGTTTCTAGAGAGGGTCTGTTCTTCCTCAGAAAAACGAATATGAAAAGAGGATTCCCGCCTTCCACCACACATAAAAATCAACTACAGGCCGGGCCGGTGGCTCACGCCTGTAATCCCAGCACTTTGGGAGGCTGAGGAGGGCGGATCACGAGGTCAGGAGATCGAGACCATCCTGGCTAACACAATGAAACCCCGTCTCTACTAAAAATACAAAAAAATTAGCCAGGCGTGGTAGCGGGCGCCTGTAGTCCCAGCTACTGGGGAGGCTGAGGCAGGAGAATGGCGTGAACCTGGGAGGCAGAGCTTGCAGTGAGCCAAGATCGCGCCACTGCACTCCAGCCTGGGCGAGAGCGAGACTCCATCTCAAAAAAAAAAAAAAAAAAAATCAACTACAGGTGTTTTAAGACATAAATGTGGGAGGAAAACAGTAGGGAAAGATTTCTGAAATAAGATTTTTTTAAAAAGCATAATCCATCTTCTGGCCACATAGTATGTATTAGCCTCAGGGGGCAGGAAGGTACCAGCTGCTGTGTGGGTAGGAGGCCAAGGCCAAGGCTTAGCTAGAGGGAAGACCTGGGCCCTCTGCACCTATATCAGGGGAACTGGTGTGATCCTTGTGCTCTCATCAAAGACAAAATATAAAAGTACATAACAAGACACTAAAATAGATTAAAGAACTTAGCAATTTAGCCTATGACTTCCAACACTATATTTTACAGGTAATTAGCAATGTTTCATTGGCAAGCCACAATTATGGAATCGAGTAATAGCCCATGTTAAGGTGGTGTATTCTTTTCAGCAATTTATTTTCCTACAGACTACCCCTTCAGAACCCTAAGGTTGCATCCACAAGAACATATTATCTACTACTCAGCAGGCTGAGGCAGGAGGATTGTTTGTGCCCAGGAGTTTGAGGCTTTAGTGTACTGTGATCATGCTGTGAATAGCCACTCTACTCCAGCCTGTGCAAGATAGTGAGATACCCTCTAAAAAAATACATTATCTAACATTATCTAAATATTAACAGCAATAGCAGCATTTGATATGCCATTTTAAGATTACAGTGGTCTACTGCCTTGATATTTTTCAAGATACCTTTGTTTCTGCCATGTGCTCCAAATCCCTGATGCCTCCTGGTGCCAAAAATTACACAGAATTACAAGTGAAACAGAATATCTTGGAAATTGACTCAAAAAGATATTATGTGATGATACTTTAAAGTCAGAATAACCTGCATTATAGCTGGAACAAACTTATAATACCATCCCTTTAAAATGTTATCTGGCCGCCCTATCAGATCTCTTCTTTTTTATCTTTTTATTTTTTGAGACAGAGTCTCTGTTACCCAGGCTGGAGTGCAATGGCATGATCTTGGCTCACTGCAACCTCTGCCTCCTGAGTTCGAGCAATTCTCCTGCCTCAGCCTGCTGGGATTACAAGCGTGTGCAATCACACCTGGCTAATTTTTGTATTTTTAGTAGAGATGGGGTTTCACCATGTTATCCCAGCTGGTCTCAAACTCCTGACCTCAAGTGATCTGCCTGCCTCAGCCTCCCAAACTACTGGGATTATAGGTGTGAGCCACCGTACCTGGCCACATCTCTTCTTTTTTAAATTTTATTTTTTCTTACCTTTCTCCATTCATAAACGAATAAAACACATTACAAAAATTGCAAAGGAAAATTAATCATTTTACTAATTTTACTATATTAAAATTAACTTTTTTTTTTTTTTTTTGAAACGCAGTCTTGCTCAGTTGCCCAGGCTGGAGTGTAGTGGTGCAATCTCGGCTCACTGCAAGCTCCGCCTCCCGGGTTCACGCCATTCTCCTGCCTCAGCCTCCCGAGTAGCTGGAACTACAGGCACCTGCCACCATGCCCGGCTAATTTTTTTGTATTTTTAGTAGAGACAGGGTTTCACCATGTTAGCCAGGATGGTCTTGATCTCCTGACCTTGTGATCCACCCATCTCAGCCTCCCAAAGTGCTGGGATTACAAGCGTGAGCCACCGCGCCAGGCCTATTAAAATTAACTTTTCTAGATTGAAAGACATCATAAAAAGAATGAAAAGACAAACCTCAACTTTTAAATACATAGTATTGTATCCAAATATTCTCTTTAAACTTTTAAGAATCGCTAAGAAAGAGAAAAAACAATCCAATTAAAAATGGGTAAGAGGTGGGGCATGGTGGCTCACACCTGTAATCCCAGCACTTTGGGAGGCCAAGGCGGGCGGACCACCTGAGGTCAGGGGTTCAAGACCAGCCTGGCCAACATGGTGAAACCCTGTCTGTACTAAAAATACAAAAACTAGCCGGGCGTGGTTGCGGGTGCCTATAATCCCAGCTACTCAGGAGGCTGAGGCAGGAGAATTGCTTGAACCCAGGAGGTGGAGGTTGCAGTGAGCCAAGATCGCGCCACGCACTCAAGCCTAGGTGACAAAAGCAAAACTCCATTTCAAAAAAAAAAAAAAAAGGGTAGGCCAGGCATGGTGGCTTACATCTATAATCCCAGCACTTTGGGAGGTGGGAGGATTGCTTGAGCCTAGGAGTTTGAGACTAGCCTTGGCAACATAGCGAGACAATGTCTCTACCAAAAAAAACTGTTGTTGTTTTTGGGGACAGGGTCTCACTCTGTCACCCAGGCTAGAGAGCAGTGACATGATCATAGCTCACAGCAGCCTTGAACTCCCAGGCTCAAGTTGTCCTCCCAACCAGCCTCCTGAGTAGCTAGAACTACAGGTGCACGTCATCATACCTGGCTACTTTTAAAAAATTTTTCTGTAGAGATGAGGTCTTGCTATGTTGTACCAGGCTGATCTGGAACTCCTGGGCTTAAGTGATCCTCCCACCTCAGCCTCCCAAAGTGCTGGGATTACAGGCATGAGCCACCATGCCTAGCCTCTACAAAAAAAAATTTCAAAGGTTTTTTGAAATTGGTGGGCATGATGGCATGCACCTATATCCTAGCTATTTGGGAGGCTGAGGCGAGAGGATTGCTTGAGCCCAGGAAGTGGAGGCTGCAGTGAGCTATGACTGTATCACCACACTCCAGCCTGGGCAACAGAGTAAGACCCTATTTCAAAAAAATAAAAAGAAAAACAAATGAGCAAGAGATAAAAACAGTTAATTCACTGAAGAAGAAATGCAAATGGCCAGATAAACATAGATAAAAAGGTGATTGAAGGGGATTTCTTATATATTGCAGGTATAAATTTTTCCAAATATTTTGGCAAACAATTTGACATTGTGTAGTAAAGCTGAAGACAGACATACCCTAAGACCCAGACAATTCAGTTCCAAGGCATCATATCCTAGTAAGAAATTCTTGCACATGTGCATGGGAGATATACCTAGGAATGTTTGCAGAAGATAAACATCCCTGGTAGATACATCTTACATTGTTACATACTAGTGGTATGAATTATACTGTCTTATCTCCTTAAGTGTCCATTTCCTCACCTATACATTCAAGATAAGTCTACCTTACAGAGTTGTTATGAGATTAAATGAAAAAAAGAAAAAGAAAAAATGCACTAAGGACACGGCTTAGAACACAGTAGCCATCATTTTTATTCTCAAACTTGCTGTCCCTGTTTCAGAGGTTTCTGTTGTGAAGGCCCTACATTATATTATCTATCAGACCCAGCTCTATGTGTATAAAAAACCCCTCAGGTTGCCTCCCTTTCAGATATGATTTCCTTCCTATGACTAGAGGATCATGCAGGAGGAACTGAGTTAATCCCTTATCTCTTATATGAAGCAACTTGTTTTTTCTCTCATTTTATAGATGTTAGCATGTAAACTTACATAATTTGCTGAAATGTTCTGAAAACTCACACTGAGATCATATAAAATAAAGCCACACAATTTGTGAAAATAGCATGGTGGGTTTGTGGGTTTGTTGTGGGAGTGAGGAATTGAGCAGAGGGTTATAGAACCCAGCTCGGAAGTCTATGGGGTAGGTAGCCTAGCCTCTGTTTTCTCTCCATGGCAGAGATGCAAATAGGAGCTATGGTAGCTTAAGCTCCCTAAATTCCCCCAGATTGTGGAAATCTTCTTGGCCTTCTGTGGGAAATTATTCCATCAAGAAAGCAGGATAGGATAACAGAAAACAGTATTTCTGGAATTGTTTCCAGTACAAAGTATCATGCTGGGGAAGGAGGAGCCCACAGAGCTGTATAATTGTGTGGAGCAATCTCACCTGTCCCACATATGGGTAGGCATCTTCAGAGTCAATACCCCGGTTCTTCTGCACATATTGGAAGGCATTGGTCATGTAGCCCCCTCCACAGCCATCATTCTCAGACACACAATCCACTAGGTTCTGGGGACTCAGATTTAAGAGTTTGCCAGTTTTCTTCTTGAGTTGGCCCTCCAGGGCACCCACAGAGCTAAAAGCCCAACAGGAACCACACTGACCCTGAAAGGCATACACAGAAACTATCAATCTTTGCTGTTTACATTTTCTATATCTTCTCTCTACCTGCCTGAAGAGATTCCATGTGTTCTAAAAATTTCAGCACAAATGTTGTCATTGTTGTGAGTCTTCCTCTTCCGCTTAACATCTGTTGCACTGTTCTACTGCTATTGATTTTTGCTACCATTTTTACTATTAGCTACAGTAAAGCAGAGCACAGTACCAGCTTGGGAGGCATTTGTCCTGGGTGCTAACCCTGACTTTGCCACCCAGTAGCTATGTGACCCCGGGTAAGTTACTAAATTTGCCTGTGTCTCAGTTTCTCTATGCATAAAATATTGTTATAAGGATTAAATATTTAACTCATGTAAAGAGTTAAGAAGTTCCTGACAAACAATAAAATCTCAAAAAGTATTAGCTATTATTGTTTGTGCAGCTAGATTGTAGATTTTTCTTTCTTTCCTGTTCTATTTTTTTAGATTGAGGTTTCCTGAGGACACAGGTTGTGTCTTAGTCATCTTGAATCTCTGCTGCCTAACACTGCATCTGGTAGGTTCTGGGGGTCAAAAAGTGTTTGTTAAATGAACATTAAATCAATTGTTTATCTTGCTGATACAATCCTGTGTTGTTTGGGTTGTGAAAAAACTGACATTCTCATGCTAGTAAGAATGTAAGATTGCAAAAACTTTTTTGGGCTGGGCATGGTGGCTCATGTCTGTAATCCTAGCACTTTGGCAGGCCGAAGCGGGCAGATTGCTTGAGCCCAGGAATTTGAGACCAGCCTGGGTAGCATGGCAAAACCCTGTCTCCACAAAAAATTTTTAAAAATTAGTTGGGTATGGTGGCATGTGCCTCTAATCCCAGCTACTAGGGAGGCTGAGGTTGGAGAATCACTTGAGCCTGAGAGGTTGAGGCTGCAGTGAGCCATGATTGCGCCACTGGACTCCAGCCTGGGTGACAGAGACGCTGTCTCAAAAAAAAAAAAAAAAAATTTTGGGGGGGGAAAGGATTATTTGTGACCTAACAATTCCAATTTTAGGACTTATTTTGCATAAATATTTGTACATGTGCACAAAAACATATGCACAAGGGTGCTTATTGCAACACTATTTGTAATAAAGAAAAACCAGGCCGCGATGGCTCATGACTCTAATCCCAGCACTTTGGGAGGCTGACGCAGGTGGATCACCTGAGGTCAGTTCAAGACCAGCCTGGCCAACATGGTGAAAACGCATCTCTATAAAAATAGAAAAATTAGCCAGGCGTAGTGGCGCAACTCAGGAGGCTGAGGCAGGAGAATCGCTTGAACCCGGGAGGTGTAGGTTGCAGTGAGCCAAGATTGCACCACTGCACTCCATCCTGGGCGACAGAGTGAGACTCTATCTCAAAAAAAAAAAAAAAAAAAAAAAAAAAAAAGGAAAAGAAAAAGAAAAACCAGAAACAACCCAAATGTACAGAAACAAATGAGGTTAAATAACAGAATGGGAATGGGGAGATGTACCTTAATTCCTTGCCCTCTCTTCCTGGTGCCCTTTCACCTCAAGAACAAAGCAGCAGAAAAAGGAAAAGGTCATGCCAGATTACATATGCACACCCAGAAGAAAGGAGAGTACCTGATTTTTGACAGGAGTAACATATCCTTTCTTTCGATAGTCGACAGAGTCTGGGGCTCTACCTTCCCAGTCTGGGATATAAAGGGTGTCATTACTGCGGGAATGAGACAGGGGTACTTTGAGTCCAGTCATCTTCTGAACCACCTCTTCACTGGTCTAAGACAAAGAAGAAAGAGGCCAGGCATCAGCAGGGAACTAAGGCAAATGGTGCAGGTGGGACAGGAGCTGAAGCTATACTTACCATGTCCCCCAGGTGGTTCATAGCCAGTTCATATGTATGGACACCAAGAGAAGCCTCAAGGTTATGGATGGAAATATACTTCAGGTTTTTTTCCCAAATTAAACGCCGAGAGATTTCATCCACCTAAACAAAGCATAGTCAGTACTTGTATAGACTGTCTACAGTTACATATGTAATATTGTGAAGGGTTTTAGGAGAATAAAGGAAACTCACAATCATAAAAGTTTACAGTTTAGTTGGGGAACTAACCATGGAATTAAGAGCCTGCAAGAAGAGATAATATGTAAACAAATACAACACAAAGCTCTGGAGAGACAGAAAAATTGCTTATAGATTAACAGCATTAATCTTAGAACTCTTCCCAAAAGAGAAATGTAACACACTTATAAAGCAAAGGAAGGATACAATCTGACAGAGGATGATTTGAAGCATAGGAATGAAAACCGTATGTTAACATGAGTTAGGGAAGAGGGACTGATTTGCTTGGAATAAAGCATTTGGATTGAAGAAGGGAGTCTGGAAGCTAAGATGAGAGAGCTCAGGTCTCAGCCTTCCTGCCATGCCCGCTCCAGGACCCCAGGCACCTTGTTGTTATATTGCTTCCTGTGGGTCTTCTTCCATAGCTCCCAGTGGGTGTCCAGTATCTCCTCAGGGTACAGAGCAAAGCTCACCACAGGTAGCAGCAGAACCTTGAGCCCCCACATCCTGCAGAAGAATGTAATTAGGGAAAACTCTTCCATTTGGCAGGGAAACAGAGGAAAACTAGGCTTTATGAGGAAGAGAAAGGTAGATGGAAAAAGGGTGATAAAACAATGATAGTCAGGAAGGGCCTGTGTTTAGATAGGATGCTGGTACATCTGGTTCCAAGGACTTTGATCTAGGGGGATTTAGCCATTTCTCTCTCTCTCTCTCTCTCTCTCGGGAGATTTAGCCAACACACACTCTCTATGTTTCTCTCTCTGTCTCTCTCTCTCTCTCTCACACACACACACACACACACACACGTACACAACCAGAAATGGGATAGAAACTGGACAATCATAATGGGCTCAGTGCCTATTTCCTCCAGGGTCCCTAGCAGGCTTGGAGACAGACAAATAGCAAGGTGGTAGTGGGGTTCAGAATACACAAAGGAGAGATTTCCGTCTAAGTTTTGCTTCCTGATCATTTCTTCGAGGCATTCTTCTCTTTCTTGCCTAAATTCTGGTACTTTCCCAGATCTTGTCAGAAGAGGACAAGGGAAAATAGGACAATGTTTCCTGTTTTCTGAGACATTGTATATATCTCCTCATTCTCCTTATGCATTTCTTCTTCCTTTTTCTCTCCCTTCCCTCCTTAGGCAGGAAACTGCCCTAATCTTAACCAGATGCTGCGGGCAAGGTTTTTTATTTTTCCCCTAACAACAAAAACCCACTGTGGCTGCCGCAAAGGACAAGAAGCCTCAGATCCAAGGTTTGTTAGAAGAATGTTCAGACTGAAAAGCAATGTTCTATGATGATGAAATTCACAGCTTTTCATAAGTTTACTCTAGTTAGCTTCACTCATTTCTTGCATTGGCTTTCTTAATTACAAATCCTCCATTTTAAGAACAATTTGCAGCCTGCAGCATGACATATGGCTTACACAATTGCTTACAGTCCATTTACATGTAATTTTGCAAACTGGCAAAATGTCCAGTAGGACATTTAAAAACTAGAGTGTTGAGGGCTTTGAGATGTCTCAGTGAATAGGAAGCACTGAGCTACTACCTCCCCATACCACTCTCCTCCTCCTCACTAAGGAGTTAACCGTTTTGATCCTTGTTGGCCAAAGTAGAAAACACTGCAGAAAGGCCACTCTTGAAGGATGGGGAAATGATTCCCTATATACTTTGCTTTTACTAACAATCATGTATGTATATATATAAATCATACAAGGAATTCTACAGATTTCCAGGCAGATTTTATTTAGCCAGGGAATGACCTAAGAAGTGCATCTCTGTTTTCATCTGCAGAGGCTAAAAGTTTATTGTGATCCTCAAGTCACTACATCCCTAATACTCAGAGAATTGACAGGAATGAAAAGCTAAAAGATCTAGGAAGTTGCAAACGTTACCTGCTGATGGAAATCTGTTGTCCGGCTTCGTTTCGGCAGCAAAGTGTGGGCACACCATCAGGGGTGCTAGATTTATTCCATCGGGATTGCGGAAGTCAGCTCCAGTGGTCGGCTGGAAAATTTGGGTAAGAGGAGGAGGCGGGGATAGAAATGCTGAGAGAAGGAAGGGTAGGGAGGAGGGAAGGAGGCAGTGGATTTGCAGTGTTTCTGTGTGTATGCAGCATGTGTGCCAGGGTAGGGAATTACTAGGTATTTAGTCTCACAAGACTGTCTTTGGTGGCAAATAACAAGACCTCAATATCTATTGACTCAAATAGGAGCTTACTTTCTCTTTTGGTGAGTAAAAGGAAGGACACAGCCCTAGTCTCTCCCATCCTTCTTCTTCAATATCTTTATTTTAATATTGGGGGATTATATCTTTTCCTACCCCTTTCCTGTTAGGATTTACCTCTCCAACATTGAAACCTATTTTCAAATTTGTGTCTGACTCTCACCTCTGGGATGCAGTAATGAACATAAAAGGCTATAAAAGAGTAATGTAATGGAAGCCATAGGCTCCAGAATTCTTTGTATTTTTATAAGCTTGTTGGTTGCAAGTTGTCATTACTTCCAGGCAGAATAGTTTTCCCAGCCTAATGTGGTTTTGCTGAAGGAGGATATGCCCAGGAAGTCCAGATGAAACTGTCTTTAAAAGTAACCAAAAACAGCAGTCCTGGTTATTTATGACAGCACTTGAATCAATGCCGTAAGTTCTGATGGACTCACATGTGACTCTGTTGCTAAAACTCTCAGGTGGTGGGATGCCCGATAAACATCATCTGTCTCAATTAAAATCCCCAATCTAGGACAAGTCACATGAGCTTCTCCAAATGCTTCCCCAACATCCAAGCATGTGACAGATCATAAGAATCTAGCTGAGTCCTCAAACCACACCCCAAACTTCATTTTCTTCCATAAACAGATGTGGGGAAGGAGAAAAAAAGGCTTCTTGGAATAGAAAGGATAATAAATGGGATCTGTAATAGACTCAGTTTCTAGCTGGATTCCATGCATAAACCCTCAAAAATACAGGCTTATGCCTCTGGATTTTAAGAGCTGCTAACAGGCTAGGCGCGGTGGTTCACGCCTGTAATCCCAGGCCTTTGGGAGGCCAAAGCACGTGGATCACCTAAGGTCAGGAGTTCGAGACTAGCCTGGCCAACATATAGTGAAACCCCATCTCTACTAAAAAAAAACCCACAAAAATTAGCTGGGCATGGTGGCACACACCTGTGGTGCCAGCTACTTGGGAAGCTGAGGCAGGAGAATTGCTTGAACCCAAGGGGCAGAGGTTGCAGTGAGCCAAGATCATGCCACTGCACTCCAGCCTGGGTAACAGAGCGAGACTCCATCTCTCACACACACACACACACACACACACACAAAAAAGTTGCTAATGAACCAACATAGTCTCCTAGAGGGAAACCAGGTCCAGACTTGAACAGTTTAAATTTCACTCATTTTAATCCAGAAAAGGACATACTGGGGGAAGGCATCCAGATGTGCCCTAGTGGTTTTCAAGTCCCAACTCTTCCCCTCTCTCCCAAGAACCCAGGCAACGCCCACCCCAAAACCCCCACCTCATGGTCAGAGCATTCCTGCTGATGTTACTCAGAATGTGTCAGGATCAGGAGGACAAGTGAGGGGGGAGGCGTGCAATGTGATCAGAACCCTATGATTTCTGATTCCTGAAATTAAAGACACAATGTGCCTTATGTTTGTATGTCTGGAGCTTAAACTATAGATTCCTCTAGTTGTGGGTGCCTGTTGTTTATGAACTGGAAAGGAATGATAAAGCCGCAATCAAGATCACACAACACAAGAAATTTTACAAAAGGAAAAAATATTTTGTTTGAAAATCTTTGCTACATGTCATTATTTTTGCCACTGTAAAGCTTAGCACAGATGCCAGCAATACAGAAATGGCCAACAAGAAAACAAAACAATCAAAAATAAAACCCTGAAGGAAAAGCAAAAACAAAACCCCCAGAGCATCTTCTCGCTATCCTCCCCTTCCCCAAAAGCCCTATAATAACTGTACAATATTATAGTCCTGATCACATTTAAAAAGTCGATTATTAAAAAACAAGGGTTCCATTGGAAACTCAACTTTTTGGTTTCGTAAATTGTGATATAAATATATATGTATACTGTAAGTGTGCACATAGAATAAAAAAATAAACTGTCTCCTTTTTTACTCCACTACCTGGCACCAGACTGGAGACATAAGGAAGGGAAACTCAGCAAATGGACATTCCTTTGGCCTCTTCAAGGCCATCCTTGCTCCTCAGTCCCCTATGACTACATTTAATATATCTTCTCATTAATTCAGTCTTGCACTTTAGCTACTGGCCAAAGCCAATTTAAAAAAAAAAAAAAAAAAGCTGGTATCTACGACTGTTACCTGAGGAAGGTAAAGGGTGAGGGTAGTAACCTGTATCCGCATTTATATGGCTATTGTTAATTACCAAGTGACCCTGTTGAGATGGGTGTCCAGGCCCCATCTATCATACGGAATTATGATACTTGCACTCTAAAGCAAAACCCAATCTCAAGATTGGAGGGAGCAAAGAGGAAAAACCTCTTAGGGCCAGAGAGACTTAAATCTCAGTTGCTTGCTAAACTGGGTATTTTGAGTATGGGATGAAAGAGGCTACTTTGCAAGAGGGCTTCGTATTTGGTTTACACTCCAACAATGAGGATTTTCACTGGGACGGCTAATCCAAGAAGTTGAGTTTCCATGCAGAAATAACCTCTACAGAACACACATCATATGTGATTCTGACAGAAAAATGCAGCATTATCTTTATGGCCAAGTCTCGGGTTCCAGAAAGTGTTTATCTTGCCAGCCTATTTAGGTAATGTTTGCAGATCTTCCAGATAAGGTGAGAGCACCAAAAGCAGGAGTAACCCAGCTTTATCACTGAATGTGTTCAATAACAGACAATCGTATCAACAGCCGACTTTCTATATTTGCTTTACAGTTGTATATTGGCTGGGCATGGATGCAAGCGCAGCAAAGACGTTTATTTAAATATTCTTTGGCTGCAATACTAAGTGGAAAATACCTGGAAGATTTAACTCCTTAGGACTCTTTGAAAAGTACACAGAAAGACAAAGGTAAAATCGGGGACAAATTTTGCATAACTCCCTAATAGGGAGAAAGGGTGAAATACAGAAGCATGTGTGCGCACACACACACACACACATACACGTACACACACACACACACTCTCTCTCACTTACTCACATGTTTCTTTCCAGAGGGACTGCTCACAGGCAGCAAAAAGAGCCTATGCTCAAACTTGCTAAAGCCCCATATATACCTACAATGTTTCATGGTTCTCAAATATGAGGACATTTCTCCTCTCCTCCACTCTCTTCAGAATTTCTTTCCAAAAACAAGCCATACTATCCAAGGCAAACAGTGGATGTCAGGTTCTTCTAACCTGCCTCTTGATCTCAGCACAAATCAACACTATACAATTTCAGGTCAGGAGACATAAGGAAAGGTGTTTTAACTTCACCCAGCCTCAAATTTTCAGACAGTCCTAAAAGCCTTGGAGATTCATTCCATTTCTTCTATAAATGTTACCTTAGAGAGGCAACAGAGCAGGGGAACAGCCAGAAGGGAAAGGGGGTACATGTCAGGGGTGAGGGAAGGGAAGGGAGAGGAACTTTTATTCTGTTTACAGAAAGATTTGCTTTTTAAAAACAAACAGTGATTTTTTCTCCCCCACCCCTTATCCTCACCCCAATAGTTCTATTCTGAAAAGGGGGGAAACATAGTTAGATCAGGGAATTCTTCATTGTTGTAGCTGTTGCTCTGATCTCCCAGCATGGACAGCATCTCCTGATAAAAGAAAAAGATTAAGTTTGGGTCACATACCTTGATCTCTTACACTTACCAAGTTCTACTCCACCATTCCCCTGCACTACCATCCCTGACCCCGAGTCTTTGCTGTGCTGAGCTCTTAGCCTTCCTTACTTCCAACAACTTTGACTCCTTTAGATCGCAGCCTTTTTTCCTAATCCCTTCTGTCTTCCTCCTACAGTTCCACCTTTTTCCTTTTCCTAGTTCTCAATATTTTCAAAGGGAGAAAAATCTGCTTGCTGTATTTCATATAACCCCCTATAGACATATATGGAGTCTCTTATCCTATTTGTTTTCCACCAAGACCTGTTTTGCTTTCTTTCAATCTTTGCTTTAAACCAGCTCTTCCTTTGTCCTGCCTAAGATTACGCCATTCACTCTTGCAGTCCCTCAGGACTTGTGTAAATAGACCATTATGGCTATAATCATTATGTTCTATTTCATTTATTTTTTATAATTTTTTAAATGGAACACTTCATGAATTTGTGTGTCATCCTTACGCAGGGGCCATGCTAATCTTCTCTATATTCATTCCAATTTTAGTATATATGCTGCTGAAGCGAGCACTACTTTTTATTTTTAATCATTCTGTCTCTTTTAAACCCGAAGCTACTGTGACTTGGGTATATGGAGCTATTTGAATGAGCTAAAGTAACTTTCTTTGGCATCTTCCTATGGTGCTAAATTTGTCTGTTCTGGTTAAATGGTATGTATCACACTCAATTCATACTCCTTTTTTGTTTGTTTGACAGGGACAGGATCAGGCTAGTTGCTCAGCCTGGCTTTGAACTCATGGCCTCAAGTGATCCCCTGCTTCAGCCTTCTAAGGGGCTGACATCATATACACAAGCACCACTGCATCTAGCTTCTGCAATCTTTTCAATAACTGACAGTGATCCCTACATTTATCCCTCTCTGTCTTCTCACATATACCCCCAACCAAACACCTCAATCCAGGCATGCTTCCTTCACTGTCTCTCCTCCTCCTGGACCCTTTCTCTCCCAGCTTCTAATTTTTGAAAGTCTTTTCACTGTCTTACCTGGAAGACCTCAGGCTGGCCAGGTTGCTGTGCTGGCGGTTGTTGAACATGTTGCTCACTAGAACTTGAACGATGATGAGGCTGCTGGCCCTGCCACTGTGGCCAGACACCCACACCCTCTGCTGTCCGTGTCTGGAATTGTCCTGCAGTCTGTCCAGTCTCAGGAGCTAGAAATACAGCAAGGAAGAATAAACAACTCCAATCTACACAATTCCATTGTGTACTAATGCCACAAGTAAACAACTATAGGTAAGCCATTAATTTTACCTAGGATAACTCTGTCCTTCTCTCTGCCAATCAATGCCTTTTCTATCTCAAAACTCAGCCCTAAATTAATTCTTCTTCTCCAGGCAGCCTTTCCATAGAGTTCTTTACTCATTTAGGTTAAATGTGCATACTATTAAATGTATAAAAATTCACATGATTCTTGTTATATGTGCTAAAGTATTTTTCATGTGGGTAGTTTTTTTTTTTATTTTTTATTTTTTTGAGACGGAGTTTCGCTCTTGTTGCCCAGGCTGGAGTGCAAAGGCGCGATCTCAGTTTACCGCAACCTCTGCCTCCTGGGTTCAAGCGATTCTCCTGCCTCAGCCGCCCGAGTAGCTGGAATTACAGGCATGCGGTACCACACCCGGTAGAGACAGGGTTTCTCCATGTTGGTCAGGCTGGGGTTGAACTCCCAACCTCAAGTGATCCGCCTGCCTCCGCCTCCCAAAGTGCTGGTATTACAGGCGTGAGCCACCGCACCCAGCTGGTAGGTTTTAAATTCTAAATAGATTGTCACCTTGCATTTCCCTACAATCAGGTCAGTGTACCCACAACACAGGCAAACAACTTTAACTACCAAATCCTTTCTCTTTAGTGGTGCGATTTTCCTGTTACTCTCCTTATGGTCTGGACTCACCAAAGTTAGATCCACGATTGGTGAGACTAGGGTAGGCAGCAGCACCAGGCGATGCAGTTGGGGCACCAGGGAGGGACATGGAGCTGAAGGAGGATGGAGTCTGAAAGCTGCCCACACCAAATTGGGAAGTACGAGTCTTAGCAGTAGCCTGGGTAGCCACCTGCTAAAGAGAGATGGAGAGGGGATATAGAACAAATACAGCATTAACATCATTGCACATACCATGCCTATGAGAGTCAACACTGTCAATCACTGCATCCTTCTGAACCAAGCTCATCACTTATTTCCTATTGTATATTTCTTCCAATTAACTCTCAATCTCTCTTGACACTATTTTTTAGGCAGCTGAGATAAAAATACAAAAAAGCAATGAACTATGGGATTAATAAAAATTGTAAGAATTAAATGAAAGCATCTTATAAACTGTGAAGTTATATAAAACTAGAGGCATTCATAACAGTAAAGTATTATATGCAGGCCAGGCAGGGTGGCTCATGGCTCATGCCTATAATCCCAGCACTTTGGGAGGCCAAGGCAGGCAGACCACCTGAGGTGAGGAGTTCCAGACCAGCCGGGCCAACATGGTGAAACCCCCGTCTCTACTAAAAATACAAAAATTAGCTGGGCATGGTGGCACGTGCCTGTAATCCCAGCAACCCAGGAGGCTGAGGCAGGAGAATCACTTGAACCCAGGAGACAGAGGTTGCAGTGAGCCAAGATCGCGCCACTGCACTCTAGCCTGGGCAACAGCGAGACTCTGTCTCAAAAAAACAAACAACAACAAAAAAAGTACCATATGCAGAGAAAAACTACTCTGCACCATTATTCTGTCTGTTCTGCATTCATTTGTTCCTAATGATGTATTTTTTATAAAAACTATTTTCTCATGAGAGTTCTGTATATGCATTATAGAATATTCGGAAAGTGAAGGAAAATATAAAGAAAATAAGAATCATTCATAATTCCATGGTTAACATGTTTGGATAATTTCTTCCAGTTTCTATTTTCTCATGCATTTTGTACACAATTGAGATCATATTGCATATAACATTCTGGAACCTGCTTTTGGTTTTGACTTTTTAAAACTATTACTTGTATAACATAAATATATAGTAATATTAAAGAATCTTTCTCTAGACAATGTATTTATTGTGCGTTATATTATATATATGAATATTATAAAAGAATTTTTCGGCTGGATGCGGTGGCTCATGCCTGTAATCCCAGCACTTTGGGAGGCCGAGGAGGGCGGATCACGAGGTCAAGAGATCAAGACCATCTTGGCTAACACGGTGAAACGCCGTCTCTACTAAAAATACAAAAAATTAGCCAGGCGTGGTGGCAAGCACCTTGTAGTCCCAGCTACTCGGGAGGCTGAGGCAGGAGAATGGCATGAACCCAGGAAGCGGAGCTTGCAGGGAGCCGAGATCGCGCCACTGCACTCCAGAGCCTGGGCAACAAAGTGACAGTCTGTCTCAAGAAAAAAAAAAAAAAGAATTTTTCAGCCAGGCGCGGTGGCTCACGCCTGTAATCCCAGCACTTTGGGAGGCTGAGGTGGGCAGATCACAAGGTCAGGAGGTCGAGACCATCCTGGCTAACATAGTGAAACCCCATCTCTACTAAAAATACAAAAAAAAAAAAAATTAGGCGCAGTGGCGGGCGCCTGTACAAGTCCCAGCTACTTGGGAGGCTGAGGCAGGAGAATGGCGTGAACCCGGGAGGCAGAGCTTGCAGTGAGCCAAGATCGCGCCACTGCACTCTAGCCTGGGCGACAGAGCAAGACTCTGTCTCAAAAAAAAAAAAGAATTTTTCAACTTTTTTGTAAACAGACATCACTGTAAGTTAGTCATTAATTTTCTCCTTTGCTCCTGCCTTATGGAGTCCTAAACAAAGAGGAAACATCTTAGAATTTACTCCAAAACAAATCTGAAAATCAGACGTGCTCAAAATGTTCCAAGTGAGCAATTCTGATTTAAGGTGAAAACCACAGACTCTACTGAGATTTTTTTTTATTATCTGTGATTTTTAATTAGCTACTCTCAACAAAGATGGAAATTGGAAACCGGAGAACAGGGGTTGGGGAGAAGGTATTTAAAATAGAAAACACTGATTTTACATACGGAAAAAAGCCCAAACAAACAAAAAATAATACACAGGGAACAAACAGATGATAAGTTTTACCTGGGCAGAAAAGCCTGAGCGGGTAGTAGGGGTCCAAGTTGGGGCTGCTCCTTGGGTGGGGTTGGAGTGGCGGGAAATCTGGGCCAACATCTGTCCTGCAGAAGCTGATGGCTGGACAATGGTTACAGGAGGGGCTAGGCCACTATTCCTAGGAGTGAATAAATGAGGTAAAAGATTAAAAGGATAGATTTATCACAGAAGCTAGGAATCAAAGGACAATCTAGTGCTATCCCTAGATCCCCTTGACTTCCTGCAGGTTAAGGAAAATTTGATAACAATTTGGAAAAGACAAGAAAGACTGACAGTCACACACTGACCAGGACACACAGAGATGGAGCCTAGAACATGGCAATAGGACAGGTGCAAAGAAATAGGAGGAAGAAAAGCAGCTTGTTTGCCTCACGCTAGGCCCTACAAGCTTCACTGCTTTTTCTGAAGTAACCAGAGAAAGCAAGGGAAGAATAAAATTTGGATTCAGCAGCTGAATCCCTCAGGGCCCTGTAAAGCAGCACATATATACGGGGCTCACCTGAAATTCTCTGCCGGCCGGGGAGTAGGAGGGAATGTGTTGCCCTGGGAGAATAGCTGTTGGGTGGCAGGGACAGTGCTGGAGGAGATGCCTTTACTCTGATCTGTGGACCAAAAGGAGTTGGGGAAGGGCCAGTCAAGGGGCTGTAGTATATTAGTTCAGCAAGTTCCTATTTACTCAGGTGGTATTATGATTAAGTGGAAAAACACTGGAAGATTACTGATTGGGCAGTGGCATGCTCATCAGTAAGTGATCTAAATGAGAATTTAAAAGGATAATGAGAAAGAAACATACCCGCATTGATGTTGTGATAGATTTCTGAAAATCTTGGATCTCTATCCTGGGCAAATAAACCATCTGACTTCTCAAGGGGCTTGCTGTGTTCTGGTCCTGTGGTTGTCACAGGCTGAACCACCTGTGGAATACAATGATAAAAATAACCATTAAAGATTTAACATGACAATTCAATAACCCTAAAATTCATATACAACATATGTACATTCTAACTAGTACTGGAGAACACTTCCTAAGTAAATACTCCCTACCCTCTTCAACGAAGAGGACACAACTCACCTGGGAATGATTGTAGCTGGCCAGTCCATCTCTTCCTGGTACCATGTCCAATTCTGTTTGCTGTTGCTGCTGCCTATATGTCAAAGGCCAGTTGACAAGACAAATAGAAAAAAAAAAATTTTTTTTTAAAGAATCTGGAGAAAGAACCTTAAAACAAATTAAACAGGCTGGGCATGGTGGCTCACGCCTGTAATCCCAACACTTTGGGAGGCCGAAGCAGGTGGATCACCTGAGGTCAGGAGTTCGACACCAGCCTGGCCAACATGGCAAAACCCCGTCTCTACTAAAAATACAAAAAATTAGCCGGGGGTGGTGGCAGGCACCTGTAATCCCAGCTATTTGGGAGGCTGAGGCAGGTGAATCGCTTGAACCCAGGAGACAGAGGTCACAGTGAGCCTAGATCGTGCCATTGTATTCCATCCAGCCTGAGCAATGAGAGCAACACTCCTTCTCAAAAAAAAAAAAAAAAATTAACCAACCAAACAAAAAATATATGGGATTGCAAATGACCACCCCCTGGGTGACTGCTCAACAGATGATTATTTCACCCTTTCTTACCTGGGTGCCAGCTGTCCTGAGCCCATCTCCAGGGGTAAATTAGCTGTGGGACCTAGTTGTGGCCTCTGGATTGTGTTGGAGAGTGTAGGCCGTGGTTCTTGGCTAGAGTTCCTAGGAAACCAGAGTAGACAGTAAAGAGGGGTTGGAGAGGGAGGAAGGGGGGAGAGAGAGAGAAAGAGAAGAATCAGATTCTGTATGTAAAGCTCTATAGATTCATCTGTAGGTGGAACAATCAATAAATCCTTCATTAAAGTCCAATCCTACAGTTAATCTAGGGTGTCAGTTTCAGCAAGTAGAAAGCATGTTCTATGACACAGGGGTCATCTTGTTGGGTTCTAACTCCTTCTAGGTATTCAAAACCTGGTTGTTGTGAATGTGTGTATATATTCGTATAAGGTATTTTTTAAAAGCATAGGTAAAAAAATGAAAGTACATACACTGTACATCAACAAAGACTATCTGGAGTGTGAGAATTTTATTCCTTCTCTTTGTATTTTTCAATACTTTCCACATTTTCTATAAAGAATATTTATTTAAAAATAAAATACTGGCCAGGCATGGTGGCTTACACCTGTAATCCTGGCACTTTGGGAGGCTGAGGCAGGGTGGATTGCTTGAGCTCAGGAGTTTGAGACCAGCGTGGGCAACATGGTGAAGCTCCGTCTCTACAAAAAATACAAAAATTAGCAGGTGTGGTGGCGGGCTCCTGTAGTCCCAGATACTCAGGAGACAGATGGGAGGATTGCTTGAGCCTGGGAGGCGGAGGTTGCAGTGAGCTGAGATAGCGCCACCGCATTCCAGCCTGGGTGACAGAGTGAGACAGTGTCTCAATGAAACAAACAAACAAACAAACAAATCCCTAAAAGCTAATTAAAATTAATCATGGTAGGGAAAATGATTCATAAACATGGAGAAAGCAATTATTTCCAGAAACTCGAGTCCTTCAAACAACTTAAATTTTTAAAAATTTAAACAAAATGGAGACACAAAAATGAAGGCTGTTGTGTAATATAAAGATGCAAAAAGACAAAAATAAAGAACTACAATGACCATGACCATCCACTTGAGTCCTAAGTTAATAAAAATTTCTAACTCAATCCACTCTGTTATACTAAGTTAGTTAGCAAAGAATTAAACTTTACAAGTTCTAAAGACTGAATTGGACAAAACTTGTCACTAGGTATTATTCATACTTGCTAAGTAGTCATAATCTGATCTTCAAGAGGTAGATTCAAGGCCAATTCTACAGAAAGAAAAGATTAAATGGTAAGGTGGTAACCTGACAATTGATACCTACTAGATGGCTATAATAAAAAAAAAAAGGCAATAACAAGTGTTAACAAGGATGTGGAGGAATCAGAGCTCCTGGGAATGCAAAATGATGGGGCAGCTTTGGAAAACAGTTTGGCAGTTCCTCAAAAGGTAAAACAGAGTTACTATGTGGCCAGCAATTCCACTCCTGGGTGGAATTCAAGAGAATAAAAACATATATCCACACAAAAACTAGTAAACAAATATTCATGAAAGCATTTTTTCAGTTCCTTATCCCTATTTTACATATGGAAGTATTTTTGATAACCAAGAAGTAGAAACAACCAAATGTCCATTAACGAACATACAGACAGTATGTGGTATATCCATACAATGAAATCTTATTTGGCAATAAAAAGAAATGAAGTACTGATACATGCTACAACATGTATCAGTACAGATAACCTCTGTAAACATTATACTAAGTAAAATAGGCCAGTTACAAAGGAATTACAAAGTCTATGATTCCATTTATACAAAACGTCTAGAATAGACAAATTTATAAAGACAACAGATTCATAGTTATACAGAATTTCAGAGCCAGGGGAAAGAACAGGGAATGACTGTTAACTGATCTAGAATTTCTTTTGGGGGAATGAAAATATTCTGAAATTAGACTGCAGTAAGAGTTACATAACTATGTGATATACTAAAAAACACTGTATACTTTAAATGGGTGAGGTGTATGGTACGTGAAATATATCTCATAAAACTTTTTTAAAAAGAAACTGAGAAAGAAAACTCAAATAGAAAAGTGCAAAAGAGAGGAACAGTAACTAATGAAAGAGGAGGATGTAGCTATGCTCTAAAGAAAACTGACCAAATCAGGCCCACTGCCTGTTTTTCTAAATAAAGATTTACTGGAACACAGCCACATTCTTTCATTTGTCTATGACTGTTTTCATGCTACAGCAGAGTTGAGTAGGTGGAATAAAGACCACATGGCCCACAAAGCCTAAAATATTTACTATCTAGCCCCACTTATAGAAAGAGCTTGCCTACCCCTGCTCCAGAGGAAAATCCTGCCAGACTAGAGCAATAAACTGGTGTACAAAACATAATCCTTTCCAGAAAGAGTTGATACATAGAATTGAAACTAAACCCTTCCATCTCAGGACCTAGTCTCTGAATTATTGTTTGTAAAATCTTACTCTGGCCAGGTGCAGTGGCTTACGCCTGTGATCCTAGCACTTTGGGAGGACGATGGACTGCTTGTGCCCAGGAGTTTAAGACCAGACTCTGCAACATGGAAAAATCCCATCTCTACAAAAAATACAAAAATTAGCCAGGTGTCTTGGTAGATGTCTGTAGTCCCAGCTACTCAGGGGACTGAGGTGGGAGGATCGCTTGAGCCTGGGAGGTTCAAGCTGCAGTGAGCCATGATCACACCACTGCATTCCAGCCTGGGTGCCAGAGCGAGACCCTGTCTGAAAAAACAAAACAAAACAAAACAAAACAAAAAAACCTTACTCTACTCTGATCAACTATCCCAAATCCTATAAGCTGGAAAATGAAGAACTTCAAACTAATGGTGTTTAATACTAGAAAAGTAGAGGAGAAAGGGATAGCTTGATAAGACTAAGAAGAGTTGGTACATTAGAAATCCCAACATTGGAAAATGCTTATGCGATATTATGAAATACAACTGATTGCTCAACATGGAGGCTAGGGGCACTGACCCCTGTGCCATCGAAAATTCGACTGTAAACTTCTGACTCTCCCAAAACGTTACTACTAATAGCCTACTGTTGGCCAGAAGCCTTACCAATAACATAAACAGTTGAACACGTTTTGTATGTTGTACGTATTATGTACTGTATTCTTACAATAAAGCTAAAGAGAAAATGTTATTAAGAAAATCATAAGGAAGAGAAAATGCATTTACAGCACTGTACTGTATTTATCATTATCATAAGCTTATATCATCTTACAAGATGACTTACAAGATGAGTCATCTATATGAAGTGGCAAGCAACCACAGCTGCAGACTTCATTCTATAGTACATATCAAGCAATTCACCTTTTTCTTATAATGTCATGACTTTTCCCTGCTTCTTGGGAAGACTTCCAGCATCACTAGTGGCACTTCATACTGTTCCCAAATGTTATTCAAGGTTTCAGTATTGCACTCAACACGATGAAAAATATGCAAGAACCATGAGATTTCACTTTTTACTGCAATATGCAATTTACTGGAGTGAATTGCTCATGAAGAGATGATTAGCATCACACAGCATTTTAAGCAAACTGGCAACAATTGAGCAATAGGAGGTGGCTACCAAATTATTACAACAGTACAGTATATACTATAGTTAACTTTACGCGGTTATGATTTAAAACTGCATCTTTACATTTGTTTACATTTCTCTCAACTACAAATGGTGCCATTGTACAAACGGTGTGTATGTATATGTTGTGATACATTTTTATTTTTATTTTTTTTGAGATGGAGTCTCCCTCTGTCACCCAGGCTGGAGTGCAGTGGTGCGATCTCAGCTCACTGCAACCTCCACCTCCCAGGTTCAAGTGATTCTCATACCTTAACCTCCCAAGTAGCTGGGACTATAGGCGTGTGCCACCATGACCAGCTAATTTTTGTATTTTCTTTTTTTTTTTTCTTTTCAGTAGAGACAGGGTTTCACCATGTTGGCCAGGCTGGTCTCGAACTCCTGACCTCAAGTGATCTGCTCAACTTGGTATCCCAACTTGGTATCCCAAAGTGATAAAGTGATGGGATTACAGGTGTGAGCCACTGCACCTGGCCAGCATTTTTACTTTTTATAATAGATTTGTATATGTTGTATGGTAGTAAATGATAAAATAGACTAGAATTTATATATATTTAATACATTCATGTATGACATGGCTAACTTTTTCTAATTTTTTCAATATATCCAGGCTATGTAGCTTATTTTTGGGTTTTTCAAATTGTCACAAATATCAAAAGAATTTTCTAATATATTTACTGAAAAAAATCCATGTATAAGTGGACCTGGATTTTTACCAATTAAAATCTTTGGAATCTTCAGTGTGATAAGTGTCTTTTTGTCTGCTAATGAGTTGACTGAGGGCTGGCAACCCCTAGGTAGCTTCAAGATGGGGGCTCATCTCTGGAAAGATCAAGGCAAAATTAGAGGGCTGGGACTTTTAGCCCTAACCCTCAACCTCATGGAGGGGAGCGGTACCTAAGGTTAAGTTGATTACCAATGGCCAATGATTTAATCACTCATGGCTACATAATGAAATTTCCATTAAAACCCAAAAGGACTGGGTTTGAGGAGCTTCTTGATAGGTAAACACATGGAGATCCCCGGAGGGTAGCCCACCCAGAAAGAGTCTGAAAGCTCTGCGCTCCTTCCTCCTTACCTTGCCCTATCTATCTCTTCATCTGATGTACAAAGTATCCTTTGTAATATCCTTTATAATAAACTGGTAAACATAGGTAAATGTTCCCTGAGCCATTCAAGCAAATTGACTGAACCCAAGTAGGGGGTCATGGGAGACAGCTGGTCAGTCAGATGCACAGGTAAAACAACCTGGGGCTTGCAACTGGCATCAGAAGTGGGAGCAGTCTTGTGGTACTGCATACACAAATTGGGGGATCTGATGCTATCTCCAAGTAGATAGTGAACTGAATTGAATGGAAGGACACCCAGCTGGTGTCCACTACTGATTGCTTGATTTCTTTTTTCTTTTTCTTTTTTTGAAACGGAGTCTCACTCTGTAGCCCAGGCTGGAGTGCAGTGGCATGATCCCAGCTCATGCAACCTCCACCTCTCAGGCTCAAGCGATTCTCCTGTCTCAGCCTCCAGAGTAGCTGGGACTACAGGCGCATGCCACCACGCCCGGCTAAATTTTTGTGTTATTGCTTGATTGTTTACCCCCCACATAGGGCATCAGAAGTGTTTTCTGTTGTGAGAACAGAGGAAAAACAGTTTTTTCACACTCCTGTATAATACATACTTCACATTGGTGTTGGTACAGATGATGTACTCAATTTCATCTGAGTAAGGGTTCTGGAAAGTAAAGGAGCTGGTTCTCATCCAGAGCCATTCTTGGTTCTTAGACCGGAACCGGAACATGACAGACAGCACTTGGCCTTTTAATTTCACTACCTGAAAAAGTTTTCATGCCATCAGTGGAACTCATAGAAAATTTTCATTACAAAAATAAATAAAAATTTTCCAATTTCTATAACCCTAAAACTCTTGTCATTGTCCTTGAGGCACCAATATTTTTCAATATTAAAACAAAATGAGAGTAAAAACTAAGTGATTAAACATGGAAGCATATTTCTCATGCTTCCTTTCAGAGACTTAAGCTTTTTTTTTTTTTTTGAGACGGAGTCTCCCTCTGTCGCCCAGGCTGGAGTGCAGTGGCACGATCTCTGCTCACTGCAACCACCACCCCTCAGGTTCAAGCGATTTTCCTGCCTCAGCCTCCCGAGTGGCTGGGACTACAGGCACGTGCCACCACGCCCAGCTAATTTTTTGTATTTTTAGTAGAGACGGGGTTTCACCATGTTAGCCAGGATGGTCTTGATCTCCTGACCTTGTGATCCGCCCGCCTCGGCCTCCCAAAGTACTGGGATTACAAGTGTGAGCTACCGTGCCCAGACTTTTTTTTTTTTTGAGACGGAGTCTCGCTCTGTCACCAGGCTAGAGTGCAGTGGCGCAATCTCGGCTCACTACAACCTCCGACTCCCTGGTTCAAGCGATTCTCCTGCCTCAGCCTCCCAAGTAGCTGAGATTATAGGCACGTGCCACCACGCCCAGCTAATTTTTGTATTTTTAGTATAGACGGGGTTTCACCATGTTGGCCAGGATGGTCTCGATTTCCCGACCTCGTGATCCGCCTGCCTCGGCCCCCCAAAGTGCTGGGATTACAGGCGTGAGCCACTGAGCCCAGCCAGAGACTCAAGCTTTCTTATTAGGTTGGTGCAAAAGTAATTGCATTTTTTGCCATTTAAAAAAATGGCAAAAAATCACAATTTCTTTTGCACCAACCTAATACTATTCTAGTCAAATAGGAATAATAACTTATTTCCAGGAAGGAAAAGACTGTTTCCCTACTTCCCTTGGGAAATCCATTAAAGATACTCTGACCTAGCTTTACAAGTCTATACCAGAAATTTGGTAAGTTTAAGGACACAGAATATAGCTTATATATTGCTCTTCAATCCTATTTTTTCCCCTGAAACCTGAGAACATCTGTTTTCTTTTCTTTTTCTTTTTTTTGAGATGGAGTCTCGCTCTGTCGCCAGGCTGGAGTGCAGTGGTGCGATCTTGGCTCACTGCAACCTTGCCTCCAGGGTTCAAGTGATTCTCCTGCCTCAGCCTCCTGAGTAGCTGGGGACTAGAGGCGTGCACCACCATGCCCAGCTAATTTTTGTATTTTTAGTAGAGACAGGTTTTCACCATGTTGGCTAGGCTGGTCTCAAACTCCTGACCTCAAATGATCTGCCTGCCTTGGCCTCCCAAAGTGCTGGGATTATAGGTGTGAGCCACTGCACCCAGATGAGAACATCCGTTTTCACAGCATCTACAGAGGTTTCCATAAATAAAATTAAGTTGGCTTTAGTCTTGTTTTGCTTTTATTTTTTAAAAGTAATTTTAGTTATTTTTTATTTTATTTTATTTTTAGACAGTCTTGCTCTATCGCCCAGGCTGGAGTGCAGTGGGGCAATCTTGGGTCAC